>NC_089872.1:2584992-3194985 GCF_036373705.1 Amia ocellicauda | reverse complement strand
TGAGCCGAGACATGGAGATCATTCATGCAGAAAACTCTCCTGTGGTTCATTAGAGTATGTTCAATTTGAAATTGTATTTCTATTGAATTCAACTTTCAAACTGCGCACACAAATGAAGGACATATGGATTTTAGAAGCTCATCCTCTGTTAATCAAACTTTAAAGCAAATAAATGAGTACGTGCAAGGGAGAGTATGGTGTTGAGTTTATAGGTGATGAAGGAATGAAGGTGGCTGGTATTGCATATAAAATATAGATATAAATCTAAACAAAAATCCAAAAAGGTGACGGGGTGGTTTTTCTCAGTGCTGGTAGAAGGTTATGCAACCATGATATCCTATCTGTACTTTTCTTTCACAATATGAAATGCATTATGCATGCATTCCCCTGAATCAACACCAGATATCTGCTATCAGGACTTTCAAAACATATTTTCGAGATCTAGTAGATACAAAAGCTAAGTACTTTAGAACATGTATAATAAAGTCCCATCTTTATACTGCTTCACTTCTTTGTTGTTTTCTTCCTCAACTTATTCAATCATTTGATAGTGAGATTGTTGAAGTAATATTTTACCATGTTGAGGGTCATTGGGTTGGTGTTCTGCTTGGTGCTAAGGAACATTGAGGACAACCAATTATAAGCAAGCAGGTGCTTCAGCACTGTTTTTGAAACTGTGTTTCATATTTTCCTTGAAGGATCCTGGTGACTCACCTTTCACAGTATAGTCTGGTACTAATCATTTGTGTAAAAGGACCATGTTTCCCTTTCTCAGAATCTGCTTATTCTCTGAGGTGCCTATTGAGGTTGATGAATTACTTGACTGTTTTCAGCTTCCTTCATGATTTTAAATACCTGACATCACATTTCCCTGAAGTGATCTTTGTTCTAAGCTAAACATACAATTTTCACTTTGTTTAACCTGTCTGAGTATGATTGATCTTTTAGATTGATATTGCTCTGACCAATGTTCTTGCATTTGTCCCAGAGCAGTAGTCACTTTATGTAACATGGTGACCAAAACTGGTCATGTTTAAATAGTTCGGTCCTCTTTTGATTAAAATATTTTGGAGATCCTGAGTTTTCACAGTTCCTCTGTGCTATGGAACTAGAGTGGTTCCTACAATTATGGTCTAATTTGTATGTATTGGTATAGTGTATTAGGAATGTATAACACATTTCCAGTTTGATTTCATCATATAAGCAACTTTAAAAACTTGAAAATGTAACATTTATCAAATAATGGCAGATGTCAGAAGCTGGTGTGAATGCCCTTAGGATGTGTCATATCATAACCTCCTGGATAGTGGCAAAACACTTTAAATCATGAACTCTTATACAGATGGAACATTCAGTGGGATCCTGATAAATCAAAGTAAATCATATTCAGGAAACATTGTATATGTACCAAGAAGAACCCTCAAATTGTGAAACCCCTACCGAAAAACTACATTGGCATAATTGTCAATACAAAAAACAAACATTTATAAATTACAGCTTACAAAAATTGAAAAAATTTAAACTTTAAATCGTGGGATTAAAATAAAGTGCTTATCATGAATCACTAATTGTGGCAACTGTGTAAGAAAACTGCTTGCATTTCTACTTTTATGAATGTTGATGAAATATCTGTGAAAAGCAGCTATAGATGATTAATAATAAAGCTCTAATTTGTAGGCATATGCAGCTTCAGACTGAAGTCAGGAACTTTTTAAGTAAAGAATGATGGCATTTGAGAAGTGTAGGGTGGGGGGGAGTATCCCTGTGTGGGTCCTTGATATCTTATACATCTGAATGTAATGCTTAGGGCTGACTTTTCATTGACACTTACAGTGTAATTAGTGGAGGACTTTGTGGCTCAGAACAAGGATTACTGAAATCACCATTTGTGTTTGAGTGTGTGTGTGTGTGTGTGTGTGTTAGAACAGGAGAGAAGAACAGGAAAAAAGAGGTAACTGACTAAAAGGTCATAAGAAATGGTAGTTTTTTAATATTGTTTGGTGCTTAAAAGTTGACTATGTTTTTTAGGAAGGCTTCAATTTCAATTATGTCTCCTGGTTACCAAAAGCTTCTTCAATGCTAGGCCTTTTCTCTACCATTTTTTAACTATTACATTTCTAGAAGGTTGTTTGGAGTGTCAGAACGTAACAAAATAGATATATGGCTTCAGTATTTTTGCCAACAGGCATCTATTTTAAGGTCTTCAAAACTCCTAAAATATAACCCCACCTCATCTCTAAGCCCTGATTTTATAGACCACAAAGAGGTCTGATATAAATTATTTAAACAAATTGTAAAAAAAAAAATACACTTAAGTTTTTTCATCATTAGAGACATGGATAGATTGATAGTAGATAAAGTCGACATTATTGAAAACAGAGGAATCTTGTGTTTTTTTATTGTTAAAGTTGGTGCACTAGTCTGTAATTGCAAAATGCTTTAAAGCAAATTAAAAATCTACTTGGAAAATGATGGCATTATTCTGCTGTGCTGCAACGCAGACATCTTAGACTTCATCAGTGCAGTAATATATCATTCAAGCAAGGAAATTGATTGAATTACTGAAACTGACTGTTGCACTAAAGCCAAAGTTAAACAGTGCTTTTTGGCTTGAGGTCTTGCCAGGTAAAGAAACTACTGCTGCGGTATGAAAAGACATAACAAAATAACAGCAAGCACCAAAAACATATGTGACATAGTTAATTCTCAATATCTCCCAATGTGATGGTAGCTTTATAGTTTTTTTTCCTTTGTAGATGGCTCATTAGAAAGATGAGGCTATGCAGAAACTTATCGAGGGGAAACAAACTTGCCATAAATAAATCGTTTTTTTGATAAAGACAATCTCTTTTGTGTAGGTGAGTAGATGTTTGTAAGTTGCAGGGAGTGTTGCAATTCATGCTCTAATAGTCAGAAATTCACCCAATGCAAAAATTAAAAAACTATACTCCTAGGAGCTCAAGCGAGATAGGGAGAAAGAAAGTTTTTACTTCTAAAGAGGCTGTGGCATGAATATTTCATTTAATCATAGAGACAGGGTTTCCTGGTTGTGTGGAAGACAGAGACAAATCTCTTCTGAGACACACAGACAGACATAGCAGACTCAATTTAGATTAAGTCCACGTTGATCCAGTCTTAGAGTGTATGCCTCTGTCCTTCCCCTGCAGCCTCCACCACTATGATTTGGTATGCTTACAGAAGGCATGCCCGTGTCACAGACTCTATTATGTGCAGGGTGAAGTCAGGTAGGTCTTGTGTGAGCCCGGCACTCTGCTCTTTGTAATTTAGAGCATCTGCAATCACATCACAGGCAGCACTTCCATCTGTGATTCACATGCGTTAAAGAGGAGTCCTCAGAGGTGTGATTAAAAAAAATAAAGAATAAATATAAAATTCACATGACAGCTTTCACAAGGAAACACAGCATCAGTCAATGCATATCCTCTGTTTCATTGTAATTATTTAGCTTCATGCAGTCTGGGATATGTGTCACCTACAGAGCATATGCCCAATGTGTATTCAATCTTGCACAAAACTAAGGATGAAAGTGAGCTTTGATTTTTATCACACCCAGAAAACCTGTGACTGTTCTTGTAACCAAGAGCCCTGCTTTTTGTGCTTTGTGTTTTTTCACTCCCTTCACCACTGTATTCTATGTTTCAGAGCTGCTTGACATTATGCTTCAGTTTACCTTAATGTGGTAATGTAATGTTTTTTTTATTTCATTTTCATAACCTTTTTAATAATCCTTTTAGCTTTCATGAAGGTAGTATTCTAAAGTAGTAACAACATTGAGGTGCCCACAAATTCTTATATTTCATGATAGACTTCAGTCAGTTTTAACTTTTAGCTGGAGGTTATTATTGGTTTGATTATTTATTTATTTTGTAGTATAACCACACAATAATGTTACATGTACTGAGTAGAATTTTTGTTCAGCCTCCTTTTTAAAATATTCTAAAAATATATATGTTTGTGTGGTTTTGGAAAACACTTAGGCTTCCTGCATTTTGGAAACCAAAATACATGTCTTTAACAGTAAATGTTGAGTAATTAGATGTTTATATATATTGTTGTATCTGAATTAAGTGGTGTTAATGCTGAAACTACCACACAATTATACCTGCCAAGACAGGAGACTCCCAACATAAGAGCTCCCAGTCTCCAGTCACCCCGCAAAAACAGATTATTTAAACCAACTTAAACAGAAACTTTATTTCTAATTTTGATAAAATGGGTTATACATCTACAGCTCTGGAAAAAGTTAAGAGACCACTCCATGGGCTGGATTAAATCAAAATTTTGACCCACCCACTAATCGCAAACTACAAACCTGATCATCATAGTGGTTACATTTATGATTTGAAGAAAGTGTCATCTTACTAAAAATGAAGACGCAACTAAGTAAAATTCTGTAGTTTTCTATTAGCGGGTGGGTCAAAGTTTTGATTTAATCCAGCCCCAAGTTCAGAAATCAATGTTTATCTTAAATCTTATTTTTTTCCAGAGCTGTATATCTATCTGTATACATATCTAGATCTGTATACATATCTGTATATCTGTATATCTATCTAGATCTATCTAACGAAGGCTTTGGTAAAATAACTTGTCTGTTCTTTCAATAGGTATTTATTTACAAGTCCCATGTAAATGTCCTATGTTCTATAAGTCCCATATCTGTCCTATGTGGCACATATACCCACACAACACAAGAAGGAGGTAAAGTGAGGGAAAAAAGTATTTGATCCCCTGCTGATTTTGTATGTTTGCCCACTGACAAAAGAAATGATCAGTCTATAATTTTAATGGTAGGAGTTATTTCCCTCATTAACATGCAAATCAATTTATAACTTTTTTGAAATGCATTTTTCTGGATTTGTTTTGTTGTTATTCTGTCTCTCACTGTTAAAATACACCTACCATTAAAATTATAGACTGATCATTTCTTTGTCAGTTGGGCAAACATACAAAATCAGGAGGGGATCAAATACTTTTTTCCCTCACTGTAGCTCCAATACTAGGGGTGCCGACTAACTCAACATCAATAACCCGACTATGTGTGACTACTGTGCAGATGTGGGTGGAATAGACTATTTGAACTAAAAACTATGTTTAATGTATTAAATATCTTCTGTTTTGGAAAGTTATTATTTATTGCATTTCTGCAACCAGCCATCCTGCTAGCTTTTCAATTATCTGATCTTAAATGCAGAGAGCATACATCCTGGCCTATTTTTATGATGTGTCAAATAGTCTCTTGTTTACCTGAACATTGATTTATATTTAAACAGCTACATAACATTTAACTGTCATACAGGATTACTTTTTTGCTGTAATTTGGGAAGCTGGTGACCTACATTTGGCATCTGATGTGACTGTGAAGAGAAAAATATGAATAAGTGAATTCTGGGAACAGATGGCATTATTTTCAGGGTAATTACAGTTACAGAAAAGAACAGAATGACACTCACACGTCAACATGTTTGAGTTGGTTAAAATTCTTCCCTGGCAAAGCAGAGGTCAAAATGATCATCTCTGTGACCACATTGTCAATGGTACATCTACAGAGGGGTATTTTGGAGACTGAATATTGGATATTTAATAGCGATTGCTATTTGTTGAATTTAGAGATCCATTTTTCACCTGCTTTGTTCATCAGAAATTGTTGTGCTAGGGCCTTAGGATATTGTTTATTGGAAGTCTGACCTTGGAAGCAACCTCCTTAGTGAATATGAATGTAATATTTTATTTTAAAAAAAATATAATAGATAGATTATATTTGGAAGAACCTTAAAATGAATATTTGTTAATGCAGCATATTCATGCTTCATTTAACTCATTAAACAAGTAGTTACATTTTACTACCTACTTATTTATCTTAAGCTATGTGCACTATGTGTATCTTACATTTTTCAATCTTTTTTAGTTTAACTTGTTGACTTTTACAGATTTGACAAGCACCTGGCCTTTTCTCTTCACTAAAGTATACATTTATTGAAAATACTTTTTGAATAATATACAATATGGTATTTTTCCTGAATAGCAACTGAAATGTAGTGCATAAGTAGAGACATTGGGGAGCCTGTTATTCCATTAACATGTGGAGAAGAGAGAAGAAGGACAGGTGTCAGAGAAAATGAACTTTAAATGACAGCTCAGATGCAAAGGTATTGTGTTCACTCTTCAAGATCAGTGTCCAGAAGGAATAAGACTTTGGATATATAGGTTTGGAAGATTAACTAGGTGTGACTGAAAACCTTTTAGGAAAAAAAGATCTGTAGTGTTTCACAAGTTTAGTGGTTTTACAGAAGGTTGAGAGGATTAACTAAAGTTACAGTTTTTGTAATTATTAGTCCAGATCCAGGTATTAGCTTTTCTATTGGGACAATGATGTGTAAGTACTTGAAAGCGTAACATGATCTCTGATGGCCTAACCCAAACACCAGGAGTTACAATAATACATTTGGCATTACTAACCTGATGACCCCTGTTACTATCCAGGCCAGACTGTTGTCATTCATTGTTAGTGCATCCTCCTTGTAAAAGTAAAAGGTCACTGTAAAAAGGCACCAGTAGTACTTGGAAAAGCAGCTAAACATACCTACCTCCAAATAGCCCTATTATGTAAAATAGAGGCCAGATAGAAAATGCAGGGAGCGACTTATGATTTGTCTTTTATTTCTAGACTGTAATTCATACATCTGCAAAAGATAAGTGGTTTTCCACATAATTCAGTGACTAGCCAATTTCTTTTATTTTTTTATTTTTTTGTTTGGGGCTGCTTGTAATGTTTCTATAGCAATGAAGTACACATATGTGTTTTTTATTTAATTTTAGAGGCAGATCTGGTCTCACATTTGTCAAGTATTTCCAAAATGTTTTTCTGTGTAAAAAAAATAAAACAATTTTTTAGAATTTATAATAGATCAGTGTCTGAATGTTGTTCTACTGTAAAATAAAGGTCACAAATATTTAGTTTATTAGTTATAAATAATTAAGTCATTTTTAGACAGATAAAGGTTTTCTTTTAATGGACACACAGCTTGCTTAACCATTTTAAGCAATCAAACATCTGGGTGACTTTTGTTCTCATAAACTAATGTCTAGCATGTTGCTGGACAGACAGAGAATTTAATCTAAAACAAACATGTATGTATGTTTGTTTTTATGGCTCTCACAGTTAAGATACTGCTGCATTTCAGTTATAAAGTAGCCCGCTGTGTGGTTTTTTTAAGGTTCTGAACATGACAGTCATTATAAATGGATTCAAATTGCTGCTCAGGTTGCTTTTTCCATAGCAGTATGTGTTTTTGCTTGCAGGCAACATAAGATTATCATACATTATACTTATTGATTTAGCCATGCATCTTAACATCATCCACCCACAATAGAAATTGACCATGTACAACAGTATCCTATATTGGAGAGCAGAGTTCTCAAAGCTAGTCACAAAGTACTTCAGATATGTGGTAGTAAGCACCTCTTCATGTTTCCATTGATTAATCTTTTAGGCACAGGTGTTAAAATTTACAGTTATCTTGTGATAATATTTTTTGTCTTCCTGGTACAATCTGTGAATGTTGGTTGAAAGGTTGAAACATGTATGTGGCTTGGCTTCTTCTATTGCCATATTAAAATCTGTAAATAAATAAATTATTCATCTTGGGGCAGGGGTGTATAATGTATAAACATGTATAATGTTTATAATGCTTTTCATTACAACCCAGCTATTTATTGCATAATTGGTCTAATTGTATTGAATAGTATAGATTAACTTATCTTTAGTCACTGATTGAAGCCTGTTGAATTGGGACTCTCCAGGACCAGTTTTAGAGACTATTGGCTTTGGGTCATGCTTATTGAAGGATTTAGTATACATTTTAAATTGTGATAAACTGACAAAATTAAAGTTATGTTTAAAAGAAAATGAATACACTGGCCCCTAAAATGACAATGAATATAAAAACATTTTACATTACCATGGTCTTTAAACATTAAGATGAAAATCGTATTAAATCACTGAGAAAAAGAAATATGAGTTATTCTCTCCCAGTTCAATCAGTCAATCGGTTGCCTCCAGGGATTCAGATCTCTCACAAAAGACAAGGCAGTTTTCCATCCTTTTACAAGGACAAAAATGTAAAGATCCTGGGTCAAGGTCCTATGTATATGTTTACATTTTCTATAATTTCATTAGGTGATACTGTTTGAACCTACAAAACGTCAATAACCTAAACTTGAATAAATCTGCTAATGGAAAGACCTTATCATTTAACATTAAGAAATTATCAGAAAGCTTGTACAATGCAAATCTTTTTTTTTTTATAAACAGAGGTTTACTATTTATATTCTAGTGTATAACATATAATTGATAGATTTTAATCAAGCACTGTATACTGCTGATATTCTCAGGTTGCAGTCAGTGTGACAGTAAAGCATTCAAACACAATTGTGTGGAGATGGCTATGCTTTGGGTTTTTGCTGCTCAGTCACAGCTGTTTTTACACACTGTGCATTACATTTTAATTAAATGCTTTACACCTTGATTGTTCACAAGTAACATGTACTGTATTTCAGCAGAGATTAAGTGGAACAAGCCTGTTTGTGCAGTTTCCTGAATTAAATCCATTGTTAATCACCACAGCTCATCATTTTGACTCTAGATAACTATTTAGCCTGTAGGTCACATATATATAATTCAAAATTAACAGAAAAAATAAATCATATACCAAAATGGATATATCATATACCAAGGTGGATATATCATATAGCAGAAAAAATAATTAATATACCAGAATGGATATATCATATACCAAGGTGGATATATCATATAGCAGAAAAAAATATTAATATACCAAAATGGATATATCATATACCAAAGTGGATATATCATATAGTAGAAAAAAAAATCATATACCAAAGTGGATATATCATATAGCAGAAAAACTAAAAATCATATATCAAAACGGATATATCATATACCAAAGTGGATATTTCACATAGCAGGACAAAAAAATCGTATACCAAAGTGGATATATCATATACCAAAGTGGATATATCATATACCAGAAAAAATATATATAACAAAGTCACGTGGTGTGGATGCTAGGTTGGATATGCGCAGTGCACGCAGTTGGTGAGAGACGAGAAGATCCTTCATAGGTCACAGGCATGAGAGCCGAGTGAGGGACACATCGATGTGGACATTAAAGATTACAGGTGTACACTCTGAGGCTACTGTATACGTTGTTCGCTATGTTTTATTGTATGCTGTACTTTATAATTAATAAGCTCTACTTTTATCATGTTGGTGTTTTCAGAAGAAGGGTCATTATTACCCAAGGTGGCGGACTCAACGTCTCACTCGCAGCGAATTCAAGATGGATGATAGGAAATCTAGTGCATCAATGTGTTCATTTCTGTGGTGTAGGGCCAGTCCGTGAGCCATCATACTGACACGCCATTCAATTCAGAGCAGCTGTGTCAGCATCATTAATCCCATTATCATTGTCCCTTCTACTCTGATACCGTCACACACAGGGATATATATTTGAACAATGTAATAAAACAATCTGTACACAAGAAACAACATCCACACATCGGACCCGCAACCCTGAACTCCAGCTGCTCATCCTCGCCGCGCAGAGGATTCATCCAACACTGGATATATCATATCATATTCATATTCAATCATATTCAATTGAATATGAATATGAATATCATATTCAATCATATCCAGCTAATCGGACACCCAATTAGCTGGATATTATTGAATTATTGGAATCTCCAATTCATGTATTAATTCAGAAAAAGGCAACAAAATGTGTGTGTACATATTTATATAGCATACCTATATGTATATGTACTCTATACACAGATTTAGCCACTATAGTTACTTCAATCTAGCCTATAGCTGTGTATACAGTTAACTACATTATATTAACTATGTCACCCAGCAGTTTCAAGTGAAAACATCTTTGGGTGATCCACTGCTGGGTGATATAGTTAATATAATTAAAAAAACAAAAAACAACATTAACATACTGTATATGCACAAATGGTGTGGAGACACTTAATTGACAGTTTGATCAAACACGTATGTAAGGGCAGTACTGAGCCGTCATGAGTCTAGATCGGTTTCACTTCTCTTTATTAACCGATATGTTCTGTCAAAGTGATGCCGTTTGTTATAAACTTGAACAGCATCACATTGGTCACCACCAAATTACATTAAAAAAACAAAGTAATTAATACATAACAAACAACAAATACACTACCAGTACCAACTGTTATAACTGTAATATATGTATATTAATGTAAATGTACAGTCCTCTCCTGCTCGTAACCGATCGATGTGTCCCTCTCATGCCTGTGATCTATGAAGGATCTTCTCGTCTCTCACCAACTGTGCGCACTGCGCATTTCCAACCCAGCATCTACACCACGTGACTAAGGTATGTATATTTTTTCTGCTATGTGAAATATTTTTTCTGGTATATGATATATCCACTTTGGTATATGATTTTTTTTCCTGCTATGTGAAATATCCACTTTGGTATATGATATATCCATTTTGATATATGATTTTTAGTTTTTCTGCTATATGATATATCCACTTTGGTATATGAATTATTTTTTCTACTATATGATATATCCACTTTGGTATATTAATTATTATTTTTTCTACTATATTATATATCCACTATGGTATATGATATATCCATTTTGGTATATGATTTATTTTTTCTGTTAATTTTGAATTGAACGGCCCCTCATACACATACTCCTATAACATTCAGAGCACAGGCTGCTGCTGTTTGAGATTCTCAGGAATCCTGGAAAAACAATATAATTAATCCATCACCACTGAAGCCGAAGCCCCTACTTGATAATATTTAACCAAATTAGCTGTAAGGGAAATGTAATAATAGAATACAGAAATATTACATATTTAAATAAATAAAAATTGCACACATACTGCAGAACAGTACATTGCTCTATGTTGGTGGCACTGAGACTTGTGTAATATAATATTTCATAGTGGCTTTTTAACTAAACATAAAATGTATGCATGAGCTACAGTCAATAGCATTATTCAATTTATATTTTAATTACCTACTTTGTTATACATGCAAGCTAAATTATTGCATTTTTCAATAGCATGTTGAGATTGTATTTATTTATTTCTTACAGAGCATAATATCCATTGCAAATTTTCTATTCATGTACATATATAGTTTACCTTTGGATTAGAAAATAGCTTTTATAAGCTGCTTACCATTTGTAGCCGTTTGAATGGACAGATTCTTTACATTCACAAAGGTCTTACTTCTTTTTGGTTCATATTATAACTCAGAGTGAAATACTAATTTGGAAAATTGACTCTGGACTGAAACTGGAGAATACTGATGGACCATATCAGACAAAATGTTTATATTGTCTACTTTAAACATTTTTATTGTAATAAAAGTGTTTGTAATTGAAATTGCACACTGGCAATTTAAGTGCCAGAACTGGCAAGGGAATCTTTCAGAAGACCCAATAATCTAAGACTGTTAATATAATTTAATGGAAATACCATTTATTTTTTTATTTTTCCATGTTGGCATTAGTTGCCTAGAGGTAATGAATGCATAATAACGTGTTCTGAGGAAAGGAAATAGTTTAAAAATGTGCTTGTCACTTTAATATTTACAAGTTTTTGTGTCCAGACAGAATTTTTACAGCATAAATTATTACTTTAAAGTTAAACTCGTTGACAAATGTGTTAATTCACATTTTTAATTATGTGATGCATTACAAGAGCATTATATCATCAATAGTCTTGTCCTTCAGTCCTAGTCTAAATTAATCTAAAATAAGAACAGATAAATTACAAGGTAATACAGAAGGTTAAAACAGTAGTTATGGGGGAGGGAGGAGGCTGGTGCAAAAAAGTGTGGTTCATAATTCTTTAAGTACCTGGCTTGTTGAAAATCATTGAGTATTCTTAACTCGCAACCACATAGCACCCACTGGTTAGTCTGGCACTTTTGATCTTGTAGTGTTATCAGTGTGAGCTTTATTTAAGTGCAACAGCAGACACATCTGCCCTTTCTGTTTTGGGCTTGTAGTGTAATAATAAGTTGATTAATGATTGACTGTATTAATATATGGTTTTCCCTCTTTAAAACAATCCCCTTTATAATACCACACTTACATATCAGCAGTGGGACCTGTCTGTGTATAACTCTACCATGCTTATTGACATGTTAATCAAGCAAAAATATATATTTATATTATATTTTTTGGTTATTTTCTTTTTTTCTATCACCCATACTTTTCTACTTCAATTGAAGTTCCATTCCACAGACAAATTCATAAAGCCACTGCAATGATGGATATTCAAAAACATCCTCTTGATTACAAGGGTGAAATTCTTAAGTTATTGTAGGGCCCAAGACCTTTCATACTGGGACAAATCATTAACAAAATGTAATTATGGAAAATAACACCTCTTACCACTTTACTATGCTTTGAGGCCTACTGTATTAGGCTAAATGTGTTGATTTGAAGAGTCAAAACACTAAAATATGCGATTAGGTTTGCATAATGCCTTTCAGATTTTATTGTCTTTTGTTTAGTCTTTCATGTCTTAAGCATTCTGTCCATAGATATTTCTTCTCCTTTTTATGACCAGATCAGGCAGCCCCTTTTACAAATGTCACAGTGCAAATTGTTTATAGGCCATGTAAGCTGAAGGTCAACAGCACTCTGAAAAGGATAAATCAGGATGAGAAAATCCTCACAGCACTTGTATTATGCTGTACACTCCATACATCTAAGTAATGCGTCACTGTTATTAAAAAAAAAAAAAAAACATACACATCTTAAGGGTCCATGTGTGAGGTGTGTCTGAGTACCACAGAACATGTGTTTGCAATCATTTTTCCTTTATTTTTTTTACATGCATTTAATAATAGAAATTAGCCATGCACCCTGCTCAGCACTTATTATTTTATGATGTGCCATTGCTCTGAAATGAAAAACAAAACAAAAACAACTGCTGATAAATAGATATATGAAAGGTTAGATGTTAGTTAATCATTTTCTGGGCTAAACATATTTGTGTTGTTCAGGTACATCTAATGTTTTAACTCACTGGCCATATAAATGGATGTAGTGGATTACGATAAAGAAAGAAAGAGAGACACTTTTGTGGGTCATAATTTTAACAGCAGTTATAACACTGGGTAGGTGTGAACATAGGTGTGGAGTCAGTTGTTAATGTTTTTCCACCACCCCAACTCTGCATAATCTAATACAGCTCTCAGCTTTGGTTTATTACTCCAAAACTTGGCAGTACTTATTGTCATATAAAATAAAAAGACATTTGTGAAAAAATATTAATGTTAATATGATATTCAGATGTATGTAATGTATGTTTTCATTTTCCTTAAAGACCTCCCCAATTATCTAAAACTCTAGACCTATAACAAAAAGAAGGAGTACATTTTACTGTAGGCCTATTACCTATACCTGTCTCACCTATATATCTCACACTGAAATCTATTACAACAGAACATTCTGGACCAGAATTCAATCTGTAGATAAGGGGTTCGGGGGGTTAAATTCTAGCTGTTGGCTGGGAACTGTCAGTAAGGTTTAAAATTAGAAAACATATAAAGAACTATCTGAATTCAAAATAAATAGATGCTGGGTAAAATGACATCCGGTGTCATGTACTGGCATAAAAATACTGTTTCCCAGAGTGGTACAAACAGTGTGTCAGTTGCACATATCAAGCTGCTTCCGGATCAACTGTAATCCCTCACAGATACCAAGTTCCAATTCTGGCAGAGTTACAGCACTATCCAGAACATACCAATGTAGATTAATTCACTTGTTGTGAGCTGGCAATATAACCTTCAACATAATACTCTAATGGCCTCACTAAATCAAGTACAAAACACCATGCAGTACTGAGCTGTACCCCAAACTCCCCCTACCAGTTAACGGTTTTATCTATCTCGTTCTTTCAAAGTACCACTAAGTTTAGTAACTAATGTTTGCTGATTTAAATTACTTTTTCCCCTCCTTTTTTGTTTTATCTGAGCAAGTCCTTCCAAATGCATGTACAGCAAATTAGCAATTAATTTGAATTTAATTTGTGTGATTAACTCCAGATTAAACCAATTATCTTCTTAAGCATTTCACCCTAAGTAGACATGATGAAAGAACATAATGATACATTATTCCAGAATGGCTTAGCATCTGTACTGTCTAGATTTTGTTTTATCATATTATTATATTTCTAAGCAGGTGCCCTTATCCAGTGTGACTTACAGTTGTTACAATATATATCATTATTTTTACATACATTTACCCATTGTTACAATTCTTACTTTATTCAGGTACAGGAGAATCACTTTCAAGATGTCACAATTGCTTTGCTATCAAATCCCTTTACTTAAACAGTACAAGAACCAGAATTAATTTTCTCCTAGTCAGTTTCTGTAACAAAATGTGAACCGTGCAGCATGCACTTTGTTTTTCAAGTTCAAGCTCCTGGAGTCCAAGCTATGGGTTATTATTAGGTTTCTCCAACATTTACATTTTTTTTTTCAGTCCTTTTTCCTCATTTCAGGGAAGAGTAATAAATAAATAAATCATGTCACTCACATTTTTCTAGGTAACAGCACTATCATACACAATGTTATCAAGAGAAAAACCTTTCAAAAAGAGTAGAGGATGCTAACACATATACAGTATTTTGTGACATGATGTTTCCTTTTTAATCCCGCTTCCTCTTTTAAAGAATAACTTGACTCGCAACATTACTGCAGCACTAACCTAGCCTGTGCAGTTAATTTCAGTGAATGGGCCTAAGCAATATTAATGGGAGTCGCAGGCAGGGTGACAGAATGTTCCTTTTGGCGGTAGAAAAACTAACCAGAAGGAAGCCTTTGGCGCCCAACCAAATCCTCTGGCCCAGATTATAAATCATGTGGATGACTGATCTGTAACCCTGATCACAGGTACTGCTCTTTCCCCATAATCTCTGAGAATGTTTTCCTCTTATTCCATGTGTATTGTCCCCAGGTGAGCAGTGTTAATTTAATGCACGGAGAGAATGAGCTAGTTTAACCACAAGCTCCCCAGTGGCAACAGCCTGCCAATGTTCACGCTTTGGCTAGGGTTGTTTGCTTGATGGCAAAAGGATCATATTTTATTCAACTCCTGCAATATCTTCTTGCTGCAGTGAGCACTCAGCAAAGGACAGCCAGAGGCTACACACTTGATAGCGTATTATTTTTCACAGTCAAAGAGAGAGTGGAGAAAAAAGGCAGTTTGGGCCCAGATTCACAGTATACAATCACTGTTCTTATTTACAACCTAATTGATTTTATCCTGCTGCATTGGGGATTCACAGCTGTTGAGACAGTATGCCTGTGAAGAATGAAACAAGGGTTAATGTCTCTTTCTCAGCTGATAGTAGATTTCTGATAGTCCCCCTGACCCTCTTTAATCCAATGTTGTGTTAAGGTAGACTGCTTTGTGCTCATATTAAATTAGCTTTTGTCTTCTGCCTAGGTTTTTGGATTGAAAAGTGGCAGGGTGATAAAATAGAGATTATTTGGGATTTCTAAATCCCAATTCAAGGAAAGAAAAATAAACCCTTATATATGGCTTTGTAAAAAGCTTATTTGAAAAAAAGTATGATTTTCTGTGTGTGTTGAGCACTGTATTGCATTGGAGATGCAATGCAAATGCAGTACTTAGCTATTACTGTTACTGAAATGTTATAATTAGATTTACACACAGGGAAGACCTCATTTGTTTCTGCACAAATACCCTATTAGTGGTTTGACAGCCCATATTATTTCAAAGGAAACTCCTCCTTCAGTTCCTTGCATCCACTCGAAGCTTTAACAAGCAAAAATCTAATGGCAGCATTGCCTTCTCATTTTATATGAATGACTTCTTGGAATTGGAACATTAGGGCTCTTAGAAAAATTAGAGAGAAAAAGAATACTTCCTTTTATTCGCTGTTTTCTTATCATGTGTATTGTACTATTCTAACTATTCATTTGATTCATTAATTGATTTATATACTTACTTTAATACATTTTTGTTCCTCTATTTATTATTTCCTGTCTACAAAGTGTCATGTAAGTGGCTTTGTTTTTAATTATTATAATTCCTCCTTAAGCATTGTCTGACAAATACCAGCTTGAATTCTTACCAAACAGTAGTGTGCTAAAACTCCTAACCTGACAATACTGAAGGGTGAAGAATATGATTTTAAGATTTTATGTGGTGTTTATTTTAAAAATAAACCACTGGCTAACACAGTTACAAGTTTATCAGTAAAATTGTGTCTCCTTCCTTTGCTTACATTAAAAAAATAAAGAATAAACCATTTTCTTTTAACCTAGGCATGACTGTCTTTCACCCAAAGATGCTTTACTCTGTATTTATGTATTGATCACATTGCTGTTTCAGCCTACATACTGTGTTTTTTGCCTTTGTGTTATTGTCAACTTGGAGTAGCCCTCTACCCATTTTGTGTTCCTTTGTGTTTTGCCAAAATGACTTCAGTTCCTGTGCAGCTTCTTTGTCTCCTCTGTTGGTTAGGCGTTGCTATGTCAACCACTACAGATTAATATTGTTTCTAAAGTGGCTGCTGAGGTTATTAGGTCACCTTTTAAAGGTATTGTCCATATATAGCATGATTGAGTACAAGTCTAGCAGCAGGAACAACTATTCCCTAGTTTGGCCTGCAGTGCTTTGAATTTACAGCGAGTAAACAAATAGGAAATATGCAATGCAATATTTTTTCACGTTTACATTTACATGTTTCTTTTAAGAGGTGTTTTTATAATGCAGGGGAAAACATAAAAAGTTGAAGTCAGTCTGAAGCTCTTTGTGAGCTCTACAGTATTCTTTCTTTTTCCCCTCTATTTGAAAAATATATGAAAGCTATCCAATGTAACACAACTTGATTCCCTCCCTTTCTAACTGTATTCACCACATCAACTCAGCTTGGCTCCTTTTTGTTTGAACAGCTTTGAACTACAAATGTAAACCAATGCGTTCCAGTAGAGTTTCTGTCTCCTCTCGGAGGCGGCATCCTAATGGAAATGTTTGCAATTTCTGGGGGAAGGGGATGCTCAAAGGTTAAAACAATCTCCTGAATGCTTGTATTGCCTGCCAAATAGGGACTGTTACAATAAGATCAGTACTCTTTTGCAGATACAGTTCTGATTGGATTGTTACTCCTAAGTCTAACTTTTTTCAGGTTTGTTTATTTGACTGTTTTCCGATTTATAACTATAGAACTGGTACTCAGTTTAGGAGGCATGGAAAATGTATACTGTGAAGAACTTTGCCCCTGTTGAAAACCTGGTCTTTCCTTGTTAATGTGAGCTGTACAAACAAAAAAAAAACACTGCGCTGTGTATAGAAATAAAAGGCAACAAATATTGGATTTGAGAGGCTTGAAATTTGATCCCTATCACAGTTCACATTGAGTATATACAGTGGCCTCTGCGTGTATTCGTACCCTTGATAAATTGTAACAAAAGATGATTTAATAGAAGATTGGAAGTGTGCAATCTTTTTTTTTTTTCATAAATATGTACAGTTGTAATACTAACAACACTGCACAAAGTTACATAATGGTTTGGATTCACCCAGATTAGCACTAGTCTTGCATTACCAAATTTAATTTCAGATAAAGCATTCTAAGACTAGTGCTAATCAATGTCTATGAAACCAGTCAAACATGTTTTACAAATAATGACATGTTTTTCTTCAAATCCACAAATGATCAAATTCAATCTCAAAATAAAATCCTGCAGAAATAGTCCTTAACTTTCTGTTGTCTGGAACTTGTGGAATTCTGGAAATTGTATAGAAGCTTCCAAAGGTCCACAGGGTATAAAAATAGGTTGCACAGTAGCAGGCATTGTCGTGGTCAAAGTCAGAGAGCTGTCCAGAAATTTTAGGCAAAGGGTCATTGACCTCAACAAATTGGGGATTGCCTGTAAAAAAAGTTTACCAGCCTACCAGTTTTCACTATAGAATCCATTATCAAGGCTACTTTGCCTTGCCAGGAAGAGGATTCAAGAAAATATTTATATGTGAAATTATCCATCTTTTACAATGTATCAAGGGTATGAATTTTGACTCCACGGTTTAACTCGCCATGTTAAAGAAGTTTTGGGTACAATATATACTACAACCTATAGCGTTTCCCCCAGAACATATTCATAGGCAGGGCAGTCTGGTACTGAATTGTTGATGGGTGTGTGTGTGTTTGCTGGTATGGCGGATCATTGACTGGCTTGGGTGGTGGGGGGTAGAACGAGAGCGGGGGGGCAATGTGCTGGGCCGCCCTCCCAATATAATGGTTGGGGAAACGCTGATACTAGTTAGAAATCTGTTGTGGAATTTACCAATCAATAACACATTTGTGGTTCTATACAATGCAGTTAACATCAACCTGCTAAAGAGAGGTTGATGATTAGGGCTTTTACTTTTGCTAAGAAAAGTGATCTAAAAACTAAAACCTTCAAGATTTGATAACTTTATTAAAGGTTGATTACAAGCTGCTGGGATTTGGCAGAAGACATATTTCCAGTTTATTTTATTAATGTTTTCAAAGACCACAAACACCTGAAATTCTGTTTCCATTAGGGATTTAAGTAATTAGTCTGTGGTGAAGCCAACACATAATTATGCTTGACATTGCTACATGAATAACACATTAAACCCTAACTCAGTCTGCAAAATGGGTCACTTTCGCAACCTATTAAACATTTTTCACTGCCTTTCATCCTTTCTTTGCTGTTTAACACAATGAATTATGTCGTTGTAAGGTTAAATGTTAGTCTTTGTACCATTCAGGTGTGAGAATGACTCCCAGATACAGATTTTCATTGTTTAGAAGTTGGGAGAATATGCTTGAATAAATGAAGGATAGAATAGAAGAAGATTCTGTTGAATGATTGTAGTTTTCTTTCCAGGACTGTTCTGTAGCTAGGTGGAACACTAAAGTAGCTATATATTAGGGTCCATTGTGTAAATTAGCCTGTTATGGCTATGCCACTCCCCTAGACATAGAATAACATTTGAACCCTGCATTAGCAGACTGAGCTTTTGGCGAAGTGGGATTGTCACTCATTTGAGGCTTTGATCAGGTACCTGCAATGGCAGTTCAAATCTAAGCACACTCTTCATATAGTTGCATCATCATTTGTGGTTGAATTATTGCCACATTGCTTATCCGTATTTTAAATTTTGTTCCTATTTTTATAAGGTCAGAAATTACCACAAGAAAGCCTCACCTTTAAAAATGGTTGGAGCTGACTCTTTAATTTATTCAATTGTCATTTTAATCAAGACAGTTTGCAAGATGCTTCCCAGACTTTCATAAGTATAACCTAATGGGAAGCTCTATTTTACCACAAAAAATATTTATATAAGCAGACATGCTTTTTTGCACATTAGAAATTACTTTAGAATAAATTGGGACATTGTATCTATCTTATGTATGTAATGTATTTTCATCCCATCTTCCACATTTGTGCTGATGGTGAAAAAAGCTGGTTGAAGAAGTGACAATAATTCCTTATGATAAATCAACCTTTTTATTCCTTTCACTACTGAAACTCATTTCAGACCTTCATTCACAAGCTGAAAACGTTGACATCTTTTTTCTGCCAGAGTGATACTGTTGTTATTGGATTGGATGATACTACCCGCATCCCTTAAATTAAGATGGTAGAGGGATGGTCAGACAGGTGTGAGTCAGGTACTGGCAGGACAGGGCAATCAAGGGCAAGGCAAAGACGTGGTCGTGGTCACAGGCAAGGGTCGGGCAATCAGGCATACAGTGTAATATGGAAAGTCCAAAGTCGTAGTCGGTAGGTCAGGCAAGGAATCCAGGGAACAAGGCAATAACAAGACACGGGGAGTAACGCTCAGAGATGTAGTGGTAAAACTGACAAAACTTTGTGGTGACTGAGAGTGAGTGAAGTGTTTATATCTGGAGCAGAGAAACAAGATGAGAGGTGAAGGGCGAATGGGAGCAGGGAGTGATCACAGGAGTGCACAAGGGTTTCAGTAATGTTGATTGATTGAAGGGAGCTGGGAAAAGTGACTGACAAGGAAGGGTGATTGCGACATCTAGTGGGGAAAAGTGGAAGTGCTTGGACTTGGAGAAGCACGCTGGTCTGTAGCCGTGACAATTTTCTTTCCCTGGATAATAGTCAGTGTTAGTGGGAATACTGCAGGGATAGGATTTGTTAATGGTTCTTTTAACATTACTTTAACACAGACACTTCCTCTGGTACCCCCCCAAGGTACCAAGGTGATTGCTGAGTGTAAATCAGCTATCCTGCACAATCATAATAAAAAAATAAATAGTTTTACCATGCAAACTATCAAAGAAGTAATGAAGATGAAAGGGAGAGAATAAGAAAAAACACATAAGATCCACACTCCTGCCTAACTCACACACTCACAACAGACAGACAGACAGCAAGTCGATAGATAGATAGACAAACAGACAGAGATAGATACATAGATAAGAGAGATAAAATAAACAGTTACAGATTTGCATATTAACAAAACAAAAAAGTTAAAATTAAAACTACTTTGTTGTATGCACTTTATTGTGTGCTGTTTTTTTTTTTTGGGGGGGGGATTGTGATTCATAATTTTAGGATTATAAATAGCCAAATTTAGTCATTTGTTGGGGCTGTATTTTTACAAATCCTTGTTGAAACGTTTAGATTTTGCAGATATGTTTGACTTGAAGGTGGGTAACTACATTTTCTGTAAACTGCTTTTAGTAGAAGATTAGTAAGTATGTATCATATTTTATGCTTGATAAATTAATCGGGGCTGGATTAAATCAAAACTTTGACCCACCCGCTAATAGAAAACTACAAACCTGTACATCATAGCGGTTACATTTATGATTAAAAGAAAGTGCCATCTTACTAAAAATAAAGCCGCAACTGAGTACAGTTCTGTAGTTTTGTATTAGTGGATGTTTGATTTAATTTAGCCCTTGGTCACCTTAAATTAGCTGGAACAGGTATTTCAAGTGCTGTTATTAGCAGAGAAAGCAGACAGAAAATGTAAATCCAGACTGGAGAACTCTTACTTTTTTCTTGTGTTCAACAACTGATATGGAAAACTAGATACTTTATATATATATATGTGTGTGCGTGTGTGTTTTTGTGTGTGTATATATGTATAATCTTTCACTAGTTTTCCGTATATAAGCTCTTAAGAAACAGCTGTTTCTTTGTAGCTATGGTACATTGGTAAAAAAATTGTGATTTGTCATGTTTTGCTTCAGGTATTATTCTGTGTATTTCTTTGAAGGATACTTTGGCATAAGTTATTGATGCATCTATGCAGGTTAGGAAAGACTAACTGTTACATGGTTGAAAGACAGTGTTTTAGTAAGTCTTCTGCATTGCATGAGTGCACTAATTTAAGTTACATGGGAATTGAATTCTTCAATCTATCACTTGGGCATTCACTGTGTATACATAAAAGGTTAATTAGGGTTTTATTTGGTTTTCTGTTTTGTCTTTTTTTTTTTTTTTTGGCTTCCCCCCTAGCATATAGCTGTACTTCCCTACTAATGATAGCAGACTGGATAGTTTGTCAGATTGCTCCTCAACCTCACTCATCTTACAGGCTGGTGGAAAGAAGCATTAGGAAGGAGGCTGAGAATAATGAGAAATGGAAAATGACTCTAATAAGAATAAATGTTACTCTTCAGTCTTATTATGAAGGTTAATGAACTTCCATCATTCTTACCCTTAGCTTTATGTTTTTGAAAGAAAATCTTTTCTTCCTTTCTTCTAGAAATCCTAAAGACTGACTGGGTTTATGATGAAGGACAACTCAGTTTTGCTGTCATTTTTCAGAATTACATTTCTTTCTACTTTTAATATAAAATAGTTATTTTTGTTATTTGTTCTGTTGCTGTATTTAGAATGTGTTATCTCAGGTTTTCATTGTGACATGCTGGCTTAGAGCATACGCCTCTCTATAAGCAAATGCATTATGTATTTGCAAGGACAGAACCAACTGTCTATGTGTATGTTTCTAGATTGGCAGATAAGACATTCAATGTAATGCAATAAGATATGATAGGCCTTCTCCAGTCAATGATGACAAGTTGTATGCCAGCGTTCAAGACAGGTGTCCAAAGTAAAACTTTGCAACCTATTAATGACAAGACGTTCTCACAGCTACAGGATGAGGGAATTTTTCAGTTCCTAAGGGCCGGCTAGCAGCTGAATGGCACTCTGACAATCTTTTTTGAAAATTCATAAAAGTACCACTTACTCCCTGAGGGCGTTCACAAAACATCTCTTGGCTGAGAAATAGGCCAAGCTGTTTATCGTTCTGTTCAAAAATGATGACAGTGCTGTGTGTGCTGTTGGATGGTTGTCCTCTGTTTCCCCTCTGAAACACATGGGAGCAGAAAGCATACAGTTAACGTACAGTACCTAGTGTGTTGCACTACACAAAATGCCTTGTGTAAAGATTTTCAGAGAGACTTTCCTTAAATATCTTGGTGATTAATGTTTTAAGGTGCAAACTGCAATAGAGGTCCTTTTCAAGTGCTCTTCCCTGTGGCAACTACTGGTGAAAGTCTACAGTGACTTAAATATAGGTCAATCAGTGTGTACAAAAATGAGTGAACTTCAGTGAGCTGCACAAAACAATTAGTTGATTATTCAGATGTGGTTCACCATGGGTGAGTTTAATATTGTGCCTTGATATTCCTGTGTATTGTATATTCCAATCATACAACACATTATTAATTATTTCATATATAGATTTCATTATAGATTCTTGGTGAGCAGCATCCTGAGAAATAATCCTGTATTTGTTGTCTGCTTATGATGATGCCAATTTAAAACATTTTGCTCTATAAAAGTGAATCAATAATTTTGTATCTTTATTTTGATAACTTATAGTGTGTGTGTATATATATTGGCATATTGTACTGCTGCTTGTAGTACATGGATTTCTGTCCTGTGTTTAATAGATTCTTTCAGAATTTATTTTATTTTCCAGATGGGCCTCAGGTCCACTGCTCAATGTGTGGGGTTAAGTCTTCAGTCTTTTTCCACTCTAAAATACGTTACCCGACCTTCAAAACGGAAGATTTTATTTTATTGGGGCTTATGTTATCGGTTAACACAAGGGTTTGCAAAGAAAGAAAATGTGAGGGGGGATGGTTATGACTGGTGGTTTTGAATTTGCCCAGATAGACAAGAAGAAAATACCAACTTAAGTTTGGCATTGGAGGGATTACAGAAAGAAGGTGCTTCCATTACCAAGAGCCAGGTCTGAAGTTGATATGTGTCACAGGCATACACTTCCACTCACTATTGCGCTCTGTTAATAAATCAACCAGAGCAGTGGCACTCTCCCCTTGCAGACACTCTCCCTCCATTAATCCCTTTCGGAGGTTGATTCCTTGGCAAGGAGTGCAAGCAATTCGATAGCCACTGAAGGATGATAAATGCAACTCCATTTTCTCTAATTACCAATGTTCAAATAAAAAGAGCCCCTCCACTCTGCTCCGTCTCCCCTTTCCTACAGCAGAGGAAACTACTTTTGAAGGGGGAGTTGCTGTTTATTATATTAGATATTAGATATTGAAGAAATGATCTACAACATCCTAGCAGTGGATGATATTGGCAAGGGGGTGGGGGCAAAGTACAATCATTGAATGTGGGAATAGAGAGATGAGGCCAGGAGGACAGGAGGATACATGTCTGAAAAATCAATGCTATGACAGCAGAGATAACATTCACATCATATCTGGACATGATGTAAGATGTAAGGACATCATTTAATATCTCTGAAAACAGTACTTTGGGGAAGTGCAGGACACTACTGTATGTACTAAAGAAGAAGAAGAACCCATTAAGAGGGAAGGTTGAAACCTGTAGTCCAGTCAGTGCTGGTTTGATCATGGGCTGTGTCACAGTCAGGACCATGACCTGTATTCCCCACAGACAAATGTGCAATGATTCTAGCTCTGCCAGTGTTGGGTTGACTTGAGTCGACCAGGAATTGCTCAGCTTGTCATGCAAGAGTGCCCCCTGTGGCTTACCAGGATCTCCATCATGTTCACACTGAGAGCTGTATCAGTCCTCCACTATTATGCTTTAACTTTGCTTTTTGTACTTTACAATTGCAGTGTGAAAAGCAAAGGCAGACCCTGTATTTTATCTGCCTTTATGCCTTAGCAATTTCAAACTTGGAAGAGAAAGAACAAATAAACTATTATTCAACTGATTGTGCTGGAGCTGTATATAGTTAATAATATAGTTCTCTCTATAGTTACTAATAACTAATAATAATAATAATAATAACAATAATAACCCTGTAGTGTGCCCTTTGACCACCTTGATACTTCAATTTCCCATGGTTGAGATTGGGTGGTTACTCCTGTGTTACCAGTAATAGTAATAAATCAAAGAACTTGACCTTGGTCACCTGAAAGCATTGAAAAACACAGGATGCAGATCTTCTAGTCAAGTGGATATAGAAGCCAAATACACACAAACAAACATCATACTTCCCATACTGAGGAACAATAATAAAAAATATTTGACCTTAACTTCAAGAAGAAATGGCAAAAGCTTGCATAACCTTTGTAGAAAAAAGCCCCTTTGGAATAAGCTGCATTTTTAACTAAATATTTTATCCATTGCTCTCAAAGTACAGTTAAAGTGTTATCGGTTGGATACACTCCCAAATGCTTTGCTAGTATGAAATAGCCATCTTAGGCAATTGTAGAGCATTGCAAAACTATCATCAATACAAAACAGTTTCCTAGTTTTACAGGAAACAATGTACCATTAGGAGGATAATGTGTTGTATTGTAACAATCGTACATTATTATTATTATTATTATTATTATTATTATTATTATTATTATTATTATTATTATGTATTTCTTAGCAGACACCCTTATCCAGGGCGACTTACATTAGAGCATTATAAAAGTACAATAGAATTACAGATTAAAATAGTACAAATTACAAGTTAAAAATTACATAAGAAAGTGCATAAGAAAATATACAGTTAATACAAGTCCTACATCCTAGATTTGTGATTTAATAATTGCAGACAAGATGTGAAGTCATAGTTAATAGCTCAGGGGAAGGGACATAGGGGCAATCAATATAAACAACACGAGTACTAGCAATGTAAAAGCAAGTTGTATGATGAAAACTAGAAATAAAGTGCAATTTAAGAGGAGAGCTGAGAACCCACAGGGGAATAACAGCTAAGTTACAGGTACAATCTGAATAGGTATGTCTTGAGTAATCACCAGAAGGTGGTCAGGGACTTCAGTGGGAAGGTCATTCCACCACTTAGGGGCCAGGGATGAAAAGGAGTGGGCTCTGGAGGAAGGGTAGTGGAGAGGAAGGGAAGTTAGTCTTCTGGTGCCGGAAGACCGGAGAGGTATGGAGAGGTAGTAGATTACAATGGGACTGAGATGGAGAGATTAGCAGAAGGTGAGGAGGAGGGGAAAAAAGAGGAGATCAGATTTGGAGAGGTTGAGCTTGAGGTGATGTGATTGCATCCAGGCGCAGATAGCAGATAAACAGGAAGAGATGCGAGAGGGGATGAGAGGGTCAGAAGATGGAAAAGACAGGAAGATCTGGGCATCATCTGCTTAGAAATGGTAGGAGAAACCATGGGATGTGATGAGGGGGCCCAGGGAGCGAGTGTAGAGAGAGAACAGGAGGGGGCCCAGGACAGAGCCTTGGGGTACACCTGTGAGGAGAGGTTGGGAATTGTATGAGGAACCTTGCCATGTCACTTGGTAGGTCTAGTTGTTGAGGTAGGAGGTGAGAGCAGTTCCAGAGGTTCCAAGGTCAGCAAAGAAGGGCATCTGCTGAGACATTTTATAATAATAATAATGCTGTGAATCTCTCATTCCTGGTCTATGTGCTTCATAGGTTTGGGAACCTTAATTATGCCTGTCAAATATGCCTCCCTTCCTGTAATGAAATAATGTGTTACATCCGAGAAAACATACACAAAGTTGAACACTTTTTTTTGACAAAGGTCTTCATCCATTTTTTTTTTTAAGTGTACGTAGTTTCCAATATTACCATCAATCTATTGCCTTGTAATATACATTCAAAACATTTTATTCCACAACTGTGTGAAGATGTCGCTCGTTTTCTGTTTTGAACACCCCTAAACCTTATTTCCATTTGTCTCCCTGGGACCTCTTATTGTTTTTGTTTCTGCAGATTTATAGTATAGTGCTACGTCTGTGCAAACCTCAAACAACTCAACACAATGTACTGTTCATTTTGTTGCATTGAGAGGCATTCTGTTCATGCATACCCCATTACAAATCAGTATATCAGTCCATACCCCTGAATGATTATATATATATATATATATATTTTTTTTTTTAAATTATTATTATTATTATTTATTTTATTTTTTTCTTGGCAGACGCCCTTATCCAGGGCGACTTTCAACATGATAAAGAGATTCACTATCATCGATCCAGCAATCTGGAACATCAGCTTGCTAAATCTGTCGACTACAATAATATAGGTTTAAAGACTTGCAATTATCAGCCACAAGTATTATCAGTCATAAGGTGGAAAACTACAGATCATAGCTAAAGTTGTTCAGTCAGGATCAGATATTTTGTATACAGTATTACAAATTGAACATATTTTGATTTAGTTTTTACAAACATTAATTGAGTGAAATATGAACCTTAATTGAATCATATTCTGACTTCAGTACAGTATAATATTGTATGTAAGATGTACCATATTTATGTTTCATACCCTATTGCCTTCATGGCCTTTGTGTAGTACACAACCCCTAGAATACCCTAAGCACATGCAATGCTACAAACATCTACTGCAACTATCACTTGCATATTAGTGTATGTGACAGGTCTCATTTGCATTCAGCCCCATGGTACATATCAAATCATCGCCCACAACATGATACACAGGATTCCACCCACCCCGACCTTGTGGTGCCCAGCCAACTATGTGCTGCCCCTTGGGAACTACCAGCAAAACAAAACAGTATAGCTGTAACTGGAAGGACACTCAGTCATGTCGGCAGAAACCCCAGAAACCAGTTTAGACTATTAGACTTTCAGTTTAGTATAAAAAGACTTTCTCCTTCATATAAAAATCATAGGCCTTTAAGATGTTATAAAATGTTGCTATGAAATACAAATTGCTGAAAAGCTATTTTCCCTGTTATAATATAAAATACCTTTTAGTTACTAAGCTTTTTTTCAGAAATTGAATTCAAATTCAGTAGAGCGAAATGGACAACATTTCAAACAGCTTGCCACTTCTTTATTCAGCGACACTGTTAGATCTTTCTAAGCAAACATCGAGCCTGTGCTCTCCGTCTCCGTCTCTGTGAGTTGGTCTGTATTAGGTTTTATCAGTCATAATCTACTATCATGAACATAATTTTATTGATGAAAATGTCATTATATTTCAGATTTTTGTGTAACAGCATTTTTCTTACATTGTAATACAATATAGTGAAAGAACAATTGGGGTAAGGAACACATACTCTATATTTTAACTATACAATTATGTCAGAAGCATTTTCAGGGGTTAAGTAATACACTGCAACATTATGTTATTCAATTTCAATACTCTAAAGGTAAAGATGGGGAAATGGCTGCTTTTTACATTTTAGTCCAAAGTCTTCCAATGTGCAATGAACAAACTGATAACCAGACCAGCTGACAAGTGCCAAATGTCAAATCCAGAAATAATCATCAATTAAGCATGGGGCCGGCATTCTTTCAATCTGCCGGGGGAAGAAAAAAACCTGAAAAAGGCAACTCTGCACCTGCACCCCTACACAAAATTCTGCATTGATATTTCCAGGTTTCTGTGTACCAGGACCAGCAGAATCTGTACAGGCTTAATTCACCACGTCTATATAAAAGCCTCTTAACGGGGACGTGTAAAAAAAATACAGTGTGAAACTTTCTGAAGGTTGCAATTATAGTCGTCTTCTCCCTGAAATGAGTTTGCAAACGAACGGCACAGTGAAAGCAGCCAAAGACACTAGCCTCCTTTTAGGTGCACACCTGAGGTCAGTTCTAAAGCTTTAACTTGAAGGTAGAAGTTATCATCTGCTTTCCCTCCAGGGACAAGCTGCACGTGTTGTGTACAAGCTGAAGTGCAGTTGCCACTGAATCTATTTGGTGCTTATTTATTGGAAAAGGTTTCAACTGAACGGAAGCATAAGCCTGGATGCTTTTTGAAATCTGCTTTTCACAGACATGAAGTGCTTCCGAGAGTAGCAAGGATGTTGCCTTCACATAGAATCATCTCTTAATGCAGTGTGATTGATGAAATTTCTGCAGCTTCGGGTTTTTTTTTATTTTTTTTATTTTTTTAGTTAATAGGGAAAGCTACACCTGATGTTTCATTGCTTGGTTTCCTCCTTGTAACTGATCTGTAAACAGTTTGTTTATATTTATACAGAAGATTATTGTTGCATTCCAAAGCATTATTTGTGACAGACTGACATTGCTATTCT
Organism: Amia ocellicauda; assembly: GCF_036373705.1. NCBI lineage: Eukaryota > Metazoa > Chordata > Actinopteri > Amiiformes > Amiidae > Amia > Amia ocellicauda. The sequence goes on along the minus strand of NC_089872.1, from coordinate 3,166,380 downwards.
ACAGAATTGCAATATAACATAGTTAAATGTTGAATGCCACTGACTACATCTGTCTTTTATGACTGTCGGGAGCTCATAATCTCAATAGTGGATTTTGCAGCAGATGTAAATCATTTATTTGCGGAAACTATTTCCCTGTAGTACATAACATTTACATTTATACGTTTGTATCTTAATATGAAAAGAGCCAAATGTAATTTTGGAAAGTAATCCCCCTTTGTTTGTATTCTTTGGTATTTACAAATAAGGTTAATTTGTACAGAAATCCAGCTTGATTGTTGTAGACACCTTTAAAAATAATTATGAACTCTAACAGAATGACCAAATCCTGTCATTATGATTGTACATACCTTGACATAACTGATATTTTACTCTTAGGTTGAATTAATATCAATGGAACAATATTTTAAAATTTTTATATTTAAATTGCCAATAAAGGTCACAGCACAACATCAGAAATGTTTTGTTGAAGCCACTATCCTTTTGTTGTCATAGTATATAATATTACCTTTCTTATTGATCTTAACCACTATACTGATTGCTGTAAGCTATGGTAGTATGTATGAAGAAAAACAATAATGTTTGCAAAGCTTTAAAGGAAATTGTACTCTGATAGCCTGGTATGTATTGGTATGTTGGGTGTTAGTGATTTAAAACAACAGCATAACATAAGCTACACATTGGCCACCTGTTGGCAAAAGGCATGACCTGGAGCATTACACTCTCATTTTGAATGGATTTGTGTGTCCTTTTGCACTGCTTGTACACTTATTTTCATCATAGATGAATGCTAACCTTTTTGCACAGTTATGTGCCAATCAGGATTTTTTTTTTTTAGAAAATGTTCTGTGGTTTTGTGCAGTATCTGGACGGGGAGAAATGTCTTTATTGTATTGCTTTCCCACATATGATGTACAGAAGGCCTATAAATCAGGTCAAATGTGGCAGTCAGGAGTTTTGCAGTTTTAATGTATCGACATTATGAATTCAGTGCAGTGGCTGATTTTAACAGGTGAGGACAACATGTGTCATAGCTCTTTTCAGTGTCCATGAGATGAGAAAAAATAATAAAAAATTTAAGCACAAGAAGGCAGGATGAAGTTTAAGTTGCTTGTGACCTTAAGTGTCTCCAAGGGAAGTGGAGCCATACGTGTAGATTAACAGCTTCTTATTGATGTCCTTGAAAGGCTTTGGTTTGGGATTTGAATCACAAACACAATTAGAGAGTTTGTCAATTGAAAGGAAATGTGGTTGCACTCTCCAGAGGCACAGATGGTCATAACACTGGGGAAAGAGTGTTGGAAGAACAACTGGGCCCTAATTATCTTTTGTTTGGAGTAATACACAAAAGCTTAAGAGCATCATTTTACAGATGGATGATATTATGACATCTTTTGAGTGTTTCTTTTGGGGAAAACACCCTTCTGCAGGTAAATTGTGTTAATCAGATTCATGCTTACAGATACTCGTCTAGGCTGTTATACGATTGCACAGTTCACATGTGAATGAAAACCATGGGGTACCTAGAGTTGGTCAAAAGCAAATGTGGTCTTCATAAACCCCTAGTTATTAATTAGATTACACTGAGAAAATGTTTGCTTTTGGTTTTTCATTGATCTGTATACAATGTGCACAACTAACCAACTACAAAGAAGAAGGAATTTGTAACAAAAACTATTTGATACAGAGCAGATTTTAATTTAGCTGTATCTTTCTTTTCGGCAATTATAATAGACCTTTGCCACACATGCCCAAAAATCCTCTCAAATGCTTTGTTGAAAATTAAGTGTTCTTAGAATCTCGTGTATATGAGTCTAGTCTTCTCCCTTTCATATATTACCTTATACTGGTGTATGTTTTCTGTTCTGAACAGTGTGTGTAAAGATAATTAAAGACTCTTGGTTTTCTACTTTCAGTGCTTACAAATAGTTGCGTCCGGATTAAACCAAACTTTGACCCACCTGCTAATAGAAAACTACAAAACTTTACTCAGTTGCGGCATAATTTTTTGTAAGATGCCACTTTCTTCTAATCATAAATTTAACCACTATGATGTACAGGTTTGTAGTTTGCTCGTAGCGGGTGGGTCAAAGTTTTGATTTAATCCGGCCCTTGATATCCTTACTACAAATGTTACAAACACGTTCAAAACATGTTTATAATACTGCTATTCTTCAGACCCAGGGTACAGGGTAAGTGTATTAATGTAATACTTATGCTCACATGAATATTTCTCAGCATCTGTGAACACTTCATATTTAATTACCACATTGTTTTTTGTAACAGAAACTGGCACCTACGTCACTATATATCATTTTCTGAATGCTCTCGCTTATTTCTAGTACAGTCAATGTGACCAAATTTTTCTTTTGGAACATTCTAATTATATAACAAGATAAAAATCAATATCTGTAATAAGATGGATAGCAATCATATAAATTAATTATAGGTTTGATTGTTATTGGATTTTTCTTAGTCCTTGGAGATAAAGAGTGATCATATTTACATGGTTTACATGGAGCATTGGGTACATAAGGTATGCACTGCACTACAGTAATGGAATTAGATTATAAAATGAGAAAAGGTAAAGGATAATGGATGCAAACACCTTTCTCTAAGGATGATATCTGATTTCACCTGTTTTTTAATTAATTACTTGTTGCGTTCAATCATATATATATATATATATAGACGGGTGACAAATTAAAGTAAAAACCAACATAAAGTGTCTCAGGTCTCAGTAAGGTGTTGGGCCACCACATGCCACCAGAACAGCTTCAGTGTGCCTTGGCATAGATTCTATGAGTCTCTAAACTCTACTGGAGGGATGGAACACCATTCTTCCAAAAGATATTCCCACATTTGGTGTTTTGATGATAGTGGTGGAGAGTGCTGTCTAACACGTTGGTCCAAAATCTCCCATAGGTGTTCAATTGGGTTGAGATCTGGTGACTGCGAAGGCCATAGCATATGATTCACATCATTTAAATACTCATGCCCTGTGGATGGGGGCATTGTCATCCTGGAAGAGACCACTCACATCATGATAGAAATGTTACACCATAAGATACAGGTGATCACTCAGAATAACTTTGTAATGACCCAGTGGACCCAAACCATGCCAGGAAAATGCCCCCCACAGCATATCAGAGCCCCTGGACCCCCTCACTGTTGGGGTCAAGCAGTCAGGCCTGTACCGTTCTCTTGGTGTTGCCACACATTTACTTGCCCACTTTTCGAGAACACTAGCCAGTTGAGCAGTCTTTGTGACTGAAGCTCTTGCCATTCGTTCCCCAATAATGACCACTCTTTCAAAGTGACTTAGATCCTTTCATCTTGCCATCAACTGGGCATGCTCAGCATTTATAAACATGCCACAGAGCATGACAGGATGGTAATTGATTAATTGTATCATGCAGTACACCTGTTTGGAGGCATCTACATTCATATGTTCCTTCACTCATTTATTCAGTTTTTTGCTTTAATTTGTCACCTCTGTGTATACATATATAAAGCAGATATTTAAAAAATCATATATATGTTTTTTTCTATATACAGTGAGGGAAAAAAGTATTTTATCCCCTGCTGATTTTGTACGTTTGCCCACTGACAAAGAAATTATCAGTCTAAAATTTTAATGGTAGTGTACTTTAACAGTGAGAGACAGAATAACAACAAACAAATCCAGAAAAACGCATTTCAAAAAAGTTATAAATTGATTTGCATGTTAATGAGGGAAATAAGTATATGATCCCCTATCAATCAGCAAGATTTCTGGCTCCCAGGTGTCTTTTATACAGGTAACGAGCTGAGATTAGGAGCACTCTCTTAAAGGGAGTGCTCCTAATCTCAGCTCGTTACCTGTATAAAAGACACCTGTCCACAGAAGCAATCAATCAATCAGATTCCAAACTCTCCACCATGACCAAGACCAAAGAGCTGTCCAAGGATGTCAGGGACAAGATTGTACACCTACACAAGGCTGGAATGGGCTACAAGACCATCGCCAAGCAGCTTGGTGAGAAGGTGACAACAGTTGGTGCGATTATTCGCAAATGGAAGAAACACAAAATAACTGTCAGTCTCCCTCGGTCTGGGGCTCCATCCATGTTTCAATGATCATGAGAACGGTGAGGAATCAGCCCAGAACTACACGGGAGGATCTTGTTAATGATCTCAAGGCAGCTGGGACCATAGTCACCAAGAAAACAATTGGTAACACACTGTGCCGTGAAGGACTGAAATCCTGCAGCGCCCACAAGGCCCCCCTGCTCAAGAAAGCACATGTACAGGCCCGTCTGAAGTTTGCCAATGAACATCTGAATGATTCAGAGGAGAACTGGGTGAAAGTGTTGTGGTCAGATGAGACCAAAATCGAGCTCTTTGGCATCAACTCAACTCGTCGTGTTTGGAGGAGGAGGAATGACCCCAAGAACACCATCCCCACCATCAAACATGGAGGTGGAAACATTATGTTTTGGGGGTGTTTTTCTGCTAAGGGGACAGGACAACTGCACCGCATCAAAGGGACGATGGACGGGGCCATGTACCATCAAATCTTGTGTGAGAACCTCCTTCCCTCAGCCAGGGCATTGAAAATGGGTCGTGGATGGGTATTCCAGCATGACAATGACCCAAAACACACAGCCAAGGCAACAAAGGAGTGGCTCAAGAAGAAGCACATTAAGGTCCTGGAGTGGCCTAGCCAGTCTGCAGACCTTAATCCCATAGAAAATCTGTGGAGGGAGCTGAAGGTTCGAGTTGTCAAACGTCAGCCTCGAAACCTTAATGGCTTGGAGAGGATCTGCAAAGAGGAGTGGGACAAAATCCCTCCTGAGATGTCTGCAAACCTGGTGGCCAACTACAAGAAATGTCTGACCTCTGTGATTGCCAACAAGGGTTTTGCCACCAAGTACTAAGTCGAAGGGGTCAAATACTTATTTCCCTCATTAAAATGCAAATCAATTTATACCTTTTTTGAAATGCATTTTTCTGGATTTTTTTGTTGTTATTCTGTCTCTCACTGTTACAATACACCTACCACTAAAATTATAGACTGATCATTTCTTTGTCAGTGGGCAAACGTACAAAATCAGCAGGGGATCAAATATTTTTTCCCTCACTGTATCTGCTTTGATTATTTTCTGTGCAGTTGAAATATTTCAACAAAAGTACATCCTAAAAATATAGAAAGAATATTTGAAATAAAAAACATCTTTCATAATATCACCAGTTAAAATAGGAGAAATATATTGCTCTCTTCCAACTATCCAGACATTAAATAAAAATAATAATAAAAAAACACATTCCACGCTTGGTTATACTCCCCAATAGCATTGTCCTTTCTTGATTTATGAATGTATCCCTTCAATGACCAAATAGCCTGTAAAATCTGCCCTCTCCTTTTTCTTCTCCAGCAGAACTGGTTTCTTCAGCAGAAAGCCACAAACCTGCCTAGAATTTTAAAAAGACTACATTAATTTACCTTTATTTATTTATTTTAATTCCCTGCCCCCTGCTCCTAAGTCTAGAGTCCATATTTTTGTGTTCTGTCACAACATTAAGCAACAGGGTTTAATGAAATTCTAGAAACCGATCCTTCGCCAAGTGAGACCCTGTTTGTTTTCCTGATCTCATTACATTACTTTCAGACACACAGAATGATAAATTGTAGGGGTAAAATAGCATAGCAGATGAAGTCTATATACGCTTCAATCTTTTCACACAAAGTTCAGGTTAGTGGCAGCCAGTTCCAAAGTGAGTGTATTATTATTATTATTATTATAATTATTACTATTATTTATTTCTTAGCACACGCCCTTGAAATAAAGACACACAAAATACTGCTGGACACCGAGTTGGATAGTGATGGCTCCGAGGGTGATGGGAGGGCAGTTGAGTACCATGGTGCCCACTCCCCCCCAAAACAGGGAGGAAGTTATAGTAGGAGACACGATTCTTTGAGGCGTAGATCACACTATCTATCTATGCTATCTTGCCTTCCTGGTGCTTAGGTTGCAGATCTCCCTAAACTAGTAGATGGGCTACTGGCCAAAGCCGGGGGGAATCCACTGGTCATGGTCCACATTGGAACCAATGACATAGGAAAAGGTAGGGCCGAGGTTCTGCAAGACAAATTTAGAGTTAGGAAAAACGAAAGAGCAGAACCTCCACAGTAGTTTTCTCAGAAATACTTCCGGTGCCACGTGCACGGCCAGGGAGACAGGCAGAGATTATAAAGTTTAACACATGGTTGAAATCTTGGTGTAGGGAAGAGGGTTTTAGATTTATGGAGCATTGGTCTTTCTTCTGGGATAGATGGGACCTGTTCAAACCGAAGGGGGGCTAATGCATTGGGAGAGCGTATGTGCAGAGTAATTGAGAATCTTTTAAACTAGACCAGGGGGGCAGGGAGATCTGACAATGGGAGATGTTCCACTAAGGAAAGAAAACAAAGGGAAACTTCTAGTAGGACAGTCCTGAAATGTTTGTACCTCAATGCCAGGAGTATAGAGAACAAGATCTTAGATCTAGAAGCCACAGTGCTGTTGTGTGACTATGATGTTGTAGGAGTGACAGAAACATGGCTTACAGAAAATTATGGGGATGAATAAATGAGGGACAGAAAAATCAAAGAGGTGGTGGGGTAGCATTATATGTCAGAAATGACATTGAGGCAGAAGAACTCAAATTAGATCCTAGGAATGAAACAGAATCTGTGTGGGTTAAAATTTTGAATAAAAGATCTATAGGATTAGTGGTAGGAGTGTGTTACAGACCACCCAATTCAGATATTCAGAAAAATGTGGCATTGTACAATGTAATAAGGAGTGCATGTAGCAAGGATGTGGCTGTTATAATGGGGGATTTCAATTTCCCAAACATACACTGGGAAAGCCCAGCTGAGACTACAGAAGCAGAAATAGAAATGGTTTAGATGGTAAATGACTTGTCAGGGAACCAACCAGAGAGCGTGCATGCATTGCTTTGATCTTTTAAAGAGAAAGAAAATGTGCATACAGAGAAAGAAAGTGCATACAAAAGGGATAGAGACAAAAGGAAATACAAAGAATATGTTGAACTGCAAAAAGATCTTAAGAAAGGGATCAGGAAAGCAAAGGGAAATAGAAAGAAACATAGCTCTTGGAGCTAAAACTAATGCAAAGAGCTTTTTTCAATACTACAACAGCAAGAGGTCAATAAAGGAGGAAGTGAAACAGATACAGTGAGGGAAAAAAGTATTTGATCCCCTGCTGATTTTGTATGTTTGCCCACTGACAAAGAAATGATCAGTCTATAATTTTAATGGTAGGTGTATTTTAACAGTGAGAGACAAAATAACAGCAACAAAATCCAGAAAAACGCATTTCAAAAAAGTTATACATTGATTTGCATGTTAATGAGGGAAATAAGTATTTGATCCCCTATCAATCAGCAAGATTTCTGGCTCCCAGGTGTCTTTTATACAGGCAACGAGCTGAGATTAGGAGCACTCTCTTAAAGGGAGTTCCTCCTAATCTCAGCTCGTTACCTGTATAAAAGACACCTGTCCACAGAAGGAATCAAACAATCAGATTCCAAACTCTCCACCATGGCCAAGACCAAAGAGCTGTCCAAGGATATCAGGGACAAGATTGTAGACCTACACAAGGCTGGAATGGGCTACAAGACCATCGCCAAGCAGCTTGGTGAGAAGGTGACAACAGTTGGTGCGATTATTCGCAAATGGAAGAAACACAAAATAACTGTCAGTCTCCCTCGGTCTGGGGCTCCATCCATGTTTCAATGGTCATGAGAACGGTGAGGAATCAGCCCAGAACTACACGGGAGGATCTTGTTAATGATCTCAAGGCAGCTGGGACGATAGTCACCAAGAAAACAATTGGTAACACACTATGCCGTGAAGGACTGAAATCCTGCAGCGCCCACAAGGCCCCCCTGTTCAAGAAAGCACATGTACAGGCCCGTCTGAAGTTTGCCAACATCTGAATGATTCAGAGGAGAACTCGGTGAAAGTGTTGTGGTCAGATGAGACCAAAATCGAGCTCTTTGGCATCAACTCAACTCGCCGTGTTTGGAGGAGGAGGAATGACCCCAAGAACACCATCCCCACCGTCCAACATGGAGGTGAAAACATTATGCTTTGGGGGTGTTTTTCTGCTAAGGGGACAGGACAACTGCACCGCATCAAAGGGACAATGGACGGGGCCATGTACCGTCAAATCTTGGGTGAGAACCTCCTTCCCTCAGCCAGGGCATTGAAAATGGGTCGTGGATGGTATTCCAGCATGACAATGACCCAAAACACACAGCCAAGGCAACAAAGGAGTGGCTCAAGAAGAAGCACATTAAGGTCCTGGATTGGCCTAGCCAGTCTCCAGACCTTAATCCCATAGAAAATCTGTGGAGGGAGCTGAAGGTTCGAGTTGCCAAACGTTGGCCTCGAAACCTTAATGACTTGGAGAGGATCTGCAAAGAGGAGTGGGACAAAATCCCTCCTGAGATGTGTGCAAACCTGGTGGCCAACTACAAGAAACGTCTGACCTCTGTGATTACCAACAAGGGTTTTGCCACCAAGTACTAAGTCGAAGGGGTCAAATACTTATTTCCCTCATTAACATGCAAATCAATGTATAACTTTTTTGAAATGCATTTTTCTGGATTTTTTGGTTGTTATTCTGTCTCTCACTGTTAAAATACACCTACCATTAAAATTATAGACTGATCATTTCTTTGTCAGTGGGCAAACGTACAAAATCAGCAGGGGATCAAATACTTTTTTCCCCCACTGTAAAGCGCAAAATTGGAAGTATCTTAGAAAATGAACAAGATGTGGCAAATGTTCTAAATTAGTATTTCACAGAGGTTTTTACAAAATAAAAAATATAGGTTAACAATCAGTGCAGTCAAACTCTAAGAGATATCAGGATAAATGAGGAGGAGGTACTAAAGGGACTAGCAGAATTAAAAACAAACAAATCACCTGGGCCAGATGGTATATTTCCAACAGTACTTACAGAAATTAGGGAAATTATTTATAGGCCGCTAACTAAAATATTCCAGACACACTTAGAACAGGGGATGTGCCAACTGACTAGAAGACGGCAAATGTCATACCAATTCACAAGAAAGGGGACAAAACTGAGACAGGAAATTACAGACAAATCAGTCTCACCTGTAAAATGTTGGAAAAAATGATTAGACAGAAAATAGAGGAGCATCTTAATGAAAACCATATTCTTGGAGACATAGGCGCTGACTATGCGGGGGCTCAAGGGCTTCAGCCCCCGCCGAACAGTAAAAAGCAGCGCTTAGCCCCCCACTGAAATTTTGATGAGTTACTTAATCAGTCAAGGAACAAAATAAAACAAACACCTTCCCCCCCAACTCATACTGGGAAAAACACTGTCACCCCACCCCCCACCCCCTCTTACCGGAGAAAACAGTATCAGCCCCCTTCTTTCGTGAATTATTTTATCTGACAGTGGTTGTAGGGGTTTTGGCTTAGTATCTCAGCCCCACCCCGGGAATTTCAAAACTTGGTGCCTATGCTTGGAGATAGTCAACATGGGTTTAGATGAGGCAGATCATGTCTTACTAATCTTTTAGAGTTCTTTGAACATGCAAATGCAGCTGTACATCACATGAAAGCATATGATATGATATACTTAGATTTTCAAAAAGCTTTTGATAAGGTTCCACACCAAAGACTGATCCTCAAATTGGAAGCTGTAGGCATTCATGGATTATGAACTGGTTGATGTTTAGGAAACAGAGGGTGTCAATTAGAGGAGTTGCTTCTAACTGGAGTGAGGTTGTTAGTGGAGCTCCACAGGGATCAGTACTAGGGCCTTTGCTTTTTCTAATCTATATTAATGATCTGGAATCTGGGATAGTTAGCAAAATTGTCAAATTTGCAGATGATACTAAAATAGGTGGCTCAGCAGATACAATCTCGGCAGCACAGGCTATTCAAAGGGACTTAGATAATATTCAGTTGTGGGCCGACACCTGACAGATGAAACTCAAGTGCAAGGTATTACATGCAGGTAACAAAAATATCCACTATAATTACACTATGGGAGGAATAGAACTAGATGAAGTAATGTATGAGAAAGACCTGGAGTCTACGTGGACTCCTCACTTTCTCCATCCAAACAATGTGGGGAAGCAATAAAAAAGGCAAACAGGATGTTGAGGTATATTGTCAAAAGTGTAGAATTTAAAACAAGGGAAGTAATGTTAAGACTCCACAATGCACTAGTTAGACCTCATCTGGAATACTGTGTACAGTTCTGGGCACCACACTTCAATAAAGATATTGCTGCTCTAGAGGCAGTTCAGAGGAGAGCAACCAGACTTATTCCAGGTTTGAAGGGAATGTCCTACTCAGAGAGAAGACTACGTGGGGACTTGATTCAAGTCTTCAAAATCATGACAGGCATCGACCGCATCAAACCAGAGGAGCTTTTCCAGATCAGCAGGGACACACGAACCTGGCATTCAATAAAGGCATTCAAAACAGGAGACACTTCTTCACACAGAGAGTTTTCACAATCTGGAACAAACTACCCAGTGATGTGGTCGAAGCTGTACATTTGGGAACATTAAAAATAGACTGGATAGTATGCTTGGTTCACTTCGTAATTAATGGACACCAAACGAGCACGATGGGTCAAATGGCCTCCTCTTGTTTGTAAACTTTCTTATGTTCTTATGTTCTTAGTATTATGATTGAAACATTTGCCCTTGTTATTTTGGATAAAATGTGGCCTTAATTGCATTTTCATATTAAGTATGAAATTAAGAAATGCATGAGGAATTAAGCAGTTCTCGTAACCATTAACTGTTATTAGTGTTGTATTTAACAGAAACAGTGAAAGAATTAATATACAGAAAATAATTAAATAAACATGCGAGTCAATCAATATTCCCACTCAGCCCAGTTTGTAAGGTTGAAATCATGTAATATGATAATCTCAAGTATCTCTCTTGCAGAGAGCAGTAAGTGCAATTATGTTGGAACAGAGCATTGCTTAACCTCCATATTTGGACAAGAGCATGCAATGGGGTAAAAGAAAACAAAAATGACAGATACCTTGTAATGCAAGAAAAACTCCCAGGATTGGCTATAAAACTAAGGCTGGATTGTACCCCAGCTTAGTGTGTGAGGTAAACTGATTCCATTCTTAAAAGTAAACATGTCATCTGGTTGTTAAATTGGCAGTCCATACACATTAAACCAAACAAGAAAAGACACGTCAGGAAGATTTACACAATTTAAAGCTGTATGTTAACAGAAACGGGCCTATATTTATATGCTATGGCCTACAATCAAAATAGTAATAAACCTTATTGCTTATACAGGCCTGTAAATTATGTTTACCTGCATTTTAAACTACAACCTATGAAAGATATTGACTCGGATTGTTTTTTAGAGTTTTCAAAGAATCTGAGTCTAGTGCCAGCGTGGCCTCATTTATCTTCCTGACTATGTTTTAGACAGTGCCAGGAGGGAGCCATCAATATTGTGTAAGGTTCATAACGAAGATGACAAAGGCTTGCCAGAAAGTAAAGACAAAACGGTACAAGTAATAAAAAATGGAACAGGGTAATTATCCAGTTTTTGAAGAAGTAGTGATTTTTAAATAGATTAATTCCATTTCCTAATGAGAGTTTTTCTTTTTTTTTTAATTAATGGAAATGAAGGGTCAGTTATCATTTTAGTTTTAGAATTAACTTTAATTCATTTTTTTTATTACATGAGGACATAATGAAATAGAGAATTACAGTATGCTCTTCTTATCTGTGCCCAAGGGCTGGTTTATCTTTCAGTGAGTGTTTCCCCCACCTTCTGAAAACAAAGAGCAGCAGTGTACTTTCTCAGGTAGCCTTCCAGAGGTAGAATTCTATTAAATGCACCATCGTCTTAAAGACTTGCTGTGTTGTGAAATACAGCATGAAGCAGTTCAGTACAGTTTGTGTAGCAGCACCCTCCCCACCACCACCTACATATCCAACAGTACCTCCAGAACATTGAAGTACCAACAACACCTGATCCCAGCTCCTCTGGAATTCACCCATATAAACCTGGGCTGACTTTTTTCTAGTTGTAAAGAAACAACTTTAAAAACCTGTGAGTCTGTCCTCTCATTCCAGTTGACATTAAAATGCTGTGTTCTCTTTGAAAAGTCCTCTAATTTGGGTTACCCCTTGTAGTTCAGTGTTATACCACTTGCATATACATTTTAATTGTTTTTATACACTTTTATTGTTAGAATATGCTCCTTCTCTGAGGTATTAAAATCAGAATCAGTTATACCAAGGTAAAACATAATGCCGCAAGATATAAATGTTTGTTTAATCTTTTGACCAGCATTATCTTATGACACAGAAACATAATTTAAAACACATACACGCAAACACACATATTTTAAATATATACCTCTTGTCTGCATCTAAAATCTGCCTACACACCCGCCCACAAGCTGTTCACACACAAACAAACAAAATATTGATTTGTGAGGTGATAAATTCTGCTTGCTGTGAATGAATCATTCCAACTTTCCAGTTTAAATATCATGTGAAGAAGTATTTTTTCCGAGAAGTGCTGTCAGACTTGAAGTCTTGACAGGTGCTCCTTCCTCTTCTATATTCATGGCCTTGCTTTCCAGTCAACCAGCTGGCCAAATAGCGTTACTCACCTTAAACTTGCAGTTTAGAAAGTTTAGTACTATCGCACACACAAAATAATCTGAACAGATAATCTTCTAGGGGGTGGTCAACGTTTTGCCTTTATCCAAGGCACATTATACGAAGTGGAAGTGATAACTATACATGTTACATTGACACACACACACACACACACACACACACACACACAGAGTACACGAAGCAGGTTAGGTGCAGTCGGATCGGATGCAAACACACAGACAAAGGTGTACTGTAAAGAGTATTTATGTATGGAAATGCAATTTAGTGTAAATATATCTGTGTAACACAATCATATATTTAACATGTATGTGCAAACATTGAACACTTTTTTTCATTACATATTTTGTCAGTGTGGCCACAGTGCACACATTATTTGGAGAGATATAGCAAGGGCGCAGGTGTGCTAGTCTATTGTCAGTACTGAACCTTGAGACACCAAGCCTAAAGTTTGTGTTATTGCTTTTTACAGTAGATGGCATCGGGTGATATTAAAATGATGTACTTTGTACTGATGTACACATCACTGTTCATTTTCAATTGATGATAATAAAATTTGTCATAGGCGTTTATATCACAACACCGCGTCCAGCAGTGGCGTATTTAGTGGGGAGGCACGGTGCCATGGCTCCGCGCTCGGGACTCGAACCCGCAGCTCAGGCACTCAGAGCTCCGATACTGAGTTACAGCTTCCAGGCCAATCAGGCAGATATGCTAATGTGGGTGGCTTAACACTGTACTTATTAATTCAGTAGGTTTTGCCACTTGTAATGTGCTCATATTACAAGTTATGTTCAGTGAGCAAAAGCTACTTAAAACATGTTTGCGCTCCAGTATGGCAGAAGAAAGTCTTTATGGGCAGCGCACCTGTCCAAAAGGACTCACACTGATGTATGTTGATGTTATTGGTGAATTCGGCCGTCACAACAGGAGAATTGCATTCACATAGAAACTCCTGCTTAGCAGCGGAAACATCTTATTTCTAATGAACAGTTGCAGTTATTTTTAGTTGCTAGTTTCTTCCAATGATAAATGTAACCACTATGAGTTTTGTTGCCGGTGCATCAGTTTGTTTTTTCTCTGCACCACTGCACATAACCCAGATAACACACAATGTTGCCACAACGTTGTAGCAACATAATTCAACATTGTGGCAACGTTGTGTGTTAGCTGGTAAGTGGACGCTGAATAAAAGATTTACATTGATCTGTTATTCACCCACCCATTGATCCACCCGCTAATAGATAAAGCCTAAGTAAGGGCGTCTGCCAATAATAACTACACACCATACATCAATGGCGGCTTCAGTTTTTATTTTATATTTTTTTCATCTACTAATATTTGTAACCGCTACGAAGTACAGGCTTGTAGTTTTGTATCATCGGGTAGATTACTGTTGTGGATTTACAGTACGGAGCGCCAGATCGCTGTGTTTATCTGGTTTATTGACCAATCGCTCTTCTCCCAAACCCGTCATACTCTTCCACCTCCGGTTTCTCTTTCTCTTTCAAACTCTGATTGGCTCGCGGTGCCTCTCGCGCTGCCGCCCATCCCGGAAGCCACCCCCTCAAAACGCGGCTCCTTCCCGCTCGCAGGTCCTCATATTGTAGATTTAATTCAGTAGGAGCTGAGCTGCAAGATTCCGTCCTGCGACTGTTCCGCAACTTCGCGTTCATGCTTTGCGAATATTTTTGATTTAATCCTGCCCAAAGTCTGTTTATGTTGTCTGATATTAACTGTAGCAATATTAAGCATGGTTGTGTGTCAAAATAAATAAGAACTAAATTAAAGCCCTCTAGACCATATTCATTGTTTGCTTTCTTAATTAATTAAATTCCCTGTGGTTTCTGTCAACCCCATATGACTCCCCTTATATCTTCAATGCCATGATACACTCTGTTTCTGGTTACTAATACTGAGTGGCACACCCACATTTTTGCAATCTCATGCATTATGAATATCTTTTCTATTTTAATAATACAGTTGAACCCTCTCACTTAATGTAGGTCATGCCTATTAAGCTGCCTCTAATTTCAGTTATGGTTGTCAAGAATAAAGTATTGAAATATTTTGTAGAATCTCCAGGAGAAAATGTGTCCTGTGCACTTAACAACATTTACCCTTCGGTTCCAAAATTGAGTGATGTTTCTTTAGTCTATTAAAGGGAAGCTTTTTGTGCTGCTGTCTGCACCATAAGACCTTGATGGATTCCCAACTGCTGTAGTAGATGGCTCATGTGATGGTTTATGTAAAAGGTTGTTTAAAGACTAAAATATGAGGTGGAGTGTAACAAGCCCCTCTTTTCATGTATGTCCTGGGCTTACTGTATGTTCTTTTGACCGAGGTGATTCTCAGTTACAAGATATTGACAGATCTTTTGAAGTGCTTTGAGTGGGATCGGTTGTGTTAGGATTGAGGTGGAGAGGGAAGGGGGGTGGGTCTAAGGGCTGGGAACAGGCAAGTTAAAACAACACAGGACTGTAGTTGCTATGGTTATATGTACCATTTGTTTCAATGCACCTAGTGTGGCATTGTGCTACAGAATATACTCTACACTGCATCTCAGAATTCTACACAATTCTGTATGAACCTTGACTTGTGTTGAGCTCCCCAGTGGCCAGGCTCAATGTCAGACTTAACAATCTGAAAGGCAGGAAAGATTTTTCAGTGTTTTTTATCCAAGTTCTTTTTTGTTCTATTTAATAATCAAACACATATAAAATGCTCATATATGAATATCGGGGGTATGAGGGCAGGCAGTTCTTCTTACAAAATAACATTACCATACTACATTTGGCCCTAGCACAGTGACATGGAATTTTACATTCTAAAAACCTTGGTGGTTTGTTTTTCTTGACTTGGTTGTTCGTGTTGTTTTTGCTTCTGCAAATATTTACAATTTTGTCTAGCTCCTCCCACAACAACTTGTTCAGAACAGATTCACCAAACTTAGACCAGAGGCAGTAAGGTGGGGAAGTATAGCAGTGTTACATAGGTTTCCACACTCATGTCTTCATCAATGGGCTTCTGAGCAATAGTGCAACAACTGTTTGCTTCCCCATCAGATAAATCCAGGAAACATTGTTGGGATAGTTTGCTAGTGTGGTACACAAAAGCTTAGAATGAAGGAGAGAAAACATTATTTAGAGGCCAAAGCACATAATGAAAGACATTCCTGTACACTGGGTACTGTTTGAAGCCATTTTCAGTGACTGAGAGACAAGTGGCGAGAAACATAGACGGTAAGCACAAGCGACACATGACTGAAAACGGCAGCTATGGGAATTAACTGAAAAGACTGCACATAAATCTTGAGAGGGAAAATACATGTAAAAAGGGTTGGTTGACATGAATTTTAAAAAAGCAGCGTAAGCACTTTGAGGTCTTGCCTTTTTCATTTGACACAGGGAGCTTAAACATTTTGATGAATGAAAGGCTGTGTCGTGAATACTTAATAAGATCTGGAGAAACATGGATTAACTCATACAGAAATGAAATACAAAATAAATGGTTAACAGGAAAATAAGGAATGCAGATTAAAAAACAAGATTCAAGGGTTTGTTAATGTGTAACTTGCATAATTACTTTATATATTTAGATATAAAGTAGTTAGAATATGAAGCAGATCATATTTGGAATGTAAACTATGAGGCTATCATGAAAACTTGAATGGAATTAGCTCTTGGAAAAAATACAATCAAGAGCTAAACATTTTTCAATTTCCAACAGCATTAAGGACCAGCTAAGTTTTGGATGCTAAATTTCAGAATTAAAATAAAATTTCCCCATGATATATAGTTCATCTAACCACTTTATGAACAGCTTTGTTTTTAAAGACACATTAGTCCAGGAAGCAGTGATAGCACTGGCGAAGATCATGTCTGCCACTTGTGTGGTACCTTATGGGGATTTGTAACTTTTGGATTAGTGAAAACCATTACTAGTTAGGTCACTCCTGGTTAGGCTACCTTAAGCCCCATTCACACTGAAATGCCGGAAAATTGCAGGCAACATTTGCCTGCTTTTTTCCTGTTGCACCCCATTAACACTGGCTTTGAATGCGGGAATATTGCCAGCAAGGATCATTCACACAGAAAACCAGGAAGAGCGCTGAAGCCATGGGAATGAGATGCTACAGAAGCATGTGGATTCGAGAGACACAGACCCATATTCTGGACGTGTTTGTACAAGTTCGATTATTTCCCCGTTTTCCCAGTTTCCTTCCATTGTGTTTATGGGCTATTGGTCCTAACCAGGGCACCGGTTCGGTTCGGACTCACTAGCAAGAACTAGTCAGGAGGGAAAGGCAAATGATATGTCAATCTAGGTGTGTTTCAAGCTATGACCAGTTCATCAGTTGTATGGTTGTGTGTTTTTGCAGTGTGCTCACTGTACCCAGCGATCACAGAGCATTTGAACCAGTGAACCCACGAGACTCGGCTCTCGGTTCATGGTCGCGTGACGAGAGGGATTGTGTGGGTCTTGACACACTGCAGCAAAGTTAAATCAACTAAAATAAATGAGAAAAAAGCATGACATTACATTGTGTGTATCTTCCAAAAGTCTGGATTTATTGATTGCTCACAACAACTTATTTTATTTTTGAGTTTGACATTACTGCATTAAAATCTAATTAAATAATTTGAAACAAACTACCATCAGTGTCACTGTAATGCAGTCTAAAGGCTCGTTCAAACTAGAGATGCGGTTAGGTTCTTTTGCAGAAGACTGTGAACAACAAATTTCCATTGGCAAACAAACTGAAACTAAATGAACTGAGATAACAAAAGAGTTGGCAAAATAACTGAATTTGGTTCAATTGGAAAACTTGAATGTGACACAGGAGAGTCTCAGTTATTTTTCAAAAAGAAAACATACTCCACATTTCACCAAAAAACGTGTACAGTACCAGTTAAGATGACATGCGCATTTGTATTTGTTCATTTACTTATTGTTAATGGTAACATCAGTAATCTGACAACAATTTGATATTTGGCTATATTCATCAAGGGTATTACAAAGGTATTCTCAATTTTTCCTAAATGTAATATAATGCAAATTAAAGTTAATACATCAGAGTGTACAATTTTATCTAAAGATGCTGCATGTGAGCGAGTCATTTTTCAATAATTTTGTGGCTTATTTGTACTTTTGTTTGTGTGAGAAATAACGAATTGCTATAAAATCCATTAATTTAATGTATTATGTAAAGTAGCACTATATGTTTAAAGGTATGGCAGTAGCAGTAAAATACTCCTAGATGGATATTTACACTGTGTTATTGTATATTTTTATATAGGCAAAACAATCGCCATTCGGCAGCGCAACGTGCACCGATTATAATATTCACAAGTATAGCAGCATATTGTTGTATTCAATACAGTATGTTTAAATATTGAATGCGTTCATGATACAGACAATTGTTACACACTAATCATGTGAAATGTAAATATCCAGTGTTTTATTAATACAAAACGAACCAAGCTCACTTAAGTATTGCAATATGATCCGAGTCCTGAGAAAACCTGGAAGTGAACCACGAAAACAAACGAGTTACAAACTGAGCAAATGTGAACAGCAAGCACACTGACTGATACATTGTTTCAAAACAAACTAACCGAACCGATTTTGTTTGAAACAAATCCAGTGTGAGGTGAGGGGGTAACACGTTTGCCTGTATATAGATATTAGATGTTGCATGATTTATTGGTATATAACATCTGACGTATGTGTGACAATAGTTAGCATTACATACGCCAACCTGTTGGTTCATCAATAACACTCAGAATTGCTGCAACTGTATTATTTTCAACCTCCACCATTTCTAACGAACCGATCCGTTTCTAGTTCTTATTCAAAGGTGGCTTAACCTTTGTGTTGTGGTCGCAAAAATGTGCCCCTGTTCTGACTGGTTACGTCAGTTAGCTGACGCACTGCGTCGACCACGTCATTTGTCGGCAATACTTTTCCTGCTCCATTCACACAGACCCCATACCGGCAAGTTGCCGGCAATTAGACTAGGAACCTTGCTGGAAAATTGCCAGCAACAATTTGCCAAATTGCTGGCAATTGTTTCAGTGTGAATGGGGTTAAAGAAACACTTTTTAAATGTTCTTCAGCCTTTCTTTCATTAGTTGAATTGCCCTATTTCTGATTACTGGTCTACTTTTAAATATTAAAAATCGTAGTTACAAGAATATTTTTTACATATCTCTTTAAATAATATACCATTTAAATTATGAAGTTTCAACATGAGTGATCAGCAGTCTATCCCAAAAATAAGACAGCTAACACATTATGCATCTGTACAGTTTATGAATGCACATGAATGTTCACTGTACATCAATTTGATGAAAATGTACACTGAAAGTCTGAAATAGACTTGTTTAAATAGGTGTTCTTGTACCTAAATGTTTCAGTTAAAAACAATATTATATATATACACTCACCTAAAGGATTATTAGGAACACCATACTAATACTGTGTTTGACCCCCTTTCGCCTTCAGAACTGCCTTAATTCTACGTGGCATTGATTCAACAAGGTGCTGAAAGCATTCTTTAGAAATGTTGGCCCATATTGATAGGATAGCATCTTGCAGTTGATGGAGATTTGTGGGATGCACATCCAGGGCATGAAGCTCCCGTTCCACCACATCCCAAAGATGCTCTATTGGGTTGAGATCTGGTGACTGTGGGGGCCAGTTTAGTACAGTGAACTCATTGGCATGGTCAAGAAACCAATTTGAAATGATTCGACCTTTGTGACATGGTGCATTATCCTGCTGGAAGTAGCCATCATAGGATGGGTACATGGTGGTCATAAAGGGATGGACATGGTCAGAAACAATGCTCAGGTAGGCCGTGGCATTTAAACGATGCCCAGTTGGCACTAAGGGGCCTAAAGTGTGCCAAGAAAACATCCCCCACACCATTACACCACCACCACCAGCCTGCACAGTGGTAACAAGGCATGATGGATCCATGTTCTCATTCTGTTTACGCCAAATTCTGACTCTACCATCTGAATGTCTCAACAGAAATCGAGACTCATCAGACCAGGCAACATTTTTCCAGTCTTCAACTGTCCAATTTTGGTGAGCTTGTGCAAATTGTAGCCTCTTTTTCCTATTTGTAGTGGAGATGAGTGGTACCCGGTGGGGTCTTCTGCTGTTGTAGCCCATCCGCCTCAAGGTTGTACGTGTTGTGGCTTCACAAATGCTTTGCTGCATACCTCGGTTGTAACGAGTGGTTATTTCAGTCAAAGTTGCTCTTCTATCAGCTTGAATTAGTCGGCCCATTCTCCTCTGACTTCTAGCATCAACAAGGCATTTTCGCCCACAGGACTGCCGCATACACCATTCTCTGTAAACCCTAGAAATGGTTGTGCGTGAAAATCCCAGTAACTGAGCAGATTGTGAAATACTCAGACCGGCCCGTCTGGCACCAACAACCATGTCACGCTCAAAATTGCTTAAATCACCTTTCTTTCCCATTCAGACATTCAGTTTGGAGTTCAGGAGATTGTCTTGACCAGGACCACACCCCTAACTGCATTGAATCAACTGTCATGTGATTGGTTGATTAGAAAATTGCATTAATGAGAAATTGAACAGGTGTTCCTAATAATCCTTTAGGTGAGTGTATATATATATATATATATATATATATATATATATATATATATATATATAGTTTTAATTTGTTTTACATTTTTTGTCATACTGGATCATTTGTATTTGGTAATGTATTTATTTATTATCTATTCAATTATTTTAATCCTTCATCAGCAGTAAGAAAAAAGGGTCAAACCCATCCAATATCACCCTTTCCAACCACATATCAAAGGTCACAAGCTGAATTTAATAGTTAATTGGCAGTAATTTCTTTCTTAACCTTTTAGCACTTGTATTCATACAGTGCAACAGCAGTTTCAAGTGCTGAATTGAGTATTGCAGACATCTTTTTCAATTATTAATCCTTTTGTGAGGCACTGTTTTGTGAAAATCTTGGCAGCTAGCTTGCAATTTTGGCAAGATCTGGATTATTATTATTATGGATTGCTTTTGGACAGTTCCTTTTTCTAAGGCAAGACAGATTCATAAAGAAACTTAAAAAATACATTGTAAAGGTTATTTATTTTTCATGTCTAAAGTAAACAAAATAAAGTATATAATACAATAATACAATAAGAAATGAATAGACCATAAAACATGTTATGGTAATTAACTTTGGCATGCTAGAGAAGGTTTTCAATCAATATTCTTTGATTTTATTCTCATTACAGACTAAGCTCTGATAGCTGACCTCTCAGTTATTTAATTTAGCATTGAAACATGCATTGCAGGTAATTTGGAACTGGCTTTCTCGATCCCGTTCCCCAGAATGACACTGCCCTGGGGTCTTTGCTCCACCTTTCCTCTCATTTACTTAATTCAACTCTTAATTGAAGTGATAAATGAATTAAAAAAAATAAGATTATAATCAGATTAAACTATAATAGTGTTTCGAACTGTGCTACATTATATGAAAATAACTGACATATTTGAAATAATACCGTTGTTTAATAAGTAACCCAATGTTCAAACCTGGAAGAAATAGGGAATAGAAAATTCTTGGTGTTAATAGTACAGCATAGAAAAGAGGAGTTGACAATTGGGTTGTTATCACTGAAAGGAACAGATTAAGTACTTTTCTTATTGATTCACTCATAGCTTATTAATCTTCAATTTTTCAACAAAAGCTAAGCTCACATATAGGGGCCAACTGGTAAAAGCCTCTGTAGATAGCCTGTACCCTGTCTCTGCTGTGTTAGAACAAAGGTCGTAGCAGTGAACAGAGTTGATTTGAACAGTTGGTGTTTCCAAATTGGAGTGGTAAATTTTTTATTTTAAAAATGAAATATGTAATTGTCATCTTTGTTTCTAGCTACATTGCTCTTAATGTTAATGTCCTGAATTTGAAAACAAATAAGAGAAATAACATTAAAATCTTATGTTTAAATACCAGTATTGGGCAATACTGACAACCCAAATTTCAAAATTTTCAAGAATTGATGAAATGCATAAAACTTGTGATTTTCCCTTTGATCTATACATTTTTTTGTTTTGTTTTCAAATCAGAAGCTTGACAGATTGATTCTAAATGGTAAAATGCCAGCTAAATGCTGTGTTCCTCCCTTTAAAAGGGATTAAAGGAAGAACAAAGGCAAAAGATTCATTTTTTATACCTCCCAGGAGTACAGCTCCAGTCACACATAATTTAAGAACAATAAAAGCATTCAGTTGTATTGCCTGTGAAGAACCAGTTCCAGTGGAGGAGTAAAGCTCTAAAAGTCATGCTAAAGGTAAAGACTATCCAAATAAAGTTAATTTAAAATAAAAATACAACAATATCAAAAGGAAAATGTACTTGACTTGCTAATCTGAAATGACCATCCAGCTAATACTATCTGTACAGCACATTATATCAAATCTGATTTGTATTTACTGTCAAGGTTAACAGTGGGCCTGAAACTAAATATATATATATATATATATATATATATATATATATATATATATATATATACAGTGAGGGAAAAAAGTATTTGATCCCCTGCTGATTTTGTACGTTTGCCCACTGACAAGGAAATGATCAGTCTATAATTTTAATGGTAGGTGTATTTTAACAGTGAGAGACAGAATAACAGCAAAAAAATCAAGAAAAACGCATTTCAAAAAAGTTATAAATTGATTTGCATGTTAATGAGGGAAATAAGTATTTGACCCCTTCGACTTAGTACTTGGTGGCAAAACCCTTCACAGAGGTCAGACGTTTCTTGTAGTTGACCACCAGGTTTGCACACATCTCAGGAGGGATTTTGTCCCACTCCTCTTTGCAGATCCTCTCCAAGTCATTAAGGTTTCGAGGCTGACGTTTGGCAACTCGAACCTTCAGCTCCCTCCACAGATTTCCTATGGGATTAAGGTCTGGAGACTGGCTAGGCCACTCCAGGACCTTAATGTGCTTCTTCTTGAGCTGCTCCTTTTTTGCCTTGGCTGTGTGTTTTGGGTCATTGTCATGCTGGAATACTCATCCACGACCCATTGTCAATGCCCTGGCTGAGGGAAGGAGGTTCTCACCCAAGATTTGACGGTACATGGCCCCGTCCATCATCCCTTTGATGCGGTGCAGTTGTCCTGTCCCCTTAGCAGAAAAACACCCCCAAACCATACTGTTTCCACCACCATGTTTGACGGTGGGGATGGTGTTCTTGGGGTCATTCCTCCTCCTATAAACACGGCGAGTTGAGTTGATGCCAAAGAGCTCGATTTTGGTCTCATCTGACCACAACACTTTCACCCAGTTCTCCTCTGAATCATTCAGATGTTGGCAAACTTCAGACGGGCCTGTACATGTGCTTTCTTGAGCAGGGGGGCCTTGCGGGCGCTGCAGGATTTCAGTCCTTCACGGCGTAGTGTGTTACCAATTGTTTTCTTGGTGAGTATGGTCCCAGCTGCCTTGAGATCATTAACAAGATCCTCCCGTGTAGTTCTGGGCTGATTCCTCACCGTTCTCATGATCATTGAAACTCCACGAGGTGAGATCTTGCATGGAGCCCCAGATTGAGGGAGACTGACAGTTATTTTGTGTTTCTTCCATTTGCGAATAATCGCACCAACTGTTGCCACCTTCTCACCAAGCTGCTTGGCGATGGTCTTGTAGCCCATTCCAGCCTTGTGTAAGTCTACAATCTTGTCCCTGACATCCTTGGACAGCTCTTTGGTCTTGGCCATGGTGGAGAGTTTGGAATCTGATTGTTTGATTGCTTCTGTGGACAGGTGTCTTTTATACAGGTAACGAGCTGAGATTAGGAGCACTCCCTTTAATATACTCCCTGTATAAAAGACACCTGGGTGCCAGAAATCTTGCTGATTGATAGGGGATCAAATACTTATTTCCCTCATTAACATGCAAATCAATTTATAACTTTTTTGAAATGTGTTTTTCTGGATTTTGTTGTTGATATTCTGTCTCTCACTGTTAAAATACACCTGCCATTAAAATTTTAGACTGATCATTTCTTTGTCAGTGGGCAAACGTACAAAATCAGCAGGGGATCAAATACTTTTTTCCCTCACTGTATGTATATACACACACACACACACACACACACATTTAAATGTATTTAAAGAAATTTTAATGTACAAAAAATATTTTCCCTGGAACTGCCAATCAGTCATCTCAGCCCAAAGCTTCACAATTCCATGTTTCTTCAGGAGTAGATAAAACATGCGTTTCTCCACATATATGTAGTCAAAGTCATCTGCTATTTTTGTACTATAAACCCAGAATACACACAGTTCCAATACCAAACACAGGATTTGTAGCAGCTAGAACAACCCAAACCTGCAGGTTCCAGAGAATTCAGGTGATTGACGATGTGTGATGAACTGAGGATCGCCCAGCTGACTTTACTTACACTGGCCTGGCGGTGTTCTGCTAGTTGTGCTTTACACCCTGGGAACTACCAGCTTAAGCCAGCAATAGCGTTGCTGGGGGTGCTGACCAGCTCACTCCAGGCTATGGGATGTATATGGGACATTTTGTACTCAAATTTACTATTATTTACTGTTACTATCCGTGGTAGTCTTTGTTTAGTCATTTTAGTCAATTTGAAGACTTTTGTATAACCCCTTTGTCCCTACATTTGCAATACCTATGAAAAATTTAGAATGACATACAGCGGCCAGTTGGAGATTGATTACTTATTGACACCATAGTGGACTTCACCTACAGCTCCTAAATCTGTTCAGTAGGCAGCCTTTATCTTAAGACTCCTTGCTGTCAGTGTTATCTTCTTCTTGCAGAAAATAGTTTCAGAAGGGTGAGAAGAGTTCCCTTTCACAAATTGCTCTTCTATTAAGTGATTTCTGGAAAGTTCCCATCAACAGTTGACAGCTGACAGTGTACAGGAGACATCAGAATGTCGCCCCAGAAATTATGTAATTAGACTTTGTTATGAATGTGATCCATTTCCAGGTTCAAAATCTGTGTCTGGTTAATGTTAAATATTAAAGCTCTCTGGGTGGTAAGAGGGTGTTTATGAAGGTTTGTTCCAGCACAAGTGAATGAGTAATTGTCCCAGTCTCTTGGCCCATAATTTAACGTGACACTGCAATACTGCACAGAAGCCTCGGACAAAGTCTAATTTGGTCAGAGACTGCTTTCTTTGATTTCTGCCATGAGATCTTCATCTACTAAAGCACAGCAGACCTTATGCCATCTTCCAAATATGAGTTAGTAGTGATCTTGTGCAGAGCTTGGGTGACTTTTAAGAGGATGGACTATTCTGTTTCTTCTTGGGTTGTTTACTGGCCATACTAGTATAGTAAGCAATTGTTAAATAAATGTAGTCATACATTTTCCCCATTAGACTACATTATATGTACATAATGGAATTGTAAATTAATATGCTTTAAAAATATAAAACTGTATTAAATATCTGATGAAAGCATTCTTACAGCCTACAGTACAAGTAATAATCATAATAATCATAGTAATCATATCTTGAGAGAGTAACAGAAATAAACTTCTATATTATCTAAATTATTTCTGTCTGTTTTAATTTTAGTTAACTTTGACAGGTCACTTTACAGTCAGATTTACATTAGGTACATTATCTTTACTAATGTCAACAACATGTTCATTAACCCCTCCCTTTTTTAATGGCAAATACAAAAAAAGGAAAAATCAGTAGAACATAACACAATTATGTTTTATTCTAATCTCATGTACAGGATGCTTTCATCCATTGGATAATAATTATATAACATTCACTTAGATCAGAAAAATCTACACTGAATATTTCTTATGCCTTTTATGTGTATAATCGATTTTTATCACTGGTTCCTCCCTGTCCCAGGAAACACACTCCCTCCACCCCTGAGCTACCAGAATGTTGAAGTTTAGTAGAACTATTAAATAATTAAAGTGCAGTATTGTATGATATTGTTGTATCAAACCCACAGAACAGAAAACAAAAGGAAACACAGTCAGACAAGCTGAACCACTAGTTTCCAGTTAATACCAAGCCTGCTTATTTCATTCTTTGTTTTTACACAGTGGTGCCAGCTACCCCCCAAAAAAAGGTCTGAAATACCCCCTGGGGGTAATTACTCTAGGTTAAATCCCACTGATGTATAAAATAGATTTTTTTATATATATATATATATATATATATATATATATATATATATATACACTCACCTAAAGGATTATTAGGAACACCTGTTCAATTTCTCATTAATGCAATTATCTAACCAACCAATCACATGGCAGTTGCTTCAATGCATTTAGGGGTGTGGTCCTGGTCAAGACAATCTCCTGAACTCCAAACTGAATGTCTGAATGGGAAAATAAGGTGATTTAAGCAATTTTGAGCATGGCATGGTTGTTGGTGCCAGACGGGCCGGTCCGAGTATTTCACAATCTGCTCAGTTACTGGGATTTTCACGCACAACCATTTCTAGGGTTTACAAAGAATGGTGTGGAAAGGGAAAAACATCCAGTATGTGGCAGTCCTGTGGGCAAAAATGCCTTGTTGATGCTAGAGGTCAGAGGAGAATGGGCCGACTGATTCAAGCTGATAGAAGAGCAACTTTGACTGAAATAACCACTCGTTACAACCGAGGTATGCAGCAAAGCATTTGTGAAGCCACAACACGTACAACCTTGAGGCGGATGGGCTACAACAGCAGAAGACCCCACCGGGTACCACTCATCTCCACTACAAATAGGAAAAAGAGGCTACAATTTGCACAAGCTCACCAAAATTGGACAGTTGAAGACTGGAAAAATGTTGTCTGGTCTGATGAGTCTCGATTTCTGTTGAGACATTCAGATGGTAGAGTCAGAATTTGGCGTAAACAGAATGAGAACATGGATCCATCATGCCTTGTTACCACTGTGCAGGCTGGTGGTGGTGGTGTAATGGTGTGGGGGATGTTTTCTTGGCACACTTTAGGCCCCTTAGTGCCAACTGGGCATCGTTTAAATGCCACGGCCTACCTGAGCATTGTTTCTGACCATGTCCATCCCTTTATGACCACCATGTACCCATCCTATGATGGCTACTTCCAGCAGGATAATGCACCATGTCACAAAGGTCGAATCATTTCAAATTGGTTTCTTGACCATGCCAATGAGTTCACTGTACTAAACTGGCCCCCACAGTCACCAGATCTCAACCCAATAGAGCATCTTTGGGATGTGGTGGAACGGGAGCTTCATGCCCTGGATGTGCATCCCACAAATCTCCATCAACTGCAAGATGCTATCCTATCAATATGGGCCAACATTTCTAAAGAATGCTTTCAGGACCTTGTTGAATCAATGCCACGTAGAATTAAGGCAGTTCTGAAGGCGAAAGGAGGTCAAACACAGTATTAGTATGGTGTTCCTAATAATCCTTTAGGTGAGTGTATATACAGTGAGGGAAAAAAGTATTTGATCCCCTGCTGATTTTGTACGTTTGCCCATTGACAAATAAATGATCAGTCTATAATTTTAATGGTAGGTGTATTTTAACAGTGAGAGACAGAATAACAACAACAAAATCCAGAAAAACGCATTTCAAAAAAGTTATAAATTGATTTGCATGTTAATGAGGGAAATAAGTATTTGATCCCCTATCAATCAGCAAGATTTCTGGCTCCCAGGTGTCTTTTATACAGGTAACGAGCTGAGATTAGGAGCACTCTCTTAAAGGGAGTGCTCCTAATCTCAGCTCATTACCTGTATAAAAGACACCTATCCACAGAAGCAATAAATCAATCAGATTCCAAACTCTCCACCATGGCCAAGACCAAAGAGCTGTCCAAGGATGTCAGGGACAAGATTGTAGACCTACACAAGGCTGGAATGGGCTACAAGACCATCGCCAAGCAGCTTGGTGAGAAGGTGACAACAGTTGGTGCGATTATTCGCAAATGGAAGAAACACAAAATAACTGTCAGTCTCCCTCAATCTGGGGCTCCATGCAAGATCTCACCTCGTGGAGTTTCAATGATCATGAGAACGGTGAGGAATCAGCCCAGAACTACACAGGAGGATCTTGTTAATGATCTCAAGGCAGCTGGGACCATAGTCACCAAGAAAACAATTGGTAACACACTACGCCGTGAAGGACTGAAATCCTGCAGCGCCCGCAAGGTCCCCCTGCTCAAGAAAGCACATGTACAGGCCCGTCTGAAGTTTGCCAATGAACATCTGAATGATTCAGGGGAGAACTGGGTGAAAGTGTTGTGGTCAGATGAGACCAAAATCGAGCTCTTTGGCATCAACTCAACTCGCCGTGTTTGGAGGAGGAGGAATGACCCCAAGAACACCATCCCCACCGTCAAACATGGAGGTGGAAACATTATGCTTTGGGGGTGTTTTTCTGCTAAGGGGACAGGACAACTGCACCGCATCAAAGGGACGATGAACGGGGCCATGTACCGTCAAATCTTGGGTGAGAACCTCCTTCCCTCAGCCAGGGCATTGAAAATGGGTCGTGGATGGGTATTCCAGCATGACAATGACCCAAAACACACAGCCAAGGCAACAAAGGAGTGGCTCAAGAAGAAGCACATTAAGGTCCTGGAGTGGCCTAGCCAGTCTCCAGACCCTAATCCCATAGAAAATCTGTGGAGGGAGCTGAAGGTTCGAGTTGCCAAATATCAGCCTCGAAACCTTAATGACTTGGAGAGGATCTGCAAAGAGGAGTGGGACAAAATCCCTCCTGAGATGTGTGCAAACCTGGTGGCCAACTACAAGAATCGTCTGACCTCTGTGATTGCCAACAAGGGTTTTGCCACCAAGTAATAAGTTGAAGGGCTCAAATACTTATTTCCCTCATTAACATGCAAATCAATTTATAACTTTTTTGAAATGCATTTTTCTGGATTTGTTTGTTGTTATTCTGTCTCTCACTGTTAAAATACACCTACCATTAAAATTATAGACTGATCATTTCTTTGTCAGTGGGCAAACGTACAAAATCAGCAGGGGATCAAATACTTTTTTCCCCCACTGTGTATATATATATATATATATATATATATGTATATAGATTGTGTATATATGTATTATTTATGTCATTGAAATCTTTTTACTTTGTGCTTGGCTTGGCATTTGATGGACAAATAAGTACAAACAAAACAGCCAGGATTGCACAACAAAATACATTTGGATGACTAAAACTCATTTTACTGTTGATGCAGAACTTCAGTTTAAAACTTCGAATGCTTAATGCAATATCAGGAGGAAAACACCCATGAACCTGTTTTATAAAAACAGTAGTGAAATTCAAAGTCGAAAGTATTTCTCTGCCTTTCCAATTTATCACCCTATTTGTCTTTATGTAACAGCTACTGTATGTCTGTTACAATCTGGGAAGAATGCACTTGAGCTTCGCCTTTAATGCACATGCCAGTTGATGTAAATCATTTCAGGCTCTGAGGCAAATTGTCTTCTGTGCCAGTTTGGCCAGGGTAGGTGCTTGAGGCAGATCCACTCAAATGACATCACATAGGACAGGCAATGATTTCCTAGGCTGTTATTTCTCTTACGAATACACAAGACCCAGATAATATGGCAAATAGCTGTACTGTGTGAATAATAAGATGTATCTAGTCCAGTGCTGCTTAACATCCGATACTGTATGTTGGGCAGGGTGAGTATGTGTGACTTACAATGGTATTTCTTTATTTTAATATATTCCTGAAGATTTCAAAGTTATTTCCAGAGTCCATTTTGTATTTTTAGTTTTTTGGTGGTTTTAATATTAACATTTACTCATTTTTCTCTTATTTCCGGTTCTTATGCCTTTTAGGTTTTTGTCTTCACTAGATTGATTCTGGTCACAGTTGACGTTATGAGACTTTTGTCACCTGGTAGATTCCAGCAGATGTCTAGAGCAACGTCTGGACTGTAGGGCTCAACCTATGTGCTTTGTGTATGCTTTTACCAGTTGAGGTTCTTGGTAGCCAACTTAATATATGCATTTTCAATATGGATTCATGTAGACAAATGTACTACATGTACTATAAATACATGTGGGTACAAAAATAAGTATTTCTGTACTATATCATATAGTGTTTTAAAACTAGGCAATCCTCTTGTGCCACTTTGGACAAGAACTTAGTATACTGAAGAGTTTTAAGGTTAACCGTTTCCTAGTGAACATGTTGAGAGAAGATGGGTCATGGAGGTTTCTGTGTTATGTCATCAGTCTGTGTGCAGTATTAGTGGTTTTACCTCGGGAGAAAGAAGTGAATAGGAGAGGACAGAACCAAGTTGTAGAAAGATGTACCCTCAGTACAAATGTTTTTGTTTTTAAAGAGCTTGCATGCATGTAAAAAGAGACTGCTATTAGCAACATTTAATAGTAGAGTCTCATCTCATATGGAATAAATTCTTAGAGAAGATGGAGGATGGTTATGTTAAGAAGATACAGTACCTATAGGAAGTATTCACCCCCTTGGACTTTCTCACATTTTGTTACAACCTGAAATTTTTATGCATTTAAATGGGATTTTTTTTCCCTTTTTATTAACTCAACCTACTCAACACCTTGAATCAGCAAGATCATTTTAATTGTGAAACAACAGATAATGAAACTTTAAAAAAATGAAATGTATTCACCCTCAATGAGTCAATACTTGGTAGAACCACCTTGCTAGCAATTACAGCTGTGAGTTTTTTGGTGTAAGTCTCTACCAGGTTTGCACTTCTGGATTGTGCAATATTCACCCATTCTTCTCAGTAACATTGTTCAAGCACTGTCATGTTGAATGGGGTTTGCTTGTGGACTGCAATCTTCAAGCTTTGCCACAGATTCTCAATCAGATTCAAGCCTGGATTTTGACTGGGCCACTCTAGGACATTCACTTTCTTGTTTTTAAGTCACTCACATGTTCTGGCTGTGTGCTTGGGGTAATTTTTCTGCTGAAAGGTGAATTTTCATCCCAGTCTTGCAGACTGAAGCATATTTTCCTCAAGGATTTGCCTATATTTAGCCTTATCAATTTTGCCCTCTACCCTGACAAGCGTCACAGTCCCTGTTAATGTTTATCATCCCCATAGCATGATGTTGCCACCACAGCCAGCTGTACAGTAGAGATTGTGTTAATTGGGTCATGTACTGTGTCAGGGTTGTGCCAGACATAATGCTTTGGATTTAGGCCAGATAGTTCACATAGCACCCCAAAGAAATTTAAATGATTTTTGCTGAATAAAATTCAGAATCTTTCTCTATTTCTCTCTCCCTCTCTCTGTAATTCTGTCAACTAACACCCCCACCACAAACCTTGGAGCCTAACACTAATGGTGTATTATCAAATTGACTGGTCTAAGATCAGCCCTCACTATAAAATCCAAGTTTCAAAAATATTCCATGATAACATCATACTACTACAGGGTTTCCTGCAGCGCTATTCAGTCCCAAAATCAGTGTCACCTGGCCAAGCCCCCTCCCCCACCCCCACACACAAATTCAGTAACAGACCGCCATGCCTATACTAATTTCTTTGAGATATCGTGAGAATATGGTATGGCTAAGTTAGCTTTGGAATGAAGGAATTAGATACATGTGTCGGTTAGTTAGAGAGCAAAATCAAGATGTTCTATGTTCTTTTAAAAAGGAGTTCATTCGTGGTTGGTTTGATCAGTTTAATTGGATGGTATATTCTGTCACCAAAGAAGCAGCATTTACTGTCTCTGGGTTCTGTAATTGTGTAACAGCATTTTGTGCAAGACCTACTGCATGCATCTTGTATTGAATGTTTGTGCTGTAGTAGTGACCAAACTGAAAACTCAAACTCGGTTTGGGTGGTGCCATATACCTTCCAATTAATGACTGTGATACAGGGGATATTCAATGCCTTTTACATATGTGTATAACCCTCCCCTGATCTATGCCTTTCTACAACTTTATCCTAGAGTTTTTTGAAGGCCTTGGTCTTTATGGTAGTATCTTTGCTTTAAATGTACTACCCAATATGTGGGGCCTTACAGAGACAGGTGTACTTATTCTGAAACCACTTTTATTGCACACAGATGGACTACATTACATGTACTGTGTGAATTCTGAAGGAAATTGTTTATTTAGGAGTGTCACAGCAGAGGGGGAGAATACTTCTCAGATGAAGACTTTTCTTTTTTTTTTCCTCACTTTATTTTTTCCCCACATTGAAAGTGTAGGTTGTATAGATCAAAAAAATACAATATACCATTTAAATGCATCCAGCTTACAGATTGTAACACATAAAAATGTAAAACCATCCAAGGCGAGTAAATATTTCCTATAGCCATGGTATTAAATTGCATTCATAGACAGCAGAAGGGAAGCCAATGTGATTGGAGGACCTCATCAAGCACAGAACTGTAACCTATCTGTGAGCACTTGACCTCCTTATTTTGCATGGGGCGTTCCCATTCGTTGACCTTTAATCCTATCAGCAACCCTTAGACACCTTAACCCTTTTCATTTTTCAGGTTGAGAAATATTTAAAGCCTAGTTGACTGGACCCATTTCAGTTAATGATCAGTGTCATAGAGTAAGTTTAAGAGAGCAGAAGTCAGACAGTGTTCTGGGGCATGGGGAGCGTAATGTAATTTCCTGTGTTATCGGTATGAGCTGAGACATAGGCACTGAGAGGTATAGGTGTTAATACAGTTTATTAATGGAAAAGAACTGTCAAGAAAGAAGCCAGTGAGCTCAATATTAACTGCAGAGCTAGAGGTAAGGCATCATGGGCTAAATAATGCATCCAAATATGCACTGTCCACTTTACAGAGATGAAAGAGTACACTCTGGCTATAATTTCTTCTCACTCCCCCTGGCATGAACAGGCAGCCATAGAAAAAGTGTGGAAGAAAAATGTAATTGCAAGGAATGGAAAATCAATGAAATGACTGCAGAAAGAACTTGCAAAATAAAATAAACAGACACAATGAGATGATTACTTGTCTTGTTGATCCAAAACTGGCCTTTTACTCAGCTTGCACTGACTATTAAATACACATATTCTGAAATCTAGTCCTGAATTCCACATGCGGCAAACAATAGGGATTAAGAAGTTTAACCTAACTATATTAAGCAAAATTTAAATGAAGAAGCAGAATACTGCACATTCTTATTATGAAGTCTGGTACATTTATGCTTTCTGCTGCCAAGGATTGAGAAGATGTTGGTGGTGCTGTTTCTTAGTTTTGGGCTTCCATGCAGTTCAACTGGTAACCTCTACTCAGAGCACAGGTTGAGGGCTGTAGTTTAGACATTGCTGTTTTGAATCCATCCAATAGCCATCTCTGACCAGGAATCCCCATAAAATAACAAAAAACTGTCAGAGCACAGCCATAGTTGGGTGGGCTACAGTTTGCTCAGATTGTCAACCTACAACAACTAGTTTACCGGGTGATAGAAGTGTTATTTGCAAAAAGAAAAGCAGGAAGCTTGGCAAAACCATGTTTCCTGTATCCCTGTTGCATTGTGAGCTAAGCTGATTACAAAATGAGTGATTCCAAATTTGGAATGGTATAAAATAATCACACAATTCCAGTCACATAAACATGCTTCCTAAACTGTAATTAATGCTACCAATATTGCAGACTTCAAAATAATTACATAAGGACTTACTCAGCAGGTTAACAGAAAACTTGTTGGGCTGTGTCCAATAGGAAAGGACGCAATATAGACATTGCTGAGATGTAGGAAGGGTCCAGGCGGGACTCATGGGTCAGGGAATGAATAATCTATTTCTGCTCTTATTCTTGTTTTGTGTATCTCAAATAACATCACTACAGCACTACCTCAGACATATGTGCAAGAAAGCTGTTCAATTTTGTGTCCAGGTTACAATTTGACAGCGGATTTGCTGTGTCGCTAAGATTCTTAAATGTCGAAGCAGGTCTGAGGAATGAGCTCTGGATTTGTACACTAGGTGCCATTTTCTTTTGATCCTGTCATTTTACAAGCTGTATAAAGTAAATCTTTATGTGTAACAAGCCATGAATACTGCAAACTTATTTTTTTGTTAGAAAGGAAAATACTGAAATTTGCAACTGTTGGATTAAGTGTAGACCAAATGTTTTTATTGGAGGTATTCAAAATCAAGTTGTTTAAAGTTTTCCTATCAATTTGTATAAGAAGTAAGTAGGAAAATCTGTAGTACCATGCTAGTTTTCCAAAACTGAATCACGCTTGACTCATAAACCAGATGCAGATCTCAAGTGCAAAGCCGTCTTGGCTCAGAGTTTGTATTTTAATGGCTGTGTGCAAACTTTTCACGAGAACTGTCGCCTTACAAATTGGTCAACTTCCCACTACACCAGTCATATCAGAGTGCAAGGATTGCACAGACAAATTAAATCCCAAACTTCATTACCTCTAAAAATCTGTCTTTCTTGTAGAATACTTTCCAGACCATTGCAAGTTTATTGTAATCAAAACAACAGAGATGCTGGGTGAAAATACAAAAAATTATTCTATTAAATCCTCTTATAAGCCCCAATGAAAATAACAATACATTTTAGACTTAAAACTACACTTTTACTTGGAATATGGTGTTTATTTTAAATTGCTAGTTTTTATATAGTGTTCATGGTATTTGAGAGAAGGAGTTACTTGGATGGAGATTTGTTTTTATTGAGGATGCATTTTTTGGAGCTTCCTAGTCTTCCCCTTCTTGTGTCTTGAATCTGTTTTATATGTGTTCAGTGTTATTTTCTGTATTTTCTGTGGTTTGTAAATTGTCTAAAATAAATGAATAGTAATAGAAGCAAAGTAATTTTATTCAGTGTTCTGAAACCTGTTCACAAATAATTAAGACTGTTGCCCAATACAAACTACAGATATACAGTGAGGGAAAAAAGTATTTGATCCCCTGCTGATTTTGTATGTTTGCCCACTGACAAAGAAATGATAAGTATATAATTTTAATGATAGGTGTATTTTAACAGTGAGAGACAGAATAACAGCAAAAAAATCCTGAAAAACGCATTTCAAAAAAGTTATAAATTGATTTGCATGTTAATGAGGGAAATAATATTTGATCCCCTATCAATCAGCAAGATTTCTGGCTCCCAGGTGTCTTTTATACAGGTAACGAGCTGAGATTAGGAGCACTCTCTTAAAGGGAGTGCTCCTAATCTCAGCTCGTTACCTGTATAAAAGACACCTGTCCACAGAAGCAATCAATCAGATCAGATTCCAAACTCTCCACCATGGCCAAAGAGCTGTCCAAGGATGTCAGGGACAAGATTGTAGACCTACACAAGGCTGGAATGGGCTACAAGACCATCACCAAGCAGCTTGGTGAGAAGTTGGTGCGATTATTCGCAAATAGAAGAAACACAAAATAACTGTCAGTCTCCCTCGGTCTGGGGCTCCATGCAAGATCTCACCTTGTGGAGTTTCAATGATCATGAGAACGGTGAGGAATCAGCCCAGAACTACACGGGAGGATCTTGTTAATTATCTCAAGGCAGCTGGGACCATAGTCACCAAGAAAACAATTGGTAACACACTATGCCGTGAAGGACTGAAATCCTGCAGCGCCCGCAAGGTCCCCCTGCTCAAGAAAGCACATGTACTGGCCCGTCTGAAGTTTGCCAATGAACATCTGAATGATTCAGAGGAGAACTAGGTGAAAGTGTTGTGGTCAGATGAGACCAAAATCGAGCTCTTTGGCATCTACTCAACTCGCCGTGTTTGGAGGAGGAGGAATGACCCCAAGAACACCATCCCCACTGTCAAACAGGGAGGTGGAAACATTATGCTTTGGGGGTGTTTTTCTGCTAAGGGGACAGGACAACTGCACCGCATCAAAGGGACGATGGACGGGGCCATGTACCGTCAAATCTTGGGTGAGAACCTCCTTCCCTCAGCCAGGGCATTGAAAATGGGTCATGGATGGGTATTCCAGCATGACAATGACCCAAAACACACAGCCAAAGCAACAAAGGAGTGGCTCAAGAAGAAGCACATTAAGGTCCTGGAGTGGCCTAGCCAGTCTCCAGACCCTAATCCCATAGAAAATCTGTGGAGGGAGCTGAAGGTTCGAGTTGCCAAACGTCAGCCTCGAAACCTTAATGACTTGGAGAGGATCTGCAAAGACGGAGTGGGACAAAATCCCTCCGGAGATGTGTGCAAACCTCGTGGCCAACTACAAGAAATGTCTGACCTCTGTGATTGCCATCAAGTGTTTTGCCACCAAGTACTAAGTCGAAGGGGCCAAATACTTATTTTCCTTTAACATGCAAATCAATTTATAACTTTTTTGAAATGCATTTTTCTGGATTTTTTTGTTGTTATTCTGTCTCTCACTGCTAAAATACACCTACCATTAAAATTATAGACTGATCATTTCTTTGTCAGTGGGCAAACGTACAAAATCAGCAGGGGATCAAATACTTTTTTCCCCCACTGTATAGTAAAAAAAGAGACGATGTAATTAAATATTTTAATGAATACAAACACCATGGCCAGTATCACTGTGAAGTGGTCAGAAATAGTTGCAATGCAAACTCCAGCTTGGTTTTTAAAAACATGATCCTGTGCTGCAGTATTAGGAAGACTTCCTGAAAATGTTCCAGAACTGGGAAAATTATCTATGTCTGAGTATAGTCTTTGGCCTTGCCAGGTCCATGTGGGCTTGTAGTGGTGAGTGGTAGTATTCTGAGTAATGGTCAGTTATTCAAAATTAGGTCATACAATAACAAATACATTTGCCATGAATATACCAACACCTCAGCATCTGATAGTTCAGCATTCACGAATTTGGTTATTCATAAAGGTAGCCACAGAATTGGAATCATTCAAAAAGTTGTCCGTGTTGGCTTGGTAGGTAGCATGTGTTAAAACCCCGACTTAGGCACCCAAAATTCTAGTATATACTACTACTTTTTGTATTCTATGCAAAACTTGTATTATACTACTAATACTACTACAATGTTACAAAACCACACCATGATACCATGACATCATAACGCTACACCGCCACTGTTCCCACATTGGGGCATTTTCATTTTTGCCCTTCATTCCCCTCAGATCGTGTCAATCTGTTTTTCCTTGCTGTAAGCTGTTGTGCTGGTTGATTTATGTGCTTACTATAATTTTTAATTTACTATTACGATTTTGACTTAACCATGTTTTCCAAAAGAAAATCATCGGGTACAAGTGAATCTACTTCAAAGAGATCAAAGAAAGTGATAACACTTTCTATGCTTTCTATGATAGCATAGAAAATATGAATTATTAGAGAAGCTGGTTATTGTTTTCAGTGTGTCAGCTCTTGGTCGCATGTTTCGTGTGATCGAGTCCACTGTACGTTCCATTATAACAAAGAAAATCAGTTTGTTGACTTTCAAATTGTAAAGTTTTAAGAACTCTAATTTAAGGTTTAGTGTTAAGCATGAGGCAATATGAAGGTTGCCTATTAAAAGGGGTCAGTATAATCAGATCAAAATGCTTATTCACAAATTTCTGCTTTTGTGAATGTATTTTGAAGGGCAAAAGTAGTATCCAAGATTGATTAGAAAGAGGATGATCTGGATGATTTGTCTGCAAAAAATAATCATCTTCTACATAGTGTTGAATTGGGAATTGGGGTTTTTTCACACAAACACCCATTTTAGGAAACAGTAGCTGAGCTTATGTTCCTTTCCCACACATTATAGACAATGGCAGGGCTGTTTTAATTAATGGTGGCATTTTTCTCTTTAAATGTAATGTAATGTTGTTTTTTTTCCCCTCTGAGCCATTACTTAGAAAAAGAAGAAAAAAAATTAAGGTAATAATTAATGTAAATTTATTCCCTTTGCCTGGAGAAATGAAAGCTTCTATTAATAGTTTTTTGTGGAACTGTGGATAAATCAGTTCAGGATTGCAAAGGGTTCTTATGGAGGACATTATTGATCTTTCTCCAAATGTTTTTCAGTTGATGGTCAATTATTTGGAATTAATCTGTAAGCTTTTTAAGTGGATAGACTGTCAGAGCCAGTATTCTTTGTCTAACCAGTCTTAGAAAGAGCTGGCTAGATTGGTGAAGACAATTTCTGCTCTAGGAGAATGTGTTGTAGAAGGCAGTCATAAGCAAAACACTTTATAGTATTATAATTTATAGCGCATACTTAATTTTACTCACTTTCTGTGCAGTTATCCAACTACTTCATGCAATCACACAGAACATTATTGTTTTTATATTCATATGTTTTTATATATGACTTGTTACAAACATGAATCTAAACATCGAGGGTTATTGACATTTTCTGTTGTCCATACAGGCGAATCTGTAATTAGCAATATTTCTCAATTAAATTATGGAGATCTGGTAACAAATTAGGCATTTATTAATAATTGTATTCATTAAGTAATCAGTCAGTGGGACATTTCGTAATTCATGTTAAAATAAAGACTTGTTGAGAGTAAATCATATTCATATTTTAAATTCATTTTAAAAGACAATAGTAATAAGATTTATTCTCATCCAATCTTTATCACTCAAGGAATTATGGGAGGGTACTGAGTAGTTAATTACTCTAACACATATATTCCTCTTTACCACCTGATTGAAATTCAAAGAATTTTAATAGAATGGATTCTTAAGAAATGCTTGATTCATTAACAGATCTTAGTTGAATTACAAAACACGGATTAACATTGATTTAAAGGAAGATAGGGACAGCAGAAGTAATCTTCAAGAAGTAACATCTAAATATTCATGTTTCTGTTTTAGTTTTCAGTTTTATTTTTCATTTACACATTGATGAATCTGTTCAATAAAAGTCCATTGGTTTTATACAGCCTTTCTCTTTTCCAGACCCCACTTGCCACCATTACCACCATCTTTTGTGTTTGTCTTCTTTTTAAGCTTGGCTACAGCATTTTGTCTTTATTTCCTTGCCTTGTATTTTCCTCACTTCCTTCTCTGCAATCTGTATTCTTTTTCTGTTTCAGCAAAACTATTAAAGTCAAAGTAATTGATGATGAAGAGTATGAGAAAAACAAGACCTTCTTCGTTGAGATT
Organism: Amia ocellicauda; assembly: GCF_036373705.1. Lineage (NCBI taxonomy): Eukaryota > Metazoa > Chordata > Actinopteri > Amiiformes > Amiidae > Amia > Amia ocellicauda. Next base: position 3,127,617 of record NC_089872.1, on the reverse strand, counting down.
GGAGAGCCTCGACTGGTGGAGATGAGTGAGAGGAAAGGTGGGGGATCTGCATTGAGGACCTAGGCCTCACTGCCTGACCTGTTTCTCCCCACCAGCCTGGGAAAGTAGGGGACCCCCTCTATTTCCTTGGCTGGTCCACCGCAGTTCTGCTTACATTCACACCTCTAGGGGACCGTACACAAGGAGGTGACACTGGCCAATTAAAGGGAAAATAGTACCATAGTGCTTTAAGCTCTAATATTATATGTTTTTAATTATTTCATAGTGAATCCATTGACAATTGGCCACCACCACCTAGAAATATAACTTCCTCTTCCTCTGCCTTCATGAGCTATAGCCTTGTTAGTAATACCTCACAATGCACCATTTGCAAGGCTGACTTGTATCAATGAGAAAGAGGACATTTTAATCATAGGCAGAAAAAGTTAATTGGCAGCATCAGTTATTTTTCAATGGATTTAATTCTTGGAAGAATAAATGCATCTACTCTTGCAGACAAGAATAACATCCCAGTATTTTATATTTTTTACAATACTCACCCATTTAATTATTTATATTGAATTACCAACTCCTCTGAAGAGACTAAAAGTTTCTGAGGGATAACAGTCTGGCAGCCCCTTTCCTCCTTGTCGAAACTCTTGAGTTGCTGTGAATGTGTGCGCAGACTGTCTCCCATCATGACATCTCACTGTCCATCAGGCCACCGAGCTCAGTGCGATGCATGCTTGCAGGAGTATAAAATGTGTGTGTGTGTGCATTTGCATGCGTTATTCCAACCCCCACTGTTTGAATCTGTTTTGTGTCCCCACAGGAAAACCATTACCATTAAAATACTTGACCGTGAGGAGTATGATAAACAGGCCTATTTCTACATAGAGCTGCAGGAGCCGGTATGGAAACAGCGAGGATGGACAGGTGTGAGAGTACATCAGAGCAGATAAATCAGCATCTCCAGCCTTTTTTCCTTTTCTTCTGCCGTTTTGTCTCTCTCTCTACTCTCACACTTTTACCTTTTCTCCTGTGGCTTTGCTGTGTTCAAAGCCTTTTGCTGCGTTTCCTCCAGCCACTGATTAAATTAAGAAATTTACAACTTCTTAAATGGTGCACGTAGAATACGTTTTTGTTGAAATAAACAGTTTAAATCCATACACCCTGCTTACATGGAACCCATGTGTGTATATATATATATATATATATATATATACACATACACACACACACACGCACATTTGCTACCACTAATTTTCGGATAGCTGCTGAAACTGAAAAAACAGGTCTAGATTTTATTTATAAAAAAATAAATAGAACTATAGCTCAACAGATTTGGAACTAAATTATATCTTCCAACAACATTTGATTCATCATACATTAATTAATCAAAACAAAAAAGTAAAAGTAAAGTAAAGTAAAGTAAAATAAAAAAATGTACTTTTACATGACAGGGTATGATTGAAGAAGTGTGTTAATGGCTTTACAGTGTGATCCTGAATATACACAAATGGCAGGGCTCTACAACAAATATTTATCTAACTCCAAATGCACCAGCCGATGGCTTTGAAAGTGATAGTAATCTATTTGCTTTGTCATCTGCTATGGCAATTCAAGTCTATCTCTCTGTATTTGTTCAGTTTTGAGTCCAGGTACACAGATTAATTATTACCCTGTAATTAAGCAATTTAAGACAATCCCTTTCCGCTGGCCATGAGTCATTTTTTTATTAAGCTACCTGGGGTTGACTCTTACTTAACCATTTTTTGTGTTGTTGTTTTTTTCCCCCAATCAATGTGTACTCCCTTTAACAGTGATCTGTTGCAGTGCGGCTTTAAACATGGTGCCCTTCCAAAAACATTAGTATTTAATCTGTATACAAATAGTGCAGCATTAAATATTTTTCTGTTTAGTCTTTCTCTCAACATTTATTGAAGAGTTTGATGGAAAAATACACTGCCTGACAAAGAAGTAATTGCCTCCCATTCTCTTGACTAATTATTAGGTTATTGCATTTTCTTTCACAATAGAGGTTGTAGATGGAGTTGGTGAATCCATTTGGAGTCACTATGCAGTACTGGATCAGTTCCTAATTTTACAGTCAGCAAGTGTAGACTATATTTCATTGGAGGGAAATAACCAAACCATTCCTGCTCCCTTTGATGGATACATTGGATTCCGAAGACTGGGCTGGCCTAGTCACAGATGCACCCAAATAAATAACAAAAAGCCTTTGGAGGACGTTATCACAAAAAGACTGCAATTAATAATTAACTACCACAAGAAAACATTAATTAAAATGTTTTGTTTTCATCTTTTGAATTGTTAAGTACTGCACTTAACCCTCAATTGGTTTTCAGTTATTTCATGTCTAGAGGAAAAAGTCATGTTATTTTCTTCTAAAGGGAATGTTTGGGTTGACTTTCATGATAGTTTGTCAACAAAGCTGCAATCCCTTCTGATATTTAAGCACAAACAAATTAAACAAAAAAACTAAATAACATTAAAAGTATCATAATTGTATAATTCAAGGCAAGTGGGCTTTACACAAGTAAAGTAAAAGTCATAACAGTACCCATAAGTTATTAATACACATGTAAATAGATACATAGAAGTCATATTTATATCAGTTTACACAGTTTACACGATCCATTATTCCAATGTCAAATTAAATGGGTGTTTGATAAGAAATAAACGGTTATTTGATCTGAATTAAAATACAATACAAGCAGGTCTTTCCACCAAAGATAGACAATAGAGAGCACATCTCTACCAGAGCAGATGTGAGTGGCAAGGCTGCACATATGTTTGTGTATTAACAACACTTGAAACTGCACATGAAACTGCAATTTTTAACCTTCACATTGAGTTTGTTTGAAAATGCATTGGCACTTTCGTATATATTACTTCCCCCGACCGCCTCCAGTGTTGTGTTTTGTTTGATGGTTTGTTTTCAATTAGTTATGGACCAATTAAGTGAGTTATTCCTAGAAGAAGAAGAAAGAAAAAGAAACTCCCAATAATAAACTGTGTATCTCCGTTATTTTATTTTAACCACCCTAATACTGAGCTTCATGATAAAGCATCTCCACTGAACCGTGGGTATTTGACACTAAATTTAATATTCATATGTGAAGGACAATCAAGCTCCAGCAGTCTTTCCCTTCAGAAAGCAGCCTGCTTCAAATTGATTCCTGTGCATGTCATCCTTCAACATATGATTTATATATTTTGACAGTGGCTTGTATGTTGTTTACTCTAACTTTGCTCTTTTATTTTTTCCCTTTCTGTTTTCATTTGTTCTGCTCTCTGTCTTTATTATCTTTGTAAACGTGTGTTTTCTTGTCAGCCCTGTTGCTGCATGAGTATGGTAAGCTTTCCTTTTTCATTTTGTTGTATATTTTTTCCTTTTTCGTACATAAATCATTTAATGTTTCCTCTTCATATCTGTCGCAGTTGCTTTTTCTATTTAATGGGAGGTATAAGAGTATAAAGATGCATTATCTTTCAAACATACACAATATCATACAAAATATTATTAAATGACCCAAATAAATAAATAGTAGTTTTATCTATTAATTTACATAAATAACATATATTACCACGTATGAAGGAGGTTAAAAATTAAACAAGCTGAATCATTCATAATTATATTGATCACGCACATGGAGTCAAATTAAGTATATTGCACTTAAATATGTTATGCGCAAAATTCCTCAGAAAACATTTGTTAAAATCTCAGAGTTTATATCAAATTGCTAATGTATTTATCTATAAAGGTAGCTGTGCCATTTTATCAAGGACACCTACATCAATCCTATTTACAATGTTGTAGCTCTGCTGTTTGTGCAACTCAAATTTTAACAAGAAATCAGATGATCTCTCAAATATTCAACAATTTCAGGGTTTAAAGGAACAAATTGACAATTGCAAATAAAAAACTAAACAAAATTATGGCACTTAGTTTTGTGTTCTACAGGTGGGAAAAAACTTGACTTTGATTCCCTCCAGCATTAAGAAAAGTAACTACTAGAAACTAGGATAACTACAATAACTGTTTTGTAAAGTCTTTAATATTTTAAAGATGAAGAATAACTATGATCCTTTAAATTCAAAAATAAAATAATAGTTAGTTAATACAAAATGTTGCCACTAGTGTAATTTATGAAAATGGGGTTAATTCTTAAAATATATAAATCCTGGAATTTCACAGAAGGATAGCAGTAGCAGAATATACTGAAACACCAGAATATAGTGAGTAATACTTAAAAAAAGTTTTAAAAGTATTTTAATGCATGAACTAGGCTTCATGAGAATGTTACATTCTGTTTAGTTTAGTTTCCCTATTGCTTGGAAGAATGATAATGCATCATAAATTATTATTGTCATATTGTTATTGTGTTATTAATTTTTGGGGGGATTATCAGCACTAAACAAACATGCAAAGCAAAAAATAAATCTAGGTGATGCAGTCTGCCAATGTAGAAACAGAAACACAAAAAGTATAGAAATTGTATTATTTAAATTCTGTACAATGTAGCTAAACCAGATACCGCTAGGTCATACAATTAAAATATCTTTACACATTTTCATTCACTGAATATTTCAAAGAGAGTGTTTTCATAGTGTTTTTTTATGTCACATTTTAGGTGGATTCATTAAGACAGGTATGACATTCTATTGGCTTAAAGTCTTCAAATCTCTTACCCTTGTAATTTTTTTGTTTTGTTGTTTTTTAACTTTATTATTATTATTAACAGACAATTGTGGTTTCTATTTTTAAGGGGATATTCTCTATGGTAAGAGCTTATTTTTGTTAATCTTATCACAACCAATGGTACATTTTGTGCACAAAACATACCTTAACTGTCCTTTTGGCATATATTAAATGCTTTTTCTTGCTTCATACACACTATATTGAACTATACATCTCTGAGAGGTTGTTCCCTTCAGATGTTTTAGTTAAATTGTATTTAGTTAAAAGATGTAAAATGGACATTCAACAGACAGTATTCAGCTAATTTGATTTCAGTCTTAAAATGTCCAGCTGCTAAATATTTGACTGTGTGCCATGCATACAAACTTTAAATGTAACCCATACCTACTAGTACATTTATTACAATAATAGTAGCTGAACTGTCAACAATCTCCAACTTATCTTAGTTAAAACTCTTTGGTGTCACAAAATCTGTTACCCTGTTTATTATAATATAATACAGTGTATAACAGGATCAGATTGCAAATATCTTAGATTTTTCAGTGTATACAATATATTACTCTATTTTATTAGTTATTTATGAGGGAAGCCAAAAGGACATTGGTTTGAGTTTTGAGTTGTTAGCACATTTCTCTTTCCCAAGACCACACAACTAAGGATAACTTTCCAAATATGTATCTATACTAATCAGTATTCAATTATATTCATATATATATATATATATATAAAATCTGCATGATTGGTGGTGGAGATCCTTTCTAACATTTAAGCTTTCATATATTTTTCTGTTTTTATTGGTTTTGTCCTTTGGTCTGTTAAGAAATGTAGATAACTGGAAGTTGTCAATGATAGGATAGAATATGCAAGATTACTTGCATCTTTTTAACTTAACACATCTATAAGTCTTCTATCTCTTATACTTTTTATTAAGGAACAAAAAAAAAAAAAAAAAAATGATATACCTAATTCAGATGTAACTTGCTTATATAGTTGTATTAGTAGTAGTTCTATTAGTATTAATATGTTGGAAACTATTTGTCTGTTATATAAAGGCAGTTCTAGAAAGTTACAGAATTGCGGTACAAACTATTCCTTGGAATGGTTATTCATACAGAATTCACCCACAGTGACTCACTAATTTACAAGAGAGTGCTCCATTTCCACCAAAAAATATATTAAAGAATTGGGGTTGGGAGCAAGCTTTTCTTTGTAAAACTTCCCTCATTCTGAGTTGCAGGAATAAGGAATTGAAATGAAAAGGCAGACTCTGAGGTAACTGAGTTTCTTTGCGTAATGTGCCTTCCTTTGGAAGAGACCAGCTCAACCATAGCCTACATTGATAGCTTCAAAACAAAAAGAAATAACTCAATTCCCCCTCCTACTCCCGCCATTGTGAATTGTGCTATACATTTGTTTTACGATTATCACTCCATTAGGCCGGAACATGTACAGAAAAGTTCAAAGTAGAGAGACTCCAATCCCTTCTACAGTCGTCTGCATTGCAGGTATACTTTTTTTTCTTCATGACCCACTAGTGACTGCACTTTAATTAACATCCAGGAAATTCGTTCACAGTGTGTGTATTTTTTCATTTTTTTCTTTTCCACCCCAATGCTCAATAATGATATTTGCACTCGCCTGTCTCAGATGGAATCACTTTTCCCTGAAAGAAACACCTCATGGTTGTAACACACACTGCCCAAATGAAAGGCATCTTCTTGCTGAATCAGTAAAACCTCTACTAGTCTCTGCAATAGTGCTCTCCCAATAACACTCCATTTACACGTACCTTGTAATTTTAATGTAGGATTTTCCAGTTAGCTATGTTGTTCTCCATGTCCAGAGCATAATTCACCTGTAACAGAATCTTGACTATTTTGTCCCTCTAACCCTAATTATCTCACAGCAAACTAATCCCCAAATTCTAGCAAAGTGTTCTTTATGTCTGGTCCAAGAGGACGAGTGCTTCTGGTCTTCATTCCAGTGGAACTCTTCATTAGTTAATTGCACTAATTATTCGCTGAACCAGTGTTACTCAATTCCTATGTCCACTGCAGATGATGACCTTAATAGACCTATATATAAAACCTGCTGGATTGTGCCCCTCTAGAAATGCATTTGAACATCACTTGTCCAGGTTCAGTCTGGATATTCCCCCTAACATAGGAGACAGTTGTAACACAGGAGGTTCAATAAGGAAGAGATCAAATGAAAACTGTTTACACTCTTTAGTATAAAATTGATAAATAAATGTAAAATATTTCAAACAGGTCCAGCATCTTGCTTTCAATAAAACAAAACTAATTATATTAAGAATTACATAATGTTACTATGTATTTTCAATTAATAAAATGATTATTTCCTATTAAATGGTAACAATACTTTGTATTTAAATAAAACTATAAATCAATCCATTGGAGACACTCACATTTTATAAGGTTTAAAAACTTGAAGCAAATTACAGGACGTACTTTAGACAGCCTTTTTGAAAATTAGGCCCTAGATTCATAAATTACATTTTTGACCCTTTGCTAAGATGCGTGTCAGATAAACATAAGAGGTTGTGAAGATTTAAAAAATAGTCTATACTACACTTGTAACATGTAATGTGTATTCTTCACATGTAAACTGTTTAGCTATGCTAAGCACTACATTTACTTCAAAAAGCATCAAAACCTGTGATGACTGTAAGCTGTCTCCATACATTAAGCACAGATTGGATGGCATGCTTTCAAGAATGAATAAATATTTTTAATAAAAATAGGAAACCAAAGAGGAAAAAAATACCACAGGGAAATTAATATGTTTGAACTCATCAAGCCAACTTGTGTTTCTTTAACTACCGATAAAGCGTGGAGCTTTGCCAGAAATAGTCCTCTATTAAGGAAACAGCAGAACACTTAAACAAAGTAGTCTACATTTACACAGTAGAAAGTAAAGGGGGGTACTTAGAACACATTTCAAATCAGGCATGTCTAATAGGTCATTTAGAAAACCAGAAATAGATATACTCTGCTTTTTCTGAATATTCCTCAGGGATTATACTTACATATTGCTAAGGAAAGAGCAGAGTAAACAGAGAGAAAGATGAAAGAAGAAGACAGTCATTCTGCTTTGAATCTAAACCATTTGGAAAAAAGTACCAGTTTTTCACTTGCTTCAGGCTTTTCTGGTTTTCTATTATCATTGAGTGGATAAATTACCAAGTTTGGTTTTTAAAATCAAATAGAAGAGGCCAGTCAGACTGACTGCTGTGGAAAGTATGGCTGTTAAAAATGTAATTATGTAGAATTCATGTAATTATCATTACAAAATCTAAAATATTCCTTAGTACAATTAATCTGAAATGTCAGATTTCTATATTTGGAGGAGAATATTATAAATTATGTATATAATTTAGGACATTAAAAGTGACACTAAAACACATACGTATAAGGTTAGTAGTTTTGGAATGAACCAATCAAGTATATTTGTGTTTTTTGTATTGTTATATTCATCATTAATTTTATAGTTGGCTTTTATATTTGGTGTGCTTTATTACACAGTCAACAGTGTAAACTGGGCATACTTTAAGTACAGCCATATACAACACAAATTGGAAGTTATTCACGCAAATGGAAAATATGCACAGAAAAACACCTTAAACAAACTCTTAGATTATTATTGTGCTGTTATTATTATTTTTAATAATACTTGTATTATAATAATTATTATCATTAATAATAATAATAATAATAATAATTATTATTATTATTATTATTATAATATCAACATTAAAATACCACAGATCAAATGTGCACATATGGAGTTTAGACTAGACCTTTGTATGCTTTTAGGTTTCCACAAAGCAGGTGGTATTTTGCTTAAGAGGTGTTTGAGCAGAAGTATTTACAAGTTGCCACAGAGAGAGACCGGAGAGTACAGGTGAGAGGTAGCCATCTTGTTGTTTGACTAGTTTCAGAATAGTCTTAGCATTGCTCATTTTGTTTTAAGTTTGCCTTAAATTGACGTTAGCATTGTCTGTAGTTTGCCTAAATTGAAGTCAATTCAGTTCAGCTGCTGAGTTGGTGAAAGTAAACAGGTTGTAGAAGGGAGTTTCTGTCTAGGACTAGCATGAATTCTGTTGCAGGAGGAGCCAGGTGGGGCCAGTTAGGTGTGAATTGGGGGTAGGTAGACAAAAGCTACTTAAAGCAGCTGTTGAGAAAGAGCTGTGCTGTTTCTCGTTGACAAAAGTTAGGCAGCTGACTAGGCAGCAGGAACCAAGAGAAGTATAAAGAAACAAACAAACAAAAAGTTACATTTAGAAGCATGTGGCCATTACAGTGTCAGGTTTGCAGAATGATTGCCTTCCTGGATGAACTCATCCAAGAAGGCTTAAATTGTGAACGTTGTCGGCAGGTTGAAATCCTAGAGATCAAGGTTTGTGATCTTGAGGCTCAGCTTGTCGATCTGCGCTGTATTAGGGATATAGAAGAATTGGTCAATCAGCCCATAAGAGAGATGGTGTGCACGCCAAAACCTAGGAGAGTTGAAACCTTAGAGCAGGACAGCATAGAGAACTGCTGGGTTACAGTAGGTCGTAACCGCAGAAAAGTGCACAACCCCTAGAGACACCCCAAGAGCTTGAATTGCCCAACAGGTTCCAACTGCTGGACACCAGTTGGACAGTGACAGCTCAGAAGGTGATGGGGGGGGCAGTTGAGCACCAGAGCACCATGGTGCCCACTCCCCCCCAGAAGAAGGAGGTAGTTATAGTAGGAGACTCAATTCTTAGAGGTGTAGATCACACAGTGTGTTCTAGTGACAAGGAGACCTGCATGGTATCTTGCCTGCCTGGTGCTCAGGTTGCAGATCTCCCTAATCTCCCTAGTAGACGGGCTACTGGCCAAAGCCGGGGGGAATCCACTGGTCATGGTCATGGTTAGCTTTGAGGCATTCTTTCAAAAAACAAGGTCCAAGTCTAAAACAATGGTCTACAATTTTAGAAAAGCAAACCTTGAAGGTATGAGATGGCACTTAGAAGAGGTAGACTGGAGCACACTGGATACAGAGTTAGTTGAAAATGGATGGGTATATTTTAAGAATATACTACTTGAGGCTCAGGAGCAATTTGTACCAAAACTTAGCAAATTGAGGAACAAAAAACACTGGCCATAGAGGTATGCAAAAAAATATAAAGAGGAAGAAAATGTTGTATAGCGCATACAAAAGGGATGGTGATGAAACAAAATACATAGAATATGTTGAGCTGCAAAGAGATCTTAAGAAAGGGATCAGGAAAGCAAAGAGGGAAATAGGAAGAAACATAGCTCTTGGAGCTAAAACTAATGCAAAGAGCTTTTTTCAATATTACAACAGCAAGCGGTCAATAAAGGAGGATGTGAAACAGATAAAGGGCAAAAATGGATGTATCTTGGAAAACAAACAAGATGTGGCAAATATTCTAAATGAGTATTTCACAGAGGTTTTTACAAAAGAAAAAACAGATGACATGCCACAGGTTGACAATCAGTCCAGTCAAACCCTAAGAGAGATCAGGATAAATGAGGAGGAGGTACTAAAGGGACTAGCATAATTAAAAACAAACAAATCACCTGGGCCAGATGGGATATTTCCAACAGTACTTAAAGAAATGAGGGAAATTATTTATAGGCCGCTAACTCGATTATTCCAAATGACACTTAGAACAGGGGATGTGCCAACTGACTGGAAGACAGCAAATGTCATACCAATCCACAAGAAAGGGGACAAAACTGAGCCAGGAAATTACAGACCAATCAGTCTCACCTGCATCACCTGTAAAATGTTGGAAAAAATGATTAGACAGAAAATAGAGGAGCATCTCAATGAAAACCATATTCTTGGAGATAGTCAACATGGGTTTAGACGAGGCAGATCATGTCTTACTAATTTATTAAAAAAATGTGAACATGCAACTGCAGCTGTAGATCACGTGAAAGCATATGACATGATATACTTAGATTTCCAAAAAGCTTTTGATAAGGTTCCACACCAAAGACTGATCCTCAAATTGGAAGCTGTAGGCATTCAGGGTAATGTAAGTAGATGGATTGTGAACTGGTTGATGTATAGGAAACATAATCGATTAGAGGAGTCACTTCTAACTGGAGTGAGGTTGTTAGTGGAGTTCCACAGGGATCAGTACTAGGGCCTTTGCTTTTTCTAATCTATATTAATGATCTGGACTCTGGGATAGTTAGCAAACTTGTCAAATTTGCAGATGATACCAAAATAGGTGGCTCAGCAGATACAATCTTGGCAGCACAGGCTATTCAGAGGGACTTAGATAATATTCAGTTGTGGGCTGACACCTGGCAGATGAAATTCAATGTGGACAAGTGCAAGGTAATACATGCAGGTAACAAAAATGTCCACTATAATTACACTATGGGAGGTACAGATCTAGATGAAGTAACACATGAGAAAGACCTTGGAGTCTATGTGGACTCCTCACTTTCTCCATCCAAGCAATGTGGGGAAGCAATAAAAAAGGCAAACAGAATGCTAGGTTATATTGTCAAAAGTGTAGAATTTAAAACAAGGGAAGTAATGTTAAGACTGTACAATGTGCTAGTTAGACCTCATCTGGAATACTGATTACAGTTCTGGGCACCACACTTCAAGAAGGATATTGCTGCTTTAGAGGCAGTTCAGAGGAGAGCAACCAGACTTATTGCAGGTCTGAAGGGAAAGTCCTACTCGGAGAGACTGAGGGAACTGAACCTTTTCACCCTGGAACAGAGGAGACTACGTGGGGACTTGATCCAATTCTTCAAAATCATGAAAGGCATCGACCACATCAAACCAGAGGAGCTTTTCCAGATCAGCAGGGACACACGCACCCGGGGACACAAATGGAAATTGGGCTTCAAGGCATTCAAAACGGAAAACAGGAGACACTTCTTTACACAGAGAGTAGTCACAATCTGGAATAAACTACCCAGTGATGTGGTTGAAGCTGAAAGTTTGGGAACATTTAAAAATAGTCTGGATAGGATCCTTGGGGTCGAATGGCCCCCTCTCGTTTATAAACTTTCTTATGTTCTTATGAATATCTTTAAGAAATATGCCTTTCACTTGGAAATCTACTTTTTAAGGTACATAGCTGTTTCTGCCTGGCTCCGTAAATGTGCACTTTTTTCCTACAATCAAAAACTATTTTCCATTCACCTCAAATGAAAGCCCCAATACATAGTCAAGACCCAGGGAAGGAAATTAATTGAGTGAAAGGCAGACGTTGCCCAACATTGTGCACTGCTGAGCTTCCCAACAATCCCCTCATGCCAAATTGAACTACTTCAGAAAGCGTGTGTAATTAAAGGTAATTCTCAAATGAAACTGCTGGACCTGCCATTACTGTGAAGTGCGTCACTGCAGGATCTTGCTGTTTCAGCATGGTCATGTTGGATTGAAATAATTGTGCCAAACAAAAAACAGTTATTTTCTTTCTTCCCCTCTTCCCAGATTGGATATATTTTTCAGTCTTTTATTCAGAAAATACTTGTTAATTTGGCAGTCCTGATGAGAAACCAAAACTATGCATGATCCAAAAGTGTTGAGTTAAAAGTGGTATCATCAGTCTACAGAAAGCAAGCAGAGTGTGCATTTCAACTGATGAGCTTTACATATCTCCCTATTCTGCTTCAATTGTGTATTACCTGAGCATATGACTCTTAAACATTTCTGCATCATAAGCATCACTGCCCTAATAGTTGAGTTTAGCAGCTGCCCCCCAGTAATGTTTTAAGTGGTAAACAATAATAATAATATGGTTATTTTATTTATTTATGTATTTATTTATTTATTAACAGATGCCCTTATCCAGTGTGACTTAGAGTTAACATTTGACTTTGCTAAGTGCCAAATTGTGATGGCTAGATGACTGGGTCAGAGCATCTCCAAAACTGCAGCTCTTGTGGGGTGTTCCCGGTCTGCAGTGGTCAGTACCTATCAAAAGTGGTGCAAGGAAGGAAAAATGGTGAACCGGCGACAGGGTCATGGGTGGCCAAGGCTCAGTGATGTGGGGAGTGAAGGCTGGCCCATGTGGTCCGATCCAACAGACGACCTACTGTAGCTCAAATTGCTGAAAAAGTTAATGCTGGTTCTGATAGAAAGGTGTCAGAACATACATTGCATCGCAGTTTGTTGCGTATGGGGCTGCATAGCCGCAGACAAGTCAGGGTGCCCATGCTGACCCCTGTCCACTGCCGAAAGTGCCTACAATGGGCACGTGAGCATCAGAACTGGACCACGGAGCAATGGAAGAAGGTGGCCTGGTCTGATGAATCACGAGTTCAAGGTGTTGACTTGGCCTCCAATTTCCCCAGATCTCAATCCAATCGAGCATCTGTGGGATGTGCTGGCCAAACAAGTCCGATCCATGGAGGCCCCACCTCGCAACTTACAGGACTTAAAGGATCTGCTGCTAACGTCTTGGTGCCAGATACCACAGCACACCTTCAGAGGTCTAGTGGAGTCCATGCCTCAACGGGTCAGGGCTGTTTTGGCAGCAAAAGGTGGATCTACACAATATTAGGCAGGTGGTCAATGTTATGGCTGATCGGTGTATATATATATATATATATATATATATAGCACATTTTCAAATATAGAATACAATATGTTTGTATTGTTTAAATTGCGGATATATACTGAGTGCACCAAACATTAGGAACAACTAATATTCAGTTGCACTCCCTTTTGGCCTCAGAACAGCCTCAATTCATCGGGGCATGGACTCTATAAGGTGTCAAAAGTGTTCCACAGGGATGCTGGTCCATGTTGACTCCAATGCTTCCCACAGTTGTGTGAAGCTGGTAGTTTATCAATGCTCTGAATAGCTTGTTCCGTCTCAACCAACAGATGCTCAACTGGATTGAGATCTGGTGACGGGGCATGCCGCTGCAGTAAGCTTCTGATTTCATGTTGTAATACAATGAAATGTGGAAAAGTCCAAGGGGGGTGAATACTTTTGTATACATATATATACACACATTCACTTTGATAGCGTTATGATATGCTTAGTCAGGAAACAATCTTCCAAATTCAAGTAGTGGGAAGAAACTGGAAAGCACATACACTAAGCACATGAGAAACAAATGTTATCTTTCAAGTCGGAAGCACTGCCCAAGAGGGAGGGGTTTCTGCGCACTTCCGCGGGAACCCGATCGAAACGTCACTCTATCAAAGCTGCCATTGGCCCCTGCGCTCGTCACTCAGAACAGGTCCCTTCCCACTTCCTGTTCTATAAAACATGACGTCAGCGCAGGTTCGTCCTCTTTTGCCTCTTCACTTGACTCAGGAACGTAAGCTCTCTGTGTCTGTGTTTGTAATAAACATTCAAACTGCGTATTTCGGCTGGCTGGCTCACTTCATAGTGTTGTTCACCACCGTTTTCGCTACACATCGTCTCTGTCTTGTGTGTGTTTAGTTATTATTGATAGCTAATCCCAATTCTGTCCCGTCCGTGCACCGGAGGTCCGGCTGCGCTTTCGGTTTCAGTTTCGTTCACAAGAAGAGCCTTTTAAAAATAATAGTCGTGGTTATATAGTGCTATATATATTCCGACTGCTTGCTGTGTTGGTTTTTTGTCCTCAGGGCTTCTTCCTCCACAGCAGGAGCGTTAGCAGCGGCAGTAAAATTCGCGGCTCAGGCCAGGACAGAGTGGCGGTGGCGGACCAGCTGGTCACGGTGATGCGCCAGGGGGCAAGGGCGACAGGGCGATCCTTGGCAGCCATTGTGGCGGCGCGCCGCCAGCTTTGGCTGTCCCAGGCACGGCAGGTCCCTGAGGTGGACAGGACTCGCCTCATGGATGTCCCTATCTCGCCGGGCTTTACTTTTGGCCCCTCTGTGGAGGAGATGCTCTCGCGCACCCTCCAGGAGAGGCAGCAGTCACTGCAGTTGGTCCGAGTGTACCCGGTGGCACCTCGGGTTCAGCGACGCAGGCCGTCTGCAGCAGCTCGCCGGCGTGGAGGCCCCCGGACCGCGGCTCCCAGGCCACAGCCCAGGCCACAGGCCGGACCACAGCCCAGGTCACAACCCCGCCCACCTGCCGATCTCTGCCAGTGTTTCACTGGCAGGCAGGCACCCCCCCAGGCTCGCCGCCTTGGCCCCGGCGGCCCACGGCAGCTCGTGGTAGGAGGGGACCCGGCCCGACCCCGCCTCCTCCACCACCTGAGCCCCGTCCCCGAGGCGTTCCAGCAGCCTCTGGCCCACCCTTACACCCCCTAACAACTCTCCAATTGGCAACTCTGCACCCAAGACTCTTGGGTGCTCCAAATTATATCAGTTGGCTACTCCCTGCAATTTCAGACACGTCCACCCCCCTTCCAGGGTGTGGTGTGGACGCAAATGAGGGACCCATTTCAGTGTGCGGATTGCTCGCTTCTCCAGGAGAGCGGCGATTTCGACGCGAAGTGCCCCCGCCAGGGCAGCACGAGGGATTTTATTCCCCATACTTCCTTGTGCCCAAGAAAGATGGCGGTTTCCACCCCATCTTGGATCTGAGGCGCCTGAACCGCAACCTCAAAGTGCTGCGCTTCAAGATGCTCAACCTGCGCACCATGTCCCAGGCCATCAAGCCTGGCGACTGGTTCACCACGGTGGATCTGAAAGATGCTTACTTTCACATCCCCATTGCGCAGGTGCACAGGAAGTTTCTCCGCTTCGCCTTCGAGGGCCGAGCGTTCGAGTTTGCTGTTCTCCCCTTCGGCCTGTCGCTAGCGCCACTCACTTTTTCCAAGTGCATGGACGTCGTGCTAGCCCCCTTGCTTTGCCAGGTGCCCCCTTGGCAGACATTTGTGCGGCTGCAGCTTGGGCCTCGCCACTTACATTTGCCCGGTTCTACAGGTTGGATGTGACTGGACCGTTCCCTTCCTTTGGGAACCCAGTTTTGGCTGCAGTCAAGCCCCAGTAGCCTGCAGGCTCTGGCTCCTGCCTTTCCTCTCCCAGTCTGCCCCTGCAAGTGCATCCTGAGGGAGCTAGTGAACCGTGTCTTTCCCTTCCACCGGACTATGCCTTCCAGTCGAGTACCCACGCGAGCTGCTCCTGGATGTACAGACAGCCCTGTCGATGTGTTCCTGGAGCTTGCCGTGCGGCTTACAGGCATGTTGCCTTAAGAGGCCGATCTGTATATAGTTCGTTCATTGTAATTGTGTCACGGTGGTGCATGCGTTGGCCTGTACCCCGCTCTGTGTATTGGTCAGCAGGTCTGTGGCCCACTCTGGCTGTATAACGCCATAGAGCAGGGGGCCGCTGCTGTTGTCCTCCAGCGGAGGGCACTTGAGTTCTCCAGTGCCCCGCTGTGTACATAGTTCATTTATTCACATAGTAGAGCTGTAGTTGTCCTGTGTTAGCTGCGCTATTCAACAGGTGTCAACTGCTCCTGTGTTCCACGTGTGGCGCATGAGCCAGCTCATGCACCCCGTGATGTATATATGTCTATATATGTATTACAGTGAGGGAAAAAAGTATTTGATCCCCTGCTGATTTTGTACGTTTGCCCACTGACAAAGAAATGATCAGTCTATAATTTTAATGGTAGGTGTATTTTAACAGTGAGAAACAGAATAACAACAACAAAATCCAGAAAAACGCATTTCAAAAAAGTTATAAATTGATTTGCATGTTAATGAGGGAAATAAGTATTTGATCCCCTATCAATCAGCAAGATTTCTGGCTCCCAGGTATCTTTTATAAAGGTAATGAGCTGAGATTAGGAGCACTCTCTTAAAGGGAGTGCTCCTAATCTCAGCTCGTTACCTGTATAAAAGACACCTGTCCACAGAAGCAATCAATCAATCAGATTCCAAACTCTCCACCATGGCCAAGACCAAAGAGCTGTCCAAGGATGTCAGGGACAAGATTGTAGACCTACACAAGGCTGGAATGGGCTACAAGACCATCACCAAGCAGCTTGGTGAGAAGGTGACAACAGTTGGTGCTATTATTCGCAAATGGAAGAAACACAAAATAACTGTCAGTCTCCCTCGGTCTGGGGCTCCATGCAAGATCTCACCTCGTGGAGTTTCAATGATCATGAGAATGGTGAGGAATCAGCCCAGAACTACACGGGAGGATCTGGTTAATTATCTCAAGGCATCGTCACCAAGAAAACAATTGGTAACACACTATGCCGTGAAGGACTGAAATCCTGCAGCGCCCGCAAGGTCCCCCTGCTCAAGAAAGCACATGTCTCTGAATGATTCAGAGGAGAACTGGGTGAAAGTGTTGTGGTCAGATGAGACCACAATCGAGCTCTTTGGCATCAACTCAACTCACTGTGTTTGGAGGAGGAGGAATGCTACCTATGACCCCAAGAACACCATCCCCACCGTCAAACATGGAGGTGGAAACATTATGCTTTGGGGGTGTTTTTCTGCTAAGGGGACAGGACAACTGCACTGCATCAAAGGGACGATGGACGGGGCCATGTACCGTCAAATCTTGGGTGAGAACCTCCTTCCCTCAGCCAGGGCATTGAAAATGGGTCGTGGATGGGTATTCCAGCATGACAATGACCCAAAACACACAGCCAAGGCAACATAGGAGTGGCTCAAGAAGAAGCACATTAAGGTCCTGGAGTGGCCTAGCGGGTCTCCAGACCTTAATCCCATAAAATATCTGTGGAGGGAGCTGAAGGTTCGAGTTGCCAAACGTCAGCCTCGAAACCTTAATGACTTGGACATGATCTGCAAGGAGGAGTGGGACAAAATCCCTCCTGAGATGTGTGCAAACCTGGTGGCCAACTACAAGAAACGTCTGACCTCTGTGATTGCCAACAAGGGTTTTGCCACCAAGTACTAAGTCGAAGGGGTCAAATACTTATTTCCCTCATTAACATGCAAATCAATTTATAACTTTTTTGAAATGCGTTTTTCTGGATTTTTTTGTTGTTATTCTGTCTCTCACTGTTAAAATACACCTACCATTAAAATTATAGACTGATCATTTCTTTGTTAGTGGGCAAACGTACAAAATCAGCAGGGGATCAAATACTTTTTTCCCTCACTGTATGTGTTAAACAGCAGGACTGTGGCTCCATTCTAAAATTGTGGAATGGAGTTTACTGCCGCTGTTCCCAGCTGACGGCACTTGAGTTCGCTACCTCGCTGTGTATATAGTTCCTTTGTTAACACAGTAGAGCTAATGTTGCCTTGCATTAGCCGGTCTAACCAGTGGGCGTCAACTGCTCCTGTGTTCCATGGGCGGTGCATGACTTCGTTCCTGCGCCCCGTGGTGTATATAGTTCGTTTGTACGAAATCTAAATTGTCAGCACAATGGAGCTCTTCCACTCTGTACTGTTTAGTCGAGTTGGATGCTCTTGTGCTGCGCGCTGACAGCATGAAGGTTTTGCTGTCATGCGATATATATGTATTGTGTATTGTTCAGCTCAGCTACTCTGTTGACTAGCCAGCTATGTATTATATTGTATTTTTCTCATTGGGTCTGTGGCCCCGCTGCTATTGGATCAGGGGTCCACTGCCATGATATTCCGCGGAGGACGCACAAGTGCTTGATTGCCCACGCCAGATATTGTGCAAGTAGATTACGGCCTCGCTCCTAGCTGCACTAGTAGAGCAGCCGGCCTTGCTCTTGTAAGCGGAGGGCGTAAGAGTTAACCTCTGTAGCCCCACTTCATATATGCTGATTGCAGACAGTTCCCGGTAGAGCGTGACTACGGTCCTCACTCCTGGATGGCTCAGGTGTGGCCCTACGGTGCCCCTGAGGTTACTGTCTGGAGTTGTGTTGCCGAGGTCCCCTAGCGGTGCACCTCGGGGCAGGCTCCCTTATCAGCTCGCTGCCTCCTCCCTTGCGACGGTTTTGTTATACAGTAACTCCTCCCCCTTGGGCAGTGCTTCCGACTTGAAAGATAACGATAGGTTGTGTATGCAACCCCGGTTATCTGAAAAAGGAAGCACTGCCCAAGGGTTGCAAGGTCGCGCGGGAGTCCAAGCTCCCGGCAAAAGAGGACGAACCTGCGCTGACATCACATTTTATAGAACAGGAAGTGGGAAGGGACCTGTTCTGAGTGACGAGCGCAGGGGCCAATGGCAGCTTTGATAGAGTGACGTTTCGATCGGGTTCCTGCGAAAGTGCCCCGAAACCCCTCCCCCTTGGGCAGTGCTTCCTTTTTCAGATAACCGGGGTTGCATACGCAACCTATCGTTAGATAACCCTTGTTATATGTGACAGTCTTCATTATAATTAATAGCATTAACAGTGGTAGATCAAGTACTTTGATCATATATTTGTCTATAGTTGTGAAGAGAAATATTGAGCTTTCTGAATGTCTTTCACTGCCGAGGCCAATTGAACTGCAAAGAGGCTGTAGACAAGGCCAAGTTGTATGGAATATGAATGAGAGGCTATTACAGTGGTTCTTTATTTTAAATACATTTGTTAGTATGATTTGGCCCTGAATCCATATCTTTTTGAATTAATATATGTTCAGAGTAAATAATCTTAACATTAGCACATTTAAAATTATTTACTTTAGTACTATATTAAATATGAGGAAATTTAAGTAGAATGACACATATGTTCAACCAGTCCCAAATTACCCATCATCCGTGTCTCAGTGAGCACTCATTTTGAAGCACATAGTTGCTTTCCCTGTACTCATTTTCTGTGTGTCCATAACATTTTCTGACTAATTATAATACCAATTGTCTCATTGAAGGAACGTATACAGTTTCGACTGTAAAGACACATTTCTAAAATCAGTGTACGAATATAGTAGCATACATTGTAATTTTAAACTACAAGTGATACGAACTACACCGGTCGATGTTCATGAATATCTAGCTCATTGGATGATCTCCCTTTCCATAATCTTTCTATTTTTCAGTGGATCTTTGAGGACCTTATCTCCAATAGTTTTGCCAGTAAATCAGCTAAAACAGTTTCTGCAGTTTTACCATCATATGTTGGCAATTGCTGTTTATTTGGGTATGGAAGCATTCTTCACAAACCTATTATACTAAAAAAAAACTGCTGTATTCTATATTGGCTATTTATCACAAGGCACCACTGATTTCCCTTTTCAGTAAAAAGTATCCAGAATATGTGTTGTTTTCTGCATCAAACATACAGCATAGTGCATACTGTTTCCTTTTTCTATTTATATGTGTGTGTGTGTGTGTGTGTGTAAATTAATCATGATGAAGAAGCCTATAGTTTTCCAATCCATCTGAAACATTATCTTTTGTAATAGGATTGTCTGGTCCATTTTTTATATCACATTCTGTCACTGTGTGCTGAAAACACTATTTGAGCTACCAAGGACTATGCCACCCTGTTTTCCATCATTTAGGCCATTTAGTCTGACAAGTCATGCCTTTATTGGGAAATTGGTTCCTAAATTAGAAACTAACACCCCTAAGAATATATATGTGTGTTGAATTGCACAATTTTACCAGTGTTGTACACATTTTCCCAAGCCCTCAAGTGAAATAAATAGATCACGCTGAAAAGTGGATTAAAAAGTCAAGAATTCTGGTGCAAAATGGTGTATTCTTTCAAAGGAACTGGTTCATTATTCACCACTTATTCATTCATATATTTATATGGATATGTTATTAATTTATTTATATTCACTGCAGTATCATTCTAATAAAAATGTATAATTTTACATCTTAGGACAAGCCTATACTTCACCTAAATCTTGATTTTTTATTTGTATGGCAGTAGTCCATTTTGATTCTGCGAATGAAGCTTCTGGAGATTGCTGTGGAGAGCTAGTCTGGTATGAATAGTTATTGTTTCACAGCTATTTCTGTTAAAGTTTCAAGTGGTTCCCTTTTACAGAGGAAGAGGACGACTCAGAAGCTCTGACTGGCAAAGATGAGGAAGAGCGACGCATTGCGGAGATGGGCCGCCCCACACTGGGGGAGTATGTCAAACTTGAAGTCGTCATTGAGGAATCATATGAATTCAAGGTATTCTAATAGGAATTGTGACATTTTTATTTTCTCTCAATCTCCCATTAAGCCCACTATAGTTGCCAGTAAAGAACTGCATTTGAAAGATAATCTGTTTTTTTCCGGTCTGAAAAGCCTCTGCAGGGGTTTGAAGTGTAATTGAATCTGTCCTTTTAGAGTTGTGATTGAGGCTGTCTCATTACAGCCTTGACTTTCAGCAACATAACATCTCCTGTAGGGAAAGTGAAGGCTGTGAGGGCTTGTTGAAATGTGTAGTTTAAGTTGCAGAGGTCTTGTGCCTCTATCTGTAGTGTTCAAACCACATATTCCTTTAAAGATGATGAACTAGGAGTCAATCTTATGAAGAAAGGTCACGAGATTTAGCTTTTTAACTTGTTCAGTGTATTGTAAACACTAGATTCTTATGGTGGCACGATGCACAATCCATAGTACTGGTGGCTTAAAACAGAATATTGAGGTTTTCCTTTTCTGTTTCAGTTTTTATTTGAAGGGTTTTATAATCTTTGTAATCCCAGGAGTGACTAATAGATTGTTCATTGGTATTGCATGTTAGTCACTTGAGGGTTTTGAGATTCCTCTGGGAAAATCCATAATGTTTGTAGGAAAGATCAATGTGCAGCATGGAGTTCTCTCCTAGTATTGGTACTTGAAATGCCTGTGTGGGACTTACTGGTTTTGTTTTTATCAAGCACATTTATGGATTGAAATTCCTTTAAATAAAATGTATAGAAAAAAATAAAGGCTATTTATATAAGAAAACATTGCATTATTTTGCAATAATTATTTTGTTTACATGTGATTATATTGTGTTATTTTGCAAGATTATTGCATTAATATGAAATAACATTGATTTATTTCGCAATTATTATTGTATTGTATTGTATTATTATTATTATTATTATTATTATTATAAGAAATCAAAAGGACCATAAATTCTTTCCTATGTGGATGTGTACTGTTTTGTGTATTATTCATAACCATAAAATAATTATAAACAACTTTTAAAAATGTAATATGTAAAATTTACCAAATAATGGCAGATGTCAAACTTCATGTAAACTCTCGAGTTATTCCAGATGTGTTGTGTCATAACATCCTCAATAGCAGAAAAACTACAAATTTGCCTTCCCCACTGTAATATTCAGTAAATGCAGTCAATTATTTTTTACCTCAGCAACAACAGAGGAGATTAATCCACAGGGGAGATTGCAAATAATTCAAATTTGGGTTTGTATTAATTGACTAAGTTACAGTAATGTAGGTTACAGTGTTTGTGTGTGTGTGTGTATGTAGGGGGGGTGTATATGATTGCTTATGACACAACAAAACTCGAGAGAGTTTACATGCTGAAGTTTGACAACCACTATGATTTGGTACGTTTTAAATTTAACAATTTTAAAAGTTGCTTCTATGTTGGACCCGATCTGGACCCGATCTGTAAGAGTGGTATGTATCTTATTCCCCCACTCTTCCTCACCTTCTGCTGACCTCTCCATCTCGATCCCCTTGGAATCCACCACATTCTCTCCTTAGTTTTCCGCTAAAAATCTCGGAGTCACCCTCGATCCTGCGCTCTCCTACACCCAGCACATCACCACATTGACACGCACCTGTAGATTCTTCCTGAGCAACATACGCCAACATCCGTCCCTTCCTCACCGACTACTCGACTCAGCTGCTCGTCCAGTACATGGTCCTATCCCGCCTGGACTACTGCAACTCCCACCTGGCCAGCCTACCTGCAACTACTACCCGCTCGCTCCAGCTCATCCAGGACTCTGCAGCTCGTCTGATATTCTCTCTGCCCCGTTTCGCACACGCTACTCCACTGCTCTGCTCCCTCCACTGGCTCCCGATACCGGCACGCATTCAGTTCAAGACATTGACCCATCACCTACTGCTGCTTCAACCACACTGCATCAAGTTACCTTCAGTCCCTCGTCTCTCCATACATCCCCTCCAGACCACTGCGGTCTTCCAGTGCCAGAAGACTAACTCTACCTCCTCTCCACTCCCCTTCCTCCAGAGCCCGCTCCTTCTCATCCCTGGCCCCTAAATGGTGGAACAACCAGTCAAAACAGAGTCCTTGACCTCATTCCGGCGCTTACTCAAGACACATCTTTTCAGACAGTACTAATAATATTAGTCCTTTTTAATCCCCGTCAGATAGCACTGCACAGAGTTTTATTATGCTTCTTGCGTTTTTGATTGTTTTCCTCCTTGCTCCCTTTCCCGTAGCCCTTGACTGTGACCCTACATCTTGACAGCACTTAGCTTTTACCGTCCAGGATGTATGACCTCACTTACTGTACTTGCCTGTGTAAATTGGAAGTTGTAAAATGTATTTTATTTTGAATTGCTATGTTTTATGTAAATCGAATTTGTAATGATTGATGCCTTTAATTAACTGTATTTTTGCACTTATGTTGTAAGTCTCCCTGGATAAGGGCGTCTGCCAAGAAATAATAATAATAATAATAATAATAATAATAATAATAATAATAATAATAATAATACACTATAACAAAATATAAAGACACATAAAATAATGATTTTAGAACTAGTGGGACCTTTAGTGGGAGTCTGGTCACAGCTAAGTAATGTGCTTGTTTTAAGCCCCCACCTTGAGCCAGATTAAATCAAAACTTTGACCCACCTGCTAATAGAAAACTACAGAACTGTACTCAATTGCGGCTTCATTTTTAGTAAGATGGCACTTTCTTCTAATCTTAAATGTAACCGCTATGATGTACAGGTTTGTAGTTTTCTATTAGCAGATTTATTATTGATTTATTTTAAATAAATTATAGGCTATATTTTTGTGCCATACTGTTTTTAAAATGCTATTAAAGTGTCTCTCAAATGGCTCAACCAATAAAATCCATAGAGTCCTATAGTCCAGACAGCAAGTTGGCCAGGATTTCCTTGGCTTTGTTGCATAGTTACACCCCCTGTACATTACCATAAAGCTGCGAGATATTTTTATTTATTTATTTCTGAGTACCAGTGTTATCAGTGAGAGTTGTATAAGTCCTCCCCATGATGCTGTAGCTCTGCTGTTAACACTGTGCACTCGCAGTTTGAAGTGTATTGCTTGACAGCTCTCATAGCAGTTTGCCAAATTGCTTAACAATTGCTGATTCGGTATTGGGAAGGTAAAATAAAATCAATTGCAGATTGTGGCATTGTCCAAATATCAACTACCTATAAAAGTTTCATCTGAAATATTTTAGTCCAGGACAGTTTAATGCAATAGATTGCATAGTAAAAGCAGAACAATAAGACATGTTTTCCTACTTTTGTAGCTGGTTAAAACAAGGCTATATAGTGTACGGTTTGGCTTCCAGACATTCAGTTTGTGTTGTTGGTCTATCTCTCCTTAGAGCACAGTGGATAAACTGATCAAAAAGACAAACCTCGCCCTGCTGGTAGGAACAAACAGCTGGAGAGACCAGTTTATCGAAGCCATCACAGTCAGTGCTGGTAAGTACAGATGACTTATGATTGTCTTGGTGGCCTTATGTTTGGGTAAGCAGGTTTAAAGATATCAAGGCAGATTACTGTTTTTCTGGGTTTCCACTAACTACTAGAGCTGGCAGCAAGGCAACATGGATTATGATTACAGTCTTATAGCATGCCTATTCTAAACCTTTTAACTTCAGGTGTACAGGAGAGACTGTAATAACATTGGACTTAAGTTGCATACTCAAGTAATTTTGTCTCAAGCACCCTCTAGTGGCAGTATCCTGTACTTACGGATTTATGCTGATTGCTAGTTATCGGAGTTACCAGGTATAAGCAACTAGCGTGCATCACTTACCATATTAGGACGCAACAATAGCAAAATAACAGTATTCTCTAAGGATTATTGCATAAAGCTGCAGGTTTTAGGTCAACTATACACTTGGATGAATGCCCCAAAATAAGGAAACTACCACTACAGCAAGGCAGAATTTAGACAGGTGGCGAGGTCTGATGTAGGTGCATTACAATTCTGCTCAGGTTTCATGCCATGGCTGAGTCGTTTTGTTCCAGTATGTGTTCCTTGGTTGTGCCAATAAAATACGGCTCACAGATCCTCTTATTTTCTTCATTTCTTGGAACCAGAATCTTAACATTTTGATAATTCAGAATCATAATTCACATCTACTGTAGATAGGTGCTATATAAATGTAGGGACTGTAGTATGAGGATAAATAGATACTTACAGATAATCAATCAAATTGTGAATTGAAAAATTAAATAGACACTGATGTATTTTTTACTTGGGTTTCTTTTTTTTTTCAAATAGATTTTAATGAATGCATTTTAAGACTTATGATTCCCATTGTCATGCAGCTCTAGCACTGCTTCTGTTTTGTGGTAAGAGACTGTTTTCCCCCTGACAAAAAAGCATCATATTTCCAGCATCATAAACATGCTAATAAGAACTGCGCTGTTCTGCTTCTGACACTCAGACTGCACTGTTTTTAAATGTGTTTCAAATAATTTCTGAAGTCCAGATGAGGTCTGCAGTGCTTTTGTCCTCCTTTCCACTGATTAAAATCATCCATATTGTTTCATCATATCTTGTTAATGAAGGCATCTCTGCATCATTTAGGCCCCTGCCCCCCTTCACACACACACCTCCTCGGAGGCATTAATAAAATACTGCAGTGCTTTCCAGAGAACACACATTGTAAAAACAGCAGCCCCTGCTCTCCCACTAAATGCCAAAGATACATTTCTCATTACAGTTTTAATAATGAGGAGATTAAAAAATAAGACAAAGCCTTTCTTTAAATGAAGCATTTACACCAGCTGATAATTCAGCAGCCACTTAAAGTGTATGTTTCATTAGAAGGGTAACCCAGTCACCTGGAAAAAGGAGACAGCTCCTAATTTTTCTACCCTTTAGGCAATTAAATATGTTTTTAAAAAACAGCACTTTAATGGTTTTGTTTCAATGGGAAGAGCTTCATTGCAAACCTCAGAGACAGTGAGCTCCGAACACTTCCTTCAACACTGGCTCAAAATGGCTTGTTTATGTAGCCAATTGTATACCCTTTTTAATCACATAATAGGGTATACAATCAGTCTGTAGGCTGATTAAACTCTAAGGGGGTGACATCACAAAATATGTCCTAGTACCCAATTAAGCTATTTTACAGATGTAAACTTTAAGAAGTGGCAAATATTTAACACTGATGTGTCTCAAGCTGTACAGAGAGTGTGTTATTGTTTTTTCAAGGCCTTATTTGATTGCTTTCTTTCACAGTCTTTCTTTTTAGTTTTTAAGACTTTTTTAAGAGAACAACCATGGATGTGTGCTACATTAGATGTACATTGAACATCAAGATCATGAAATATTGATCATGGTTTTACAAAAACAGCCAGCAATAAATAAATACATAAATAAATAAATAATATATATTTCCATTAATATTTGAGACTGAACAATTAATATACAGAGGGGAAAGAACACTTAAAATAATTGATACAATTACTTAAGTATAATAAAGGGTCTATAAGACAATTTAAAAATATATTAAAATGTATAGACAATTTTTTACATGCATTCAGTAATAACAAGACATTATGGCTGATTTTACATAGTTAATAATACAAAAAATAATTACTGCATTCTGGATTCTGGATAATTAACAATGTTGATGGAGGCAAAATATTTAAATTTGTAGATACTGCTTTTTGGAAACACTTGCTCTATAAAAGTTTGTAGAACCACTATGTGTTGTATCTGTTGGATCTCATGCATTAAACTGTTATTTTTACTGCTTATTCCCGATTTTCTCTGTCACTGTCTTTTGGAAGATGACAGACAGGGTCCTCTCTAAGGAATGTGAATGTACTCATGTAGGTCATGAATATAGTATTATTATGAATAAATGCTGTAGCATGTATTTTAAAATGTTAATGTTAGTATAAAGTACACTGTAATGGTATTCGAGAGAGGTGCTTATTTCTGATGATCTCTATGGATTACATTGCCAAAGATGTAACCGTAACTCGATAAACAATCTAATGTTCGAGAACTTAAGGTGTTTAGAATTCAACAAAATTGTGTCCCAGCCCAAGGAGTCCCCTTCATAGTCCAAGGGGAAGTAAAAGAAAAAGCCAAGATTCTGTGAACCTGTATGAAAAATACACCACAGTATTTGATTTTCAAAATTTAATTACTGCCATATTTAGATATATATTTGAATTGCAGTGCCTGATGTTGTCTACTGTGTTGCCATGCAGTCCTTAAACTTTAAAAGGCTTGTGGCTTTCTGCTCAAACTCGGTCACAATACCAGCAAAATTCTACAATGTGGGGTTTAATGTATGTAGCATCCCTGTGGTGAAACTACTACTACCTTTTGTCTTCTTTTTACCTCAGTAAGTTTGATTTTATTATGTTGCCTCAGGAACATGAGGCACAGAGAGAATACTCCAGTCACTCTTCATTGGGCCTTTTTAAGATTTTTCCTTAATTAAGAACTAAATGCCATTCTAGAGGGAATAGCTTTGATGAGGGAGTCACACAGCTATCTTTTTCAAAACTGGCATACTCTGCAAAGCTTTAATGAATGGGATG
Organism: Amia ocellicauda; assembly: GCF_036373705.1. Taxonomy (NCBI): domain Eukaryota; kingdom Metazoa; phylum Chordata; class Actinopteri; order Amiiformes; family Amiidae; genus Amia; species Amia ocellicauda. The sequence continues at coordinate 3,100,373 of NC_089872.1, read as the reverse complement.
GAACTACAAAAGGCTTTTCTATAATTATGAATGATATCTTTCCCAAAACATTTTTTATTTAATCTGAAGGGGTATCGTATAAAACCTGGATCAATTAAAAGTGTTGCTGGTTAAATTAATGTATTTTCTCCAGGGACAGAGCTATGAGATTTTACTGCCTTCCACTCCAGGGGAGACACTTATCCTGTTTGGCTATAAATTGCCAACATCTAATTATCTTAGGTTTGGGAAAGGCAGACATTCCCTTAAGAGGAACTGTGTGGACTGTCAAGCATTTTTTTATGTTAGGGAAGGATTGTTTTCCTGCACTGTATATAATGTTTTGTTATCTTGTTGGGTTTTCAAAGATAGCTCCATGACCACCTTTGCTGGTGAAAAATCTGTCCATGGCAAAGAAAGTGCTTCTTTTTAATTTTAATCTTAATGTGAAACCTGGTAAATAAGACTAATGGATATTGCTCCCTCTACCCTCTGGCCTACCCTCCCTCTGGTGGAACAGGTAATATACACTGTAAATCATAGCTTGATGAATAAAGACTGTTTTGTAAATTGGCTTACCCTAAACTCAAAAGCACTGCCAGCTTTGGAGGCTTAATTTACCCATTAAGGTTTTCTGATGCACTTGTGTAGGTGTAGCTACCAACTAAACTGTCTCCTGGCTCCTTGAAGTGATATATTGATTTATTGATGTATAGGTGTTCCAAAAAATCGAATCCAAAGTGGAATGAAACCTCTGCTACAGAATGGATCGTTCTAGTGATTTTAAAAATAGGTTATACTATATGATATAAGATACAGCCTACAGACTTCACATTTTTTTTCTTTGCAGTTGTTTTGTAGACATTCAGGACATTTTGTTCACCTTAGGAAAAGTAGCAGTAGCAATGTTATCATCACTTCGTAGAAACAAAATCCAGAAATCACTGGCTTTCCAGGACCAGGGTTGACCACCCCTGCTGTAGATGCAGAAACAATGCCACCAAATGTACTCTTTTGATCTCCAATTGATCAAGCCCATATAGAAATATAAAATAAAATAAGTACAGTTATGACTAAAACATTTTATTCATTTTATTCGACTAAGACTGTAACATATTAGAAATAGAATATGAATCAAATGGAAAATACTATAGTATATCTCTCTATATCTATATACAGTGGGGGAAAAAAGTATTTGATCCCCTGCTGATTTTGTATGTTTGCCCACTGACAAAGAAATGATCAGTCTATAATTTTAATGGTAGGTGTATTTTAACAGTGAGAGACATGCAAATCAATGTATTACTTTTTTGAAATGCGTTTTTCTGGATTTTTTTGCTGTTATTCTGTCTCTCACTGTTAAAATACACCTACCATTAAAATTATAGACTGATCATTTCTTTGTCAGTGGGCAAATGTACAAAATCAGCAGGGGATCAAATACTTTTTTCCCTCACTGTATCTATCTATATATATAGCACAAATATTTGATTTTATGTTGACCAGTGCTATCATGCTATAATATTTGATCCGGAACATTCAGACACAGTGACTCAGACTCTGATTCTGGAAAACATATAAAATCCCACTTCCCTACGGAAAGGTGTATATAGGCTATACAAAAAGGCATTTGTGTAATGAAAAAGATAAATAATGAGAATACCAACCTCTAAGGTATATATCATCATGCAAAACACATAAAGCAGTTTGAATTATTTTAATATTTTGATGGATTTAAAAAAACCAATGATTTTACATTAATTTGAAAGGGAGCAGGGCAATAATATGCCACAGACCGGTAACAAGTGCCATCAGCAGAACCACTGGGCTACCATAATGATTACATTACAAAAATTGTACTTACATGTGCAACAATGTTAAAAACATCAAACGACACTAATAGTCAGTGAAGCTCAACAACTACCCAACACATTGTATTAAACTTTGCTGAAAAATCAGCCCTTTCTTCTACCTTAGCCATCAGAGTCTATTCCCATTTCACTGCACGACAGGTAAACTTTACAAGGGAATACCTTCTAGTTCCAAGGACAATCAAACAGGTTTCATAACTCACCCCAAATCCTCAATTTGCAAAGACTTGGAAACCTTTAATTCTGATCAGTGAAGCTGAAATTTTGGTAAATACAGTAATTTTAAAATGACTATATTTACTTTAATCGAATAAGTGTTATGTTTATATTATAAGTAACAAAGAGGTGTTTCCAGTTTGTTGATTTACAATTATGTTGATTGATTGATTGATTGATTGATTAGGAAAAACTGCTACCCAGGGTGACTTACAGATGTCACAATCTATACATATTGTACAAAAATATTTGACCAAAGAGTGCATTGTTTAATACAAGTCCTAAATGACCATATGCATTGGGGCTCTCCAGGACCAGGGTTAGAGACGACTACCCTTTTGGTTCAGTATATCCTTGTTCTGTAGGAGGTTAAGAGTGTTCAAAAGTCCCTGGAGACAAAATGCATTCAAATAATCAGATATCAGCATTAGCCAAAAGTATTTCATGCTGCACAGTTAAATGTTCCACAATTAGCCCAGATTGACACTGAGATACCATCACACTTAATCATTTGGTGTCTGTTATGTGACACAGTCACACATCCTTTAACATTCAGACGCTGATTGCTGTCTGAATTTGTTTTTGCAGTTAGTTATTTCTTTCCTGGTTTCTCTTTTGTGATATAATTAAGTTATAGGTAAGATGATGCAGTATTAGCTTTAATATTTCTGATTAGGCTGGTGAATTTTAAAATTCTTTGCTGAGATAGACTAAGGACAGCCTTCACAAGTGTATGCTTACTTGTAAGTGCATGTGTCAAAATACATTTCCGAAATAAACTCTCAAATGTCTTATTTAAAAAGTACTAAAAAACTAAGAATGCTTTTGCAATGCTTTCTACTTTCTTCAGCTAAGAAATGGAAATCAACTACCAACTCCCATTATAAAATCTCACCACAGCATAGTTTAAAATGTTGCCTCATTCCAGTGGTTAACACTCCATAATTAATGCTGTATTGTTAAGTGAAGTGTTAGCAACAGCAGTAGAATTTCCTATTAAGCCAGTGTTCAATATATCTGTAGGAATCATTAACTTTGAGCTGTAAAGATGTCATTTTATTACAAGCTGTCACCACCATAATGGAACTCCCATATAATATATATATATATATATATATATATATATATATATATATATAATTCATAATGAGATATAAACCACTCAACCCAACTTCAGATATCATCATCAAGACTTGATTATTATTTTATTTTATTTTTTTAAATGGCCTTCTCCGGCACAGGGAAATGCTATTACATTTGAGAAGGCTAATCACACAGTGCATTCTGTATGTATTAAATTTGAAAGGAAAGATATTATTGTTATATATTTGGATGACTTCATAATCCAGTGTAACTCACATTAAAAAAAAAACAGGATCTGTAAAATAAATAGTGATGTAAAATCACAATAAAATGTATTATGTTTCAAGGTGAAGCAAAATGTTACCACTGCAGATTGCAGAAAGGGATTATAGCATTGACTAGCGAGCATGTAGTAGTAGAGCTATGATTTGAACAAAACTTAGGCCCTCAACTTTTATGATCTTATTATTTTTTTTACAATGGCTTTTGTTTTGCCACTCTCCCATAAAGGCCACTTTTGTGAAGCACTTGTGCTATTGTTGCAGTATGCACAGTGTCTCCCAGCTCAGCCGTGGAAGACTAACTCCTTTAGAGTTGCCATAAGCATCTTGGTGGCCTTCCTGACTAGTGCCCTTCTTGCCCAGATACTAAGTTGAGCCATATTCTCTCAATTTCTTAATAATGGACTTTACTGTGCTCCTAGGGATACTCAATGCCTTGGAAGTGTTCTTATGTCCTACCCCTGATATGTGCTTTTGAATAACTTTATTCCGGATTTGTATTGAATGTTCCTTTGTCTTCATGATGTAGTTTTTATTAGGAATTGTACTAACCAACTGTGGGACCTCCCAGAGACAGGTGTATTTAACCTGAAATCATGTGACACACCTTAATTGCACAGAGGTGGACTCCATTCAACATATTATGTGACTTCTAAAGACAGTTGGTTTCACCACAGCTCAATCAGGTGTCTCATAGCAAAGGGGTTGATTGCTTATGCATTCAGTTATTTTTTGTTTTGTTTTTTAATTAATTTAGTACAATTTGCAGATTATATTTTTAACTTTGATATTATGGACATTTTCACACAATGAAATGTGGAAAAGTCTAAGGGGGGTGACTTTTGAGAGTCACTGTACATAAACAATGAGTCCTGTTATACTCAACAACAAACTCAGCAACATGGCATCATTGTAGCATGACCTGCTGTCACATGTCCAAGTACCTGAACTACACAGCTCCAAACAAGTAAGAAACCCACTATGCACATTTTTTAGGGGGGTTGGGCATTGTATATGTTACCAAAGTAACAAGCTCATGCACACAATGAGGCTTGTTTCACCAGCTGTGTGAAAATCATCTTTCTGAACCAAATCTCCATTCTTTCTTTTTCACTGACCCCAGAAAACTGTTAAAAAACAAGCTGTGTAGATCTATGTAAGGAAATCCAGAAATCCAGAAATCCATGGATAAACAGCTCTTTTTAAAGTCTGATTTAAGTCCGCAATTGTTTCTTTAATCTTTTTTGTGACTTCAGTCAGTGATCTTCATATATTACTATAGCCAGAAAAAAATGTGCTGATGATGTTTTTGGAAATAAATGGCTTTATAATGTGCCTGTTGTGTTTCCATGGTTACCAGATTAAATAATAAAGTTGCTCAGGGGGTTTCTTTGTCGTTTACTGTAATGCGCAGGCAAAGACATTTTGAACAGCCTTTGCCATCTTAGTACTTCTCTACTCCAGGAAGCAAAATGTCATGCTCACAGTATACGGGTTGCAAAAAACAGACTTGAAAGAATTTGCTGCTGAGCTTTATAAATAAAATAAAAAAGATATGAAGAACTGAGAGATGTGGTTTCCACAAGAAAGACACACAGCAGTACATTGTTACATTATGAAATGAACATTTAATTAATACAATTAAGATTCTTTGGGCTATTTTGTCTAATTGATGGATAATGATATCTTCAGGCCTGAGAATTAGTTAGGCCAAATTAATAATAATCATATATTGCATTTATATAGTGCTATTCATACCAAAGATCAAAAAGCATTTACAATTATGAGGGGACTCACTTATCCACCATTGAAATGTAACCTGCACCTTGGTGATATACAGAAGCTAGGTTAAGAGTGTTTGTGTTTAAAAAGAAAAATAATGCTCCTGAGCAGAACAACCAGTAGATGCCTGGAGTGCAGGATACATCCTATAGCCTGGATATAGGTGGTCACCAATCCAAGCTGTTGCTGGCTTTAGCTTGGAAATCCCAGGGACATTGTGCAATTACCTAAGCACTGATTGGACAGTGTGCATAATTCTCAGTTCATTACACACCGGCGAATACCTGTGACTTCTCTTGTGTTTGCAAGTTCAGATTATTTGCAGTTCCAATTGCTTCAAATCCTCAAATCAGTGTCATAGCGAGGCTGCATGCATTGCAGGGGACATATATTATACAGTGTTGACACTCCTGAAGAAGCACTGAATGTAGGAATAGGAGTTGAACTACTAAAAAACAAAAAACGGAATCTTACCATGGCAGAATGTATGCAGATGAACGGCAAAAACGTATTTTATTCTGTTTTTGTTGATTTGGATTTTATTTTATTTCTTATCTGTGCTGCTGCATCCCCTTTTGATTTGATTGAGACTAATAATGAGATTTTTTTTCCATTGAAGCTCCTGAATAAGAGGACTTTAGGCTACTGTAGGTCTTCAAAGGTTTGTTGATGATGATTCTCAATAATGAGTCTCTCTCATACTTCCATGCAAACTCTGCAGGCCATTGGAGAAGCTGTTGTAGATTTGATCTCCCATTGCCCATTAAACAGTATGCTCACTTCCAGAGTTATTATCAGTATTTGTTTGCCTTTGACTACATTAGGTATTGGATTTCAGAAAGTGCTCTTTTGATGACTGATAAAGTCAGGAAACACCAAAATAATAATATTTTTATTATGTTACGTTACATGTGCAACTCTGGTTATCTGAAAAATCTAAAATAGCTCCCAAAGGGACTATGAGACAATTGTGGCAATGGGATGTTCTGAATTTAAGACAAAGCTGCCAATATTCTGCATGTAATGACAAATCTGCTGATCTGTGTGTCTGTGTGCTGTCACTGAGACGAGCCCACCCTCTTTCCACTGCTCATCTAGACAGCAAACAGACTGTACTTCATCTTTTCCTGTAGCCAGAATGGCCAATGAGTGACCTTGCAAGTTTGGAAGATAATTTATTTTTTCAGATAAACAGGGTTGCATACTCTCCTCTGGAGAGAGGAAGAACCAGCATATGAGTCCCTTGGATGAGCACAGATGAGCCAATTGACCACACACACAAGACACAGGCCCCTTGTAATCACAGGGATGCCAAGATATCATCCATGCACTTGGAGAAAAGTGTGGGGAGTGAGGGTCAGGCCAAACACAGAACTCAAACGCTTTGCCCTTGAAGCCAAAGCACAGATACTTCAATGTGCATCCTTTAAAGCAACTCTCATGACCCAACCACCTGGTGTGATAGTATGAATGATGGACCAGTGCGTGAGTATCTTGAACTATAGCACCCTTAGGTAGCAGATCCAAGATTATTATTATTATTTTTTTTATTTCTTGGCAGATACCCTTATCCAGGGCAACTTACAAACATAAGTGCAAAAATACAGAGTACAAGGCATCAATCATTACAAATTCAACTTAGCTAAAACATAGCAATTCAAAATAATACATTTTACAAATTCCAATTACAATTTACACAAGTAAAGTAATAGACTTCCTACATCCTGGACGGTGAAAGCTAAGTGCTGTCAAGATGTAGGGTTACAGACTAGGGCTACGGGAAAGGGAGCAAGGAGGAAAACAATCAAGAACGCGAGGAGCATAATAAGCTGAAGTGCTATCTAGCAGGGATAGAGGACTAATATTACAAGTGCTGTCGGAAGAGATGCGTCTTGAGTAAGCGCCGGAATGAGGTTAAGGAGTCTGCTGTTTAGACTTCGGTGGGCAGGTCGTTCCACCACTTAGGGGCCAGGGATGAGAAGGAGCGGGCTCTGGAGGAAGGAGAGTGGAGAGGAGGCAGAGTTAGCCTTCTGGCACTGGAGGAGCATAGTGGTCTGGAGGGGATGTATGGAGAGACGAGTGACTGAAGGTAGCTTGGTTCAGTGTGGTCAAGACAGCGGTAGATGAGGGTCAAAATCTTGAACTGAATGCGTGCCGCTATCGGGAGCCAGTGGAGGGTGCGGAGCAGTGGAGTAGCGTATGCGAATCGTGGCAGAGAGAATACCAGACGAGCCGCAGAGTTCTGGATGAGCTGGAGTTGGCGGGTAGTGGATGCAGGCAGGCCGGCCAGGAGGGAGTTGCAGTAGTCCAGTCGGGAGAGGACCAGTGACTGGACGAGTAGCTGAGTTGAGTAGTCGGTGAGGAAGGGACGGATCCGGCATATGTTGCTCAGGAAGAATCTGCAGGTGCGCGTCAGCGTGGTGATGTGCTGGGAGAAGGAGAGCGCAGGATCGAGGGTGAAGAAGAAGGAGAGAGTGTGGTGGATTCCAAGGGGATCGAGATGGGGAGGTCAGCAGAAGGTGAGGAAGAGTGGGGGAAAAAGAGGAGATCTGATTTGGAGAGGTTGAGCTTGAGGTGGTGCGAGTGCGTCCAGGCAGAAATGGCAGACAAGCAGGGAAGAGATGCTTGAGGGGATGAGAGGGTCAGAATAGGGAAAAGACAGGAAGATCTGGGCATCATCAGCGTAGAAGTAGTAGGAGAAGCCATGGCAAGCGATGAGGGGGCCCAGGGAGCGAGTGTACAGAGAGAACAGGAGCGGGCCCAGGACGGAGCCTTGGGGAACACCTGTGAGGAGAGGTTGGGGGGTGGATGAGGAGCCTCGCCATGTCACTTGGTAGGACCAGTCGCTGAGGTAGGAGGAGAACCAGGTGAGAGCAGTCCCAGAGATCCCAAGGTCAGCGAGGCAGGAGAGGAGGATGGAGTGATCGACGGTGTCAAATGCTGCAGAGAGGTCAAGGAGGATGAGGACTGAGGAGAGAGAGGAAGCCCAAGCGCGGCTGAGGGAGTCAGTGACAGCCAGGAGAGCCGTTTCAGTGGAGTGAGCTGTGCGGAAGCCGGATTGCAGAGGATCAAGGAGTGAGTGTTGGGACAGAAAGTCCGAGAGCTGACGGTGGACCGCCCGCTCGGGGGTCTTGGAGAGGAAGGGAAGTAGGGAGACAGGGCGGTAGTTCTGAGGAGAGGTGGCATCAAGGGTTAGTTTCTTGATCAGTGGGATGACAGCAGCTTGTTTAAATGCAGAGGGGAAACAGCCAGAGAGGAGTGAGGAGTTGAGGAGGGAGGAGATGAAGGGGAGAAGATCAGGAGCGGTTGCTTGGAAGAGGCGAGAAGGGAGAGGGTCCAGGTCGCATGTTATGGGTTTGTGACGTAGGAGGAGAGCAGAAACTTCAGCATCTGAGAGAGGTGAGAATGAAGAAAAGGAAGCTAGGTCGGTGGGAGGTTTCGGTGTGATGGGAGATGAGGGTGGAGTATTGAAGAGCCTGCGGATGATGGAATGATGGAATGGAGACAACCATCTTTTTTGGTCACCAGAAAGTATTTGGAGAAGAACCCCTTAAGGGGGCACCTCACGAATGGCATGCTTTGTGAGCAGCACCAGAACTTCAACATGGAGGATCAGGCACAGTCATTCTAAGAAGTTCACTCCAAGTCCCGAAAAAGTGTGGTGGTGGGGGGGTGAAATTACAGGGAATAGATGATTTTTACAACTGGCGCTTGTTAGCTAATTTAAGAATTGTACACATATGCAAACAGCTCACCACCATGCACAGGAACAGGGCCTGAAGGGGACAACCAACTTTCCATTTCCTAATGACATTGGCAACTGATTTTAGCAATATAGTTTTCAATGGAGATCAAGTGCATTGCAAAGCAAAGCTGTAATGACATACAAATGTCTTCCCAGAAGGTGAGGGTGGAAGTGCAGTCTAAATGAGCAGTGGCAAAGAGGAGGGCTCATCTGAGAGATCAATAGCTTTGTCCTGAGTTTTCAGTACATTCCATTGAATGCAGAATGTCCCATAGTCTCTTTGGGAGCAATTTTCAACTTATAAAAGCGTGTTGCATTGCAACAGATCACTGTTGTGCACAATACTGGCCTGCAATGTTAAATATATGTTCACTTGTAGGATTAGTGCATATAAGTGCAAAATCCTCTAAGGCTGGCTGATTACCAGAATAAGTGGCATCGGCTTTCTTTAAAGTCCTCTAAACAAGACTTAATAAGAGATCTGAACAGTTTCTGCAAAGTTTCTGATCCATATGGCTTGGCTGCAGTACAATGGAGCAGTCTTCCTCTCATTTTAAAATGTCCATCTTTACAACAAATCAGTTAGTCATAATTCAAGCTAATTGCCTGTCAGTTCTGTGAAGTTGTCTCTGCAACTGAGCACAACCCTGTTATTCCAGTAGATGTATGTTTCTTCCTATGGTAGTACTCTCAGTGAAAGAAGGCTACCAGTTGCTATAGGAGTTGGTAGCTCTTCTGAAAGCTAATGGATAAAGCAAGATTCCAACCCCCACTATTTTGAGGGACAAATCTGAAAAGTCGTATTTGGAATGGAAAAAATATGTTGAGTCATTAAAAAGCTTTCAGGAATCATCCAGTTGTTCATGCCACTTGAACTCCCCAAATGTTTTCTCCTTCCTCATAAAATAAAATAAACAAATCAGTCGGAGTTTAACTATGTATTCGTAATGTGTGTGGTTTGAGTGACTAAGGGCAGGATTAAATCAAAAATGTTTGCGCTGCAAGACACTCGCAGAAGCATTAGCGGCATGTCTGTGAATGGAAATCGTGCTGCAAAACTATCGTGGTATTAAATCTAACCCGATTTTCGCCACAAAACAACCTTCTCGCAGCTCCTTTCGTGCACACCGAGAGAGAATAAAACACAACTTATACACAGCCACTACTAGAAAACTACACAACTGTACTCAGTCGTACTTTCATGTTTAGTTAAATGCTACTCTCTTCTAATTTTTTATGTAAATCCCATGAACAGTTGAGTAGTTTGCTATTAGTGGCTGGTTAAAGTTGTAGTTAATCCCACCCAACAATACAGTGGGAGTGGTTACATTTTCACTGTAATAAATCAAAAAAATATCTGCAAAAAAAAACCTGAAAATGCTCTCGCAGGTCCTCAAGCTTTAGACAACTTCGGTGTGTCTAAAGCCTCTTGCGGTTAAGGCAAAGTGGAAAGAAAGTCAGATCGCAGCCTCCACTGCTCTGTGTGATCAGTGGAAATAACTGATTGCTACAGTAACTACAATACAGGTGTACAGTGCGGGTAACAAATGACATGTTGCGCCCAACATCCACACAAACGAAATGTTGCCTATTGTTGGTGTACAGAGAGAAAATATGTTGTTATTGAATGTCATTTTATATTATATTTTGTTCAGCAATGTCTCAGTGTTTCGATTATGTTTTTTAAGTATTTTTTCATGACTTGTTTAATTCGCTCGTTCGTTTAACCTGCTGTTGCTTTGTTCGTTGTTCTAAAAACTATTTGATGTCTTAAAAATGGTTTCCTTCTACATCTTTCATGGGAGTAGTGCCTGCTATCGAGTAAATATTAATCCTCACTTGTACTCACTACAACATTATGTATATTCTGCCTATATCATATATAAGGGGGGTGTTTCCATGCATTATACATTTGGCATTAGTTTTACACGTAACAGAAAGGTGGGCTGTGTTCCTTTCAATTTTAAAATGAGAAAATGCACTCACCAGTGAGAAACAGCTTATTCCAGACGGGTATATCCATAAGAAAGACAAAGGTAATGCCATCCAGTATCCGTTTATATTAGGTTAGCATACATATTGTTAAAATATATCAGCATTACAGCAGTTCACGAGTTGAGCATTCATGGTCACTCACATCCAGATACAGCCTAGAAATCCATGTAAGTATCCTTTCTTACATTGTTTCTGTACCATACAACCACATGCAGTATAACACACTCACTGCAGATTGAATGTGTATCTAATGTATGCATTTTGTAATCAAAGTTCAGACATATCAGGTTTTCAATATTTCATGCATCTCTTTCTATATGGACTGAACACAACTTCTAAGAGGCGAACACTGCATTGAGTGACACTGCTGTCAAAGCAGCTGTATTGTAAACGTACAGTATAATTGCAATTATTAATATTTACACAAATAGGTAAAGCATGGTGATGTCTGGATGATATTTATGGAATATTATTAAAGGCATATATGGTTGCGTAACTTGCAAGCCAGTACACATCTAGTGTGTAAGGTTCATGGATTGGGTGGATTAAATAAATAATCAAATTTGATTATATAAGGCAAATTTGCACAATGTAGTGGATACATATAGGATTGGAAACAAATTTAATCTTAGAAAAAGAATCTGAACAGATAATCTTCTAGCGGGTGGTCAACGTTTTGCCTTTATCCAAGGCAAATTATACAAAGTGGAATTGATAACTATACATGTTACACACACGTGTACTGTAAAGAGTATTTATGTATGGAAATGCAATTTAGACAATGGTACAAGTGTAAATATATCTGTAAGACAATCATATATTTAACATGTATGTTTAAACATTGAAAACTGGTTTCTTCATTATTATTTATTTCTTGGCAGACACCCTTATACAAGGCGACTTACAAAACATAAGTGCAGTACAAAGTGCAAAAATACAGTTCAGTACAAATTCAGATTTTCATAATACAAAGCAATTCAAAGCATAATATTACATAAGTGAATACAATAAATTAGGTCTCACATCCTGGGTAGTAAAAGCTAAATGCGGACAAGATAACAGGTTACAGTCAAGGGCTATGGGAAAGGGAGCAAAGGGGAAAACAAAATACGAAGAAAAGTAATGCAAGAAGCATGTTAAAACTTAAAGTTCTATCCTAGAGGAGAATAAAGGACTAATATATACTAATGAATAAGTACCGGAAGGAGGTTAAGGACTTTGCCGTTTTGACTTCTGTGGGAAGGTCGTTCCACCACTTAGGGACCAGGGATGAGAAGGAGCAGCTCTGGAGGAAGAGGAGTGGAGAGGAGGCAAAGTTAGTCTTCTGGCACTGGAAGACTGCAGTGGTCTGGAGGGGATGTATGGGGTGACTAGGGACTGAATGTAGCTTGGTGCAGTGTGGTTGAGACAGCAGTAGGTGAGGGTCACGGTCTTTAACTGAATGCGTGCTGGTATCGGGAGCCTGTGGAGCGAGAGGTGTAGTGGATTTGCGAATCGGGGGAGAGAGAATACCAGACGAGCCGCAGAGTTCTGGATGAGCTGGAGCGGCGGGTAGTAGTTGCAGGCAGGCCGGCCAGGAGGGAGTTGAAGTAGTCCAGGCGGGAGAGGACCAGTGACTGGACGAGCAACTGAGTCGAGTAGTTGGTGAGGAAGTGTCGGATTTGGTGTATATTGCTCAGGAAGAATCAGCAAGTGCGTGTCAGCATGGTGATGTGTTGAGTGTAGGAGAGCGCAGGATTGCAGGATCCTCAGTTTTTCGTGGAAGAAGGAGACAGTGTCGTGGATTCCAAGGGGATTGAGATGGAGAGATCAGCAGAAGGTGACGAAGAGTGTGGAAAAAAAATTGGAGATCCAATTCGGAGAGGTTGAGCTTGAGGTGGTGCGAGTGCATCCATGCGGAGATGGCAGACAAGCAGGAAGAGATGCGAGAGGTGATGAGAGGGTCAGAAGAGGGAAACAACACGAAGATCTGGGCATCATCTGCATAGAAGTGGTAGGAGAAACCATGGGATGCGATGAGGGGGCCCAGGGATCGAGTGTCGAGAAAGAATAGGAGGGGGGCCAGGACGGAGCCTTTGGGTACGCCTGTGAGGAGACGTTGGGGGGTGGATGACGAACCTCGCCATGTCACTTGGTAGGTCCGGTTGTTGAGGTAGGAGGAGAACCAGGCGACAGCAGATAGAGATTCCAAGGTCAGCGAGGCAGGAGAGGAGGATGGAGTGATCGACAGTGTCAAATTCTGCAGAGAGATCAAGGAGGATGAGGACTGAGGAGAGGGAGGCTGCCTGAGCACAGCTGAGGGAGTCAGTGACTGCCAGGAGAGCAGTCTCAGTGGAGTGAGCTGGGTGGAAGCCAGATTGCAGAAGATCAAGGAGTGGTGGGAAAGAAATACAGAGAGCTGACGGTGGACCGCATGCTTGAGGGTCTTTGAGAGGAAGGGAAGTAGGGAGACAGGGCGGTAGTTCTGAGGAGAGGTGGGGTAGGGTTTTTTTTTTTTTTTTTAAGGAGTGGGTTGACAGCAGCTTGTTTAAATGGAGAGGGGAAACAGCCAGAGAGGAGTGAGGAGTTGAAGGGGAGTAGATCAGGAGCAGTCACTTGGAGGAGGCAAGTAGGGAGAGGGTCCAGGGCACACGTTGTAGGTTTGTGACGTAGGAGGAGAGAGGAAAGTTCAGAGTCCGAGAGAGGTGAGAATGAAGAAAAGGAAGCTTGGTTGGGTGGAGGCTTGGGTGTGATGGGAGAGGAGGGGGGACTGCTGAATTGCTTGCAGATGTCTGATCTTGGAGAAGTAGGCAAAAATCAACTGCAGTGAGAGAGGAAGGAGGAGGAGGGGGAGGGGGGGGCAAAGAGGGAGGAGAAGAATTTGCGGGGGTTGTTGACAATGGATTTGAAGAGTGATTGGAAGTAAGACTTCTTGGCTGAGGGGAGTGAGGAGGAGAATGTAGATGGTAGAGAGCGGTAGAGGTCGAGGGCAGCTGGGAGTTTGGTCCTTTTCCATTTCTGTTCAGCGGCGTGTAGACTGGATCGGGTTGAGCGTAGAATGGAAGAGATCCAAGGCTGAGGAGGGGAGGGACGGACAGGACAAGACTTGAGAGGACAGAGACAATCAAGGGAGGAGAACAAAGAGGCAGTAGCGCAGTTGACGGACAGATGGGAAAAACAGTCAACGGAAGGTAAGAGTGAGAGCAGTGGAAGCAAGGGTGGAGGGGGAGACGGAGCAGAGATTACGGCGGAAGGCGACAGAGGGAGTAGGTGGGGTGGGGAGGGAGGGGAGAAAGAGGGTGAAGGAGATGGTGGTGGTCTGAGATGTCCATGGGTGTCACGGAGAGTGTTGAAGGGGAGCAGCCTCTAGAGGTCTCACTCTGTGAGTGAGGGGAGACGGGGAGAGAGAGAAGTTGAAGGAGGGGAAGAAATCCGGCAGAGTGGGAGGGGTTGGAAAGGTGGATGTTGAAGTCTCCCAGGAGGATGGTAGGTGAGGACAGCGAGGGGAGTAGAGAAAGTAGATTTCATACAGGAAGGAGGAGAGTGGACTGGGAGGACGGTAGAGAACTAGAAGGAAGAGGCGAGAGGGAGAGGTAAGTTCCACTACGTGGAATTCAAAACTGTTAGTCGTGATAGAGGAGAGAAAGGGAAGGGGAGGGGAAGAGAAGAGGAGAGAAGAGGGGGAGAGCAGGAGCCCTGTTCCTCCTCCCCGCCCGATAAGACGGGGGGGGAGTGGGACAGGACAAACAGAGAGAATAGGGCAGCAGGGGTGGTTGAGTTTTCAGGGGAGATCCATGTCTCGGTGAGAGCGAGGAAATCCAGACAGAGGTGGGAGGCAAAAGCGGAGATGAAGTCGGCCTTGTTGGAAGCGGAGTAGCAGTTCCACAGGCCTCCGGAGAGTGGAGTAGAGGGGAGGGAGGAGGAGGGGAGTGGCAGGGAGATGAGGTTAGAGGAATCAGGGAAGCAAGTAAGGAGAAAGCAGGACTGGAATCGGAGAGATCGTCATGGCTGCCTGTTGTTGCTGTGTGCCGTCTCCTCACAGTCTTCTCCTCGCTGGAATCCCGCAGCTAGAGTCCCTGCCCTTTGGAAATGGGGCCCTTCAGAAGGGGGGCACTGAAGGCTGCTGGCACAGAGGTCCAGGGGGCTATTAAATACTCCTCCTGTAGCAAATTAGGACAGTACATACCTGCATTGCGTTGAATGACAAGGCTGTCAGGATGGCAATCCCTCCCACGCAGGACTGCTAATAGCACAATTAATGTCCGCTTTATATCTGAATACAGACAAAGACCGTGCCGGACACACAGTTACACGGATTGATAGCTCGCAATAATGCTAAATAATAACATAACCATTTCTGATTTACAGAAAGTGTGTGTCGAGTGTGCTAATTAACTAAGAGTCACTGCCGTTACTACAATACAGGTGGAAGATATACAACTCTTAGCTAAACAAGTAACCATGTAAACAATCAACGCATTTCTTAACTAAACTAGCAAACATGAGAAAAAAAAAAAAAAAAAGCGATACTTAACTGCGGTGAGCTAGGCGACTCCTCAGCTGGCTTAGCTGAGTGTCCAGTGGTGTCATTACATATTTTGTCAGTGTGGCCACAGTGCACACATTCTTTGGAGAGATATGGCAAGTGCACAGGTGTGCTGTACCGCAGTCCCGGTCAGTTATGCACCTTGAGATATCGAGCGTAAAGTTGGTTCTCATTGCTTTTTACAGTAGATGGCAGTGTGATATTAAAATGTACTTCGTACTGATGTACACATCACTGTTCATTTTGAAGTGATGATCATAAAATTGTTTATATCAACATCGTGTCCAGCAGTGGCGCATTTAGGGGGAGATGCACGGTTCCATGGCAATTTTGAAAAAAATATACACAGACGGCTC
Source organism: Amia ocellicauda (assembly GCF_036373705.1). NCBI lineage: Eukaryota > Metazoa > Chordata > Actinopteri > Amiiformes > Amiidae > Amia > Amia ocellicauda. Next base: position 3,084,540 of record NC_089872.1, on the reverse strand, counting down.
AGGACTCGAACCCACAGCTCAGGCACTCAGAGCTCCCGATACGGTGTTACACCCGCTAGGCCAATCAGGTAGATGTGTTCAGCCACCCACTTCAACATTGTAATTATTAATTCAGAAGGTTATGTCGCTTGTTATGTGCTATGTTCAGTGAGCTAAAACTACTTAAAACATGTTTGCACTCCACTATGACAGACGAAAGTCTTTATGGGTAGTGCACCTGTACCACCACTACTGTATGTTGATGTTATTGGTGAATTCGGGCATCACAACAGGAGACTTTCTATGTGAATGCAACTCCAACATAGCAGCGGAAACAGTGGATTTCCAATGAACAGTTCCAGCTTATTTGTAGTTAATTTGTAATTAGTTTTGTAGCCGGTACATCACAGTTTGTTTTTAACCCAGCTAACACACAATGTTGCCACAATGCTGTAGCAACATAATTCAACATTGTGGCAACTTTGTGTGTTAGCTGGGAAGTGGACGCTGAATAAAATTTACATTGATCCATTATTCACCGTACCATTGTTCCACCCGCTAATAGATAACGCCTAGGTAAGGGCTTCTGCCAGTAATAATAATGATAATAAATAATGATTAACTACACATCTTTCATCAATGGCAGCTTCGGTTTTTATTCTGTTCTTTTTTCCTTCTACTCATATTTGTAACTGCTACAAAGTATATGCTTGTAGTTTTGTCAGTGGGGAGAGTAATGCGGTGGATTCACAGCATGGAGTGCCACATCACTGCGTTTATCTGCTTTATTGACCTATTGCTGCTTCTCGCAGGACCGTCTTGCTCTTCAATTTCAGACACTGATTAGCTCACGGTGCCTCTCACACTGCCCACCCATCCCGGAAGCCACACCAGCAAAACATGTCTCCTCCCCATTCGCAGGTCCTCATCTTTTAGATTTAATTCACGAAGAGCTCAGCTGCGAGATTCCCTCCTGCGACTCTTCCGCAACTTTTTGCATTCGCACTTTTCAAACATTTCTTATTTAATCCTGCCCTAAGTGACTGCCTTTGCTTAAATAAGACTTTCTACCCATACATTTCTATGAAAAATATTTCAATTTCCTGTGTACTAATGTTGGCAAAGTATGTAGTGTACATCTGTACAACATATTGTAACCATCTAGAGTGCTAACATCAGGGCAAACATACTTATCAAACTGCTTATCAGACTACAGCTGTCCCACACAAATGACGGTGGTTGATATAACACCATCATAGATCAAAGATCAGATTACATTTTTATATCACAAGAAACATAAGGCATTTAAGCTTTTCATTAATTCTAATATTTATACACCACCAGTCAAAAGTTTTAGAACACCTCAATATTTCCAGATTGTATTGAAATTTATGCAGTTTAATATCTCAATGTATTCTTTCTACAATGGAAATCATATTGTTTGGAAAATTCTTCTCAACACTGTTGCAGAAGTTCCCACAAATGTGTTGCACTTGAAGGTTGTGTGAACTTATAAGCCCCTTGTCTGGTCAGGATCCCCTATAGCGCTTGAAATACTGGACCAAGTAATGAGAGTTATTGTCCTCTGCTGCAGGTGCTAACCGATTTACTCTTACAACCCAGTAAACAACTGCTTTCAGCCAGACTTTTGTTTAAACAAGAACAGTCTCCAGTTGTCACTCACCTGGTCCTTTCGCCAAAGATGGAGTCCTTTCCAAGTCAGCAGAGTCCTGGGGCTTGGCTCCCTCTGCTAAGCACTGCTGCGCCTGCAGGCTTTTGGTACACCCTGAAGTCCTTGGGTGGATTTCTTGGATTTGTAGTTGTTTTCTGGTTCTTCTTGTTTTGGTTGTAGAAATAACTCCAGTAGCTGACTCTTTTGTTCTCAAGTATCTTGGTTTATTTATTTAACCAAGTACTTCCTTTCATCTTATTTGACTTGATTTCCGTTATTGTACACGACCACTGCTAAGCTAAGCTAAGCTAAGCAAAAAGGCATACCCTTGGCATACCCTTGGCATACCCTTGGCATACCCTTGGCATACCCTTGGCATACCCTTGGCATACCCTTGGCATACCCTTGGCATACCCCCTCCACTCACCAAACACAACCCACCTTCCTTTGTCTTCCGGTCTGCCTTATATAGCCAGAAGGCCCCACCCTTCCTATTCAGCCAGTGCTAAGCACTCTGGGAAGTGTAGTTTTTCACCCTTTCAGACATTTTTTTAAAGCCCCCATGCGCTATTTCTCACAGTTGCTTTTTCTTTCACCCTTCTGTCCAGTTAATCCCCTGTTTTGGGTCATTATCTTGCTGTAGCATGAACCCCTGACCAACTAGGTGTATACCAGAGGGTATTGCATGGTGCTGCAAAATGCTGTGGTAGCCAAGCCTCTTTTTCTTATTTTGCCATCTTAGCAATGGCTTTCTTACTGCCACTCGACCTGTCAAACCTGCAGCTCGAAGTCTTCTCTTCACAGTTGAAACTGAGACTTGTTTACTTCGAACAGTATTAAGCTGTGCTTGAAGCTGTTGTCCTGTGAGCCGCCTATCACACAACCTATTGACTCTCAGAAACTTGTCTTCTGATTCTGTTGTGGCTTTGGGTCTGCCAGACCTCTTCCTGTCAGAGTTTCCTCCAGTTTCCAAGTGCCTTTTGATGGTGTAGGAATCTGTACTTAAAAACTGGAAAAATGGGGGTGTTCTAAAACTTTTGACCGGTAGTGTATATTTTTTTTGTATTTGGTTTCAAATTGGGATTTTGATATTTTTGTCATCCAGTTTTTGACATCTTTGTCTGTACTCTCATCTACATCCACCACCACCTCATCTTCATCCCCTTCTTCATCCTCCTCTTCCAAATGGCTATTATCACAGTCTCCATTACTGTAGAGTTTTCCCCAATTTAAAGTTTTATCAGATTTGTTCACTATTAAACCTTTAAAATACTCCTTGTCCAGCTCATTTAAAACCACACTAAATCTGGAATTTCTCACCTCTCAGCTAGGAGACAGGATATTTTTTTAACCAATAATAAAATGCTGGTCATTTTACAGCCATTTGTATTGGTTAATATAAACACTAAACCTGTTTGCTATTGGTTAACACAGTTTATTTGCTGTGTAAAATGGACCAATTAAAAAATGTAATAGAGTAAATGTGAGTGCTGAATCTATGACCGATCAATGGCTGTCACTCATTACACCTCTGTGGGCTGATAGTTGGTCCGGTAGTACTCTGAAGGTTAAGTATAGCTTCTTTGAAGAACTATTCTGAGTTCTGTTTTCTTAAAAATAATGCTGTTACGTTTCCCCAACAATGTATAGGAAAACTAAGATAAATTGTGATATAAGAACGATTTACATTACAATGTCCAATGTTTATGCCAAAGCCTCTTCAACACGGTGATATTACAAAATACAATACTTTGAACTGTAAGATTTTAGACAAGATAGACAAAATCAAACCATATGTTTCAGGGTTTGTTTCATTAGTTGTTAGACCACTAACTAAGACAATAATGAACAATAGTTTTTTTTAAAAGATCCCTACAATTAGAAAAGTATAGATTTGTGTTCAGATCTCTAAATAATGTTACAAGTCAATGTCTACATTATCAAAAGCAATTTTCCATCTTTTTTTTTTTCTTTTTTGTTTGTTTTAATGCAGGGTTTACTTGTCTTTGGAAGTATTGCTGATATCATTATATTGTAGGTGTGTATTTGGTTTTCTAATTCTTATTGTGCATCTTCTGCATTTTCAGGGACAGTTGTTGTACTGCTGAAGACAGTGTCATACAAATGTTTATTTCTTGTCCATAGCTTAAATTCTTAAAAAAAGGATCTCTTGATTGGTAGTGTTTGTCTTTAAAAAATACATACCAATTGATAGATATTCAGTATTACACTTATATAATTTTTTTATTTAAATTCAAGCTATCCCATTTTACTTGTCCTTTAAGTATTTGTTATTAGTATTTATTTATTTGTATGTCCAGTATAGTGAACTTATAGAGCCAGTATCTTTCTGACATCACATGGCTGCTCGAGGGATGATGAGGTGAATGTGTCTGCAGATACAACTCCCATATTTGTGGATTACCTGCTGTGAGTCTGGATCATATCTAAGTTGACATCTTGAATTCAGTGGGCAAACATGAGGTGCTCCCAAGTGGCACATCTGGTAAAAGCCTTCACCTGGTTTGTAGGATGCTTCCTATAGCCTGTATTGAGCAATGTTGCTATACAGCAATGATTCCCAATCTTATTCCTGAAGGCCCCTGTATCAGCTGTTTTTCATCCTGCACCCCATTGTCAGCTACTTAACTGAACGATCAACACTTGTTAAGAGCCAACAAATAACTGACAAGCTTCAAAAAGGCAAACGTTGGACAAAAAACATCAGACGCAGAGGTCCAGACCAGGCCGGACCAGACCAGGGTTGGGAACCACTGCTGTAGAATATCAAGGGAGGCGGCTCACAATTGTCTGCAATCTGTTGTGGTAGGGTGGGTAGAAGCTGGCAGCATATCCATCAGTTCTCGGCACACTAGCTACTCCCTGTGGCTTCTAATTTAAAGATAAAATTGGATCTGTTTCATCCAAAACATAGCCTACATATTTAAATGCATGAAGAGTGTACAAAAATATTGCTTTTCATTTGAAGCAAGAAGTTGATGCCATGAGCCACTTATGTCTGAAAAGCTATAATACATAAAAAACAAGGTGCCTTTAGAGAATATGTATTTATTTATTTATTTATTTATTTATTTATTTATTTATTAAATAATGAAACTCTCTGCAAAAACACTGCTACAGCAATTTCCATATGCAGTCCATATGCAGTTTTTAAGCATGGCTGTACAAGCTGAATCTCTTGTGAAAACAATGCAACAACTCAGTTGACCCAGCAGCCTTGTTTCTTTTTTTCTGTCAGGTTTTGTGATCACCTAACAAGAGTTATGAATCATTTGTCGTATATTAAACTATAAAATAAAGAATGAGAACTACTTTTCTTTCATGATAGTGGCAGTTACTGGGAATATTGGGTGATTTATCAAGTTTACCATAGCTACTGTAGATAAAGCCTGCAGTAAGGTTATGCCTGATGCTGTAATTTATTCATATCCTTTATATTGCTTAATATAGTTCAAATAATGTACCTGACACTTTTATTCCAGAACTCTTGTTATATATTTGATGTGTTTTTGATGTATTTAGGAGTAGTCCTTTAAGCTTTAAACACATATCTTTTCACTTTTAAGTGTAAATATGGGGTGAGACCTGAACATGTCACCCTGTTGAAATCCCCTCAGATACATTACTAAGGCTACAAGGTAACAGTTCTCTTTGACTTATTGGCCTGATTGGTATCTGTTTTAAAGTGGGAATCCACTGTAAATATATAATTATTTTTTATGTGGATACTGAATGCTAGCTTAAATTAAATTGTGTCTGTTTATTATACAACAACATTTCATATTGTTAACCTTTCTGAAATGGGCCTTGCAATAAAATAAAAGAATGGAAACAATATTGGAGAATATCTGTAGGAACTGCATTCTCTTTTATTTACAAAAATAAAACTCTTTATGAAGCCTTTACAGCCTACATGACTTTTACAATATTGATTTAACATTTCTTTAGCATGATATAGTAAAGGGTTTTAGCACAACTATCATCTATTCCCCCACAGTTGCTGCATATACTTAAAATGAACAATTATGTAACAGTTGATGTTGTTGTAATCTCGTCTGCAATACAGATGTAGAGTAACATTTTCACAATATGCTAAACTGTTGTGACAGCATAGCATGCTTTTAGTGTGCATTCTTTATGTCTTTCTTTCATTGTTCTTGTTAATGTGATGACAAAAATGCAATCACATTCCTTTTAAACTAAGCAATAGACTGAACATTTGCTCTTTGTTTTACTTCATAGAGGCCTAAGAGCCTGGCATGTATTTTTTGATTAAAATGTGCACTTAACATGATTTGAATTGATGTACTCCGTTTCACTAGGTATCTCAGAGCTATTCCTATAAACATGTGCTCCTTCATACCCAATTCACTTACTTAATGTAGATTTCCTTCTCTGTCAGCTTCAGGTATGAGGTTGCAGGTCAGGTTTTCTGCACAGGAACTCATAGAGATTTGGCAAATTTAAAGAAAGAAATGTTAATTATGATTTAGCAAGAACAGTTTTTCTGTAGGAACAAGAAACTGCTACAGCAATTATTATTGCTCCTTGACTGAGTGCAGACAGAATCCTGTCTGCGTTGAAAATCATCTGCTGACAATTTAAGGAAAGCTACAGTAGTATCCAAATTCTGGAATTGTTTTGTATTAAGAAGCTGAAGGAAATGGGTTTCTTCCAGCCAGCACTTTGGAAATCCTGTTAATATTTAATAGCTTTATATAACTGTGACAGAGCTAAATGTATTAGTTTAATTTTAGTTTAGGTCTTGGGGACTCTATCCTGGTCCCTCTGTTTTGTTCAGTTTTTGTATGCTTGTTATATTAAAGCTGCCTTTATTATTATTATTATTATTATTATTATTATTATTATTATTATTATTATTATTATTATTATTATGTATTTTGAAATGGTTAGGACCAAGTACACATATCTTTTTTAAATGGCTCAATTTTCATTCCAGTCTCTATTCACTATTCAATACTATTCACCCTTAAATCCTAAAGCCTGGGAACATGCATTAGTTCTTTGTCAACTAAGCAAGTTCCTTGTAGATCCTGTGCATTAAAAAAATACTGAAAACATAGTAAGCTTCAGTGTAACATTATTATTAATGAACATTGTACTGAAGATTGTTTTTCTGTTCCGCTTTGTCCTGGGGGGGTTCAGGAGAAGACGATGACGATGATGAATGTGGTGAGGAGAAACTACCCTCCTGCTTTGATTATGTCATGCACTTCCTGACGGTATTTTGGAAGGTTCTCTTTGCGTTTGTGCCACCTACGGAGTACTGGAATGGCTGGGCCTGCTTCATTGTGTCCATCTGCATGATCGGCTTGCTGACAGCCTTCATTGGGGACCTGGCCTCCCATTTTGGCTGCACCATTGGCCTGAAGGATGCTGTCACTGCTGTTGTCTTTGTCGCTTTGGGAACCTCTGTGCCAGGTAAGGCACTTTACATTTCTGATAGTTAATATGAGTGTCTCTTCAATGTTTAGGTCGCTGTATGATGTGTAGTTTTGTATTTTCTATGTAATTGTATATATACTTTAGCGATATAGTATTGTCCAGGGAGTAGGTTTCTGAGGAAAAAATAGAACAATATTATTTTAAATTAACATTCTCAAAGAGATGTGTGTATATATAGTGTCTACATATCTCATACAGTCAGGTCTAAGACAGCTACTGAAATAGGCAGTGAGCCTGGTTTTGCATTATAAAAAGGGGTTATTATGGAGACACAGATAAATGTTGGCGCAAAACCATTGACAAGAAACACAAAGACTAGTGTTATAAATGTAATACAAATTACAATGAAACAACTATACTATATACACTCACCTAAAGGATTATTAGGAACACCTGTTCAATTTCTCATTAATGCAATTATCTAACCAACCAATCACATGGCAGTTGCTTCAATGCATTTAGGGGTGTGGTCCTGGTCAAGACAATCTCCTGAACTCCAAACTGAATGTCTGAATGGGAAAGAAAGGTGATTTAAGCAATTTTGAGCGTGGCATGGTTGTTGGTGCCAGACGGGCCGGTCTGAGTATTTCACAATCTGCTCAGTTACTGGGATTTTCACGCACAACCATTTCTAGGGTTTACAAAGAATGGTGTGACAAGGGAAAAACATCCAGTATGCGGCAGTCCTGTGGGCGAAAATGCCTTGTTGATGCTAGAGGTCAGAGGAGAATGGGCCGACTCATTCAAGCTGATAGAAGAGCAACTTTGACTGAAATAACCACTCGTTACAACCGAGGTATGCAGCAAAGCATTTGTGAAGCCACAACACGTACAACCTTGAGGCGGATGGGCTACAACAGCAGAAGACCCCACCGAGTACCACTCATCTCCACTACAAATAGGAAAAAGAGGCTACAATTTGCACAAGCTCACCAAAATTGGACAGTTGAAGACTGGAAAAATGTTGCCTGGTCTGATGAGTCTCTATTTCTGTTGAGACATTCAGATGGTAGAGTCAGAATTTGGCGTAAACAGAATGAGAACATGGGTCCATCATGCTTTGTTACCACTGTGCAGGCTGGTGGTGGTGGTGTAATGGTGTGGGGGATGTTTTCTTGGCACACTTTAGGCCCCTTAGTGCCAACTGGGCATCGTTTAAATGCCACGGCCTACCTGAGCATTGTTTCTGACCATGTCCATCCCTTTATGACCACCATGTACCCATCCTCTGATGGCTACTTCCAGCAGGATAATGCACCAAAGGTCACAAAGGTCGAATCATTTCAAATTGGTTTCTTGAACATGACAATGAGTTCACTGTACTAAACTGGCCCCCACAGTTACCAGATCTCAACCCAATAGAGCATCTTTGGGATGTGGTGGAACGGGAGCTTCGTGCCCTGGATGTGCATCCCACAAATCTCCATCAACTGCAAGATGCTATCCTATCAATATGGGCCAACATTTCTAAAGAATGCTTTCAGCACCTTGTTGAATCAATGCCACGTAGAATTAAGGCAGTTCTGAAGGCGAAAGGGAGGCAAAAACACTATATTAGTATGGTGTTCCTAATAATCTTTTAGGTGAGTGTATATATATATATATATATATATATATATATATATATATATATGTGTGTGTGTGTGTGTATAACAGATTCATCTCAGGGTCTACAGTTACAATCCTGCAAAGCAGAGTTTTTAGTAGGCACTAGCAGTGGGTCAGAAGTTTTGCACCAGTTTTGACGTTCTATAGCAGCCCTTTTGAAAATTTACCCTGATAAATGTGTCATACACTGTTCTACACTGGACCATGGGAATACCATGATACACCATGAAAAATATTGGTATGCATAATATGATACACCATGGTTTATTTGTTAAATGCATAGAAACCACTGTAAAACTTGCACAACCATAGTAGACCCATGTTAAATGTGTACAAATCCTATGGTAAATTTACCAGGATAAACTTGCATAAAGGAGTTGCTTTACCAAATCTTTCAAATTGTTCTTAAACATTGCAAAACAAATAAAGGTGGATGAGGGCTTTGGTGGCCCAGTTTCCTAAGATCTGGAAGCTGATGTAAAGCCATGTAAAGTGGGTAAAGTGCTAATAATTTATTCTCAAAGCCCTAATGTTGTTTTCTATGCTTCATGTAGTTCTGGTGTAATTTCATGTCTGACCCTGTATTTTGATTAGTTTTATTAATATGATCTATTATGTGGCACAGAAGTGTAACATCAATTTTTATAGCTTGACTACAGAAAGTAAAATTGCTGGATGGATTCTATTTCAGCACTCACACCTCCTGGGCTAATTATGTTGAATAAGTCCATTTCATCTGTGGTGCATCACTCAAATTCAAATTAAAGTAATTTGTTACTTTCCCCCTCCTATGGAATTAAACAAAGAAAAACTAAGTATTGTAATCAATATAATCATGTACATTAATTGCTGTCAAATACTCCTCTGCATACAATTTGGGATTCCTGTTTTGAAGCAATAAAATATTAAGAAAAATAAAAAACTGCAATTTATCTTAGTTATAAAGCAAGGGCTTATATATTTGCAGTTAATATATCTTTGAAATTTAAGAAAGTTTACAGACATGTATGTGTTACATAAAAAATACACAATTTACTTTTTCAATATTAGAATTAGCATTTCACTAAAGTGAAAAAATTCACTTGTGACTTTCATGTTCATTTACTAAAGAGTCTAAATGTTAAATATATGACAGATATGTTTTGCCCTTAATACCAGAATCTTGTACTACTTATTGATAATCATTGATTGTAATGAATTGTGTTTATTTTTATTAAAAACAAAGAGGCTGCAGATAGTAAAAGATAAGTTTGTACAAATCTGGATTTTGTTGTAGCTGACCGTGACTGTTGGATTCTCCAAGAGGCCTTGCGTCATTGGACAAGCCTTGCTGGGGTTGAATGGGCTTGAAGTCAGATAGTATTGAACTTGACTTAACTTGTCAAATACAAGCGACTCCTATGGCTTACTGAGCATGTGTGAGCTCTGCAGTGTTATTGGTAAAATGCATTAATCCTTCCTCAATGCTGCAGTCAACTAGTTTTCAACCTGTGGCTTGTGAGGCATGTTCAGGTTAGTTGTGAGGATAACATTTTAACAAGTATTAGCATGTTCTTTTGTAAGCGGAAAGTAATAGGTGACGGAGGTAGTCAAGTTATTTTTGTGTGGTAATTCAGCAGCTTTAACTGGGAACAAAAGTTTATCAAGTCATAATTTGCAAAAATGTCTGGCATTAGCAGAAAGGAATATTTTTTATTAACTGTTTATTGCAGATTTTGAGATTAAAACAAGAAAAGAAAAGAAATACTAAAGGAAAAGCTTATTTCAGGGATTATATTGTGTATTTCTGTATTTTTGCTAACCAAAAGGGTCACCCATGGGATCAGTGTAATATTGCAAAAAAAGGGGGGGCTTGGTGTAGATCTTGTGATGTAAATGTGAAGTCTGTATAACTAAGCGATATTGAGATTGTGTGACATGCCTTTGACCATTTCCATGACTATGTTGTGGTTAAAACGTTTTAGGAATGTGGTATAAGCATTGAAATGTATGCAGCTTACATTGTCATCATAGGCTAAAGGAAACTTCCATTTGTGTCAAACCTCAATCTCACAATATTGCAAATGTTTTGGATCAGAAAAACTACCATCTTGCTATGGAAATTGATCACAAATACACACTCTGACATAGGGGGGTGATTATATGAGCAAGATCAACATTTCAGAAAAATATCTGGTTGGTTATGCAAGCCAAGCTGAAAAAAATACATAGAACACCATATCAAATGAAAAAACTAACTACACCATTCTTAACTCTGTGTAGTTCAGCTCGGTCAACTCGGATCAAAAGGCTTACACTATTTGAAACATAAATAGAGGAACCCCTAAGTCACATTCACAGAGTGGTGTTACACTAACCACTTGTGCCACTTTTTGACAGAATCAGTAACCAATTGGTGTGTTCTTTTAAAAACATTTCTGTTACTGCACATAAATGATTTAGCCTGGATCTAAATGAAGCATAACAAACTTGATCTCAGGGTTGCAATGGTATACTACTATCACAATACTACTGCATTGGAAATATTTGTTATATCATACCATGACCAATATCATGCTGTGATATTTAGATAATTACAGTTCATATAGAATTAGTTTTATAGTATCTGTCTTTTCTGTCAGTCATTAACTGATTAACCCCCAAGCATTCAAGCACAATCAAGTTCAGCACAGGGCTGGCTTAAACAGAGGAAATACATAATACCTCAGATTACTATAATATTAATATGCTACAAGCGCCACTGCTCCCAACAGAGATCGCTTCATTGTTTATCTCAGATAGCTCCAATCTCTATGGCAACATATACAAATAAAAATGCTACCAGTGTGTGCCGCATATGGCACTCAGCAAATTACACAAGGAAAAAGGGGAATAGCTAGCAATCAGTAATTGTGTTAATTTAGCACTTTCATTTCTTAAAAAGCAACATCATATTTTATATATGGTAGCAACCAGCATAACAATGTGTATGATTTTCCAGAATATGCAGGTTGATTATAATACTACAGTAATTGTAAAAAATGTGGCCTCATGCCATCATTTTTAATCACAGTATTGGATAAGTATATATTGTTGATTACACTACAAAAGTAAATATAAGAGTGAATCTATACTGGACTAGAATTGCAAATTACATGTGCATGCATGTTTATACATACATATATATATATATATATATATATATATACACTCACCTAAAGGATTATTAGGAACACCTGTTCAATTTCTCATTAATGCAATTATCTAACCAACCAATCACATGGCAGTTGCTTCAATGCATTTAGGGGTGTGGTCCTGGTCAAGACAATCTCCTGAACTCCAAACTGAATGTCTGAATGGGAAAGAAAGGTGATTTAAGCAATTTTGAGCGTGGCATGGTTGTTGGTGCCAGACGGGCCGGTCTGAGTATTTCACAATCTGCTCAGTTACTGGGATTATCACGCACAACCATTTCTAGGGTTTACAAAGAATGGTGTGAAAAGGGAAAAACATCCAGTATGCGGCAGTCCTGTGGGCGAAAATGCCTTGTTGATGCTAGAGGTCAGAGGAGAATGGGCCGACTGATTCAAGCTGATAGAAGAGCAACTTTGACTGAAATAACCACTCGTTACAACCGAGGTATGCAGCAAAGCATTTGTGAAGCCACAACACGTACAACCTTGAGGCGGATGGGCTACAACAGCAGAAGACCCCACCGGGTACCACTCATCTCCACTACAAATAGGAAAAAGAGGCTACAATTTGCACAAGCTCACCAAAATTGGACAGTTGAAGACTGGAAAAATGTTGCCTGGTCTGATGAGTCTCGATTTCTGTTGAGACATTCAGATGGTAGAGTCAGAATTTGGCGTAAACAGAATGAGAACATGGATCCATCATGCCTTGTTACCACTGTGCAGGCTGGTGGTGGTGGTGTAATGGTGTGGGGGATGTTTTCTTGGCACACTTTAGGCCCCTTAGTGCCAATTGGGCATCGTTTAAATGCCACGGCCTACCTGAGCATTGTTTCTGACCATGTCCATCCCTTTATGACCACCATGTACCCATCCTCTGATGGCTACTTCCAGCAGGATAATGCACCATGTCACAAAGGTCGAATCATTTCAAATTGGTTTCTTGAACATGACAATGAGTTCACTGTACTAAACTGGCCCCCACAGTCACCAGATCTCAACCCAATAGAGCATCTTTGGGATGTGGTGGAACGGGAGCTTTGTGCCCTGGATGTGCATCCCACAAATCTCCATCAACTGCAAGATGCTATCCTATCAATATGGGCCAACATTTCTAAAGAATGCTTTCAGCACCTTGTTGAATCAATGCCACATAGAATTAACGCAGTTCTGAAGGCGAAAGGGGGTCAAACATAGTATTAGTATGGTGTTCCTAATAATCCTTTAGGTGAGTGTATATATATATAGTCATTAAAGTTCTAATTTTCTCATTACGAAGTATAAGTAAAACCACCACATATTTTTCCACAACCGAACCTTTTTAATAAAAATACATTTTTTGCTAACATAAAATAAAAAACATTTACTTTTCGCAACCAAAGCATTTTAAATAAAAATACAATTATATATATTTTTGCTAACATAATTTTGACATGCCATTTACTGTTAATTTTAACAATATTTTATTTATAATAAGGGAAGTAAGGAAGTGTTCTCTTATTTGCTCTACTTATGTGGGTGTTTGTTTGCCGCCTGCCTTAAAACAACATGCTGGAACCTGAGCCGGTTGAGCATCCACCTTGCCAAGATCAAATGCTACCAATGCATTTGATCCGGATCTGTACCATCTCCCTGAGAGGTGCATTTGATCTGATCGCTGAGTGTTTAGACTGCCACTTCTGAGCAGGATCAAATGCTACTGATGCATTTGATCCAGATCAGAAATGGCAGTGTAAATGTGCCTAATCTCTGTTCTCATCCCTGTTATTTGTATTTTTATCATTCTTTTTCTTTTTCTTTTTTTTTTGGGGGGGGGCAGTATTGACAGCTTTTGAATATATCTCACAAATAAATAGCCACAATTTGAAATAAATACATACATATAAATGCTACTTTAAATAATGAATGCAGTGTTTCACCTTCACAAACTGATGTGCAAAAGTGAAATTGTCTTATGAGCTTGTATCCTACAAGCATGTAGTTTTTAAAAACCTTGTCCACAATTGTTTACACATTGCAGCACCATAAATGGCCAAATAAAGAACCCTGCCATTGAAAAGATACAGCCGGTCTAATGAAAAGAGCCCTCTCTATCGTGGATGCTTCCTCAAGCAGATGAACGATTCTATCTCCCGTCAGGCCCCAACACAACAGATGGAAAGCAGGGGATTGTTTCCAGAGTTACTAAGCAAGCCTTCAGACAAAATATATTTCCTAAACAGCTGTTGATTTCATAGTAAGGGATAACCTACGTTTGCAGCTTTTTATTTTCCTGAAAATACAAATCTTATAATGTGATAGTCTTCTCTAGTTCTCCAGTTTATCATTTATCATCTTCATTTCTTACACTTTTGTAAAAAGCCTTAACAAAATTATAAGCAGCTCTGATTCTGATGTGGATTATGTCATAGCTGAGTGTTACCAGGATTCTTTACATGGTGTTATGCAATTGGTCAAGTACTTTAAGAGGTTGGTTGGGACTGAGTTGCCAGTGCTTCCTTGTCTTTTTGCACAACAACACTTGTGTGCAGTGGTGACTCAGTAGTGGATAACTACTCTGTGAATGTCAGGGAGAGAGCTATCAATACAGGAAACACTTGCTAGGTGCATCATTAGCCACTCAGCTAAAGATTCCCTGATGAAAGAAAGGCTGTCAACTTTGCCAGTCTCCTGTTTTTTGGTGGTGGTGGTTACAAATAGTGCTAAGCCCCTGAAAGAAACTTTGACATCCTTCAACCAAAATGCATTTGGAGTTCCACCTCCAATGGAGACTGGGAGTGGGCATTTATTAATCTCCCCCATCGCTAGAGCACTTTGGTTTAACCCTGCTGCTGCTCCCACAAAAGGGAATTGAAATGAGACCACTGCAGTAAACACAGGCCAGACTGCAGATTAAATGCAGTGAGGATTCTCAATCCTAGCAATTGCAATGCTGTAGGGGGAGGGCTTCCTTAAATCATGCTTTTGTTTTGGCCTTTTTTATATATAAATTAGTCCAAGACCGGAAAGCATGGCGAGAGATGGCCTATAGAATCGCCGAGAGTCGGATCCACCTGACCGGATGACATCATCATCACATATAAATTATATATTATATATTTAAGTTTATGTTTTTTCTACTGCATTAGGACAGCGCATCTGGACAGAAAGGAGACATTTTAGTCCTCCAAGTTTTCTCCTAAATGGGTAAAAAAATATATATCTGTAAGACAAACATAACAAAAAGTTTTGTTAAACATTTTGGCCTTCCCCTAACCAGCTGAAGAATCTCAAGCAGAAACCTGGGCTTCTGAGCCCTCTTCAATATGTAATTGCACTATTGTATTGTATTGTATTGTTAAAGCGCTTTGATACCTAATGTAACCTGCAATGCTAAACTATAATAACACTCTCCAGTTTGCCTCGGTCAGAATGTTTAGCTCTCTAGGAAAGTGTGAACTGAAAGGATGTACGTTTTGGGATGTGATGAGTGGAACCCTCTGCAATTTTGTTCTATGTTTCTAATCCCTTCTGCTTTATTGCATTTCAATTTAGTTGTCAAAAAAAATCCTTTACCTTTGTTTTTGGTGCATGTCCATTTGCATATATATATATATATATATATATATATATATATATTAGAAAAATTGTAGTAGATTACACATTTTACTATTATAAAATTGTTACTTAGCAAAGTAATGGTTTCCATTTATGTAATAAATCTGACAAGAAACTCTTTATTACTGGTACTATAGGTTACACTATTTTAACATGCAAATTAACAGCAAAATAAATCTACAGTGCTCTTGCGTTATACCGCCCCCCCACTATATCGCCAACCTTGTTAACCGTATGCTATTCTTTCTGTACAAATGTCTACCAATAGAAAATTATGTTATTGTTCCTCTTTATACCGCCACACCCGTTGTTAACCAACTGCCAACTTTCCAAGCCAAACAAACAGACATAGTATTGTAGCTAACCGCGTTACAGCACCAATTAAATGCTGAACGAACATACCTGCTACAGGCTCATCAAGCTTTGCATACGCTGTTTAGCTTATTTTTTTAAGAGATATGGCTGTGTTGCTGATGACATGCAGCATTTATCCCATCTAAATTCTCTGAAAGGCTTGATGCAGTCTAAATGTGTATGTGCAGGTTCTTCTTAAATTAAGCCCAAAAAATTAAAAGCAGCAGAGTATACTGTATATAAGTCTGAATGTAGGCTTGCATATTTAGTACAGTCCTGTACATTGTTTATTCATATTTCTGTTTGAATTGTACTTAAATACCAATGTTATGTGGTACTGAAAGTACAGTATGTAGTAATTGCTTTAAAATAAATACAGTTGCTTTAAATGTTAATGATACTCTAAAAACACTAGTTGTGCCACGTATTGTAAATGTTTTTTTATAATAGAAACATGTTGTTTAGTTTTTTTTTAATCTTTATAACATTTTTGCTTGGTTGACACAAATTAAGTGATGTTGTGTCGGGAAAAATAGAAATGACCAAAAATGTAAAGCAGAGCACAAAAATAAAAATAAAATCTCCTTTGCTAAATTATAGTGCAAGAAGAAATCTAGGGCCCGATTAAATAAAACATGTTCGCAAGATCTGAACGCGAAAAGTTGCAAGAGATTCGCAGGAGGGAATCTCACAGCGCAGCTTCTCAGTGTATTAAATCTACAACATCAGGACCTGCGAATGGTGAGGAGAGATGTTGACCTGGCGTGGTTTCTGAAATGGGCAGGCAGCATGAGAGGCACCGTGAGCCAATCACAGTGTTTGTTATTCAAGAGAAACAGAAGGCAGAAGAGCAAGTGCTCCCTGCGGGAGGCAGCGATGGCTCATGAAAGCATATAAACACAGCTATCTGGTGTTTCGTGCTGTATATCAAAAGCATCTATCTACCCACTGATACAAAACTATAAGACCTTCATAAAGAAAACAAATATGAGTAGAAGAAAAAATATAATAAAAACCAAAGCCGCTATTGATGACAGCTGTGTAGTTTGTTTTTAATTAGACACCAATAAATATCCAGGCGTTATCTATTAGCCGGTGCATCAATGCTGATATGTTCACTTATATGTGAATAACAGATCAATGCAAATCTTTTATTCAGCATCCACTTTTGTGTAAAAAACTTTGACCCACTGGCTAATAGCAAACTACAAAACTACATCATAGTGGTTACATTTATGATTAGACTAAACTAGCAACTAAAAATTAAGCCATAACTCTGTACAACTGTGTAATAATCTATTGTGTGCGTCGAAGTTTTGATTTAATCCCAGCCGTGGACACAGTAATTGTGATATAAACAACTTTATTGTAATGTGATTTTTTATTGTCATTGTTTGAAACTCAACAGTGAAGTGTAGAGCACTACAAAATACATAATTGTTATGCCATTTTCATATATTTTTAGCTTTCTAATATATTACTAATTGACTGTTAGTTAAGAGGCAATAAAAGTACAAACGTTTTGCTTGGTGTCACAAGTATTTAACCTGAAAGTAGAACCCTTCATGGCACAGCATACCTGCATACTGCGTTTTTGTTAATCCAAATGTGCAGTAATTTGGATAATAGCAAGTGTGGAGCCCAGAACTGTACATAGTATTCCAGATGAGCTCTAACTAGTGCATTGTACAGTCTTTACATTACTTCCCTTGTTTTAAACACTTTTGACAATATACCCTAACATTCTGTTTGCCTTTTTTATTGCTTCCCCACACTGTTTGGATGGGGAAAGTAAGGAGTCCACGTAGACTCCTAGGTCTTTCTCATGTGTTACTTCTTCAAGTTCTATTCCTCCCATGGTGTAATTATAATGGACAATTTTGTTACCTGCATGTAATACCTTGCACTTGTCCACATTGAATTTCATCTGCCAGGTGTCAGCCCACAATTTTATTATTATTATTATTTATTTTTTTAAGTTCCTATGAATAACCTGAGCTGCCGAGATTGTATCTGCTTAACCACCTATTTTTGTATCATCTGCACATTTGACAAGTTTGCTAACTATCCCAGAGATCAGGTCATTTATATGGATTAGAAAAATCACAGGCCCTAATAGTGATCCCTGTGGAACTCCACTAACAACCTCACTCCAGTTAGAAGCAACATTTGATATCAACATATTTTCTCTCTGTGCACGAACAATAGGGAACATTTTGTTTGTATGTTACACCTCTATTTTGGTTATTGTAAGCAGTAAGTAATTATTTCCACTGTACATAAAGAGCCATGGAGGCGTGTGAATAAACCGCTGGATCACCACTTATGTAAACCTGTGCCGAACAGGCTTTCTTTACATTGGCGTAACCATGAGAGGCCAGAGGAGCTGCGAGAGCATTTTCAGATTGTTTTCTCTAAAGTATTTTCTTGATTTAATACAACGAAAAGGTTACCACTCCCACTGTATTGTTGGTTAGATTAAATTTCTCATATTACATGAAGGTGAGGATAAGCTAGCATAGCAGGCAGATTGTGCTTATGTTTTTTTAAATGACTTAAAACTAAAAGCTACTTTTAGATAATATTAATAGTTAAAAAGTAGAGTTAGTTGTTCTGTATTTTAAATCTTTTTGGACTAAAACAACACAATTGCCCTGTTAACATGAGGAATTTTATGTGATTGATAACTCATTAAATCTAATACTGGGCTTGCTCTTTTTCTTTTTTCTTTTTTCTTGCCACACAGTGTCTTACACCACCTTTAACACTCATATGTTTAAATTACACCGAAAGGACATTATACAATAATAATAATAATAATAATAATAATAATAATAATAATAAAATACAATTTACTCTGACCATACATAAGTGTGTAACACGGAAAATTCAATGTTCATTACATTCATTGGTTGAACTATAACTTGTAGAAAAAAGATTACACACACACACACATCTGAATACCTTAGAAGGTGCTGGGTATCGAAAAAGATCATATCAAATAAAAAGAAAAGGGTATTATTTTATTTTTATTTGAACTATAACTTGTACATTCACATGAGCCTTTCTTCTGTCTGTGTTTCACATCGTCCCCAGAGTTGTAAAATCTGACATACTTTTTTGTGAATAGAATTTGTTTGAAATACTGGAGAAATCAGGATAAATTACATTATGAGGGCTAGGAGAAGGTGTCGAATTACAGGAGTAGAAGAGTGTTGACAGTTAAGTAAATGTTATGAGATCTTGCTGGGCTATATTTTCAACTATTCAAGAGAGACATTTGAGGAGAATGAATGTGATTGTCATATTATATTCCTGTTAGCAGTTCTCAAGAAGGGGAATTGTAAGTATTCTAACAAATTTGAGTGTTTCCATTTGAGATTTCATTCAGAGAATACACTCAAATAGGCAACTCCAATGTTTGGTGTACATACCAATTTCACCCTTTCTCATTCCCCGCTAAAGGACCATATTACAGGTTTTGTGGATAAATTCTCTGGTTCTTTCTTCAAATTACGACCTTTGATTATTTTGCCATTTACTAATGTTTGGTTTTGTTTTCTTTACAGATACTTTTGCCAGTAAAGTGGCCGCCATCCAAGATCAATACGCAGATGCCTCAATTGGGAACGTAACTGGCAGCAATGCAGTCAACGTGTTCCTGGGCATTGGGGTGGCCTGGTCCATCGCCGCCATCTACCACCAAGCTCACGGGCGTGAATTCAGGGTAGACCCAGGCACACTGGCCTTCTCCGTCACCCTGTTCACCATCTTTGCATTCATTTGTGTCGGGGTGCTGCTGTACAGACGGAGACCGGAGATTGGTGGGGAGCTGGGGGGGCCCCGGACTCCTAAGATCCTGACCTGCATGCTGTTCTTCAGTCTGTGGCTCTTGTACATTCTTTTCTCATCCCTGGAGGCTTACTGCCATGTAAAAGGCTTCTAAAGAACTGCAGGAGCTTAAGCAAAGAGAAGCATAAAAATAAAATTGAAACTGCAGCAGCAAAACTTTTTTATTTCCTTTTTTTTCTTTTTCTTTTTTTCCCTGCAGTTCACCTGCTTACGGGAATGCAATTTTTATTTGTATTTAAAAGGGGGAAGAATTATTTAGACTGAGGTTGGAAAAAAAGGACCTTGTTGGCAAAGAGTCAAATTGGGAAGGAAAAAAGGGGAAGGGTTTAAAACAAGCCAAGAATTAAGACTTTTCTTGTCCTTTCTGGGTTCCATGGGAACCACAAAAAGTACACTTCATTATGAAATGAGAAGGGAAAAAGTAAAGGCCATTGTTTGATTTCCTGCCCAGGGTATTACAAACAAAAGCATGGATTCCAGGCAACCACTATTTGAATACAGAGTTGCTGAGTTAAGCAAGACTTTTCTTAGAGCTTTGTCACTTAAGGATCCTTCAGTGATGAATGTTGGTGCTTGATGCATTAACATGGGAAGTAAACCCATTAGGGATTACAGTTGCTGCTAATAACCCTTAGATCTATAGTTTGCAGTCAATTTAGGGTGGTTCCTTTACTTAACAATATTTTCATATTCAATTAGACTTCTTTTTTCTTTTTTTTTAAAGGATAACAACTAACATGGGCCTGGATTATAAAAAGTGTTGATTAATCAAACCAGCACCATTTGTGTATTTTCTAGCATAACAACTGGTGCATATTCTGAATCAAATAGGAGTAAAAGCCAATATTTCCTATAGCTTTCTCAGACCAAACTCATATTACACTTTTGAACCAAGCAAAATTAAATTGAAATATGGCCCACAAAATATGATAGAATGTTTTCAACTCATTCCGTGGAGTAAAACCACCATCCATCAGGGATTACCTGTCGCAAATACCCTTTGAATTCTAGTAATAGCATAAGTATTTCTGGGGTTTTATAGGGTGTTACATAGGATGTCTAGTATGCATGTGTATTCATGCCAGCCAGATCATGGTTTTGTGGACTTCACTGGTTATACAGCAGAGAAAGGTAGAGGACAATTATTCTGAATTGTAACTATTTAGAATGGAGATTTTTCCTTTTTATAGAATGTCTAAAAGAAGGTAAAGGTGGTACTGTTCTGAAAGAATGTCCTTATAATTTATAGTGGTATATGACAAAAAATCTAACAAAAACCATGAACTCACACTGCATGAAGTATATAGAGTACCTTCTCATGCTGATTCTTCTGGTTGTTGTGAATTATGAAATGGGCTGCATGCCTCTATAAGGTTATTGCAAAACTACTAGATTCACACCAAATAAGAAGTGAGTCAGAATAGAATAAGAATAAACATATATAAAAATGTATTTGACTGAGCCAGAGTATAATTTTTTTTTTTTTTACAAAAAGCAGTGGCAAATATAATAGACCAGACAATCTAAATTAGAAGTATATTTCTGACACAAAATTGCTGCAAAGTTAAACCTGAAAAGCTGAAACATTCTGGTCCATGTGTGACATTACTGGGAAGAGGTATGATAAATGTTATGCATATACCTTTAAAAAAATAGTTATTTCGTACCAATTTTTTCAATATCAACCCTCATTTCCTTTCACAAAACTAATGGGAAATCATGCCCTTTAAATTTACCATATAAGGTACTTTTTACAATATTTTTATGAAAAAATAAGTTTGCATGACATCACATGCAGCTTTAACAACAATAAAAAACTGTTGTAGCCAAATCAGGACTTAGGTAAAGTTTCAGTAAATTGAATACTGAAACCTCCTGTTCTGGACTATATTTTAAAAAGAAGCAAATATCAAGATATGTGGGTTAGTTTAGTGGAGTACAAACCCTAAACAAGACGGGTGTTGTACAGTTACACTTTGGTGTAGTTCTTTTTGGATCTGAACAAATTCAATTTTTCTCGTAAACTATAAATCATAAATAAATACATGTATGCAAAATATATCTCGGGGTAGTTGCATGTGCTACTAGACTAATTTTAAAATCAATACTTGGTGTGAAGATAGATGTTTTAATTATCTTTGCAACCTGATTGGAAGTCACTGAAATTCTGCAAGCCAAGATAGGAAGACAATTTTGAAACCAAAAACATTGCAACAGTTTGCAAAAGGGACAAATACTTGATTTAAATAATTTAGTATTGGTTTTCAGCAGTTACTTGAAGAGTGGATTTTGTATCTATGAAGGAAGTTTATTTATGACTGACAGTTTATTTCCTTTTTCAAAATAGTTAAAATGAATAGTACACTATGGCGCAATAGCCTTGATAAATCATTTTATCCTATGTCTCCTATGCATATTTAAATGCAATTATGAAAATGATTAAAACTAGTATTTTAACTTTTCAAGATTTATCTTTCTCTTAGGGTTTTAAACCTATAAGTTGGGTCTTGGGATTTATAGTAGCTTGAGTGTGAAGGAAAACAAATCATCAGGATTAGCCTTTTGAACTTTTATTTAACTTTTATTATGTTATTATGATTTTTATTCTAATAAAGGCAAGTCTATGCTACTGTCTGTCAAGGCTTTCTATGGAGTTCACATTTTAAGCCTGACTTATTTTTTCTTGTATTTATGGGGGGGCTTAAACAAAAGAAAACATTGCACTAGTAACTGCTAGTAGAAATTAGCTGTTGACTGAACCAATACAATGAAGAAAGGCAGAGAAGATGTAATGTTCCTGTTCCTCTTTGACTGTCAGCATCGTGAAAATAAAAGACAAGATGGACTTGACCTCTACCTTTGTATCCATTTAACCAACAAAAAAAAAACTGAAAACTAAAAAATTAAAAAAAAAACCTGAAGTACAGCCATACATTCTGTGTCCTGTGCAGTGGAGTTATTTGAAAGACTTTTTCTGCTCAGTATCATTTTAAAATGTATTGTGTGCCGGCACAGCATCTCTGTGGCTCCTCTATGTATTCCTTCTGTTCCTCATCTGCCATGACCATATTTGGGAATGTTCTTGTGGTACTTGTAAACACTGTGCATGGATGAAAACATGTCTGTATATAGTAAGCAGTATCCCATTCATTAATGTCGATGGAGGTTTCGAATGATGTTGTATAGAGTTGGATTTTATTTTTTTGGCACTTATGTTTTATTTGATTTTGAAGAGGTAATTTCTCTGTGGTAGTGTGCACATTCAATTTAAAAAAGGCAATATCTGATGTTCTTGTATATCAGGGAACTGATTCAGAGAAAATGTGTATTTAATTAGGGGTGGGTGGGTGTAAGAGTTGCATGAATATTTGTAAAAAATATATATTAACTGCTTGCTTGAGGATTTAGCTGTAATATTAGACAGGTTCAGAGAGAAACTATGTACAACAAAGGATATTTTGACATTAAACATTTAATATGTATATAGTGTATAGTGCTATCAGAGTGATGCATTCTGCCTCAGTATTACAAATGCAGAGTCATACATATTTATTTTTAAACCCTTGTTAAATGCAAGACAACAAATATTGCCTTTTAGACTACCAGTGGCTCTAAGCTTGTTTAGCTATCTTTTCTTGTGTGCTGAGCAGTGTACCTTTTCAATATTATTACTATTATTATTATTATCTTTAACATTTTTTTCAAGTGTAAATAGCATCTCCACAAATACTAGTAATTACTGGCGCCTATCAGTACAAAGTGACAGATTTGTACAATTGGTTTTACAAGATCTCAACTATATACACTAGGCCACAGAAAATAGTCTGTGTTATGGTAGAATGATATTTAAACTTGAATTTGTTTTTAAACAGAACCACATTTTTACACACTTGAAAAACAAAAACAGAGCCCTTAACAAAGCTGTTTGGAAGTAAAATATTTTAACATGTATTATATTATCTATTTGCCTTTTTTCAATTATTAAAGCCATATGTGGGTGATAATACATTCATATGCACACACACACACACACACACACACACTATATATATATATAAAATCTGCTGTTTTATCAGGTAAAAATATGTTCCATTTTCTCTAATCTGGTATTTCTTATTTAATGTAATTTCAAAGATGTTCAAGCAAAGACAGTTCACACATATCTATGTTTGTATCTGCACTTTTTCCAGCTGCTCAGATGTATTGATTGATTTTTAAGTTGTTCGGGATTACTATGTCTTTGTTTTGTTTCTTATCTTTACTTCTTTTGTTTTCTCCAACTTTGTTCTGTCTTTGAGGTTTCATTTTTTTCTTTGTGTTGCACACAAAAAATAGGAAGAAAGTACACTTACTGTGATTGGTATACATGGTACACTTCTTGACACAGAAAATAAAGTTTGGGATACCTTGTTTCAAAGACCACCGTGTATAATATTAATATGTACAGAAATACTTTGAGACCTGGGATTATTTCAGCATTTTTCCAGTAACTACAGAACAACAACAAAAACAGTATAATTTTTCATTGACTGGGGTATCCCATAGAGTTGCATGCAGTTGTTTAAATATTGCTGGTGGTGGGTGTGCTTGAGGGGTGTTAAATTAATACTTGTTGGTAACTTAAATAGGGCACTGGCCCTTTAGGTAAACAAACAAGCAAAAGCTGTGGTGACAGTTCCAATCTGAGCAGGGGCTCTGGCCATACATCCTACATTGGTGCCGTGACTGAAGCCGGGATCAATGAGATGGATTCTGACCAGTCACTGAGGTTGCCGTGGAGTGAAGGAGTTTAGAGAAAAAGAGCATAATGAGGTTCATATTGTTCAAATAAATCTGTTATTATGTGAAATGAGAGAATATCGCCTTCAGCTTTCGATGGGGGAAGAACAGCATACTGCATAACTAGTTCATTAAGCAAGCCATTTTTTTAAGTCTTTCAGTGTTGTCTGACAATGTTATTGACCACACTTACTTGTGATTTAGATGATACATAGGATTTCAGATGTTCTGTGTTTCACAGAATTTTGATTGAACTCCGATCTGTTCATTAACGTCTACTAATTACAATTAAAATTGTGTTATCTGCAGACTTATCGTAGTGTTTAATATAACATTGCTAAATTCACCTACATATCAATACCGTTTTGTTCTTTATAGCCCAACGAGAACAACGTAATGATTGTTCCTTGCAATAGTTGATTAAGCAAGCATGAATGAGTGCTGACAAATGTCACCAATCAATGCCTGCTCCAACCCCCATTAAAAAAAGTTTGAACAGACCATAGACAATCACACGTATTACAAATGTATGTAATTCCACATCAACACATTTTTTTAGCCAAGAAACATAAAAGAGCAGGTAAACATGCTAAAAACTAAGAAAAACATAAGCCCTAATGATATGATAGATCAGAGAAGAGCATACTTTGCAGTTGCAGCCTTTCTTGTAAAATGTAAAGTATATTTTCCTGTAACACGCTCGCTATATATTTTTTGATGGCCTTCTGCCATTTGTCCCGTTAGGTGCCTTAAGTTGGTAGACGCTATAATGTAAATTAATCAATCAACTTTTTTTTTATATTAATCATCATTAATTGATGAAAACCTCTACATTAAACAGATGGAAGAATTGAACACATGGGTTTGACACACACAAACATTATGAAAGTTCTTCATAGAAAGCATTCTATCACCCATTTTATTATGTATGAACACCATATTTTGAATGTACCTTTCTACACTCTTAACAAGTAGAATTTTTCAGTGTTGATTATCAATGTCTCTATATGTCTTATTTTACCTCCATAAAATAACTGAAAAAAACTACTACAGATAACTTTTCTGAAAAAAGTCAGCTCATGATTGAAATGTCAGTGACAATGATAATGTCCCATTTGACCCATAACTACATTACATATCAGGTGCCCTCAACATCTCTTCCCAAGTTGCTAGTTTTCTTCAAGGAGATGCAAGCCTCCTTGAAAAAGCCTGCTTCTGCTCCCATCCCAGTCTGTGGCGAGGAGCTGTTTGCATGCGTCCAGGGGGTGCAAGAGCTGGGCCTGATGATATCTTTCCTAGTGAACTCATTATTAGGCAATGCAGGGTCATGGAGAGCCTTCTACAGAAGTCCTACTTGGCTGAAGACCAGGATGAAAGCATGCTAGCTTTGTATATGGCGAGCACAGCTGAGTCACTAGGCTCGACCTCAGGCACCCCGCCCCATAGCGATCGTGTTTCTAGTCGAGACTCTGCCACATGGTGCTCACTGACACAGGCCATTCTCTGGCCTCTCTGGTGGTGGCAAGATGACAGCTGTGGTTGTCTCAAGCAAGACACATACCTTGATTAATGGGACACACTTCCTCAGTGCTCCCGTCTCACCTTGGTACACATTCAGCCCTTCACTGGAGGCCATGCTTGATTGCTCCCTTAATACCAGGTAGCAATTTAAGCAGCTGGAGCATGTATATCCCCGACTGCCCTCCTTGGCTTTTCCTAGGATCCTGATAACTCGCCAGCGGGTGAATCCTTCTCTCACCTGACCTCCTCCGTCTAACCCTGGTGGGCATGTAGACCCTTCATCAAGTCGTGTGGCCTCTCTGGGCCACAGGTACCACTGCGTCCTCTGCCACTGCCTATGCCTCAGTCCAGATGGTTTCCAGCAGCATTGTGTTATTCTGTTCAGCCTCTCACTTGCACCTCACACCTTTTCCATGTGCAAGGACACCATTCTGCCCCCACCCCACAACTGTCTGGTCTGTGCACACTCTATGGTGCCTGTAGCAACTGCCAAGGCTAGATGTTTCTAGATGTACATATGCAAATTAAGCTTATAAATAGTATACATTATAGTAGAAATACTAGGATAATAAATTCTTATGGTTGTCTTTCCATCATGTGGTGAGCCAGGAGGAAACAATAAATAAGCACATCATAAGAACTATCAGATTGTACAGGAGACCCCTCTGCTTCATATATTCAATGTACTTAAATGTGATATGAATTACTATATTACTGTACTTTCATTATATTACACTGTACTGTGTTATTACTGACCATGTTGCCACACAGTGGTATGGAAATTATTTGCAATGCATAACATGATTTTTTTAAGTAGTGCCAGTATCAGGTTTACACTTTATTAGGTTTACACTATTTATTATTATTATTATTATTATTATTATTATTATTATTATTATTATTATTATTATTATTATTATTAATTTCTTAGCAGATGCCCTTATCCAGGGCAACTTACAAAATATAAACGCAATACAAAGTGCAAAAATACAGTGCAGTTCAAGGCATAAAACATTACAAATTCCAATTTACATATTGCAGTGCAATTCAAACCATAATACATTTTACAAATTCCAATTTACACAAGTGTATACAATATACGAGGTCTGACATCCTGGATTGTAAAAGCCGAGTGCAGACAAGATGTTAGGTCACAGTTAAGGGCCAAGGGGAAGGGAGCATAGGGAAAATCAAAATAACAATATGAGTACTAGTAACGCAAGGCAAGTAGTATGATAAAAAACAGATATGTAACATTCACACCATGTATTTACAGTTATAATTATGATCTATCATTTAAATGTATATAGTTTTTAACATCAGCAACAAAATTATATGAATGTAACAGTTTATTCACATTATTATTATTATTATTACAATGAAGATGATGGTAATGATGATAATAATAAACATTATGAATGGCAATATTTATTATACTGTTAATTCTACTGTGAAGAAGTGTGTCTCCCAGTGCTTCTGTGCTACTCAAGGCAGCTTGCAGGGCACTCAGCTGTAAACATAACAGCCCCCTCACTGCCCCTGAAGCAGCTCAGCAGTCTCTGCATCATGGGCCCTCTTCGGAGAGGTGCCCTCGGCTCTGATGTATGTGCTGCGGCGAGTTGGGCTATGCCACACACCTTTACTAAATTTTACAAGCTGGACGTTCTGTGGTGCCTGTTTTGAGATCTTTTGAGCCGCTTTGATTTCCCTACTCTTAATATTTCTTATGTACTTTTTCCCATATATTTTTCTACTCAACTTGATCACTTGTGCAAGTTTTTCTCTATCCATTGTATGTCTGCTATGAGTTTGTTGCTGATGTCCTCCCTCTTAACTGCTTGCGTACACATTATCCCATAATCCCTTCTTGGGAACTATTTTCTTATTATTGAAAAATAAGGTTAGGTTCCCAACTTTGTGAGATTGCTCTGTAGTCCTTCTGGCTCTGGCAAAATAGGAAGTGAAGTTATACTGTGGCAGATGAAGGATCCAGCACACAGCCGCTTGTTGGCAGGTTTCATACAGAGCTTCAGTGTTCCCAGCTGAAAGGTAAGATACCCATAATCCCTTCTTGGGAACTATTTTCTCTTTCAAATAACCAAGGTTGAATCTACAACCCAATGTTATCCATATACGAGTACTTAATGGAACTGATGGCAAAGTAAATTGCACCAACAAAGACTTCCAGTTATTGACGATCTGAGTCTCATATGTCAAATTTAAACTCCTACCAATTAATTTGCTCTTTGTAGCTTCAGAAGACATTGAATATTTTTGCTTAAAACTTAATAGACAAAAGGCAGAAAAACTGACAGTTGAATTCAAACAATCAGACAAATGGGTTTGCAGTCAGAATCAATTGAATCAAGCTATTCTAATGAAGCAGATCTAAAGAACAATCATTATGTAATCAACACACCACCTATTAGCTTATTATAAAATATCTTGGTATGACTCTACAATAAGGTACCATAATTCCTCACAAATTAATGTATGAATACCATAGGATTTAAACAGTAATACATCATGAACATCACCTGAGTTCTGATGTTGAACACATGAACCTGCACTTACCCTAACCCTAACCCTAACCCTAAAATGTAACCCTAACCCTGTTAAACCTCAGATGAAGTGCATGACATATTCATGTGTTTATCCTGTGGTATTCATATATTAATGCATAAGGAATCATGGTACCTTATTGTAAATAATAAAAGACAACCAAGATATTATTTACATCTGATTAATTTTCAGTAAAGTGTATTCTACAGTCCAGTATTATACAAAGACAAAATAAAGTTCTATTAATAAACATTATTTTAAATAACAAACATACATTTGCCTGTGCTCATACTTATTGGAGTGTTTTTTCTACATTTTTTCTTTTTTTTATCTCACACATTTTCTGAATCAGTTCCTGAACTGTCTGAACAGGGCTTTCCTTTCCCTGTTTTTATGTATGAGAGATATTGCACAAGCATTTGCCCTTCATTTGTTTGGGAAATAAAATGTGTTTATTATATTTAAGATACATATATCCGTTAGAGCATATTCATGATACCTCACTGCAACTGTACTCATACCTCAGTATGTAACTCATTGGTGAAAGATTTTCACATTCAGACTTTCGATATGATGACTAGGTGTTTCATAGGTCTGGCCTGATTAAATATTTAAGGTTATGGACTGACAACCAGGTCACGAGTCTAGTTCTACTTTTGGTGCATTAAATAATAAGCATTACTGTACTTTGTTTGTACTCATCTTATAATGGTCTCTGGACATTTAGTGTCTTCATTGACATTCAAGCAAGCTAGTTATATATTGTGTGAAATAAGTAGGAAGGGAATATACTAGATAGCAATGGAGATCACCTTTGTTTCACAGATCTCACAGCTTCTCTCCAGCCATCTGTACTGAACATTGGGGCACATTCATGGAAAAAATGTAACACAGTGCTGGTTTTGAACAAGACCATCTGATGCTGTTTACAGATAAGATAGAGTCAACACGTGTGGATGGATAAGCTACTGATTTAACCCTCTGAGTGTATGAAAAGCTCTCTGATAAAATCACTAGGTTTCCTAAACAAAATGGGAATAATTAACACTGTGTTAAAAGCTGTTAGCCTCCATTCCAAAGTCCTGCCAACAATCACCTTTCACACTCAGTATAATTTATCACAACAAATGGCTAAACTCAAAATGGAGTACATGCACACACTCAGTATTTGCTCCCACTCTCATTTGGGTGTGCTCCTTTTCAGGGTTAGTGGCAAGGAAATAACATGTTTTTTTAATATACTTTTACATATTCATATGTACACTAACAAACGCATTCTGTATTTTAAGTACAAAATATAGTCAAAACTGTTTTGTGTCACATAACATTAACAACAACAACAAATCATACATTCTAATAACTGCTGTAGTATAATCTTGAAGTTCACATTGTGCACTCTTACTGATGAGTTGAAGGTAGGATTAGATCACTGACCTCAGAACTGTGTCGGCTCTTTAGACACACTCTTGATATGTGGTTTCCTCATCACCTCATTAAATAATCTTGTCCCCGAACAGCACACAACCAAGCACAACCAATTCCTGCCTTAATTCCCTAATCAGGTTAGCAAGGAAACTAATTGCACTGAGCCAACGTACCCAAGTTAATCACTCAGAGGAATGTAACATTCCTGCTTAGAAAGCTGAAATTCGATGTGCACACACTACTACAATGACAAAAGAGTCAGCTCTTTTGTCAGGCATTGGTTTAGGTATCTGTAACGGATGCTAATATATTAAAGCATACACAAAATATATTATGAAATCGTGGAACAAAGAACAGGTAATTTGGGGAATTAGGGAAATGTATTTAATTATTCTGCAAAACGCTTGTACAACAGTAATAATTATAGTGAACATAAAGGGAAGCATTCATGATGAGCACATATGCACATAGGAGCACATGTGGTACGTATGGCAGTAAGCCTTGAATTATTTCATTATCGGGACGAGCTGCTGTTTACCCGACGCCGTGCAAATTATGGGGAAAGGAACTAATTAATATGCAAATTAGCTGGATGTACAGTTCTCGTGCTGTTTTTGCAGGAAAATGTCAGAAAGGGTGGTTTACATGCTAGAGAACAGTACTCAAGACATTTGCGTCACAGAAACCATGGCTGTCATGTGACTTGTTTTGCTGATCAGACTTATTCCAGGTCTGAAGGGAATGTCCTACTCGGAGAGACTGAGGGAACTGAACCTTTTCATCCTGGGACAGAGGAGACTACGTGGGGACTTGATCCAAGTCTTCAAAATCATGAAGGGCATCGACCACATCAAACCAGAGGAGCTTTTCCAGATCAGCAGGGACACACGCACCCGGGGACACAAATGGAAATTGGGCTTCAAGGCATTGAAGACAGAAAACAGGAGATGCTTCTTTAAACAGAGAGTAGTCACAATCTGGAACAAACTTCACAGCAATGTGGTAGATGCTGAAAATTTGGGAACATTTAAAAATAGACTGGATAGGATCCTTGGATCACTTAGTTATTAATGGACACCAAACGAGCATGATGGGTCGAATGGCCTCCTCTCGTTTGTAAACTTTCTTATGTTCTTCTTATGATCAAACAAAAAATAAAAAAACAGCTGTCTGCATTGACATTAATTTGAAATATACTCGTGCACATATCGGAATCGAACATGCAATGCCAGACTCGTAGCAGTGCGCCTCAACTATGCTAACTGGGATACTGGCTGCAGTATTGCAATGGTTTAGTTATACAGTAACCCCTCCACCTTGGGAAGTGCTTCCAACTTTAAAGATTATGATACATTGCGAATGCAACCCTGGTTATATGAAAAAGGAAGCACTACCCAATGATTGCAAAATCGCACAGCTATCCTAGCTCCCGGAAAAAGAAGAAGATCCTTGTGCAGACGTCACCTTTTATACAAACAGGAAGTGGGAAGGAACCTGTTTGAGGGACGAGCACAGTGGCCAATTGTAGCTTGTTAGAGTGACGTTTCGATCGGGTTCCTACTGAAGTGCACAGAAACCCCTCCCCCTTGGACAGTGCTTCCTTTTTCAGATAGCAGGGGTTGCATTCGCAGTCTATCGCATAAGAACATTTAAATAATATATATTGTCAGAGGTTTTTTTTTCTTTTACTTTGACCACTGCAGACTGGGAACACCCCACAAGAGCTGCAGTTTTGGAGATGCTCTGACCCAGTCATCTAGCCATCATAATTTGGCCCTTGTCAAAGTCACTCAGATCCTTACGCTTTCCCATTTTTCCTGCTTCTAACACATCAACTTTGAGGACAAAATGACAATGACAGGTTCCATGATAACGAGATTATCAGTGTTATTCACTTCACCTGTCAGTGGTCATAATGTTATGGCTGATTGGTGTATATGCTGTGTTATTGAGGGCTTGTTAACTAAATTATCCTCACTGGTTACATAAATATCTTCTGTCAGACATCTATTCCAGTTGTATATTTTTTGTCTTGCAAATCAGCATTTTGGAATAGATATTTCTTTCTCAGTTTACCTGCTGTAGGAATTGTTCCTGCATTAATTACATGTTTGTTCAGAATGCATGTAGTTTGGGATTCTCAACATTTTATCTGCTTTCATAATTTTCTTTGTTTTTCTGATGAAAATTTAGACTTTTGAGTGTGGTAAAAAGATTTTTTTCAACTTGTGCTGAATACATTTTTCCCATTGGTATACAGAACCCCAGATGGATATTGCTGCATGCGATCGCTCTATCTTTAACAACATTTTTAGGTCAAATTTTTATTTTAATGCATAAATGTATTCAATTACGATTTATACTCATTATAATTTTTTTTTATTTTTCTAATTTGTGAAAGCATAATATGTTGAGTTCTTAATTGTGAATTTGATTGCTATACCCGGAGTGTCTGCAGGGACATCTAGGGGAAACATTTTAATTGCATTTGAAAAAGTTGCATAAAATGCAGTGCCCTAAGAATATCAAATGCGATTCCAAAAGAAGTAGATAAATAAGATGAACTATGGGAAATCACCTGGATATGATGGAATTATAGTGAAGAAACTAAAAGATGCTGGAGAAGAACTGGAAAAGATCCTTGCACAATTTCTCTCTCTGTCTCTCTCTCCAAAAAAAAAAAAAATCTCTGAAGAACTATAGGCTAGGATTAAAAAAAAAATTGGTGACAAATTTAAACTTGGTTGACTTCAAATAGTTGCCATGGGTAAGACAACACTGGGCCCTGTTCTTTATAGCTGGCTAATTAAGTTGACCAGATAACTCTCAGTATAAAGTATTTCTCCATTAGTTGAAGCAACCTTCTCCAGCTGACTAAATTACCATAGCAACACATCCTTAATCTTAAACCTGGTCCAGCGCAGGCTAACTCAAAGTTAGCCAGATCTGTGCATAAAAACTTGTGCTTGTATCCAATGAAAGCACTTGACACACCCCTCTAAAATGGCAGCTCCCTTCCCTAGAGATGCCATAGATCAAGAGGCAATTTTAATTTGATCAGGTTTTTGTAGCAATCGAGTACTAAGAGATTGCCAAGTACCTTTGCATCATTCAGATGTTTTTCTCTTTGATCACTATAGGTTCAGTTGGCAAAGGAATAATTTACCTAATAAATCTACTTGCACTTTTTTGCTTGTAGTGCATTCCTATACTAAGTTGATGATGCTGAAATTATCAGCAAAGTTGTGGCTACTAGGTTAAATGCTACATTATTATACAGAGTTCCTCAATATCATTGGTGCTGTGGACTGAAGTCAGTTCCCCATTTAGATTTAGTGAAGATTTAGTGAACCATGTGCTTATGACATTATCACTTACATTAAATTAAAAATGAGCTACAATTCAGCAACTGATGCAAATAATCCAACATTTAAACACAATTATGCAATGCCAGTGCTAGACCTAAATTATTCCCAGGTGATCTGTGACTCCATCTGCCTCATTATTATTATTATTATTATTATTATTATTATTATTATTATTATTATTATTAATTTTTTTTTTTATTATTATTATTTTTTCTTGGAAGACGCCCTTATCCAGGGCAACTTACAACATAAGTGCAATAAATAGTGCAAAAATACAGTTAAGTACAAAACATCAAACATTACAAATTACGTTAAACATAGAAATTCAAAATATAATACATTTTACAACTTCCAATTTTACACAGGCAAGTACAGTAAGTGAGGTCCTACATCCTGGACAGTAAAAGCTAAGTGTTGTCAAAATGTAGGGTCACAGTCAAGGGCAACGGGAAACTCTGTGAAGTGCTATCTAATGGGGATTAAAAGGACTGATATTGTACTGTACTGTACTGTACTGTTTGAAAAGATGTGTCTTGAGTAAGCGCCGGAAGGAGGTCAAGGACTCTGCTGTTTTGACTTCGGTGGGAAGGTCGTTCTATGATTTAGGGGCCAGGGATGAAAAGGAGCTTGCTCTCTAGGAAGGGGAGTGGAGAGGAGGCAGAGTTAGTCTTCTGGCACCGGAAGACCGCAGTGGTCTGGAGGGGATGTATGGAGAGACGAGTGTCTGAAGGTAACTTGGTGCAGTGTGGTCGAGACAGCGGTAGGTGAGGGTAAGTGTCTTGAACTGAATGCGTGCCGGTATCGGGAGCCAGTGGAGGGAGCGGAGCAGTGGAGTAGCGTGTGCGAATCATGGCAGAGAGAATACCAAACGAGCCGCAGAGTTCTGGATGAGCTGGAGCGGGGGGGTAGTAGTTGCAGGCAAGCCGGCCAGGAGGGAGTTGCAGTAGTCCAGGCGGGAGAGGACCAGTGACTGGACGAGCAGCTGTGTCAAGTAGTCGGTGAGGAAGGGACGGATCCGGCGAATGTTGCTCAGGAAGAATCTGCAGGTGCGTGTCAGCGTGGTGATGTGCTGGGTGTAGGAGAGCGCAGGATCAAAGGTGACTCCGAGATTTTTAGCAGAAGAAGAAGGAGAGAGTGTGGTGGTTTCCAAGGGGATCGAGATGGGGAGGTCAGCAGAAGGTGAGGAAGAGTGGGGGAGAAACAGGAGATCCGATTTGGAGAGGTTGAGCTTGAGGTGGTGCGAGTGCATCCAGGTGGAAATAGCAGGAAGAGATGCGAGAGGGGATGAGAGGGTTGGAAGAGGGAAAAGACAGGAAGATCTGGGCATCATCAGCATAGAAGTGGTAGGAGAAACCATGGGATGTGATGAGGGGGCCCAGGGAGTGAGTGTAGAGAGAGAACAGGAGCGGGCCCAGGACGGAGCCTTGGGGAATGCCTGTGAGGATTAGGTTGGGGGGTGGATGAGGAGCCTCGCCATGTCACTTGGTAGGACCGGTCGCTGAGGTAGGAGGAGAACCAGGTGAGAGCAGTCCCAGAGATTCCAAGGTCAGCGAGGCAGGAGAGGAGGATGGAGTGATCAACGGTGTCAAATGCTGCGGAGAGGTCAAGGAGGATGAGGACTGAGGAGAGGGGAGGGAGGCCGCCCGAGTGACGCCAGGAGAGCCGTCTCAGTGGAGTGAGCTGTGCGGAAGCCGTATTGCAAAGGATCAAGGAGTGAGTGTTGGGACAGAAAGTCAGAGAGCTGACGGTGGACCGCCTGCTCGAGAGTCTTTGAGAGGAAGAGGAGTAGGGAGACAGTGCCGTAGTTCTGAGGAGAGGTGGCGTCAAGGGTTGGTTTCTTGAGCAGTGGGATGACAGCAGCTTGTTTAAATGCAGAGGGGAAACAGCCAGAGAGGAGTGAGGAGTTGAGGAGGGAGGAGATGAAGGGGAGAAGATCAGGAGCGGTTGCTTGGAAGAGGCGAGAAGGGAGAGGATCCAGGGCACACATTGTAGGTTTTTGACATAGGAGGAGAGCAGAAACTTAAGCCTCTGAGAGAGGTGAGAATGAAGAAAAGGACGCTTGATCAGAGGGAGGTTTGGGTGTGATGGGAAAGGGGAGTGGAGTATTGAAGAGCCTGTGTATGTTTGAAATCTTGGAGGAGAAGAAGGAGGCGAAATCATCAGCAGTGAGCGATGAGGGAGGAGGAGGGGAGAAGAGTTTGCAGGGGTTGTTGACAGTGGATTCGAAGAGTGATTTCTTGAGGTGAGTGAGGAGGAGAATGTAGACAGTAGAGAGCGGTAGAGTTCGAGGGCAGCTGGGACTTCTGTTCGGCGGCACGCAGACTAGTTCGGGTTGAGCGGAGAACAGCAGAGAGCCAAGGCTGAGGAGGGGAGGGACGGGCAGGACAAGACATGAGAGGACAGAGAGAGTCAAGGGAGGAAGTGAGGGAGGAGAACAAAGAGGAGGAAGTACAGTTGACAGATAGATGGGAAAAACAGTCAATGGAAGGTAAGAGGGTGAGGGCAGTGGAGGCAAGGGTGGAGGGGGAGACAGAGCGGAGATTATGGCAGAAGGTGACAGAGGGAGTGGGTGGAGTGGGGAGGGAGGGGAGAGAAAGGGAGAAGGAAATTAAGTGGTGGTCCGAGATGTCCATGGGTGTCACGGAGAGTGTTGAAGGGGAGCAGCCTCTAGAGAAGACGAGGTCAAGCTGGCGGCCTGCCCTGTGAGTGGGGGGAGACGGGGAGAGAGAGAAGTTAAAGTAGTGAAGGGGAGGAAGAAATCCGGCACAGTGTGAAGGGTTGGAGAGGTGGATGTTGAAGTCTCCCAGGAGGATGGTTAGGTGAGGACAGCGAGGGGAGGGAGGAGAGAAGAAAGTCAAATTCATCCATTCATGAAATAAACACATGTAATATGTACAGTGAGGGAAAAAAGTATTTGATCTCCTGCTGATTTTGTACGTTGGCCCACTGACAAAGAAATGAACAGTCTATAATTTTAATGGTAGGTGTATTTTAACAGTGAGAGACAGAATAACAACAAAAAAATCCAGAAAAACGCATTTCAAAAAAGTTATAAATAAATAAATTGATTTGCATGTTAATGAGGGAAATAAGTATTTGATCCCCTATCAATCAGCAAGATTTCTGGCTCCCAGGTGTCTTTTATACAGGTAACGAGCTGAGATTAGGAGCACTCTCTTAAAGGGAGTGCTCCTAATCTCAGCTCGTTACCTGTATAAAAGACACCTGTCCACAGAAGCAATCAATCAATCAGATTCCAAACTCTCCACCATGGCCAAGACCAAAGATCTGTCCAAGGATGTCAGGGACAAGACCTACACAAGGCTGGAATGGGCTACAAGACCATCGCCAAGCAGCTTGGTGAGAAGGTGACAACAGTTGGTGCGATTATTCGCAAATAGAAGAAACACAAAATAACTGTCAGTCTCCCTCGGTCTGGGGCTCCATGCAAGATCTCACTTTGTGGAGTTTCAATGATCATGAGAACGGTGAGGAATCAGCCCAGAACTACACGGGAGGATCTTGTTAATGATCTCAAGGCAGCCAAGGCAACAAAGGAGTGGCTCAAGAAGAAGCACATTAAGGTCCTGGAGTGGCCTAGCCAGTCTCCAGACCTTAATCCTATAGAAAATGTGTGGATGGAGCTGAAGGTTCGAGTTGCCAAACGTCAGCCTTGAAACCTTAATGACTTGGAGAGGATCTACAAAGAGGAGTGGGACAAAATCCCTCCTGAGATGTGTGCAAACCTGGTGGCCAACTACAAGAAACGTCTGACCTCTGTCAAAACGATGGTTTTGCCACCAAGTACTAAGTCGAAGGGGTCAAATACTTATTTCACTCATTAACATGCAAATCAATGTATAACTTTTTTGAAATGCGTTTTTCTGTATTTTTTTGTTGTTATTCTGTCTCTCACTGTTAAAATACACCTACCATTAAAATTATAGACTGATCATTTCTTTGTCAGTGGGCAATTGTACAAAATCAGCAGGGGATCAAATACTTTTTTCCCTCACTATATATATATATATATATATATTTAAGATTTAGTCAATGTGTAAATGTGTTAATTTCTGTTTTACTTGTTGTAGTGGTGCTTAATTTGGAAACGTGATCGTTAACGAAAAATGTTGGTTTTATGCATCTTAATGTGTTGTAACACTCTTACAATAAATTGTGCAATATATTACCAAAAAGGGTTCCGTGGCTTCCTACTTATATGGTCCTCAAAAAGATTCCATATAGAGCTATTTTCTGAAACTCAAAATTCAAAATGGATTCAAAATGGAACCATGTATTGTATTGTGCTGTTTTTCAAACACCCTTTTCACCTGTAAAAGCTGAATTACAAAATATATTGTTTTAATTGAACTTTTAGTAACTTAATTTTGTGTAATGTTTGTTATTATTGTTGTTGTGTATACAACAGCATACGCTTTAACTCAGAAACTACTGTATAAAATAATTGACTATAAAATGGTAATTGAGAAACACACAAAGGTGCAGCATATGGAAAGTCAGATTTGTATTGTACTTAATTTGACAACAAACAAGGGAGAATCACAGGGCACCTTCTCATGGAACGTTTTGAGGAATATTATAACATTAATCACAGCTCAATGCAACACTCCTGCTGCTGCTACCAATCTGGAGAGGAAGCATGGCCAACAAATGTAGAGATCGAAAGATAAGCTAAATGCTAAATTTTTATTACACAGGCTATGAATTTACCCCAAACTAATAATTCCACACATATCCAATTTAAACCAGGATGCTTTTAGTAATGGAGTGTAACATGGACTAAGAGTTTGTTGCATGAGAATGGTTAGCCTTTTAAAAAATAATGTTGTAGTATTATGTTGTACTAATTCATCTGTCTGATATAATTGGCTTCTTCACCTTGGTAGCCAAATTAAGAGGAAATGATTCAATATTTCTCTTTCCCATACGTGTAGTAACAATCCTACGGGCATTTAACAGGCTTGTCAGCAGGTTAAAGTGAAGTATGAGAACATTATTCAAAGTGGTAAGTGTCCTT
The DNA here is from genome assembly GCF_036373705.1 of Amia ocellicauda. Lineage (NCBI taxonomy): Eukaryota > Metazoa > Chordata > Actinopteri > Amiiformes > Amiidae > Amia > Amia ocellicauda. Next base: position 3,046,125 of record NC_089872.1, on the reverse strand, counting down.
GCAAGAGCCAGATTGAAACGTGCTTAGCACTCTGGCGCTGGTTCTGGGAATGAGGTCATGAAGAAGGGTCTACATGCATAGTCTCTGTCTTCAAGTAAGATCCCATCATAATGACTTATGAGATTAACACTGTTAGATCATTTCATAAAACAAATATTTAAGCAATGATTTCTGACAAATAACATTATTTCCTCTACCTTCCTGGAATCCCTGGAACAATCTAGACTCTCTGAGTCTTGGGCAGAACCTGGCCACTTGAGTTCAATAGTTGAACTCTCTTACTGCTGATGATTTTGCCTCCTTCTTCTCCTCCAAGATTTCAGCCATCCGCAGGCTCTTCAACAGTCCCCCCTCCTCTCCCATCACACCCAAACCTCCCACAGATCAAGCTTCCTTGTCTTCATTCTCACCTCTTTTACCACTCTCCTCCTACATCACAAACCTACAACGTGTGCCCTAGACACTCTCCCTTCTCGCCTCCTCCAAGCAACCTCTCCTGATCTACTGCCCTTCATCTCCTTCCTCCTCAACTCCTCACTTCTCTCTGGCAGTTTCCCCTCTGCATTTAAACAAGCTGCTATCATCCCACTGCTCAAGAAACCAACCCTTGACGCCACCTCTCCTCAGAACTACGGCCCTGTCTCCCTAATCCCCTTCCTCTCAATGACTCTCGAGCGGGCGGTCCACCGTCAGCCCTCTGACTTTCTGTCCCAACACTCACTCCTTGATCCTCTGCAATCCGGCTTCCGCACAGCTCACTCCACTGAGACGGCTCTCCTGGCAGTCACTCGGGCGGCCTCCCTCCCCTCTCCTCAGTCCTCATCCTCCTTGACCTCTCCGCAGCATTTGACACCGTTGATCACTCCATCCTCCTCTCCTGCCTCGCTGACCTTGGAATCTCTGGGACTGCTCTCACCTGGTTCTCCTCCTACCTCAGCGACCGGTCCTACCAAGTGACATGGCGAGGCTCCTCATCCACCCCCCAACCTCTCCTCACAGGCATTCCCCAAGGCTCCATCCTGGGCCCGCTCCTGTTCTCTCTCTACACTCACTCCCTGGGCCCCCTCATCACATCCCATGGTTTCTCCTACCACTTCTATGCTGATGATGCCCAGATCTTCCTGTCTTTTCCCTCTTCCAACCCTCTCATCCCCTCTCGCATCTCTTCCTGCTATTTCCACCTGGATGCACTCGCACCACCTCAAGCTCAACCTCTCCAAATCGGATCTCCTGTTTCTCCCCCACTCTTCCTCACCTTCTGCTGACCTCCCCATCTCGATCCCCTTGGAAACCACCACACTCTCTCCTTCTTCTTCTGCTAAAAATCTCGGAGTCACCTTTGATCCTGCGCTCTCCTACACCCAGCACATCACCATGCTGACACGCACCTGCAGATTCTTCCTGAGCAACATTCGCCGGATCCGTCCCTTCCTCACCGACTACTTGACACAGCTGCTCGTCCAGTCACTGGTCCTCTCCCGCCTGGACTACTGCAACTCCCTCCTGGCCGGCTTGCCTGCAACTACTACCCCCCCGCTCCAGCTCATCCAGAACTCTGCGGCTCGTTTGGTATTCTCTCTGCCATGATTCGCACACGCTACTCCACTGCTCCGCTCCCTCCACTGGCTCCCGATACCGGCACGCATTCAGTTCAAGACACTGACCCTCACCTACCGCTGTCTTGACCACACTGCAACAAGTTACCTTCAGACACTCATCTCTCCATACATCTCCTCCAGACCATATGCGCTCCTTCAGTGCCAGGAGACTAACTCTACCTCCTCTCCACTCCTCTCCTAAATGGTGGAACAACCTGCCCACCGAAGTCAAAACAGCAGAGTCCTTGACCTCCTTCCGGCGCTTACTCAAGATGCATATTTTCCAGTATTATATAATATTAGTCCTTTATCCCTGCTAGATAGCACTTCTCAGTTTTATTATGCTTCTTGTGTTTTTGATTTGTTTTCCTCCTTGCTCCCATTCCCGTAGCCCTTGACTGTGACCCTACATCTTGACAGCACTTAGCTTTTACCGTCCAGGATGTAGGACCTCACTTACTGTACTTGCCTGTTTAAATTGTAAATTGGAATTTTTAAAATGAATTATTTTGAATTGCTGTTTTAGTTTAATTGAATTTGTAATGATTGATGCCTTTTACTTAACTGTATTTTTGCACTTTGTTTTACACTTAGGTTGTAAGTCACCCTGGATAAGGGCGTCTGCCAAGAAATAATAATAATAATAATAATAACAATAATAATAATAATAATAATAATAATAATAATAATAATAATAAAGCCTTTATTCGCATCTTTATCAATGGCGCCAGTAATTTTGTAATTTATGTATGTGTGTGTGTGTGTGTGTTTGTGTGTGTGTGCGTTTCTTACCTAAACATAAACTGGGACATCACATGCTCTTAATGAATAGGATGCCCCTCCATTTGCCTCTTGCTAAATGCTGATCTACATCAGTCTGGCGCTGTGTTATCTGAGGAACTGAATTAAAGTTCTCTGCAGGTTACATTAATATGAACATGATATTAAACATGTTACTGTGCACGTAGCCTGTGCACTTTGTTTCAGTGCTGTATGTTTGGGCTCAAATGGCGGTGGGATCCAGTGATTGTCCAGCTTTTGACTGCAGGTCTCTGCACACACAGGGTGTTTAATGAGTCCCTGAACCGGTGCTGCTGTTGAAACCATCAGTCGAGTCCCATCTCACACAGAGATCACCAGACCAGCCCACCTGCTCACTGATTGGGTTAGAAAGAACCGTCACTCAAACCTGCTGGACCAATGGAGACCCAGGATCCACGCCTCCCTGTAAATCCCACCCTCATGACTAAACAGTGCCAAAACTCGTAAACGAAAATAAATAAATCTAAAGCAAAGAAACTGGCGACGAAAACAAAAATTGCAGCATCACAAGCAAAGACAGGGACTGCAGGCGAGTTTTGCTAATCTTTTTTTTTTTTTGCTTTCAATACATTTTTTTTTGTTTAAAATTCTATAAATTTTGCATTCGATTTTTTTTATTTTTGATCTCAACATCAATTTTTTTTTCACAAGCAAGTTTTTGTTTTGTTTACAATATATATTTTTTGAATGCGATATATATTTTGTTAATGCGATACTTATGGCGCTAATTTGACCCCATAGAAACTGTTGAAATAAGGTGCAACAATATTTATTTATAAAAGACCATTATAATTTCACGAGTTAATAAGACCATGTAAACTCCCCCATAGTTACTCTTTCCTCAAGAGGATGGGGTTATAGGGAAGAGAGAGAGTAATGGAGTGAATTCACTGTCAAAATTCGAGAAATACAACATGTATGTGTAAAAGTGGATTTTAAGCTTACAATTCCTTCTGCGCCAATCAACACTACATGCTTGCAATTCTTTTTGACACTCTTTTCTCACTGACTTCAAAAAACAAAGGGTAGATCAGGCATCCTAGATGATCATCAGTACTATCGATCTCCATTCATATCAGACATGGCTCCCATCAGGGGAAGAGTCTAAAACGCTTAACGTGCTTTAAACATAACCATTAATTTCAAAGTTGGTACGTTTACATGTAGGTATGTCCTAATACTGTGAATAAAGGATGGATATATGTTTTTACTAACATGAACAATATGATTACGATGTTATGCCCTGCATATAATCCACATAATGTGAATATTGCTTAATGTAGAACACGCTTAACATGGCTTACTGTACTTAAAACACAGCGTATTACATTGCAGAGGGAGGTTTAAGCATTTATAAGCCAATCATGCTTTGAGTATACAACTTGTCATTCAAGTAAATAGCACACACCATCATCTTTCTAAACTCTGTAATGTAATTGTACTGTAAGTTACTGTATTTCTGTCATAAGGTCATAGACTCAAACTTCAACTTTGAAGTGCTTTATATTGTTGGAAAATAGTCCAATTTAAAACATCCAGAATAACTATAAAAAGGGCTAGCTGAAAGCAGTTGCAAAGTTACATTATCTGACAACCAGAGCACAGATAAAACTTACACAGTAAAATGGTGAGTGTTAAATTCACAGTGTCAAAAGTGATTGACTCTTCTACAAATGCATTGACAATCAGTGGTGTCAAATTGTTGTCTTGTCCTGATGTTAATAAACAGTGTTAAATACAATTGTCACAATTCACTACAATTAATGATGGAGGCATATAACCCGCCCATCAAGTTCCGTTGCCATCGTGGGCATTTCCTTTTTCTTGGACACCATCTCCATGTTATAGATCTTTGTAGGATGTAAATAACATCAATTAAAATTATCTCCATATTTAGATATTTATTTAACAGTACAAAATGCAATCGCTGCATATTGCAACCAGGAAGTGCTGTGACTCAGTCTTTGTTTTAGTTGTATTTTTGAGCATGTACATCCATGAGGAGGATATTTTGTTTTATTTCTATGTTTGCTGAAAATCCAAAATAAAATGCCAGAAGGCACCTTTTTGTTCTGTACTCCCATTTATATTTGTTTTCCTTTCAAAAACTAGCCTGTCACAAATTGCATGAACTTGCTGCACTGAATACAGTATTACTCGAGTAAATTGTCGATTTTTTTTTTTTAATTCTCACTGCCAAAGAGTTTAATTTATAATTAACTAAATAACACTTTGACCACTAATCGCAAATTAGAAATCAGTATGAAGCTTGTAATGGTATGCAGGCTTTTATCTGACTCGACTTTTAATGTTGTTTAGTTGTGTTGTTAGTCTAAAACACTGAAAGTGTCCAAAATATAGAGACAGAAACCAAATTAAATGAATTACAGTAACGTATGATTGTCAAATTATTCAAAAATATAGTTGTAGCTAGTTTTATGTAGTTTCATATGTGCCATATTACATTTCTATTGTAGAACAGTATGCAGGTTTTTATCTGACTCAACGTTTACTGAAAGTGTCCAAAATAAGGAGACGGAGACCAAATTCAATTAATTACAGTTATTACAGGTTTCCCTAACCAGAGTGCAGCGACCTTACCGCATCACAATGCCCCATTACTTTGTTTTAAGAAAAGATAAATTTGACCATTGATGATGCTTGATGTCGGACCATTAAAATAAACAAAAATAGAAAAAGTTGTGAGGCTAAGGATGAGATGCGAGACGTGAGTAGGAGGCATGAGCAGTGAGGAAGAGACGTCATGTTGAAGCAGTGAGGTGTGAGGAGGCATCAGACGATTGAGTGAGGGGTGAGTAACGATCCTGATACCGGAGACTTGAGTGGGTGATGCTTGATACTTGACTCGAGGATGATTGATGCATGAGGATGTCCTAAAATGGACACCATATGGATGAGTTCATCCAGGAAGGCAATCATTCTGCAAGCCTGACACTGTAGTGGCCAAATGTTTTCTAAATTTAGCAAGTTGTTGGTGCCCTAAAACTGTCTTTTGGTTTTTATCCCCAACTCAACTGCTTGACTTTTTTGTTACCGAGAAACAGCGCTGAATAAAAACAAGATTAGGAATGGTAAGCCTGTCTGAAAGATAGCTCTCTCTCACCTGTCCCATGTCTGTCTTTGGCAACTTGTAACTTCTGTTTTGTATCCTCCACGGAAGAAGCTGTTCAAGACATTCAGGATCCGGCTAAACAATTAGCTCTGAAATGGGTATGTTGGGTACAGAACACAGACACTCAATGTAAAATTCAGCAGTCTTTTCAGAATATTGAAAACCCTTGCTCTTAACTGAATTCCGAATCTAAAAATAGCATGAACTTTGCAAAGAAATACCGAATGGTTAACCCAGTAGAAAAGGTATTTGGTGTTTTGTTTTTAAATCTAAGAAAACTACCAGCACATATGATCAAGTAGTGATAACACAAGTTTGCATACATCCCAATTTTTGAGACATTGCAGTATTTACATGAACCCAAACATCCGTGATACTTCATACTTCCCAAGATGGAATATACTCTGATTTGGAAGATGGATTATACTTAAAGACTTATACATAGACAAATGATTTGCAAATTAAAATGTTTTATGACAACAGTCAATCCACATGGCTCAAAAAAGGGTGTCCATAAATTGGGTGGTATATATTTAACTTTAAGAAATGTATAACCAAAATTGAATTTGTCTTTAGTCAACATACATTGATGTTTCACTCTTTCACTCACAGGATGTAAAAAGATATGGGTTTGATGCCATAATTTGCAAATTTGCACTTTATCCAATTGTTAGTGACCTAAAGGTGTTTGAAACAACTGAGGGAGTTGTACTGTTGATGTTTGGTGGGCCTGTTCGAGAGAGTATAGATCAAGTTACTGGTGACAATCTTGGCATACATAGCTTGTTTGGTTTCATGGAATCATTTTATGCTAGACATTGCTGCAGTTTCTGCCTGACTGAAAAGGGGGACTTTCAGTCTGTGTTCTGTGAAGATGATGCAGGTGTGACTTTGAGAACAAAAGACAAGCACTCAGACCACTGTCAAAATGTACAGTCAAATCCAACGCTATCTCATGTATGTGGTGTGAAGACCACTTCTTCCATCATACATCAGACAACTTTTCTGTAATGCATTACATTTTAGAAGGAGTTTGAAGTAAAACTTTTTTCAGTTTGAAGTAAAACTAGTGTTGCAGTATATGAAAGCCAAATTCCTGACTGTCAAATAACTGGGTAGGAGAATACAGTCTTTTAACTATTGTTATACAGAAATGAAGATCTGTCCTCCAGCAGTTAAGTTGGATGATGGTAGCTATAATTTGGGCCTAACATGGGCATATTATTCACCCGGTCGATGCATCATGAAGCAAAACACAATTTATTTTAAAAGCAGCTAAAAAGTTCCAAAAACATGGCATATCATTGGTAGGCTTACAGTCAAGAGGGATTAGTCTCAGGTTCAGGCAAGATGGTATCAGTCAGTGACATGTTGTTAGGTCTGGAGATTGCAACCAAGCTGAATGTTTCAGTGCATAGTAATGTGCTTTCAGTGAAATAGGTTAAGTGTCATGGGAATTAATATTGCCCAGACTTGATTGTATGTGTTGAAGTGGCCATTGACATCCCTGTGTTTTACAAAATCAAAGCAATAGTTGTTAAAGAGCAAGTGTTACTGATTTGTTCAGCTCTTGAAGCTTTTTGATTACCATTTGCATTCCTATAAAGTTGTACAAAAGCAAAGTCAGTCATGTAGAGTAATCAGTGTTAGTGACTTGACATACCACAGACCCTTTGATTTGCAAAAGTCCTATGGGGCTAATACTTTTTCATGTGTTGTTCCATACTGTAACCTGATGCAACTTCATGACACTGGTGAGAGTAGTGTAGTGTTAAATGTCAACACCAGGGACTGTAAAACTGTTACTTTAGGAGTACTTTTTACTCTATTTAGAGTGGGACCATATGTGCTATGGGATAGTGTTCAATTAAAAAAAATTATGTTGATTTGACACTGCTATTTTGACTGTGGAGTTGTGGAAGGGTATATGGTAGCTATAATTCGATGAATGAAAACGGTAAAAAGTGCAATATTTGCCTTTGGATGTCTCCCAATCTATGGTTGCATTAACACTCCCCGACAGAAGAAAACCTGCCTACAGATTGTGTAGTTCACCTTAAATGCATTTTCATTAAAGTTACAAAGTTAGTGTTTCCCATTCCCATAAGTATTTTTGCAGATTCTCCCCCTGCTGGGGGACATGTTTGATGAGAATGGAGATGAATAGTCCCGAAGATCATCTATGATGCCTGATCTACACTTTGTTTTTGAAGTCAGTGAGAAAAGTGTTTCAAAAAGAACTGCAAGTATGTAGCGTGAATTGCAAATGCGCAACAAGATCCGCGAGTGCGCAACAAGTTCTATGTCTGTGCAGACAAAACTGCAAATGTGAAAATGATATTGAACAGCACAGAGTGGAACTAAGTGTAAAATAAAAAGTGTAGAAAATTCAATTTTACATGTACAATACTGTTTTATTTGGTGAAGTATTTTACATTTCAAAATAAAAACAATCATTACAAATTTTAATACTTGTGATTAAAATTTTTAAAATCAATTCTTAAAATCACTTAAAAAATTTAAAATCTTTGTGATTTAACGTAAACAAAATAAATGAACTTCAAATAAACAAGTGCACAAAACAACAAAACAAACGTGATTAAAGCAAACTGCAACCAACATAAAAGTCAAATACATTGAAAATAACTGAAAATGCACCAGACAAAATAAAGAAACAATTAAAATGGTAAAAATAAAAAACAAACAAAAACGGTCCAATGCATTTCAAATTAATCCAAAATGGTCAATGTATTTGACAAATAAATAGAACAAAACTAAACCAAAAAACCCCCAAACAACTAGTGTTTTAAAAACAACTAAATCTTTAAAAACAGTTAAAATTCATTTTTAAAAGTCAATTTAAAAGGCAATCATTCATAAAATAGTTAAAAGATCTTGGACTCGGGCTCCAGCAGGGGGAGATGACCGTCCCCGGAGCTGGGTCCCATCATGGGATCCTGAGCTCCCCCAGATCTTGTATCTGCCAGTTCCTAAAGGCTTCCTCCTTGCCCCTCTGATGGACCTCCAGATTGACGTAGTCTCTCACAAGTAACATGCCCCTCCTCGCGATGACAATCGGGTCCAGCTCCTGCTTATTGAATAGACAGATGTTCCGTCCCTCCCACAGGGCCTGTTTCACTGCTCAGACGACACGCCACCAGCACCTCAGGGTGGAAGATGTTATCCCCCTGGCTGGACCATATAAGATCTGCTGGGCGGTCGCCTGCACAGGAACGGCAAACCTGTGGAGGAACGGCGAAAACAGGAGCCAGACGCTGCAGGCGGAGGGGCAATCCCTAAATATGTGAGCCTCCGTCTCCTTCCCCAGGCAACCCTTGTAGGGGCAGATGTCATAAGGGGCTAGGCCTCTTCTGTGCATGAACACTCGGGTGGGGAGACACCGACTCACAGCCATCCAGGAGACATCTTTCTGCGTATTTGTGAGGCAAACGTGTGTAGCGTTAGCCCAGATAAACCGGCAGGTTTCGTGAGGGAAATCTTCTATCTGGCTGGTCTCCTGGGTAGATCTCATCTGGTTACAGATGGTCTTATAATCCCAGGAGGCCAGCACGACTTTATGGAGGCCTACTTCGAGTGCAAAGGCTCGGAGCGCCTTGTAGAACGGCGGGGGATCCCACGAGTGCGGCCTGGTGTTGTCCATGGCGCAGAGGCCGAATGGTCTCAGGCTGCTGGCAAAGTAGAAGCGGTTCATAAAACTCACTTTCTTGCCAGCAGCCTGGATGTTCTTGACCACGTAGGCCAGCCCCTGCGCCTTTATCAGCCGCACAACGTCCAATTTTACATGTACAAGTTCAAACACATAGGCGGAGTTTACATGTGTGTTTTGACCTTACTCGAGACAATATGCTTGAGTGAAAGATTAAATTACCCTCTCCCTCTCTGCGGTTTACCCAATGTCATGCAAATTAAGGTCAAAGGAGTGCATTAATATGTAAATTAGCTCTACATACAGTTCTCATACTATTTTTGCAGGAGAAAGGGTGGTTTAAATGCTCAAGTTCAGCACTCAAGATGATTACATCACCAATCCATGGTTGTCATGTGACATTTCAAATTAAACTGTGCAGCTGTGGTTTGTGCCTCCCAATTAGTGGTTTAATATTTTGTTTTACTGATGTTACCCAATACATTTTTCACATCACTGATGGAGTTAGAGTATTTTATATTCACATGTATTCTTGTTATGCTTGAATAATTACACCAGTATTTTTTTAAATATTGTAACGACACTCGTTATTGACAAAGTTGGAAACAAAGAAAGATTGTCTGCAAAAAGTAATACGTTTCCGAATACTCTGTTTATTTTAACACAATCCACCTATTTCGGCCGGTGAACACAGCCAAAGAGAAAAGAAAGATGGAACAAACAGCTTCCTAATAACAGTCTGTAGAGAGGAGGACAAATGCAGCGCTGCAGTTTAAAAGTCAGAGAGTGAGCAGCCAAAACCCGCTGTCTAAATAGACTGCCGGTTCAACCAATCTGACCCGGTGGGTCCAATCAACAGCCCCCCCTCCTTCTGGAACACCCCTCCTTCTGGTATCAATGTGGGGATGGATCTTGAACTCTGATTGACCTTGCTTGTCCACTCTCCTCCCGCTGACCAGGTAACTCGGAAAGGGAAGACAGGACGGGGGTTGCTACAATATTTATTATTCACAAACTGTTTGTATTTTCATTCCTTATTTCTTTTCACTACCTTTTTACATTTAATATTAACGAGTTGAATTATTTTATTCCTTACATTTTGTTCTCTCATGATCAAAAGAACACACCTATTCGTGCCCTGCAATGCCTGTAGGCAACCCAACCTGGTTGGCTGATTTTTTTTTTAAAGACCCTAACTGCATGGATAGATAGAGATATGCCTGCCAAAGAGACAGGGTTACATCTGAAAGCCTGCTACAAAAGGAATTCCTGTGAACTGATGCCTGGTTTTCATTAGCATTTGGAAAGAACTAGAATTGAAGTAATTTTTGATGTCTTGTTTTATTTATAAATATATTTGACATATTAAACATCATATATGTTACATTTATATGGCTGTTATTTTTCTAATTCTATATTATCTGTGTATTGTACCGATCAGCGATAATATTATGACCAACTGCCTAATATTGTGTAGGTCCCCCTTTTGCCGCCAAAACAGCCCTGACCCATCGAGGCCTGGACTCCACTAGACCTCTGAAGGTGTGCTGTGGTATCTGGCACCAAGATGTTAGCAGCAGATCCTTTAAGTCCTGCAAGTTGCGAGGTGGGGCCTCCATGGATCGGACTTGTTTGTCCAGCACATCCCACAGATGCTAAATTGGATTGAGATCTGGGGAATTTGGAGGCCAAGTCAACACCTTGAACTCGTGATTCATCAGACCAGGCCACCTTCTTCCATTGCTCCGTGGTCCAGTTCTGATGCTCACATGCCCATTGTAGGTCCGTTGGCAGTGGACAGGGGTCAGCATGGGCACACTGACTGGTCTGTGGCTACGCAGCCCCATATGTAACAAACTGCGATGCACTCTGTGTTCTGACACCTTTCTATCAGAACCAGCATTAACGTTTTCAGCAATTTGAGCTACAGTAGCTCGTCTGTTGGATCGGACCACACGGGCTAGCCTTTGCTCCCCATGTGCATCAATGAGCCTTGGCCGCCCATGACCCTGTCGCTGGTTCACCGCTTTTCCTTCCTTGGACCACTTTTGATAGGTACTGACCACTGCAGGAAACACCCAATAAGAGCTGCAGTTTTGGAGATGCTCTGACCCAGTCATCTAGCCATCACAATTTGGCCCTTGTCAAAGTCGCTCAGATCCTTACGCTTGCCCATTTTTCCTACTTCTAACACATCAACATTGAGGACAAAATGTTCACTTGCTGCCTAATATATCCCACCCACTGACAGGTGCCATGATAACGAGATTATCAGTGTTATTCACTACACCTGTCAGTGGTCATAATGTTATGGCTGATCGGTGTATTTCAACGCAGTCAATGTTTTCAGCAATCTTCAGGAATTTTGCAATATAACTTCAACTTCCACAACCATCATTCAGGGGACGGTCAGTGGGAATATTGATTTGATTGCTGGACATTGTTGGTGTTTGTGGACTCATTGTTTCCAGATTAGGACACAATTTTGTTCCGCGATTAGATATGTTTGGGATACATGATTGATGAGCTTATTACATTTTCTTTTGTTATTGTCCTTTGGACTGATTTCCATCTTGCATTAACAAGTAAACCAGTTGATTTGCACTTGCCCCTTTTTATATTTTGCTGTCGGTTTACTCACACTTTTGCATGCAGAAGACTTTGTTTATAGTGAACCATTACATAGTAAATACATGAATTAATTAATACTTCTCTAAGTAAAAATAGACTCACTTGCAATACAGGCTGTTTTGTCAGGGATAAAGGCCAATGTGAAACTGTATAGGACCAGGAATGTTTTTATTACAAACACTTTACAGGTGCTTTTCAAAAAAAAAAAAAAAAAAAAATAGTGCGTGGCTGTTTAAGTGATGAAATGACATGACTGGCTTTTTAATCCCCAAGCTGTCAAAGTCATTGACAAGGCAGCAACTTATGTCAGATGTCTGTAGAGAAAAGGAAAAAAATATCACAGATGCCTGATTAACATGCAAGCTGCCTTTGAAAATGAAATGAAAGGATGCGATCTTGTCACCTACGCATTGATTTCTTTGTAATCTGAGGGAGTGGCAGGATTTTCAATTTGTCTAGCTATTAATCTTTTAAGATTCTGCACAGTTTAATATTAACATTAACACTTGTTAACTTGGATAATTCCTGCAAAACCTGATCAGACAAAAACATTTTTGTGTGAAATATACTCACTAATAATAAAAACATTTACCTTCCATGAACAAATAATAGTGCAAACAAAATGTGCTGCAAATTGCAATTATGTAGTACCATTTTAACACTTTAAATTATTTACATCAGTTAAAAAACATCTTCAATGAAACTAGATCAACTTCTTTTTAAAAATAGGATTTACTACTACTACAATTATTAAATTGCTGTTTCTGTATCTATCCACATGAAACAAGAAATAAAAATGACGAGGGTATGTTTCTGTCATATTAAAATTACACTAATGATTGTATTTAACATTGAAAACAAACTTGCATTACTTTTGTATGCTAAGGTAAGTGATTATAAATTAAAATGTAATACTGATACTTTAATTAACAGTTGAAATGATGGTTCTCTAGTAACAATTTACCTGTCCAATTGTGAGTTTGTAAACCAAGGCGCAAATTCTGTCCCATGTAAACCAACAAACATATAGGCAGCAATACAATACTGTGAACACACTTTGGGGTAGATGTACTAAGAGACGCAAATTGCTGTGCAAGCATACCACATGTAGTGTCTTTGTTGGGCAGAGTAGCAAAATAAGAAAAAAATCCTATGTACTAAGATACAAACAACGTTAATGAAGACATAAAGTCACAAAATACTGATTTAAATATATTTAATGACATCTTTGCGAGAAGCATTGCACAAGCTTTGATATTTAAAAAAAATGGCAACATCTGAATTGTTCTTAGCCTGATGTACATGGCTAACTTCCTGCCTGGTCTTGAGCACACCAACGGTTCACTCAAACACTGCCCTGGGGAACTTTACCAATAAACAACAGCATAAGATTATTGTCACGGTGAACCACAGACTTTCGATCGATCTTCTGGTGTGTTACCCCAGCTACGTTCTGAAAATGCAGTAGAAGAATGATCGTGAAGTAAATCACAGAAAGTACTCTCCCTTTAACAGTGCTGAAAAGGATGGAGGGACAACTGAGTAACATATTAATATTGGTGCAGGATAGTGCCCTGTCAAAAAAAATATATTCACACTATTGTTGCAGCAAGACTGTGTAACCCATGTTTGAATTTAAGCTTTGTGTATAGCTCTAGAGAGGCCATCTGCAGTAGTTCTGTGTAGCTGAATTCTAGAAAAACATTTTCATCCAAGGCCATAGAGAAAACAGAAGACAAAGGAGAAGTGTGTGATAAAGTTCGGGGAACCTCATTGACGTCTTGTTGTTGCCCAGCAACCAAAGGGAGTAATCTTTTAAATGATAGTATGTTCTTTAGAAAAACTTTAGATGTGTCTTCCCGACTGGTTATCTCATGAGAGCTTCATTATAACTAAATAAACTATTATAAACCTTATAAATCTCTTGTATTCATTCAATCGGGAACACTATGCATAGTATCTATTTGTTTTGACAATTTGGCTATGTCTACGTTTTATAGTAGTTTACCAAGGATGCTGCCCTCTGCTGGTGTGTTACTGTCATAGTCAGTCCATGCAGAGATCGATAGGAAACCCTGCTTAAAAGTCAGCTAGCGATCTCTTTCATTGTTTGTGTATTTTGTTTGTTATGATTGAAATACGAGCGAGAGTCATGCGCCTAGAGAGAAACATATACAATTAACATTTAAAGGCCCTAAATGTAACACCCTTGGTAAGCGGAATGAGTTTTCACAGTGCTTGAGGTGCTCGAGATGGCGTATGAAGAAAATTAAAACCAGAAGCATCTGTTTGGAACTCTCTGCATCTGCGTGTTGCTTATCCAAGCCGAGGGCTGTTACAACTATTTTGGTATTATTCTAGAATCTAATTAAATCGGACCTATCTATAGAGGGAGTACATTTCTCCCTATTAATATATTTAATCATCCTATACATCTCATATTTCTGCATAAGTGTTTTATTGTCACACTGTCAACAGGTGTGTTGTGTGTCAAGTTGAAAACAAAACAATGTGAAAGAAGAAATATATATATGGGAAGAAATTGCAGCAAAGATCAATGCCTTATTATTCTTACTACGTTCCATAATTCAGTGCATTACAGATATTGCCTAATACCACTATCAAGCTTTCACACACTTTGAAAATCAATTAGTCAATTTTTATTTGTATAGTACCCTTTGCAGGGTAGCCACAGAGCCCATTACAGATTGATAAACATACAAATAATAATAATAATAATAATAATAATAATAATAATAATAATAATAAATAAATAAACTATTAGGCACAGAGGAGAGAAAAACAAAAACTCTTATGGATGGCAGATTGTTATAGGAGAAAATAATTCTCAGGGGGTTCCATGGTTTAAGATTTAGGCCTAATTTGCCTGCCCTCCAGGCAGAATAAGTCTGTGTACAGCAGCAAGAATACTAGAAAGTTGTTAAATGTTGCTGCTGGCTATGGTCTTCTCTAAGACCCTGGGGAACACTCGCTGTCCCTTGAGGGGGTGGAAAAACTCAACAGCCCTTGGGTGGCGATGAGTCATTAGTCCTTGGGCTGTGGGTGCCCTGTTAACCATCTGTGGTGGGGTGCCTCATCCACTCTCTGGGGTAAGTTGTGCCTTGTCAGGCTTCCAAGGGGGTCAAGGTGCCTCACCAGCCCCATAGAGGGGGCTATTGCTGGAAAATAAAAACAATTGTGCTCAGGTGTGGATCATAAAATGCAGGAAATGACAGAAATCAAATTGTGCATGGCACACTGACAGCACTTTGGGTTATAATGAATAGAAAACAGACTAAAATGATTAGTCTTCAGACATGATTTCTCTTACATAGGCTGGAAGATCAATAGTTTCAGGGGCCCTGTAACTAAATGCTTTGCCACTTGTGGCTTTCCTGTTATTTTAGGGACCACTGAATAACCGGCTTTCTGGGATCTTAATGGCGGACCTAGAGAGTATTGAATAAGAAGATTTTAAGAAGTAGGGAGGTGTGTCAGGGTTCCCTAGCCCTGACCCTTTATCCCCACTAGAGGCCGACCACTGTTCCCCTGCCTTTTCTTTCTCTTCTCACTGCTTTCATCTGTCACTCTTCCCATTAACATTCTTCCACACCCATGTGCACGCTTGTTCCTGACCTCTTCTCCCATTGGCCCTGCACCTGCCTTCCCAGTTTCTGCTACCTTTCTTAAACCCCTCACTGCCTTCACTTGGGGCGAAGTGTCGTCAGTTAATCCTGCTTCACCAAGCCTTCTACCGTGCTCCTTGTGCTCCTTGTGCTCCTTGTGCTCCTTGTGCTCCTTGTGCTCCTTGTGCTCCTTGTGCTCCTTGTGCTCCTTGTGCTCCTTGTGCTCCTTCCCAGTCCTGTCTCTCTCTTTCTCTCTCTCTTTCTCTCTTGCTCGCTCCCAGTCCTGTCTCTCTCTCTCTCGCCCGCTCCCAGTCCTAGTCCTGTGTCTCACTCAGCCTTCTTGATCTTGACCATTGCCAGTGACCTCGACCACGTCCTTGCCTAGCCCTTTTGTCCTGTCAGCCACCTCTACAAGCGCTGCACCTGGGTCCTTAACTCCCGTGCCCTGCGGTCCTCCCTGAGAGACCGTGACAAGGTGTCAGTCCCTTTAGTGCTTTAAATGCTAATGAGAACTTTGAAATCCATCTGTAGAGCATGGAGTGCCAATGAAGAGAAGCGAATTTTGGGTAATGTGTTCATGTTTTTTTGTTTCAGTTAAAATACTTGCAGCAGCATTTTAAAATAACTAAAGTGCAGGGATAGCTCTATTTGTGCAACATGACAGAATGGCATTACAGTAATCCAATCTAGACACAAATGTGTGTATACATTTCTCAGTATCATGTAATGAGAGGTAGAATTCTAAACTGGAAGAAAGAAGATCTTGACACATTCAGAATGTGTGATTCAAAGTATAGATTATGGTCGCAGATGACACCCAGGTTCCGTGCCATTTCATTAGGGGTGAAATTAAAAGCATTACTCAGTTCTGTTCTGTGCATGATGAACATTTAGATTTTTGTCCCCTAAAAATTAGGAGTCTTATTCATTGTATAAAAATATAGAAATCTTATTCTGCCTTTGTCCTTGTTGTGCTGTTACTCCTAACTCGGTTATCAGCAGTTCACATTCCTTTCTTGCAACATATTATCTGCAAAGTACCTTCCAATGCAACTGGCAATGTAGAGGTTAATGATTATTATTCATGAGTTGATTATAATATTGATGAGATGGGAAAAGGCTTAGTGAAATCACTGCTAGTTATTAGAAATGACCATTCAGACAGTGTTTGTAAAATGTTAAGGCCCCTTGGGCGTATGTCCCAGAGGGGGTATAAAAGCTTTGTTCTGTCTTATACCTTTTGGGGAACAGTGTCATGCTGGCCTAAAATCTTTTGAGTTCTGTGTTGCGCTGTTCCTCCCGTGCAAGTAATAAATTCTGACTAGAACTCCTGACTCCAAATTTTTCTTCCACCACAGAGCCTTAATTCTACTTGGTGAATTTCAAAAGATGTGTAGCTATCTAAGGGTTTCCTTAAGCATAAATAAATGTCTTGTCATCCAGGTTTTAATGTCAGACAGACAGCAGATTAATGATTGTATGGCTATGGTATTGTTCTGACAAATATAATTGTGTGTCCTCTGCGTAGCTGTGAAAGTTAACAATGTCGTATAATAATATCACCTAAACGGATCATGTATAATGAAAAAGTATAGGTTCGAGGACTGATCCCTGTGGTACTCCGTACTTAACCTCAGGTAAATTTGAGCAGTTTTCATTAATCTGTACATTGGAGTCTGTTTGTCAGTATAATTTAAACCAGGACAGAACATTGTGAGATAGGCCAAGCAGATTTTCTAAGCGGTATATCAACATTTGGTGGTCAATTGTGTCAAAGGCCGCACTTAAGTTGAGTAAAATAATAACATTGAAATGCCCTAAATCTGCAGACTGAAACACGTTGTTTAATACTTTCAATAGGGCTTTTTCAGGCCGATTTAAATTGTATTTAATTATTATTAAATATTATTAGCTAGAATTTGTGATTTGTACCTGCATTTAAAACTACAAATTCTTTTTACGCATATTCATCTTTTTGACAGTGATCTCCCTCCATGATGATGGACTGCTGTGCACTCACTCTCGATACTGTCCTGATCTTTTTGATACTTACTGCATCGGAAAACACTTCTGGTCATGTCACGGACATGTCACAAATTATGTTATTTATTTACATTGACTTTTTCACATTTATGTGTGTTTGTATTTTTTTCTTGTATTTTTCTCTTCAACCAGACTCTGCTCTTCCTGCTGGCTGCCCTGGGTGAGGAGGACCAAAATAGGTGGCCTGAGAAGCTGCTGAAGCTAATTCATGCGTATAACAATATTGTACATCAGGCAACCACCTACTCACCTTTAGTCCTGATGTTTGTCAGGCAAGAGAGGCTCCCGGTAGATGTGGCTATGGGGGCCATTCCAACAGGGGTATGGCAGGCATTGGAGGGGTAGGTAGCTGGCCACCATCAGTGCTAAATGGCTTAACGGTTCAGCAGAGACAGGCCCAGGACAGCCAGCATCGAAATTATAGGGCACCGAGTGCCCCATTCTTGACGGGAGAGTTGGTTCTGGTAAAGAATTTATGTCACAGGGCCCAGGGTAAACTGGCCCCGCATTGGGCCCCAGAACCATTAGTGGTGGTCACTGTAATATGGGGGAAATGGCCCAGTGTATAGTATCCAGCCAGAGGGTAGAGAAGGTCCAGAGAGAACCATACATTGCCGCCATTTACACTTGGCCAAGATTCTGGGGGGACAGGGAGAATTAGTAAGGGAGGAAGTAGCCCCTTGCACCAAACTAACCTTGAGCTGACTTGGTGGTCCTTCCCCATGCAGATTTGTACTTCTGTTTAAAATTGCATTCATCCTAAAAGCATATATCAAATGTAACCTATCATACTAGATACCTTACACAATCAAATGGCGCTTTGCCAAAGGGAGGCGGACATATTTCTTCTGTAAGCAAATGAAAAAAAAAAAAAATGTATTCATAAAGCATCAGTACTGTTATGCAGAACTGCGTACCTGCGCAGAGAACCCGACCTGCGATACCAGAACTTGACCAACGTCATCTGTGATTGTGCCAAGTTCCAGAATGCATAGTGGGACTAAGTGAAAACAATATACAGAAAAAACTGACTTGAAGGTGGAAGATTCCAACTGCATAGATTTGCAGTTTAAATTTTGTATATTGCACATACTACAAAAAGGGGCCAATTTTGTGTCAAAACCACAGTGTTAATGTACAACCACTTCACCAGAAATAAACCCTTCAGGTTCCCTGGACTAGGATAACCCAGCGCCGTCAGTGCAGGATGGTGGATCCTCTGCATGAGCTCGGGAAGAAAAAAGTCACCGACACAATGCCAGATCGTTTGTCTTCTGTTTATTTTTGCAACAGCACACAGTTTTATACATGTCAGAAGTCAGAGTTCCGGGGCAGGACATATCATATTACAGATCTAGTTGCTAGGCAGACATGAAATGTGTCCAATATTATAACCCCTAACACACTCGACAGTTTCGGTTGACATATCTGTACGGTTTGCCTAGCAGTAGATGACGTGGGACTCTATCTTATTTCTGGTTTGTCTGAAGAGCAGCATGTATATTGTTTATGTTGTCAGCTCTGAGCTGTTCCTCAAAATATAATATAAATATAGGGAGATTGTGGTTTGACATTTCCAAGATAGAGTCGAGGGAAAGGCCGTGAGTTCAAGTGTCTAGACTTTCACAGAAATAGTTATGCGCAAGTATGTTATTTATGTTATTTCTGCAATAATGACAAATTTCAGCCCCCCTTGGCACGGCAACATTTCCAGTGAGATATGTAAATGTCAAATCTGCAGCGTCTGTTCTAATCTAATCCTACAATCAGAATACAATACAATGAGTTACATGGTTACAGTAGGTTAAATGATCAGTATGCCTACCTAATATCAGAACAAAGCTTAATAATTCCTAACAGTTAGTAGAATATGTTATATAAAAATCCTTGTACTCTGCTTTCCCAACATGCAGAGTATTATACAGTGGGTATGTACAATACATAGGGGGCAATTTTACCCCAACTCACAGTCTATATAAAAACATATATTGAACATACACCGATCAGCCATAACATTTTGACCACTGACAGGTGAAGTGAATAACACTGATAATCTCGTTATCATAGCACTTGTCAGTGGGTGGGATATATTATGCAGCAAGTGAACATTTTGTACTCAAAGTTGATGTGTTAGAAGCAGGAAAAACGGGCAAGCGTAAGGATCTGAGCGACTTTGACAAGGGCCAAATTGTGATGGCTAGACGACTGGTTCAGAGCATCAAAACTGTAGCTCTTGTGCGGTGTTCCCGGTCTGCAGTGGTCAGTACCTATCAAAAGTGGTCCAAGGAAGGAAAAGTGGTGAACCAGCGACAGGGTCATGGCCAGCCAAGACTCATTGATGCACGTGGGGAGTGAAGGCTAGCCCGTGTGGTCCGATCCAACAGACAAGCTACTGTAGCTCAAATTGCTGAAAAAGTTAATGCTGGTTCTGATAGAAACACACAGTGCATCGCAGTTTGTTGTGTATGGGGCTGCGTAGCCGCAGACCAGTCAGGGTGCTCATGCTGACCCCTGTCCACTGCCGAAAGCGCCTACAATGGGCACGTAAGCATCAGAACTGGACCACGGAGCAATGGAAGAAGGTGGCCTGGTCTGATGAATCACGAGTTCAAGGTGTTGACTTGGCCTCCAAATTCCCCAGATCTCAATCCAATCGAGCATCTGTGGGATGTGCTGGCCAAACAAGTCCGATCCATAGAGGCCCCACCTCGCAACTTACAGGACTTAAAGGATCTGCTGCTAATGTCTTGGTGCCAGATACCACAGCACACCTTCAGAGGTCTAGTGGAGTCCATGCCTCGATGGGTCAGGGCTGTTTTGGCGGCAAAAGGGGGACCTACACAATATTAGGCAGTTGGTCATAATGTTATGGCTGATCGGTGTATAAGTGTTGAGTGGATGTACTGGACTGTCCTTTGAGGAAGAAATGTGTCCCAGGAAAAACACACTATATCAAAGCATCAAAACTAAACCTAAACTTAAACAGGTAACACAGAAAACAACTACAAATCCTTAGACAAAAGTACAAGAAAAAGGAAAACATAAAAATAACACAAAGGTTGTCCAATAGATTAGAGTTCACTGGGTATTTTAGATACTATAATCTTACTGTGTTACATACAAAGAATGTTATGTGTCAGCTGGAGACACATGATCCTTGGGATAGGATAGATGGGAATTCAAATGGACCAATGGGAGAGCGAGTTTAGATAGTGGGTGGATACATTTGAACAAACAAAGAATAATTGACCTGGCCAGGCTACTGCCCTAATTAAAGGGACAGGTGGGTGCAATTTCTGCCATATTATGTAGCATGTGGTGTGCTATAACTATTTGTCAATTAAAGTCAGTTTCCCAATACTTTAATTCCTACTGGAATTAAACACATTACATTCTGACTAATTAGAAAAAGAAAACATAATTACGATGAGTATGTGTTACCATTCAATGGCATTTAAAAATAGGATGAGACTGCTTTCCTTGACCTGGTAAAGTATTAAGTAGAATGTTAAATAGCGAATAAAGCAAGAAAAGCTTTGTTTGGTGGTTTTTACATGTTTTTTGTCAGGTCCAGGGACTCTGGGAGTGCCAACTGGGGAGAGGATCCAATTGCAAACAGTCCAGGTAGGAAGAGGCGAAAGGTGTGGTCGGTGTCACAAGCAAAGGGTCAATCGATTGGTCAGCAGACAAGGAAATCCAGGAAACACGAAACGAAGATCAGGCTTAGGTCGAAAACACAGGTAATCAGTTAGTAGTAGTACTAGAATGCGCAGAAATGCTGCTTTGGAGGCAAGACAAGACTTCGCCCAGATGAGAGGAGCAGAGGAGAATAAATACCAAGGCTCTTGAGCAGGGAAGCAGGAGACAAGTGAGATAATGAATCAATTAGACTGGGAATATTATGCAATGATGGGAAGCGATGATCAGGGAATCTGCAGTAAGCGTGGTGTAAGCATTACAGTGTTTTAATAATAGACAGTATAATACACATTACCAGCTATTGCCATACTAAATGTTACATTACATTTTACAATTGTAATAATAAACAAGATTAAGAAAAAAAAATGAATACCTGTAAAAGCTGCCTCAATGCAAAAACACATTTTAACCAGTTCACATTGTAGTTTTGATCTGGTTGTCCTCCTTTTACATACTATTATAGGGTGTGAAGTTTCCTGTAAATCAGACAGGGACAAATGCCTACCATATGCAAAGTAATATTTCAGTTGCTGAAATATGTTTGGGTTAAAGCAGAATATGTACTTCATCTCCTTCTCCCTTTCCCTCCCCTCCCTCCCCACTCCATCCACTCCCTCTGTCACCTTCCACCGTAATCTCCACTCTGTCTCCCCCTCCACCCTTGCCTCCACTGCCCTCACTCTCTTACCTTCCATTTACTGTTTTTCCCATCTATCTGTCAACTGTGTTACCTCCTCTTTGTTCTCCTCACTCACTTCCTCCCTTGACTCTCTCTGTCCTCTCACGTCTTGTCCTGTCCGTCCCTCCCCTCCTCAACCTTGGCTCTCTGCTGTTCTCCGCTAAACCCGAACTAGTCTGCGTGCCGCCGAAAAGAAGTGGAAAAGGACCAACCTCCCAGCTGCCCTCGAACTCTACCGCTCTCTACTGTCTACATTCTCCTCCTCACTCACCTCAGCCAAGAAGTCTTACTTCCAATCACTTTTCGAATACACTGTTAACAACCCCCGCAAACTCTTCTCCACCTTCTCCTCCCTCCCTGCCCCCCCCTCCTCCTCCTCCTCCCTCATCTCTCACTGTTGATGATTTTGCCTCCTTCTTCTCCTCCAAGATTGCAGACTCTTCAACAGTCCCCCCTCCTCCCATCCCCCATCACACCCAAACCTCCCACCGAACAAGCTTCCTTTTCTTCATTCTCACCTCTCTCAGATGCTGAAGTCTCCGCTCCCCTCCTACGTCACAAACCTACAACGTGTGCCCTGGACCTCCCTTCTCGTCTCCTCCAAGCGACCGCTCCTGATCTTCTCCCCTTCTCTCCTCCCTCCTCAACTCCTCCCTCCTCTCTGGCTGTTTCCCCTCTGCATTTAAACAAGCTGCTGTCATCCCACTCCTCAAGAAACCAACCCTTGACGCCACCTCTCCTCAGAAATACGGCCCTGTCTCCCTACTCCCCTTCCTCTCAAAGACTCTTGAGCGGGCGGTCCACCGTCAGCTCTCTGACTTTCTGTCCCAACACTCACTCCTTGATCCTCTGCAATCCAGCTTCTGCACAGCTCACTCCACTGAGACTGCTCTCCTGGCAGTCACTGACTCCCTCAGCTGTGCTCGGGCGGCCTCCCTCTCCTCAGTCCTCATCCTTTTCTCTGCAGCATTTGACACTGTCAATCACTCCATCCTCCTCTCCTGCCTCGATGACCTTGGAATCTCTGGGACTGCTCTCACCTGATTCTCCTCCTACCTCAGCGATTGGACCTACCAAGTGACATAGCGAGGTTCCTCATCCACCCCCCAACCTCTCCTCACAGGCGTTCCGCAAGGCTCTGTCCTGGGCCCACTTCTGTTCTCTCTCTACACTCACTCCCTGGGCCCCCTCATCGCATCCCATGGTTTCTCCTACCACTTTTACGCTGATGATGCCCAGATCTTCCTGTCTTTTCCCTCTGCCGACCCTCTCATCCCCTCTCGCATCTCTTCCTGCTTGTCTGCTATCTCCACCTGGATGCACTCACACCACCTCAAGCTCAACCTCTCCAAATAGGACCTCCTGTTTTTCCCCCCCTCTTCCCCACCTTCTGCTGACCTCTCTATTTCGATCCCCTGAATCAACCACACTCTCTCCTTCTTCTTCCGCTAAAAATCTCGGAGTCACCCTCGATCCTGTGCTCTCCTACACCCAGCAAATCACCACACTGGCATGCACCTGCAGATTCTTCCTGAGCAACATACGCCGTCCCTTCCTGTAGAACCTGTCTCGGAAATAAGTGGAGAAGTCGTGGAGATAAAGCAAATAGAACAATCAAGCCGGCTTGGAAGCACCATGTCTGGAAAATTCCTTCAGTGAGGACTTAATGTTTACAAACATGAGTGCAGCTTTATAGGAAAGTGACGTGAAATCTTATGGTCATTCATCCAATCAGAAGGTACAAGTCCGGGTCTGTTTACGATCTGTCTTCCCATGAAGAGGTGATGGATCCAAAAAGCAGATGTCTGTCTTTGATGTGCACTAGGAAGATGTGATCCCACAATCATAATTTACCTACTGTGAATCGCTCATTAACAGAAACAGTTCCTGCCTATCTGGAGAAACAATTAAGTCACAAACAGATTTTAAACAAATTTCAGCACTGTGTGATCTTTTATTACTGACAGGAGTTTCTGGCAAATGAACCTTGTTGACCTTTTGCTTAGCCTGCTAAAGCTAATCTGCTCAGTCTTTATACAAGCTACTTCTAATGCTAGTATTAATATAAAACATTATATAATTATCACAAAACACTTTCTTCAACTTTCCTATACAGAGTCTTCATTCCCTCCTATTTGGCAATAAAGCGAAGTGAAAAGAAGCCAAAGGAATCGTGTTTGTCAGTTACAATAATTTCTTCCTCCTGAGGGGCAGGTGGTATAGTGCTGCGTTTTCAGGTCCCATCCATCCCAAACTGCCACTTACGAGGTGTGTATGTATGTACGGTAAGGTATTCAAATAATCAGGGGATAGGAATGTCAGGCAAACAATTATGTCATAACTACACCTTATTGAATATTGAGCTCTCTTATGGAAATTGCAGTGGCCACCTACAATTTTCTGGAGCATTACCGTGTATCTCAAATTATATTTCATCCTGCCCCAGGTCATAAAGGTCAATCCCCAGTTACATAATACATATATTGTTTTTGCTTCTAAGGGAATACAAAAGTGAGCAAAATGTTATTTTTACAAATTCAGTTAATCACATATATTTCTGTTGCATTTATAAATTTATAAACATTGTACATTCCATAAATCTCAAGAGAAGGGCAATGGACTTCTTACTTCATGACTCTTATTCTATTCATTTGAATAATTTGACATCTCCACCAAAAGTACATTATAAATTAACTATCAATACAAGAATATATGCTACTGCGGATGTCATTTGAGCTGTTTCACAATGTATTGCAGATTCCTATAATCTGGAAAACCTTTAATTTCAGTATTTTAACTTATTTCTCCATTAAGTCAACCATCACTTCAGCGTTGTGGACCTCAACATCTGTCTGTTCAAGATGCTGTGAGGCTGTCTTTAAAGCCGTGCCCTCAGCCTACTGTTGTCACGGTCTCCCCTGCTTCTACCTTAGTTCACCACCAGAGGTCTCCCTCTCCCGAATACTATCTCTAGTGCTTCTCCTTTCCTTTGTCCATTTAACCAGTTCTTCCACATTCTTTCCTTCCAGGTGCACCTGTTCTGTTCTCCTCTCCTGTCATTGGTTAGTCATTCATTCACCTAGTTCAAACCCTCTTTGCTACACAGTATTTAAACCCCTCTGTTTCCTAGCTTCGTTTACCCCTTTTGGATCTGCCTACTAGCCTGTTTGCTTGATCGATTGACCTGGACTGTCCCTGTTTATGCTCTCTCATTTTGCCCTTATCGGATTATCTGCTTCAACTCTAAAGCCTGCACTTGAATCCTTTCCTTTGGTCCTTGAGGACGTCACAGAAGACTTTGCCTTTAACATGGATCCAGCGGCTTTACCTGACGTTGCTGCAGCTTTGACGGCTCAGGGTGCATTATTGGGAGAACACGACGAGATGCTACGTCAGATCAACTCCACTTTGGAACAGCTAATGCGGAAATTACCTGCTTTATCTCTCGAGTCAACAGCGCCCCTGCCTTTATTGTGGTCATTCCGGTCATTTCCGAGACGCCTGTCCTAATCTTCCTGGATCTTCTTCGGCCACTCCACAGAAATCAGTGAGTACTTGTCCCCTGATAACACCCGCTCAGTGTATGCTCTCAGTATGCATCCAGCTCCACACCCAACACGTCTTTTTGTCTGCTTTAATAGATTCAGGGTCCGCGGGAAACTTCATAGACAGAAGAACTGCGGAGCGTTTGAACCTTCCTCTCTCACCATTCTTGCCACCACTTAATGTCAGAGCTATCAACAACCAACTCATCGGTTCCAGTCCAGTTTCACTGAAAACATAGCCAATCACCATGTCCATCGGAAACCGACATTCTGAAAAACTGCCTTTTTTAGTGATTGATTCCCCTGGAGCTGACATAATACTTGGACATCCCTGGCTCGTTCATCATAATCCCATCATTTCTTGGATCAAGGGGACTATTATTTCTTGGGGAGAAAATTGCCTTTCTAATTGTCTTTCTTCACCTTGCAGAGCCACCCACATTGAGAGTCCGTTTCTATCCACACCGCCCGAGTTTCCATCAGAATACAAGGATCTGGCTGTCATGTTTAGCAAGTCCCTAGCCTCCTCTCTGCCTCCACGTCGTCCTTGGGATTGCGCAATTGATCTTCTCCCTGGCTCTACTCCACCTCGGGGCAGAATCTTTCCTCTCTCTCTTCCAGAGTCGCAGGCCATGGAGGAATACATCAAGGAGGCTTTAGCACAAGGCATAATCCGGCCATCCACTTCACCTGCTGCGGCAAGCTTCTTCTTCGTGGCAAAGAAGGACGGTGGTTTAAGACCCTGTATTGATTATAGGGGTCTTAATTCGCTTACGATCAAGTATACCTTTACCTTTAGTTCCGGCTGCCCTGGAACAGGTAAGAGGAGCTTGGTACTTTACAAAACTTGATCTACGTAGTGCATACAACCTAATCCGGATACAAAAAGGAGATGAGTGGAAGACGGCATTTATTACTAACTCAGGACACTATGAATATTTAGTCATGCCTTTTGGTCTGGTCAACGCACCTTCAGTCTTTCAAGCTTTCATAAATGAGGTATTACGACCTTTTCTTCATCGATTTGTGAGCCTACATTGATGATATTCTGGTCTACTCCTCTACTCTCTCTGAACACATCTCCCAGGATCATCGAAACTTGGAATATATTCAAGCAGCAAAACGCCTTAACCCCCGCCAAGCGTGCTGAGCTTTGTTTTTCACTCGTTTTCAATTCACCCTGACTTATCGCCCAGGATCCAAGAACATCAAAGCAGACGCTCTCTCTCGTCAGTTTGACTCTGTTCATGAACCTCTGTCTGATGATCCCATTCTACCATCTATCTGTATTGTCGCTCCTATCAAATGGAATTTCTTGGATCAACTTCAAAGGGAACTTTCCTCTAATCCTGCCCCTTCCACGTATCCTTCTAATAAGATCTATGTACCTTCATCCAAGCATCACACACTCCTTCAATGGATTCATTCTAACCCCGCTTCTGGACATCCAGGGATTCATCGTACCATTACCTTGATAAGACAGAAATTCTGGTGGCGCACTCTGGTACAAGATGCTACCCAGTTTGTCAACGCTTGCTCCATCTGTGTCCAGTCTAAGTTTTCACGACATCCCCTCTCTGGTCTCTTGGAACCTCTTCCAATTCCGCGGCGCCCCTGGTCTCACATTTCTATTGATTTCGTTACCGACCTTCCTAGCTCACAGGGTTATACTACCATTTTAGTGGCAATAGATCGTTTTTCTAAATCATGTCGGCTTGTACCCTTACAGAAGCTTCCCACTTCCCACTGATCTTGTGTTTCACATTTATGGGATTCCTGAAGACATTGTGTCTGACCGAGGTCCTCAATTCACTTCCCGCTCTAAATATTAAGGTCAGTCTAACCTCTGGTTATCATCCACAATCTAATGGACAGACAGAATGTCTAAATCAAGAGATTATACGCTTTCTTCGTTCTTACTGTAGCACCTCCCAGGATGATTGGAGTCGTTTTTTGCCATGGTCTGAGTATGCCCAGAATTCTCTGACCAGTTCTTCCACAGGCCTCACCCCCTTTCAGTGTGTCTTAGGATACCAACCGCCTCTGTTTCCTTGGAATGAGGAGTCTACAGGCATCCCAGCAGTCGATGATTGGTTCCGTCGCAGTGCAGATGTCTGTAATGCTACACATGATCGTCTCCAAACAGCTATTCACCGTCAAAAGACCTTGGCTGACCGACACCGAAAACCTGCTCCACAATACCATCCTGGACAGTTGGTTTGGCTATCTACTAGGGATATTAAACTTAAACTCCCTTCCAAGAAATTGAGCCCTCGCTTTATCGGTCCCTTTCCTGTCCTCCGCCAAATCAATCTCGTTACCTATCATCTCCAGTTACCTCCTCACTACAAGATAGCTTCATCATTTCATGTTTCATTGTTAAAAACTGTACGCCCCGATCCCTCCTCTCCTTCTGATCTTCATCAGGATTTTTCTTCTTCTTCTTCTTCTTCTCCTCCGCCTCCTCCTCCCTTGGATCTAGAAGACGGTCCAGCCTATGCTGTCAGAGCCCTGTTACGGTCTCGTCACCACAGAGGACGCATGCAGTACTTGGTCGACTGGGAGGGGTATGGTCCAGAGGAACGTTCTTGGGTTCTAGCCTCAGATATCCTGGATCCGTCTCTCATTACAGACTTTCACAGGGCTCATCCCACTGCTCCTGCTCCTCGGCCTCGTGGCCGTCCTCGCCGCCGTCTTCATCGCTCTGGTCCGGCCGAGGCCGATTCTGGGGAGGGGGGTACTGTCACGGTCTCCCCTGCTTCTACCTTAGTTCACCACCAGAGGTCTCCCTCTCCCGAATACTAACTCTAGTGCTTCTCCTTTCCTTTGTCCAGTTTAACCAGTTCTTCCACATTCTTTCCTTCCAGGTGCACCTGTTCTGTCCTCCTCTCCTGTCATTGGTTAGTCATTCATTCACCTAGTTCAAACCCTCTTTGCTACACAGTATTTAAACCCCTCTGTTTCCTAGCTTCTTTGCGAAGTCTTGCATTCTCTCCTGGATGAATTCTAAGCCTTGTTTCTTGATTGCCTTCCCGTGTATTTTTGACCTCTTGCTTCCCTCTCTCGTTTACCCCTTTCGGATCTCCCTACTAGCCTGTTTGCTTGATCGATTGACCTGGACTGTCCCTGTTTATGCTCTCTCGTTTTGCCCTTATCGGATTATCTGCTTCAACTCTAAAGCCTGCACTTGGATCCTTTCCTTTGGTCCTTGAGGACGTCACAACTGTGTCTCAATGAGAACACCAGCGTCTTCTCCATATGCACCTCTGCCACTACGGGTCAGACATCGGTTCCTTCAGGACACAATTCATAATGTGCATATCTGCCATGTGGATTAGATTGTCATCTGAAGACACAATTTGTGGTTCGCACAACATCAGAGATCCTCCTTATAAAAGGCATCTCTATCACACATAGTTGACATTCACTCAATCTATAAGGTTTCCAGTATAGGGACAATTCAAAATAATAATAATCTTGGTTCCAATTTATCACAGATTATTTCAGTATAGCACTCAGCTGTCGTCAGCAACATCATATCTCCTGTGTTACTGAATCAACTTTACTTCATAGTGTAAATACTCTTTTGTGTGGAGCTGTCAAACTTTCAAAACAATGTGCTTATCACTTTCCTTCTATCTAACTTAAATATCTGAGACCATTTTAATAATTATTACTCTAGCAGCTCTTTCAACAACATAGTTAATAGTTGTTTGGTAAATGATGGCAGTTATTAGTCTTTGTTACTCAATTCATTCTTTACAAATAAACCATCATTTGAAATTATTTCCATAGTTTCATTAGGAACAACTCCTATTATTCCTATTTTCATTATTATTATTTATTTCTCTAATATTTCCTTCCAACATTGCCAGTGTCTTGATTTGTATTTTACCCATTAATGGACATTCATTGTCTCAATATATAAATTTACTTTGAATAAACCTTCATCTTTAATAATAGATTATATAATTCCATCCTTATTCTACTAAACCTTGTAATGACTGCTGTACACATCTTTACATAAACATTATCATCTATAATTTCCCAAAAGTTAGAACCGAATTGGCGCTGCTCTAAAGCCAATTCTATCGCCCAATTGACTTATTATGCTATAAAACCTTTTTTAACTAGAGCAAATATGTATTATTCGTTCATTACAAAGCATTGGCTTTGTTATCACATACAAATTTTTACTCAATTCCCATATACTAAAATACAATATACCATAGTAGCATTATTCAGTGTGTACCCACTTACATCACATTGAAACATCACATATCATTTCACATTTCAGTCACACAGCCAAACAGCACAATCCAGTAGTCACTCTATTAAAGTATGGAAAGGATAGTTAATGAAATGCCCATAGTCCCACCAGACTCTGTATCCTTCAATTGCGCTTAGATTTAAAAGAGGTTGGAGTTGTATAACTATTCATGTTTCTTTTCAATCTATTTCCATATTGTTTCTTTTCCTGGAAGATAAAATTGTTATTTTCAGCACCTGAAATCAATCAGAAATGAATTGTTAATAATCTGTCCATCTATTCCTGGACATCGCCACCCTCCTGTTGTCAATTGGAATCAGCAGAGTTAGTTAGTTTATTACTTTTACCAGAGTATGGTAAGCATCGTATGCTTCCACCATCCCCCTCCCTCCTGTCCGTCCACACACACTGGCATCAGTGGCCATGAGGATGGATTATGGGCCGCAGCACTAAGAGCGGAGGCCAATGTGAGAGGGGAGACTATGCACTTTGCTGTGTCATGGCATGTGGGTAGAGAACCTGTGGACTAAATGTGAGGGAAATTCATTGTTGCTGGTTCCTGTGAAGACAGATAATAGTAGTTATTTTTCTATTAATCTGTATCAACATCAGTATTATCAGCATTAGTAATGTAACTATTCTTGATTTCCCAGGACATTACTGTTTGTTGACAATGTTGCTTGGTTTGTAGTAGTACATTTGTATTTAGTTACAAGGCAGCTCTCTTATCTCTCTCAGTGGGGAGCTGACCTCACAGACACTTTCACTAGAATGTGAATCCATTCCTGATTGATAGGGTATTTCTGTTTGTGAAAGGACTATTTCCATACAGTTTCATGACTTTAGATTTTAAACTATATTTCATTCATTTTTTTATTTATTTTACATTGTTATACCTTCAGTAACTTCCTTATTTTCCCTCAAATTCCATTCAGTCACCATCTAAACTCTTGTGTTGAAAGTGGCAGCACATTTCTTTCACACATATCAAACTCCCTTTTTCCAGCTTTCCAAGCCTTATTAACTCTTAAACCTCTCGTCAACTTCCTCAAACCTTCATCAAAATCGCTCAGACCCTCTTAAAACATCATTCTGTATCCTAACAGCTGTTCTTTCTCCTTTTCCTAATTTCTTACTAGACAATTCAAGTTATATTTATTGACATGTATTATTACTATTTATACACATATTTCGGTCCATTATTTGAGTTAATAAATTAAGATATTTACCTAACAAAAAATATTTTAGAAAATATGCCTTTTAATTGATTTCAATAATGATTCCCAGATACCTCAGGAAAACAAATTTTCAAAAAAATGTGTTCAGTCAATGATTTCCCCAATGAAGAACCTGCATGGGCACTAAGACTGTCCGCCTGCACGGCTCATATATGTCTTTATTGTGTCACTTCCTCCTATTGAAGTCCAATCTACACCGGTACAGGTTCAGAAGAACTGTTCCCAAAGCCAGATTGAACTGATCAATAGTTCATTTCTTACCTGCACCTTGTATTTAGGGATCTTATATCAGGGGATTTCAAAAACTCTTCATTGTGGAACTCAAAGCTACCAAATGATCACACCTTTAATTTCCTGGAGTATCTGGTTATCTATGTATTCATATCTTCACCAAATTTCACTGTTTCCTCAGATTCACATTTCAAAAATTAGCTCTAATTCAATTTTCAACATTTTATTTTTTTATGTCTGGTTTGTAAAACTCATTCTAATAGTATTTTTATGTTTTATTTTCTCCTTTAAATTATTCAATATTAATTTAGCTGACTTATTCAATGCTTGTAATTTTACATTTCTATAGTATCCTCAACATTCTTACCCTTTGACTAATTCACTCATCTTAAATCCAAGGTCTAATTTTAACTTTAATTTCAGGTATTTTATGCTATGTACCAATAACGAAATATTTTCTAAAAATAAGACTATAATATGTCACTATACTGTTTACATTCTCCTGCTATGGATTTTACATCAGGCTGTCACTCAGGGCTGCACCAGGAGTGCTGCTCCTGTGAATTCCAGCCTTTAGTTTTCCTTTAATTTGACAGATGTTGTCCATAATAGTTTTTTTTTTCTAACAAACAAATTCTTGTCCTTCTGTGTCTTAGAGGACACCATGACTATTTATTTACTTTTATTATTATCATTAATCTATATATATAGAGTATATTTTCTATTACTTTAACATTATTCTTATAATATAATATATTATTCATTTCTTATTTCTGATGCTTTATGCACTCTGTGTACTCTGTGTCTAAATCCTCATTAATCTGTTGTTAAAACATCAATAACTGTGTAATTGTAAATATGATTCTGAAATTATTGGTTACTTCCCTTCTCAGTCTTATTCTGGACTATGCACAATATTAAAATTACAATGCATACAAAACAGACATTTACCTTACATAACTTTCAGACTATATATATATACATAAACACATTGATATCCAAAAGATAATTCATATATTAGATTAGTGGCGTGTTTTGTTGACCCTGCAGTGTCTCAAACAGCCCTTAGCATTTATTTATTAAGCTTATTATTATTTAAAATGAGATGTAAAATAATCTCTTTCAATTATTTCACTACTTTGGTGTTTTCTTGATCTATTATGATCAATTTCTTCTCTAAATTCTTATTATTCAGACAAAGAATTATAGAAGCTTTGTCGGTTTCTATCTTGTTTTTACCTGGGGGTCCAGTCAGGATCCCACTCTGTCTTTACCATTTTAAGTTTAACATTTTTAAACTTGTAGGAATTCACATACAGACATGTATTATAATGCCATTATGCCAATCCTATATTGCCAACGATGGGGCGATATCGTTGAACTTTATTGTACCTCAGGTTCCATCTGGCTTTGACTGCCACTTACTCTGGCTCTTGTGTACAAGGATTTCCTTGCTTAACATCAAGCTCAGTAGGCCTCGTCGTACCTTTAGGTTCCTTTGGTATCTCTCCCCGCAGATCTGTCTTACTTGGAGTTCACCCTACTGTGAACCTCCGCTGTACAGTCAACCTTTCTATTTGTTTTACCTCTACCTCTCCACAGGTTCTCTTTACAATCTATCTACAATCTGATAGCCTCAAACAATCCCGAGATCAAATCTAAATATACAGGGTGGTAATTTTTTAAAGATACTTACCCTTGTTTTGGTCCCGGGAGTGGAGGCAAGTTCAGATCCTCATTCGTGATGCCAAGTTGTAGAACCCGTCTCGGAAATAAGTGGAGAAGTCGTTGAGATAAAGCAAATAGAACAATCAAGCCGGCTTGGAAGCAGCACGTCAGGAAAATTCCTTCATTGAGGACTTAATGTTTACAAACATGAGTGCAGCTTTATAGGAAAGTGACGTGAAATCTTATGGTCGTTCATCCAATCAGAAGGTACAAGTCCGGGTCTGTTTACGATCTGTCTTCCCATGAAGAGGTGATGGATCCAAAAAGCAGATGTCTGTCTTTGATGTGCACTAGAAAGATGCGATCCCACGATCGTCATTTACCTACTGTGAATCGCTCATTAACAGAAACAGTTCCTGCCTGTCTGAGAAACAATTAAGTCCCAAACAGATTTTAAACAAAAAGCTATAGGCTTTTGCTTAGCCTGCTAAAGCTAATCTGCTCAGTCTGTATACAAGCTACTTCTAATGCTAGTATTAATATAAAACATTATATAATTATCACAAAACACTTTCTGCAACTTTCCTATGCAGAGTCTTCACTTCCTCACCGACTACTCAACACAGCTGCTCGTCCAGTCACTGGTCCTCTCCCACCTGGACTACTGCAACTCCCTCCTGGCCGGCCTGCCTGCAACTACAACCTTCCCGCTCCAGTTCATCCAGAACTCTGTGGCTCATCTGATATTCTCTCTGCCCCGTTTCGCACACGCTACTCCACTGCTCTGCTCCCTCCACTGGCTCCCGATACCGGCATGCATTCAGTTCAAGACATTGACCCTTACCTACCGCTGTCTCGACCACACTGCACCAAGTTACCTTCAGACACTTGTCTCTCCATACATCCCCTCCAGACCACTGCGGTCTTCCAGTGCCAGAAGACTAACTCTATCTCCTCTCCACTCCCCTTCCTCCAGAGCCCGCTCCTTCTCATCCCTGGCCCCTAAATGGTGGAACGACCTGCCAATCGAAGTCAAAACAGCAGAGTCCTTGACCTCATTCCGGCACTTACTCAAGACACATCTTTTCAGACAGTACTTATAATATTAGTCCTTTTAATCCCCGTTAGATAGCACTTCACAGGGTTTTATTATGCTTCTTGCGTTTTTGATTGTTTTCCTCCTTGCTCCCTTTCCCGTAGCCCTTGACTGTGACCCTACATCTTGACAGCACTTAGCTTTTACCGTCCAGGATGTATGACCTCACATACTGTACTTGCCTGTGTAAATTGGAAGTTGTAAAATGTATTATATTTTGAATTGCTATGTTTTATGTAAATTGAATTTGTAATGATTGATGCCTTTACTTTATTTTTGCACTTTGTTTTGCACTTGTTGTAAGTCGCCCTGGATAAGGGCGTCTGCCAAGAAATCAAAATAATAATAATAATAATTTCCTGTTTGAGACTTTAATAATATATTTGTCAATTATGTGGATGTTGAAAGGACAAAACATAACATATTTACAGGATAGGAAAAACAATGCTCAAATGTAATTGCAAAATATAACCCACAACAACTTTTCTTTGGGTTAAATCTTGTGTTCTCTTTAAGATTTAATCAAATCCAGGGCAATTTACAGTTGTCACGAGAAACATTTTTCAAAAAATTACAATATGCAGTATATAGATTAATTGCAAAATACAATAAGACAAGCATACGTCCAAGTACATACAGTATGTGCTAAAACAAGTTAAATAAAAACCTAGAAAACTGTGCTTTCAGTTAATGAATTAATTTACAAAGATACATCTAGATACATTATATAAGTGAGAAATATATGTATAATTAACGTATTATTTTTGTGAAATACAGGGACAAGAATGAACTTGGAAGATTATTCAGCTGCATGTAGCAAATTCTGCCCATTGAGGAAAAAATGCAGGGAAGTGTAATGTGTGTTGAAGGGTGTCACATTGAACAGTTTTGCTGCTTCCTGTACCCTACTCCCTCATTCACTCACTCTGCCATGTCAGTAAAACAAAACAACAAAAATCATGTAACAGCATTGTTACAAATAGAATAAGAAGTAATACAAAAACATGGTGACATTTTATTTTAAGTATCCATTATAAATAATATATTAAAATTATTAATTATGTTATTGTTATATGCTATTATTACACATTATAAATATATTAGACATTTATATATATTTTTTTTGCTATATGTTATAATATATTAAATAACATACTTTGTAACAGGTATTAAAACATCAAATTATTATCATAGGCTGCTATAAAACATCTTATAATGTTATTTATTTACATTTACAGTAAGACTGCTTGATAGGTTATAGCTCTACCTGATGTATCTCTGAATTTTGATACATTTTGCCCCTGTTCTATTCTAATTATGCTAGTAAGTCATTGTGTTCTATTTGTATATTTCTCATTACATTGTCAGGTATTCTGATGCATTACAAAATAAATTAAATAGGGTCAGCAACTTTTGTCTTCAGTTATTCAATCAATCAATCAGTTTCAATTATTATAGCACCCCATATAAAGCGTCTCAGGGTGCTGCACAATTCATTAAAAACAGCACAACACAAAAAAAAGCCTGATCAAACAGGAACGAGATTTGAAAAAGAGACAGGGTATGTGTTGCTCTAATGTTCCTCCTTTCTAGTTTCAAAATAGATCTCCTCAAGCTCTAATATAATTCTCAGATTTTCTCAAGTTTGGTGTTTGCTCTCTCTATGAACTCAATCTATTCTCATCCCAGTCTAATTCATGCATCTCATGCTGAGCTCAGACAGAGCAAATAAAGAGCTCTCCACAAGCACTCTCTGAATTGTCATTGTTTTCTTAAAAAAAAAAAAAAAAAAATTAAAAGAAACTCAAATACATGGCCCTCATTGTAGTGGGTTTTATAAGCTTGTCGAAGACAAAAACAAACTTCCAAGACATTTTCAACAGATGTTTTGATATTTGATATTATACAAATATAACAATATTTTCACTGGATATTTCAACATCAATAATTTAACAATATTACTTGCTCTTAAATAGGACATGGAAAACTGCTTATTAGTAATGAGGATGATAATCAGTATCTTTAATATCACTCAGCTCCAAGTGTCTTTCAAGTTTATAAAATCATCACTTTCATGTAATGCAGCCATTTAGACGAGCACAAGACAGCATTTTAGCTGTATCAAAGCAAAACTGCCAAAATCTCAGAACAGACTCATAACTGGTGTAAGTAAGTTTAGTATATTCTGATGTTTTTATCTTTTTATGCAGGGCCCAAAAGTGACCTTTTAGTGTGGTAATAGATATGCCTATATGAAATGGCATCACAATACAAACTATGTAATATCTGTCCATCAACCTAGACTCATAATTTTCAATAAGAAATGTTAACTAGTTGTAAAAATCATGGGTTCGTCTGTTCAGAATATGACCTCTTCTTTGACTTGTTCAATCCCTTTCAAGTCTGTTGGGGAAATGTGCAACAAACATAATACCAGGCATTGAAGACAAATCAATAAACATCAACTTTCTCAAAATACTTTGAAGTATTAAGTAGTAAGCTCACAATGTGAAATCATGTCCCATCTGTCAGAGAATCCTGTAGAAGATTTATGCCTGCAACTGAGAATTCATTCACAAATGCAAATGTGTGTCTCATTTGACATTCACTGGTTTCTTTGTAAGAACACAGTAATTCAATCTGGCCATATTTGATCTGCATCCCATCACAAAATAATACTGTATAATTGTTCCTTCGTTTAGCTTTGACATACTGCTATGAAGTGTAAACAGTATTCCCTATTTGAGCTCTGTTATATACCTTCACAACATTATTATGTAATCTCTGACCAAGAAACTGTTCCACAAGAGACTTATCATCAGCTTCAAGACATAGACTCAATGATGACCCAATCATTGCCACAGTGCTGACAACATTACTTGCTTGATAACTACTGTCACTTGTCATTCTGGCCAAGAACTCGCAGGCTGCAGTGTTCAGCTTTATGTTTTGTGTGATGCTAGGGAGACATTGTATAATCTTTACAGCATTCACCATTTGGACAGGTATATTTTGGGTCCCATGTATAAGACGAAGTAAGTGCCCATTTTTGTCTTCAAAGTGAAAGCAAGAGTGTGTCTGTTGAAGGGTTTGACCAGGCTGTTCACACTTCAGACACCCAAACTGTCCATTGAACTGAGCAGAATTAAGGACTAATGCTTTTGCTGGCAAATCACATGTTCCAGCAATGGTAAAAACTCTGCATATGAAAGGTTCTTGAGCTCCTGCAAACTGAACAGAAATTCTATCTCTTTCAATTTTGTTCAGAGTGTCACACTAATATCAATATGCAAATATCATGTTTTCGTGTTTTGTGCATTGAACAAAACTTAACTCATTTATGACACAATAAAAAGGCCAAACAGAAAACTCTGAAGACTTGAAAATGGGTATGCCATCTGTGTTCCAAGTTAAATAAATGTTCCTCGGATCACTGAGAGGCCCATTGCAAATTGTTGTTGATAAATTTCTCCATCGTATATATTTCCTCGATAGTGTCATGACACATTTTCTGTCAATTAAACCTGAACTTTAGTTTTTTCTCAAAACCTTCCTTAGCAATCAATGACTTCAACTGTGCTTCAATAGGAACTTCAATGAGTTCAAGTTGAGCCCTCGATCAACACATGTGCAAAAGTAGAGAAGAGGAAGGGGAGTTGAATTTCTGTAAATTCTGAAGACTTTCAGTCTGGATGTCAGAGGGGCAGTGCAGAGTGATTAGTGTGAGCAAGTCTTTTCCTGTAATTTTGTGTCTGTTTGCAAATGTCATTATGAGTAGAAGGCTCTCTGCAACAGAAATTGGTCTCCAGTGTTTGTTGAGTTTTTGAGTCTTGTTCCCTGCTCTATGTTTAGCTCTACACTGTCTTCAAATGATAGGTCATCATCAAATGTCAAGTTATCATCTGAAGTCCCCTCCTCAACAAATTGATCAACCAATGTATCTGTGTAAAAAGACAGTTCACTCTCCGATTCTGCATTAAGGCCAGTGCGATGCGTCACTGTTGTGTGTTCATAATACTGGGACAATGTATAATTGGAGTTACAGATGTCACAGGAATTCATGATTGATGGGTTTTCCAGATCAACAAAGTCCTCAGCTTCCAGAGTAGCAGAATAAGGTACTCCTCCAGTGCAGCAGTCAACTGGCCTCCACATTGATTCTAGAAACAAAAAAGTTGTAATACATTTTACAGATTTGTTGTCTTGTTATAATCAGTCAGTGACCTCGACCTCACTATTGGATTCTTCTTGGTTTCTGTCTGCTCAGTGTAGTAGCTCTGCACTTGGGTCCTTTCTCTATTAGCTTTTCGGTCCTCTCACAAGGCAACCGTGACCGAACACTTAGCCCAATCATGGACCCAGTAGATCTCCTCTTTGAGTTACGCCAGGGAGACCGTCCCTTAGTAGAATATGTTAAGGAATTCTGCGTTTTAGCCAACCAGACGCAATTTGACGAGGTCGCTCTAAAGGACATTTTTCGTTTTGGACTCAACAAGTCTATATCCTACCAGATCCCTTATGGTAGACGTGACTGGTCCCTGGTTACATTTATTACTTCTGTTCTTTTGTTGAATGACCCGACCTGGGTTGCGTCCGTCGCCGAATCAGAGGTCCCGACCCCGGCCGCTCCCGCTGCTGAACCAGAGGTCCCACAGAAAGGGAAAAGAAAAAAGATAAAGGTACCTGCTCCAGTCCCGGCCGCGTCCGCTGCCAAACCAGAGGTCCCGACCTTGGCCGCGTCCGCCGCCGAGCCAGAGGTCCCGATCCCGAACCCAGCCTCCGCCGCCGAGCCAGAGGTCCCGATCCCGGTCCCGAACCCGGCCGCCGCCGCCGCCGAGCCAGAGGTCCCGATCCCGGTCCCGAACACGGCCGCCGCCGCCGAGCAAGAGGTCCCGGTCCCGAACCCGACCGCCGCCACCGATCCAGAGGTCCCAATCCCGGTCCCGAACCCGGCTGCCGCCGGCACTACCTCCTGATGCTTCACCTACCGAAACTACTACAGCTCCCAAGACTCCGTCTTCTACGGCTCCCAAGGCTTCCATGCCTCCTGATGCTTCCATGGCTCTGCATCCTGATGCTTTCACAGCACCGCCTCCCGAGGCTATTACTTCTCCGCCTCCTGTGGTTCCCTCGCTTCCGCGGCTCTGCCTCCTGAGGCTACACCTACAGATGCGTCTACGACTCCGCCTCCTGAGACTGCACCGTCTCCAGTGATACTGGCTCCTGTGGCTGAAGCTTCTAAGGCTCCGCCTCCTGAGGTTCTTGCAGCTCCACCTTCCACGGCTCCGTCTCCTGAGGCTCCATCTCCAGACACTTCCATGGCTCCGCCCCCTGAGACTGTGTCGCCTCCTATGATGCCGTCTCCTGTGGCTGAAGCTTCTAAGGCTCTGCCTCCCGAGTCTCCCACGGCTCTGTCTTCTCTGTCTTCTATGGCTCCGCCCATCAAGACCTCCTTGGCTTCCACGGCTCCTGCAATTATGCTGTCAACAGCCCCTGCAATTTTGCCTCCCGAGGTCCCTTCGGTTCCGCCTTCCCAGGCTCCGCCCCCAGAGGAATTTACGACTCCGCCTTCTATGGCTTCCACGGCTTCGCCCGTCAAGACTCCCCTGGCTTCCACGGCACTGCCTTCTGTGGCTTTCACAGTTCCTGTAATTGTGCAGTCCACGGTTCCTGCAATTCTGCCTCCTGAGGTCCCTTCGGTTCCACCTTCCCAGGCTCCGCCCCCAGAGACATTTACAACCCCATCTTCTATGGCTCCGCCTACTGAGGCTTTCATACTTCCCGAGGTATCAACCGTATCGCCTCATGAGACTGTGCCTCCCTCTGCTCTGCCTTATGAGGCTTCTACTGCTCTGCCTCCCTTGGCGCCGCCTCTTGTGGTTCCGCCTTCCTAGTTGCCGTCCCCTGAGACTGCAACTCCTTCGGCTCTGCCTCCAGTGGCGCCACCTTCCTTGGCATCGCCTCCCGAGACTACCAAAGTGCCGCCGCCTCCCGAGACTTCTGAGGCTTCAACAGCTCAGCCTCCCGAGGCCTCCGCGGCGCCGCCTTCCACAGTTTCCCCGTCTCCATCTCCCAAGCCTTCCAAGACTCCACCTCCGACGGCTCCGCTTCCTACAGCTTCCGTGGCTTTGCCTTCCCAGGTCCCGGCTTCTGTGGCCTCATCGGTTCTGTCCACCGAACCTCCAGCACCTCCTCTGCCCGACCTAGACCCTACCTCTTTCTGGAGATTGCCTTCCAGTTCTCCAGACTCTGCATCTGTCCTGCAATTGTCTTTCAGACCTCCTGACCCTGTCTTTGTCTTGTGGCCATCTCCTAGGCCTCCTGAACCTGTTCCTTACCTGTGGCCACCTCAAAGACCTCCAGAACCAGATCCTATCCCATGGCCGTCTTTCAGATCTTTTGACCCTGACTTGTGGCCACCTCACAGACCTCCCGACCTTGCCTTATGGCCACCCTCTAGAAATCTTGCCCTTTCCCTCCTTCATGTCTTCTGTTTCCCCACTACCTTTGGTCCTGATCTTCTGTCCCGTGGCTTTCCCCGCTGTATCCAGTCCTATTCGGCTGCGCCGAGCGTGGAGGGGGGAGGTACTGTCACAGTTCCCTAGCCCTGACCCTCTTCCTCCACTAGAGGCCGCCAATGTTCTCTTGCCTTTTCCTGCTCCCTTCACTGCTTTCCTTTTTTCATTCTATCAATTAACATTCCTCCCCACCCTTGTGCACTTCTGCTTCTGTCCTTTGTTCTCATTGGTCCTGCTCTTGTCTTCTTAGTTTCTGCTCTCCTTTATAAACCCCTCACTGCCCTC
The DNA here is from genome assembly GCF_036373705.1 of Amia ocellicauda. NCBI lineage: Eukaryota > Metazoa > Chordata > Actinopteri > Amiiformes > Amiidae > Amia > Amia ocellicauda. Next base: position 3,005,376 of record NC_089872.1, on the reverse strand, counting down.
ACTCTGGGCAAAGTGTTGTCAGATCTATCTGCTTCACCGAGCCATTGTTCTCCTTAGCCCCTTGTCCTGTACTTGTTTCTATTGACCTCCTGGACTTTGACATTTTGCCTGTGACCTCGACCTCGCTATTGGATTCTCCTTGGTTTCTGTCTGCTCAGTGTAGTAGCTCTGCACTTGGGTCCTTTCTCTATTAGCTTTTCGGTCCTCTCACGAGGCAACCGTGACAACCGCAAATGAATATTCTTAGTAAACAGTCATTTCAAACAAAACCAATTTCTTAGGTATATAAAAGTATTCAGCAATGTTGTCAGAAGCAAATGAGCTGCTGAAATGTGGCTGGGAGAAGAACATAACAGCTGTCCATATAAAACAAAAACATCTGAATTTTTCACCCCTTTCTTCTGTATCTTTTGCAAGTACGTTGCTGGTTCTTGACTTTTCTCCTCCAGCGTGAGTTGTACCGCTGTGCCATTTTCAAATTTAGTAAGCATCAACTTTTGCATTTGCATGAAAAAATGTTAACGGATACAAAATAACCTCTCTGAGTACAAATAAGAATTTGAAAACTGAATAAAATATCAATCAACTGCAACTAATTCATGGACCATACTATAGTAAGGCTACAAAGGAAAAATAATAAAATAATAGAATAAAATAAAATATAAATAGAATAAAAAAGTCTAGGGTGAAAAGGTTCAGTTCCCTCAGTCTCTCAGAGTAGGACATTCCCTTCAGACCTGGAATAAGTCTGGTTGCTCTCCTCTGAACTGCCTCTAGAGCAGTGATATCTTTCTTGAAGTGTGGTGCTCAGAACTGTACACAGTATTCCAGATGAGGAATACCCTTGTTTTAAATTCTACACTTTTGACAATATACCCTAGCATTCTGTTTGCCTTTTTTATTGCTTCCCCAAATTGTTTGGATGGAGAAAGTGAGGAGTCCACATAGACTCCTAGGTTTTTCTCATGCGTTACTTCATCTAGTTCTATTCCTCCCATAGTGTAATTATAGTGGACATTTTTGTTATCTACATGTATTACCTTGCACTTGTCCACATTGAATTTCATCTGCCAGGTGTCGCCCCACAACTGAATAGTCCCTTTGAATAGCCTGTGCTGCCAAGATTGTGCAAATTTAACAAGTTTGCTAACTATCCCAGAGTCCAGATCATTAATATAGATTAGAAAAAGCAAAGGCCCTAGTACGGATCCCTGTGGAACTCCACTAACAACCTTACTCCAGTTAGAAGCAACTCCTCTTATCGACACCTTCTGTTTCCTATACATCAACCAGTTCATAATCCAACTACTTACATGACCCTGAATGCCTACAGCTTCCAGTTTGAGGATCAGTCTTTGGTGAACATTTAGAACATTTTCCACATCTTGTTAGTTTTCCAAGATTCTTCCATTTTTACCCTTTATCTGTTTCACTTCCTCCTTTATTGACCTCTTGCTGTTGTAGTATTGAGAAAAGCTCTTTGCATTAGCTTTAGCTCCAAGAGCTATGTTTCTTTCTATTTCCTTATTTGATTTCCTAATCCCTTTCTTAAGGTCTTTCTTGCAGCTCAACATATTCTATGTATTTTGTTTCATCTCCATCCCTTTTGTATGCGCTATACAACATTTTCTTTCTCTTGATTTTTTTTTTTTTTGCATACTTCTATTATACCATTTTGGCCAATGTTTGTTGGTCCTCAATTTGCTAAGTTTTGGTACAAATTTCTCCTTAGCCTCAAGTAGTATATTCTTAAAATATAACCATCCATTTTCAACTGAATCTGTATCCAGTGTGCTTCAATCTAACTCTTGTTAGAGTGCCGCCTCATACCTTCAATGTTTGCTTTTCTAAAATTGTAGACCATTGTTTTAGACTTGGTCCTTGTTTTTTGAAAGAATGACTCAAAGCTAACCATATTGTGATCACAGTTTGCCATTGGTTCTCCAACTAGTATCCCTTTGGTATCAAGTCAATGCATGCACTCTCCCTGGTTGGTTCCCTGACAAATTGAGTTAGAAAGCAGTCATTTACCATCTCAACCATTTCTATTTCTGCTTCTGTAGTCCCAACTGGGCTTTCCCAGTCTATGTTTGGGAAATTGAAGTCCCCCATTATAACACCCACATCCTTGCTACTTGCAGTCCTGATTACACTGTACAATGCAACATCTTGCTGAATATCTGAGTTGGATGGTCTGTAACACACTCCTACCACTAATCCTCTGGATCATTTATTCAAAAGTTTGACCCACAAAGATTCTGTTCTGTTATTGGGATCTAATTTGAGTTCTTCTGCCTCAATGTCATTTCTGCCATATATTGCCACCCCACCCCCTCTTCGATTTTGCCTGTCTCTCCTAAACTGTGTGTGCCAACACTGTGGCTTCTCGGTCTATCATCTTGTTCCTTATACTCCTGGCATTGAGGTACAAACATTTCAGCACTTTCCTACTAGCAGTTTCCCTTTGTTTTCTTTCCTTAGTGGAACATCTCCCATTATCAGAGCTCCCTCTATATATATATATATATATATATATATATATATAAATACCCAAATAACAAATACTTTGTTTAAAGTAAAGCGTATTAAATGTATTTATTTTGTGTAAAAGTGAACACAGGACATGCAACAAAAGGGAAAATACAGTGAACATAAACGAATGGCTTAAACAGACAATTAACTTTAAGTGAATGTCTAACCTTGTTCATGGTCCAAAGTGCAGCAAGTGCAATAGTCATTTACTTGTTTTCTAAAACCTTTCACCAGTGTCTTTGACTGATGTTATCAGTCAAACAGGCAGGCAGCAGTAATTAAATGTTAAAATATAATCCCTGACAATTGATCTCCAGGGAGCAAAATGAATTGCATTTCTGCATCGTTTCCATCTGCTCGCTCCGATATGTTTTCCTACCAGTTCTTCCCAGGGAGACTTGCCGCAAAGCCAAGAAAGGTCACACAGTTGCAATGTTTCCATCCGGCTGTTCACTATATTGGCAATCGGAAATCTTCAGGAGCAATTGTTGCAGACTGGAATAGGACGTTGTTTTTGTTTTGTTTGTTTGTCTTAATAGTATTAAATATTTTTTGCACTCTTTATATTTAACATGCTATAAAGGGATTTGCAATGAGGACGTTAAGTCTTCAAATATAATAGGGATCTTGTCAATAATTAATGTGGTTCTTTGTTTACATGATTTTGTTTGGAGAATATGTCCTCTTTTGATCTTTATAATTGTTGCGTATCTTGTAAATGTTATACCACCTAATATCATTACCAGCCTCTTTGTTCAAAGTCAAAAGCACAGTTTTTATTTTTTGTCATATGTCATATGTCAACATTGGTAACCAGATCTGACTATCTTCAACAAGGGATCTACATATTTTAAACATAGTAATTTTGTTATTTTATGGGACTAATATTAATTTCTTAGGAGAATTATTCTTACACAAAATAAATGTATTGCAGTATTCAATATTTGAATATATATCAAGTTAATATATATCAGTTATATTTAATTATACAATCATATAATTTGAAATCTGTATATCTCTTCCAGGACATTTTTATCATTACTATGTGTGTATTCTTTTCAGTATGTGTCTGCTTTGTCAAGTTTTAATTCACAGCTGGAACAAAATCACAATTAAATTGTTCAGATGCCTACCATATGCCATGAGGGAAGATTCAGATACACTTTTAAAGTATTAAAGACAATAAAATAGTTCTACAGTAAGAATGGACAAATGGCAATGAATGCATTCAGTCCAGTGTCTTCTATTGGCATTTGTGTGATACTAATAAACTTGTTTGTGGTCTATAGGACAGTTGCAAAGAGATGTTATTCTATTTGGATTTTTTTTTTTACATATTTCTGTTTAATTGTCTGTGTTTTGCTGGAGAACAACTTTATTTTTCGGACATCCTGCCAAAAAAAAAAAAAAAGGTACAACTGGGCATTTTCAGTGGCAGTATCTTAGTTTTTGTATTTTAGCCTAGCGGCATATCCTTCCTGGAATGTTTGTCCCTTTTTGGTATCTGCCAAGTGAAACACCAAGAGCAGGAAAAGTGACGTATTCAGTTACAGTTTAAGGTCTGTTTTTGAAGTTGGTTTGTTGTGTTTCGTTGCCCTGTTTTAAACCCTGCTGTGAAATATGTCTTGGCCACAAAACACAACCTCTCTCAGTTTCTCAGACTGGAGGTGGTCTCCCAAAGGGAGCTGTTGTAGCTTTAACATAGGGGTTATGAAAAACTGGAGAGAGGGAATATTTCAGTTTAATTCACTATCCTGATAAATGGATGGAAACTAGATGAATAAATAAGGGTAGCACAAATATTATATGACCTATTCAGAGCTGGAAAACATGTCAGACACTTTGTTGTCCATTTAATAAGGTTAGCTCTGCTTAATACTCATAGTAGTTAAAACCTATTTTAGGGATTGTTTTGCCCTACACCATTCCCTAGTACATGTATTGCTAATGTGTATGTTTATTTTTTATGACTTTTGTAATCTTCTTTTATTAACAGTACTTCCTGCCATGTTTAAATTATTTTATGCAAATCCTTAGCTCCAAAGCTCTATGCAACTTCCAATTGTGCATATCATTTCGCCTGCTACTCTTCCTGGATAAACACAGTGTCAGACTGGAGGTGGTGTCCCAAAATGGGAGCTGTTGTGGCTTTACCAGAAGGGTTATGAAAGAATGGATTTTGTAGGTAAAAATATCTTACTCAGATGATGTCAAACTTGAGGAAACATGTCAATGTGTGTTTTGATTTTATTATTATTATTATTTACTCATTAGCAGGCACACTTATCCAGGGTGAGTTTACACAAGAAACATTTTAACGCATTACAAAAGGGCAGAAAGAAAGTACAATCAGTACAATAGACAATAAGCATAAATCTTGGTGCAATGAGGTAACAAGTGCAGACATAATATAGTCCTTGGTGCATGCTAAATGGAGGGGGGAGGGGCATATGAGAAATCGCAGTAAGAGAGTAGGAGTGCTAACATTATATACAGTAAGTACAAGAGGACATAAGGAAGCATAGTTTAATAAAGTGTGTAATAGCAAGAGTGCCGAGCAGCTCAGGAGGGTAGGCTGCTGTATTAGAAGTTGGAAAATATGTGTCTTGAGTAATTGGTGGTCAGGGACTGTGAAGGGACTGCAAGATCATTCCACTACTTTGGGGAGAGGGCGGGAAAAGGAGCGGGGTCTGGAGGAAGAGGAGCAGAGAGGAGGTAAAGTCAGTCTTCTGGCACAGGAGAACCGGAGAGGTCTGGAGGGAGTGTAAGGAGAAATGAGAGTCTCTAGGTAGCTGTAGGTGTTGTTGAGACAACAATAGGTAAGAGTCAAAATCTTTGAGTTCGAGAGCCAGTGAAAGGGGCATAATAGTGCAGTAGCATGAGAACCCCAAACGAGCAGGTGAGGTCTGGATGAGCTGGAGCAGGCGGGTAGGAGATGCAAGCAGACCAGCCTAGAAAGAGTTGCAGAAATCCAGGTGGGAGTGGCTGCAAAGGCTGCAGATAGATTCAGGAGGACCAGGTCAGGGGAAAGGGTTAAGCAAGTCAGTGACTGCTAGGAGAGCAGTCCCACTGGAGTGAGCAGTGCAGATCAAGGACTGAGTGGTAATGAGATAAAAATGTTTTTATGCAGTTTCTTGTTAATCTCAATTCTCAGCATTGGAGACCAGCTCATTCCATACATCCTGCACTTCAGATGAAAACCTTTACAGTATGGCAGTTAAAGTGTTAATTATACCCCAGTGATTGCCCAAATTACTGTACAAAATTGTAGACCAACCACAAAAATGTGAAGATTTTTTTAAATAGTCAAGGTGACAAAGAGCCATAACTTGACAGGATTCTGATTGAGCCATTACATTTGTGAGGGTGAATAAAATATTATCAAAGATAGCTCTTTAAAGTTCTGATACATTAAGGTAGGTGACTGTAATGAGTATAATTCTAACAAAAACATCGTTCCCACAGGGCTGTTTTTTGAATTACTTGTGCCATTTTATTCATGTAAATTTTAAGACAAATTAGAAACAGAAATAAGTAATATCTTTGCCACTGTCATAAAAAACCTTTCAGAGAGAGAACAAGTGATGAAAGATGTTGTGTGTATTTCTAACTGCAGTGTGATCTGTTGAAAAGTAGTTGGCATTATTGAGAGAAACATCTTCTGGCAGGTTCAGAGCTAATTGGTGTCAATGGCAGGGAAGCATGGAGTTCAGTTCACTGAAAAGCCTCCACCAAATGAACAGAAGGAAGAATAAATGGCCTAGCAATTCTGCGGTGGAGAACATCTTTTTAGGGAATTACTTTCCCCACTTTAGATCAAATTTAGAAAACAAACAAAGCTAAACCCCATCAAATTGCAACTTGGAGGCAGAATGCACATTTCATATTTTAATTGGCAATTTACCTCAGTCATATGCACCCCTGTCAAGGTTAATTGGAGTTAATAATAGACCTTGTATTGGGCTGCCCAGAAAGTGTGCATTTTATAATTTTCCTTTGCACAATATTGCTTATAAAAGCAATTTTTTTCAAAGCTTTTCAACTATAAATATTATTGCCATATTGTGACAGTTGTGGATACGGTATTAGGTTATTATTTCCTACATTATTGTTTGGGTTTATTATAATTTTATTTAGTTTATTACTCCAAATGTTCAGGTTTTCCTTTTAATTCTCAAGATTACATGCTGTGGAAGTACCCAGCAATACTTAATACATGGTAGGATGTGGTTATGAACTTTCTCATCTTTAGATTTAGTAAGGAACGGAAACATCATTTATATTTTTTCATTTGAACAAGGTTGGTGAACTTTGTTTGTTACTGCACCAAATTTCCCCTGTGGTATAAAAAAGTTTGAATACATTATTTCAGACTCTTTAACTACCTGGCATTTCAGTTTTATTATTCAAGTTTAAAACATTTGGCTTTAAGTGTAATGCTAGGGTCACACTACATGATTTCTACAATCCTACCTGATTTTGAAAACGGCGGGCAGCTCACACTTAACGACCATTTTTCACTGTTTTTTAATGTCTTTTGCATCATGATGAGTGCACACTACATGATTGCTTCAGTACAGGTGATCACACACTTAATGACTGATCTGAAATCCTTGTAGTCACGGAAACACACATGATCCATCAAGAGAAACAGTTAACAAACATGGACCTGCACATTTACAAGTGTCACAAAAATAACAAATGTCCACACTTCTGTGCAGATCTGCACAGAACGTGACCACAAGCTCGCCACTGTTGCTGTTTGCGTTCATCTGCAGACAAACACCAAAAATGTAGTGAAATGAGTATATGGATGAAGACATGGCTGGGGAGGTGAGGGCAAAAGTCTGCTGTGAGAGCTGGAGGTGATTAACAGTAAAAGGCTATATCCACCCCACTGTATGATCATTGCATTATAGGTATCGATATTTTGTGCAGATTACAGATTTTAATTGGTATTTGTATTTGAAAATATTATTTTCCCTGTATTAGAATATTTTTAAATGAACTTTCCCAAAACAACCATTGTAATTTGAAGTATTTTAATACAAATCAAATGCTCTTGTCATGTTTATTGTACCTGTTTTTTTTTTTTCAATTAACTCTCATTGGCTGCTGCCGGTCTCCATGTGATGCTGATCACGTTGCCCTACACAATCGGTTCCGATCAAGTAGTAAATATTAAACATGTTTAATAAAATCGTTGGGGCTCTGACTAGCTTACGATTGGATAGGAGGGCAAGCGATTCCATTGCGGACTATCTCACACTACACGTTGATGGGTAGCAGGCACGCACATCAACCAAGCTGCTTGTCGTGACGATCAGTGCAGATTTGTCAGGATGGCCAAATCATGCTAAAATTGGGCTACAAATCGTAGCTTGACAGACCTGTGGAGTGGCAGATTAAGCCGTATTCAAAGGTTTCACTTCAATCAGTCCTATAAGGATGGTTTTATTTATGCATAAAAATAACTATGAAACTGAATGTAAAGTATAGCTAGAACAATCAGATAACTCATTTGGTGCTCTGATTCCATATGTATGGATGGTGGCCTCACAGGAGACAATTTCTATAACTGGAACAATTAAGTGGCCTACCAGTATGGAGTGAATTCACTGTCAAAATTTGCGAGCACAGAAATACAACTTGTACGTTCAAAACTACACTTACATTTTTTTATTTTATGCTTACAATTCAATTCTGCGCTCGTTCAATATTGTTTACATATTTGCAGTTTCGTTTACACATTTGCAGTTCTGTCCGCGCTCGTTCAATCTCGTTTTTACATTTGCAGTTCTCGCTGCGCGCTCACGCTTCTTCACGCAGTTCTTTTTGACTGTTTTCACACCAACTCAAAAACAACGCGTAGTGCAGGCATCCTAGATGATCATCGCACTATCGATCTCCATCACACATGGCTGACCATGGCAGACGCTAAAAAAGCTTGACATGGCTTAATGACAAGACTGACACTTTCCAAACTGTTACACAAAGGATGGGATGTTTAAAGTGTCGTGTTAAGCCCTAGCCAGACTTAGCTGCGCTTAATGTTGAACTCGTGTATTACTGTACTTTAAAATATAACCATTTATATTCATATAACTTTATAATGAACAAGACTGGCACCACCCAGGCTGATAGACAAAATATGTAATGTTCAAATTGATATTAAAAGTATCTCGTTAAGCCTTGCTGTAGCCAAGTGTGAATTGTGCTTCATATTGAAAGCTTATATGTGGTTATTGTACTTAAGTAAAGCACTTAGACGAAGAGGCGTTTAACTTAACAGAATCAATATCAACGTCACGTCAGTCTTGTCATTTATTAAATTTGGATATCAATGGTTAAGTTTTAAGTACAATAAACCACATTAAGCACAATGCAGCTTGGCTACAATACAATAGGGCTTAGAAAAGACAAGACAGTTATGCTTTTAATGTCATTTTAAACATCCAATCTTTTGTGTAACAGTTTGGAAAGTGTCAGTCTTGTCATTTATAGATGGGATGTAAACGGCTATGTTTTAGTACAGTAAGTCACGCTGAGCGTTTTCAAAGTGATATTCACCTAAGTGAATTATTATACACAGAGTAAGGTCATAATCATATTGTTTATGTTAGTAAAAACATATCGATCCTTTATTCATAGTAGGACGTGCCTAACTTTAAACGTACAAACTCTGCAAAGTAATGGTTATGCTTAAAGCACATTAAACCACGTTAAGCTTTTTTAGACTGTCCCTCTGCTGTGGTGTGGCCAGCAATGTGTGATGAGAATGGAGATCGATAGTGCGATGATCATGTAGGATGCCTGCTCTACGCGTTGTTTTTGAGTCGGTGTGAAAATAGTCAAAAAGAACTGCGAGCGCGTAGAGAGAAGCATGAGCGCGCAGCGAGAACTGCAAATGTGAAAACGAGATTGAACGAGCGCAGACAGAACTGCAAATGTGTAAACAAAACTGCAAATATGTAAACGATATTGAACGAGCGCAGAATTGAATTGTAAGCGTAAAATAAAAACCGTAAGTGTAGTTTTGAATGTACAAGTTGTATTTCTGTGCTCGAAAATTTTGATAGTGAATTCACTCCATATACCAGTCTCAATCTGCCCCTGGTGTGCAGAAACTCATTTGTATTCAGCTTTGCAGTTTCTTGGCAGATTGAAAGTGTGGAAACTAGTCCCTACTGGTGCCCAAACTTGTTATCTTCCAGTTGATGTACTGACTAGCATGGAAATATGGATGAGGGACCTGGAAAAATGTTTTTTAGTGAGTTGTCAGATGGTACTTTCTGTACAGTATTATATTTAGAGACACTTGTTTTGCTTCTACAAAAATTCTCATCACCCTCAACAGTCCTCCCACTCACACTGGAACAAGGATCCACAGACCCCAGAGAACTGGGGTAAGAAATCTTTATTACTTAATCTGTGTTGTCTTGAGGCTTGATGGAAGCTATTTAAAATCACCGTTGAAAAGATAGGGGCATAAAACTAATATTAAACTCTAGGTTACAAGTTATACAGAAAAAATGAACAAAATAAAATGATAGGTTGCGTATGCAACTGTGGTTATCTGAGAAAAGAAGCACTGCCTAAGGGGGAGGGGTTTTCAGCGCACGCACTGGAATGTATCAAAGACATTTGTCTGCCCTCAAACAGGACCCTTCCGCTTCCTGTTTGTATAAAAGGTGACGTCTGCACAAAGACTTCCTCTTTTTGCCGGGAGCTAGAACTTCCGTGCGACCTTGCGACCCTTGGGCAGTGCTTCTTTTCTCAGATAACCATGGTTGCATATGCAACCTATCATTATCTTTCGAGTTAGAAACACTGCCCAAGGGGGAGGGGTTACAGTATAACCAAACCATCACAAAAGGGGAGGCAGCGGGCTGGTAAGAGAGCCTGCCCCGAGGCGTACCTACTAGGAGCTGTACCAACTCTATGATAGAAACCACAGGGGCCCCTTGGGGCCACATCCGGGCTGCCCAGACGCAAAGACCACAGTCACGCTGAACTGGGAAGAAATAAGGAATGGTATATCCATGGGGCAACAAGAACCTTGTGGCTACCGTGAAGCTTAGTAATAGCAGCCTCCTGCTCTACTAGCAGAGCTAGGAGCGGGGCCAATACCAAGACCACACCATATAGGCACAGGGTTCAGTCTCGCAGGAATGCATAGAGGAGACAGCGTGGCCACATGTGGGCTAGCGCGTCCATCCCCAGGGTTCTTGACTGATCCCGAACGGAGAACCATATGGGACAATGTGTGGACTCCGCCGAAGCAAAGAGATCCACCTCCACCTGAATCACCAGCAGGTGGAGACACCATTCCGACACTGGAGGGCCTCCCCGAGAGAGGAGGTCCGCCACCGTGTTGGAGATGCCCGGGAGGTGGGCTGCTCTAATGGAGTGCAGCTGAGGCTGCATCCATAGAAGCAGACAACGCACTAGCCTATATATTGTGTGTGATCGGAGACCACCCTGCCTGTAGGCAACCACCACTGTGTTGTCTGTCCACACTAAAACATGATTGCCCCAGAGGACCAGCATGAAATTACCCGAAGGCCAAACTCTGAGAGGTGGTCGAGGATCAGGCTTGTGTGGCTCTGAACCTGCTTCCTGGAGTTCGAACAGACCAGCTAGTCGTCTAGATAATTGAGGACGCGGATCCCCTGGCAACGCAAGGGGGCCAGCACTCCGTCCATGCACTTGGAGAGAGTGCAAGAGGCTAGAGATAGGCCAAATGGGAGAACAGCAAACTCGAACGCTCGGCCTTTGAAGGCGAAGTGGAGAAACTTCCTGTGTGCCTGCACAATGGGGATGTGAAAGTAGGCATCTTTCAAATCCACCAAGGTGAACCAGTCTCCAGGCTTGATAGCCTGAGATATGGTGAGCAGGGTGAGCATGTTGAAACGGAACACCTTGTGGTGGCGATTCAGGTACCTCAGAACCAAGATGGGGCAGAAACCGTTATCTTTCTTGGGCACAAGGAGGTATGGGGAATAGAATCCCTTGTGCTGCCCTGGAGGGGGCACTTCGCGGATCGTGCTTTTCTCCAAGAGAGCAGCGATTTTGACGTGAAGCGCCACACACTGCAATGGGTCTTTCAATTGCGTCCACACCACGCCTCTGAAGGGGGCGCTGACCGTCCTCTTGCCACAGTTCCTGGAATTAGGCCTTGCTCTACCGCGGCGGGCCTGGGTAGGAATCCGGAGGGCTCATGGTAGAAAAACCACCAGCCAAAGCAGGGCTTAACACACCATAACCACTACACGGATGAGTGAGCGCAGCAGAGCTCAATCCAGTAAACTGGAAGAGCAAGACCTCCTACAGCCGCAGTAGTGGGCTGTAGTGCAGGTGCAAGCCGACAGAGGAGCACCTTTCGTGGGTGAGGTCTCTTACAACAGACCGAGGCTTAGGCCGGGTCTGCTTGCTGTTTTCATCAAGACTTTTGTAAAGTTTTTATTCAACAGGACTTTTATTGCAAAAAAGGCTTGATGGAAACCTGACTAGTAATAACAAAACATAAAGATAGTAATGTAGATGTAGAAGATAATTACCAAAAATAGTAATTAAATAAGTAATAAGGAGTGGCTCCTGTGACACTCAAATTGTGAAAGTATTGCTTACAAAAAAGTAAACAGAAGCTTCTTTAAGCAAATCTCAACAAAGAGCAAAGGTTTACATCTATTCCAGACAACACTGCTTCCAAGTTGGGTTTTGTCATATCCAACTATGACTGAGATTGCCCATGGGTTGAGAGGTGCTGGGATTAGATGGCCAGTCATGGTTTTCTCAACTTTCTACTTGCCACCCATGTAATATAGGCACCAGTGAGATTCAGAGTATTATCAGTTCTCCAAACAATGGTTTAGACTCAATGGCAGAAAAGAAGCAGATGGCTTGGCAGCACACATTTCAGAGGATGGGTATAAGCAGTCTGTATCTCTCCAGTGTTAGTAAGGGGGTTGTAGTGGTGAGCTGAATAAGTTTTGCAGATGCCTTGGGTATAAAACTGCCAAGGAGTAAAGAAAAAAATAACCAAAATTATGCATTAAAGCTGGGGCAGGAATTTAACTGGAGATGTCAGATAGCCACTGTTGTCTCAATAGCTTAAACTGAGGGAAATCAGTGGAAAGGAAACGCATAACAGAGAATAGATCAGTGAAATGGAAATGTTGACACTGAATAGACATGTTGAAATAGCGTATCATGATCCATATTAATCTAATCTAATTTAGATGGAAACTCACTACAGAAGAGCAGTACAATGTATTAGTGCTTCGTTGTTTGTGGAGTGTGAACATATACAGTGCATCCGGAAAGTATTCAAAGAGCTTCACTTTTTCCACATTTTGTTATGTTACAGCCATATTCCAAATTTGATTAAATTCATTATTTTCCTCAAAATTCTACAAACAGTACCCCATAATGACAACATGAAAGAAGTTTGTTTTAAATCTTTGCAAAAATGTTTAAAATATAAAACAAAAAAGCACATGTACATAAGTATTATGCAGTTAAAAAAACTTGAATAAATTAGTAAGACATGATCTGCCTCATCTAAACCCACATTGACTCTCACCAAGAATATTATTTTTGTTAAGATGCTCTTCTTTTTTTTGTCTAATATCTTTTTCTAAAATTTTACAAGTAATACAAGTGAGACTCATTGGTCTGTAATTTCCTGGCTCAGTTTTGTACCCTTTCTTGTGGATAGATATGACATGCACATCCCTGCTCTAAGTGTCCATTGGAATATTTTACTTAGCGGTCTATATATAATTTCCCTAATTTAAGTACTTTTGGAAATATACCATCTGGCCCAGGAGTTTTGTTCATTTTTAATTTTGCTAGTCCCTTTTGGACCTCCTCTTCATTTATCCTGATATCTGTTAGAGTTTGGCTAGATACTTCCATGTTTAGCCTTTAGTTCCTTTATTGACCTCTTGCTGTTGTAGTATTGAAAAAAGCTCTTTGCATTAGTTTTAGCTCCTTAACTAGTTGTATATATTCTTTGTATTTTGTTTTGTCTTTATCTCTTTTGTATGCACTATACAACATTTTCTATCTTCTGATATTTTTTGTATGATTTTTCCTGAGCCTCTAGTTTGCTAAAATTGCAGACCATTGTTTTATTATTATTTCTTGGCAGATGCCCTTATCCAGGGCGACTTACAACATAAGTGTAAAACAAAGTGCAAAAATAAAAGTAAAAGGCATCAACCATTAAAAATTCAATTAAACTAAACATAGCAATTCAAAATACATTTTACAAATTCCAATTTACAATTTAAACAAGCAAGTACAGTAAGTAAGGTCCTACATCCTGGACGGTAAAAGCTAAGTGCTGTCAAGATGTAGGGTCACAGTCAAGGGCTACGGAAAAGGGAGCAAGGAGGAAAACAAAATTGAAAACACAAGAAGCATAATAAAACTGAGAAGTGCTATCTAGCAGGGATAAAGGACTAATATTACAAGTACTGTTGGAAAAGATGCATCTTGAGTAAGCGCCGAAAGGAGGTCAAAGACTCTGCTGTTTTGACTTCGGTGGGCAGGTCGTTCCACCATTTAGGTCCCAGGGATGAGAAGGAGTGGGCTCTGGAGGAAGGAGAGTGGAGAGGAGGTAGAGTTAGTCTTCTGGCACTGGAGGAGCGCAGTGGTCTGGAGGGGATGTATGGAGAGATGAGTGTCTGAAGGTAACTTGGTGCAGTGTGGTCAAGACAGCGGTAGGTGAGGGTCAATGTCTTGAACTGAATGCATGCCGGTATCGGGAGCCAGTGGAGGGAGCGGAGCAGTGGAGTAGCATGTGCGAATCGTGGCAGAGAGAATACCAGACGAGCCGCAGAGTTCTGGATGAGTTGGAACGGGCGGGCAGTAGTTGCAGGCAGTCCAGGCAGGGAGTTGCAGTAGTCCAGGTGGGAGAGGACCAGTGACTGGACGAGCAGCTGAGTCAAGTAGTCGGTGAGGAAGGGACGGATCTGGCGTATGTTGCTCAGAAAGAATCTGCAGGTGTGTGTCAGCGTGGTGATGTGCTGGGTGTAGGAGAGCGCAGGATCAAGGGTGACTCCTAGATTTTTAGCGGAAGAAGGAGAGAGTGTGGTGGATTCCAAGGGGATCAAGATGGGGAGGTCAGCAGAAGGTGAGGAAGAGTGGGGGAAAAACAGGAGAACTGTTGTAGAGGTTGAGCTTGAGGTGGTGTGAGTGCATCCAGGCAGAAATGGCAGACAAGCAGGAAAAGATGCGAGAGGGGATGAGAGGGTCGGAAGAGGGAAAAGACAGGAAGATCTGGGCATCATCAGCATAGAAGTTGTAGGAGAAACCATGGGATGTGATGGAGCGATATGGAGCGATATGGTTTTAGACTTGGTCCATGTTTTTTTTTAAAGTATGCCTCAAAGATAACCATATTGTGATCACAGTTCACCATTGGTTCTCTAACTAACGTCCCTCTGACTCAACCTCAGTCATATTGAATAGCTCCTTTGATATCAATTTTCCAGGCAGGATTTTGATGATATTGATGGTTGATGGTTATTTATTGACACTGATTCAGCTGAATTGTCATTTACATGGTTGCTTGTTTCTTTAAGCTATTTGTGATATCTTCATCGGTTTGCACTGCTTGTTTTCAATAGGTTGAAGGTCATAAAGTTTTCTTGGAATTACACAATTAGATGTCTTAATAAATGTCAAATTCATTGTTCTTGCCAATTACAGGAAACCCTGTCAGTACAGGGATAATGTGTAGATATCTGTATATTGAAAATTGTTTGTAAGACATGGGTGGAGGGCAGTCTTCCAATTAATCAGTAATGGCAGGAGAATGCATAACCATATATATATATATATATATATATATATATATATATATATATATATATATATATATATTAAAACCTCTTTGCACACGTTTCACTTTTAGTTGCACACACAGAGAATGGTTAATTGTTGTTACAGTGAATGTATGGAATTACCTACCTTTTTATGTATGTATTAATGTCGGTAAGCATCCATCTAAATTAAACAACTTTAATTTAAAGAAGACCCATTGTAAATTATTTCACAGCCTCTGTTTTACCTGTGAATCATGGGAATAATTTGTGGAAAACAATTATGTACCACACATATGCACCACCATGCCGGCATCAATGAAAAGGGCTTTATATGCCCAACCACAGCTGTTAGAGAATTCAAAACAACTTCAATTTAAATAACACCAATTGTGATTGATACACAGCCTCCATTTTACCTGTGAATCATAAGAATAATGTATAAACTTGTAAAAAAAAAACTTAACAGAAAAATTAGATATGTATAGTAGTAACCTTGTAATGTCAATAACATATACAACAGAAAACATTCTCAAAACAACTTAAATTAAACATGGTATATATAATGTGAATTGTTACACAGCTCCATGAGTGAATCCTTGTTAAGTTGTAATGCCTATATACATATACTAACCCAAAATGAAACTCAAGATAGATAGTTTTGAACCACTACTTCTATGTGTGGGGTGATGAGGGTTAAAAAACAACAACACGTGACACATTTTATTATTATTATTTGTTTTAATTGTATGCCTGGAATCTGTGATTAGGGATATCAAGCCATTTTACGCATGGCTAATTTTGTGATTTTGCGGGATGATACTGTTTTTCACAAATTATTCACATTACTTTTATTTAAAATAATTGGATATCATAAAACTAAAATATTTTCATAATGACAATAATAATAATAATAATAATAATAATACATATTATTATTATTATTATTATTATTGTAATTATTAATATATACGTTCATTATTTATTTACATAGGTATTGTTTATATGAATTAATAATATTAATTATTATTATTTTAGTTTTATAATCATCAAAACAACATCAGGAACCCAGGGAAACTAAGATAAACATTATTATTATTATTATTATTATTATTATTATTATTATTAAAGTGTGATTATTCATTATAGGAACTGAGGGAAACTAATGGGACTTTTATTTAAAATAAATATTGACACTTCTGGAAGTTCGTTTTACCACTGGAAGCCACTATTGTTGTTTAATGTTGCTGGCTCCACACTCCTAAATGCTAAGAGCCTGCATCGTATGGCAAATAAAAACATTTACTTCAGTAGGTACCCAAACAGAACAAAAGCACACAATGAAAAAAATACCTAGGTACAAATTACATTTTACATTAAATGTATTTGTCTATATGTTACACTCAATTTCTGGATAATAATAATAATAACCCCCCTCCAGGTAGTCAGGCAAGTCTTCTGCAAGCTCCACCATATACACCACCAGGAGGCAAAAGGTGCTGGGAATACTGGCAGCCTGGGCCTCCACTGCAAAGGATTTCTGCAAGATGATCTCTAGTCCTGCTGGAAATCATGTGGTATGGCCGAAAAGGGCAGGGTGGTCACCATCACCACAATGACAGAGTCCACCACTGGGAAGCTTGCCAGGCCCGTATCACCTGGAGGAAAAAGTCTGTGAAGGCCGGCAGAGCGCACATGGTAATGAAACAGATTGGCACTGCAGAGACATAGAGCACCCCTGGTTCTCTCCATGGATGACAGAGGTGGGAGCCTGGAGAGTGGATGCAGGACAGATCATGTAAAGCAAGGCAACATCGTGACCATGTTGTTGACACATTTTGAAAAGAAGGGGAGGAAAACAGAGAGTCCAGAGCTCTGGAGAACTACTCACCACCATTCAGATGCTTCTCAACATACTGTATTTGTAGAAACCAGGGTCTCTGAGAAAATAGAGTATAACAAAAATGAACACACCCTAAAAGCGGCAACTGCCAGCTTTCATGTGAAAGACAAAGGAGGGGGTGGGTTGTAAGGATGATAGTTCAGTGGATCACAAAGGTTAAAGCAGTTGAATAGTCCCTACTTCTACTGAAGACTTCTCCTCCACAATGAAAATGCAAAAGAGAAAGTGCAGTGAACTTGAGTGTTGCTGGGTTAAGGCCAATTTCATCACAGCACATGGGCACCTATCAGCAGCTTTGTTAGAAAACTTCAAGTGCTTCCTTGGAGTATTATCCCATAAACATACTCCCTTATTGGGAAATGTTTTTGACTTGAAATATGTGTATATGTGTGTGTATATATGTAGGTATATATATATATATATATATATATATATATATATATATATATATATATATATACCTACAGTCTCACAGTAAGTAACATTAAACCAGCAATTTCAGTAGACAATATAACCTGTTTTTAGACAGCTGTTTGATCATAGTTTTTAAAACTGTATGTATCTTTCATCACGTTACTAATACTGTATTTTGTAGTAAAATTCTTCAATAGTAAAATTATGATTATGTCAAGCTACAGTATAGTATGGTATTTCGTTTTTTTCCCATGTGTTAAAGCAGTGGTCTGTGGCTAAAATTTGCACAGACCACCTGCTGAGCTGGTCCTTTAAATGCACATTGGAGACAGACTGAGATTAAAAGGCTCAAGCAAGCCCTGCCAGGTTTCTATGACATGATCAATGCTTCATTTCCATCTGCCTGGCCCTGAAGAGAATTGAAATGTACTAAAATAATTTGACCCTAGAGAAATGGATTCCGTCAGTCTCCATCAAATCTAAAAAATGGAAGCACTTTTTGTCAATCTGGTAAAATTGATGCATTTTCATACTCAAAATTAATAAGAATAATGAATAAGAAATATTTTTTCAAATCTGACCTTAGTGTATGAATAAAGAACAAACAACAATAACACCAAAAAGTTTTTGCTTGAAAACACTCTTAACTTGCTTAATCAATAAAAGGCTGGAAATGGTAAAAGAGGTACATATCCATGGTGTTTTATCAGGACTATTTGTGAGTTTAGTGTAAAGGTAGTTATGTAAAAAAAAAATATTTAAGTACAGTGCAGGCCAAGATTTTGAAGTTTGAAAGTAATCCATATGTATAGACTGACTGGGAGACAGCACTCTAAAGGAATACACTATGAATACTTTGCTGAATTGGCAATGTGTAACAGGAGGCCAGTGTGTTATAGATTATAGAATAGGGGAGTGTGTATCTTTAGCTTGAGAAGTCAACTTGCAAATTTAAATACATAAGCTTCTCCAAACACTCAGTTGCTTTCTTCTTTTAATCATCTGTAATGATTTTAAGTGCTATTTCTCCTGTAATTGAAAGGACACAGTCTCTATAGTATTTCTTGCATTCAGACGTTTGGCAATTGTCTTCTACAGGAAGAGAAACACACCGTGTCTTGGCTCTCCTTTCCAAAATTTTCTAATGGAAAACTGAGTTTGGCTAGCACCTCCAAGTAAAGTCTTACCAAACACCTGTTAAAGCTTGATACTTAAATCAACCGAATATTTATTTCACATCTTAAAGGTCTACTAAAAGTTTGTAAATTTTCTTAAATAGTATTTCATAATAACAAAAATCTACATAAAACATATGTGCTTCATTTGTGTAAGCTAAACTATGTACTCTTTGTTTACTTTGCATTCTAAAGTGATAATTTGAATTATAATAAATATAAAGATGTGTGACTCCCACATGAGTCCAACTGATTCCCGGAGCCTGCATCACAGCAGCAGTATTTGCTGATTCACTGGGGAGGCAAAATAAGCTGATCCCCAGAGCTACCATTACACTTCTGCCATCGGTACAAGGCAGACGGATATCTATAGCATCAGATGAAAGGAATCATAAGAGGTTGTACACACAGATGGACTACTCACATGGAGATGGATCACATTAGGTTACTGTAAAGGTAAGTAAAGTATTCATTGGTGAGAGTTGAGGTCAAGGCAGCATGAAGTATTAACTCCTACTCTCATGTTATGGAAATCAGATCTCATCACAAGAATTTCATAATGGGCGATAAACTGTGACCTTAGCAAACAAATAAGAAGATTAATGCAAATGCATTATGAGCATTTATGCAATGTAGTTATTTGCAGTTCAACTGAAGCCCTGCCCACTGGTGTGAGAGGCAGACCAGAACCAGAGGGGCGGGACTGGATTTGCATGTTAGCTATATATTTATTTTGCAAACTCCACATTTAGCATTTATATTTATATTTAACATTTAGATTTAACATTTACATTTATATTTATATATTTTTTTACATGTAACATTTATATTTAACATTTATATTTCCCAGTGGCGCGGTGGTTAGTGCTGCTGCCTCATGGTTCCAGGGGTCCTGGGTTTGAGTCTCAGTCTGTCTGTGTGGAGTTTGCATGTTCTCCTCATGTCCACGTGGGTTTCCTCTGGGTACTTTGGTTTCCTCCCACCATCCAAAGACTAAGGTTAGGTTGATTGGCCAAACTAAATTGTCCTATGTGTGCCCAGCAATGGACTGCCATTCCAACTTGAGTGTATTCCTGCCTTACGCCCTATGCTTGCCAGGATTGGCTCTGGTGTCCCCTGCAAGCCACATGGATAAGCAGTTCCAAAAATGGATGGATGGATTTACATTTCTATTTAGACTAAATATTTATTTAAAAACTATATAATTATTTTGTGACTCAGAGATTGAGGATTTAGTTGTTTTTCTGTTTTGTTTTTTCATATATAATCAAATGATAAATATTTATTTTTCAAAAACGGAGATTTAGCATTTATTTCAGTATTTATTTCAATAAATGAAATATTTATAAATGTGGAAAAAACACTGAAAAAAAAAGTGTGCGCTGTTTTACATTTGGAGCCCCATACACTCCCTGGGCTCCCTCTCCTACCATTTCTACACAGATGATGCCCACATCTTCCTGTCTTTTCCCTCTTCTGACCCTCTCATCCCCTTTTCGCATCTCTTCCTGTTTGTCTGCTATCTCCACCTGGATGCATTCACACCACCTCAAGCTCAACCTCTCCAAATCGGATATCCTCTTTTTTCCCCACTCTTCCTCACCTTCTGCTGATTTCAATCCCCTTGGAATCTGTGACACTGCTTCTTCTTCCACTAAAAACCTAGGAGTCTACGATCCTGCGCTCTCCTACACCCAGCACATCACCACGCTGCCACAGACCTGCAGATTCTTCCTGAGCAACATACAGTGGGGGAAAAAAGTATTTGATCCCCTGCTGATTTTGTACGCTTACCCACTGACAAAGAAATTATCAGTCTATAATTTTAATGGTAGGTGTATTTTAACAGTGAGAGACAGAATAACAACAAAAAAATCCAGAAAAATGCATTTCAAAAAAGTTATAAATTGATTTGCATGTTAATGAGGGAAATAAGTATTTGACCCCTTCGACTTAGTACTTGATGGCAAAACCCTTGTTGGCAATCACAGAGGTCAGACGTTTCTTGTAGTTGGACACCAGGTTTGCACACATCTCAGGAGGGATTTTGTCCCACTCCTCTTTGCAGATCCTCTCCAAGTCATTAAGGTTTCGAGGCTGACATTTGGCAACTCGAACCTTCAGCTCCCTCCACAGATTTTCTATGGGATTAAGGTCTGGAGACTGGCTAGGCCACTCCAGGACCTTAATGTGCAGACTAACTCTGCCTCCTCTCCACTCCCCTTCCTCCTTCTAATCCCTGGCCCCTAAGTGGTGGAATGACCTTCCCACTGAAGTCAAAACAGAAGAGTCCTTGACCTCCTTCCGACACTTACTCAAAACACATCTTTTCAGACAGTACTTATTAATATTAGTCCTTTACGCTCCTGTAAGATAGCACTTTACAATGTTGTTTCATACTAGTACTCGTATTATTTTGATTTCCCTCCCTTTTCCATGGCCCTTGACTGAGACCTAACATCTTGTCTGCACTTTTACAATCCAGGATGTAAGACCTCCTTTATTGTATTCACTTGTGTAAATGTATTATGCTTTGAATTGCACTGTATTTTTTTAAATTTGAATTTGTAATGTTTTATACCTTGTACTGAACTGTAGTTTTGCACTTTGTATTGCTCTTATATTTTGTAAGTCGCCCTGGCTAAGGGCGCCTTGCTAAGAAATAAATAGTAATAATAATAATAATAATAATAATAATAATAATAATATATAATTGATAACATTAATTAAAACAAAGTATGTGAACACTTTAATCAACTGTAAAAACACAATAATAAATATTGTTACTGGTGAATGTATATACTGCTAATAACTGTGTCTTGTACTCGTGTCTGCCCTATGCCCGGTCAGTGTTACCCTGTACTGGATGAAGTGGTTATTGAAAATGGATTGATGAACAATGCTGTATGTATGTCTGCCATTCATAGAAAATCTAGAAATGTGCAGAAATAATAATTATCATCATTACTCAAGCTCATATTATTTATTTGAAATGTTTACTAGTACTCACTAGAATTACTTCAGCAGGATGGCTAAGAAGATGTTCCATAAACTACAAAAATAGACAATTGCTATATATAGATATATATATATAGTTTAATGGATATTTATAAAAAATGAATAAATCAGTGAACATTGTCCCATATTAAATATGCCAATACTTTAATCCAAAACTATTTTCAAACCCACATCAACAATTACTTTTCATGGCAAATGGAAACCATAAAAAGAACAAAAAGGCAACATAAACTAAATAGTTAGGCTAGTCAAAGAGGGGGGGAAATGCTCAAGATGAAGAAATGGTTGCATTAAACTATGTGAATTTATTTTTTAAATAATTATTTCTCCCCCGCAATTCTAGGCTGTCACTACTAATTATTTGCTAAAAATACAGGGGAAACATTGTTATACTGTAAGTATGTGTGCAGGGGCTAGAAATTAATTTTAAAACATTGTACAGATAGATAACAGCACGTAAAATATAAAGAAAAATCAGTTTGTCTCATTTTGCTCAGTACTAGCTTTTGTGTATTAAAATTTTATTCCAAAGCTTTTGCCGAACCCTAAGAAGACTTTGATGAATGGAGTGTAATGTATTTAGATTTGGCTTGAACTTACTTGGCTGAGGAAACAATGGCCTGGCCATGTGGATGAGGCATTGGAACTCCCCGATTGAGTAGCCAGGGAGTTTGCTGCAGAGGTAGTTGCTGGGCAGGATGTAGAGATGTGAAGCAAGAAATACTGGGAAAGTAGTGTCTGATGCTGTGAGCAGGACTAGGTTCAGACCCCTCTCCCAAAACTCCAAATAGCAAGCTTTCTAAATAAAGAATAACAATGCATATACGTTGTAGTTTCACATGCCGGTGTCACGGGTGGCACATGAGACTAACTCCTGTGTACCCGACTATGCCAACCCTATAGGATTATTTGAGGAAAGGGGAATGTCAACTCCACCACTAACCGAACAAGATCTGACAACACCCAACCCAGACAAACAAATGCTTTATTTTTGTTCATTTATACACTTTAACCCCAAGCTCAGAATTTGCATTTGTCCATCACAACATCAATTATATTTGTATCACAAATGCATTTTGCACTAGATATTAAATACAAATAAAATACTAGAAAACAATGGTCCAAGTAAAATAAATGCAGTGAGCAACTGTTCAACTCTTCTTCTGGACCATGTTGCAATGTCACTCTCTCCCTTCAAACCCACGGGCAGTCAGATCTTACCCAAAAACCCCAAAACACAAGTATTTATAAGTTGCCACAGACAGACACAAGAGAGTACAGGTGAGAAGCAGCCATCTTGTTGTTTTCCCAGTTTCAGACCAGTCTTGAACTGTTGAACTGCAAAGGGATCTTAATTAAGGGATCAAGAAAGCAAGGAGGGAAATAGAAAGAAACATAGCTCTTGGAGCTAAAACTAATGCAAAGAGTTTTTTTTCAATACTACAACAGCAAGAGGTCAATAAAGGAGGAAGTGAAACAGATAAAGGGCAAAAATGGAAGTACCTTGGAAAACGAACAAAATGTGGCAAATGTTTTAAATGAGAATTTCACAGAGGTTTTTACAAAAGAAAAAATGGATAACATGCCACAGGTTAACAATCAGTCCAGTCAAAACCTAAGAGAGATCAGGATAGATGAGGAGGAGGTACTATAGGCACTAGCAGAATTAAAATCAAACAAATCACCTGGGCCAGATGTTATATTTCCAACAGTACTTAAAGAAATGAGGGAAATTTTGTATAGGCCACTAACACTAACACTAATCTATTACAAATGACATTTAGAACAGGGGATGTGCCAACTGACTGGAAGACGACAAATGTCATACCAATCCACAAGAAAGGGGACAAAACTGAGCCAGGAAATTACAGACCAATCAGTCTCACCTGCATCACCTGTAAAATGTTGGAAAAAATTATTAGACAGAAAATAGAGGAGCATCTTAATGAAAACCATATTCTTGGAGATAGTCAATACAGGTTTAGACGAGGCAGATCGTGTCTTACTAATTTATTGGAGTGTTTTGAACATGCAACTACAGTTGTAGATCACTGTGAAAGCATATGATATGATATACTTAGATTTTCAAAAAGCTTTTGATAAGGTTACACACCAAAGACTGATCCTCAAATTGGAAGCTGTAGGCATTCAGGGTAATGTAAGTAGATGGATTATGAACTGGTTGATGTATAGGAAACAGAGGGTGTCAATAAGAGCAGTTGCTTCTAACTGGAGTGAGGTTGTTAGTGGAGTTCCACAGGGATCAGTACAAGGGCCTTTTCTTTTTCTAATCTATATTAATGATCTGGACTCTGGGATAGTTAGCAAACTTGTCAAATTTGCAGATGATACCAAAATAGGTGGCTCAGCAGATATAATCTTGGCAGCACAGGTTATTCAAAGGGACTTACATATTATTCAGTTGTGGGCCGACACCTGGCAGATGATATTCAATGTGGACAAGTGCAAGGTATTACATGCAGGTAACAAACATATCCACTATAATTACACTATGGGAGGAATAGAACTAGATGAAGTAACGCATGAGAAAGACTTAGGAGTCTATATGGACTCCTAATTTTCTCCATACAAACAATGTGGGGAAGCAATAAAAAAGGCAAACAGAATGTTAGGGTATATTGTCAAAAGTGTAGAATTTAAAACAAGGGAAGTAATGTTAAGACTGTACAATGCACTAGTTAGAGTTCATCTTGAATACTGTGTACAGTTTTGGGCACGACACTTCAAGAAAGATATCACTGCTCTAGAGGCAGTTCAGAGGAGAGCAACCAGACTTATTCCAGGTCTGAAGGGAATGTCCTATTCGGAGAGACTGAGGGAACTGAACCTTTTCACCCTGGAACAGAGGAGATTATGTGGGGACTTGATTCAAGTCTTCAAAATCATGAAAGGCATCAACCACATCAAACCAGAGGAGCTTTTCCAGATCATCAGGGTCACACGGACCCAGGGACACAAATGGAAATTGGGCTTCAAGGCATTCAAGATGGAAAGCAGGAGACACTTCTTCACAATCTGGAACAAACTCCCCAAACTTCAAACTTCCCCCAAACATCAAACTCTTGAAGAAATCAATTTAGTAATAAATACAAATGTTAAGAGTGCACATAACAACAATAACTAAAGATCAGTGTAGGTAAAAAAACACCCACACCAAATATACTCAGTTCTGAAAATACTATATTGCACAGCGCACATCAAAAAACTAAAATAAATAATACATACAGTACTATAAAAAATAATTAGCTGACAACTGGCAAACTAACTACTAATCATTATCATTTGGATTGCAACTGGGTAGGCTAGCTGTTAATGTGATGTGTCTCACTACTTGGACTATACAAAAGAGAAAATCGCTGTTAAAGTTCCACTGCCATTCTCTTCATAAACTCCTTAGTTTACACATAATACATATCCATGACATGTTTATGACATGTTTATTCTGCATTGCCATTAACCATGAAACATCCATCAGCAATTTACTTTATCTTGAACCCCCCAATTAATGGACCAGTTATCTTGCACTTTTAAAGTGTTGCCATTTCAGGATATATATGATTATCTCAGACAGCAACATTTGCATGTATACACATGGCTATGGGCATGTTTTCTTCATTTTTACGCCATTTACAGGTGTATTTGGGATTGAGCCTGCTATATTTTATAACTTTTAACTCCGATTTTTGGAGCCATGGTAACCCTAAACATAGCAAAGAGTGGCCAATCCACAAACACCGAGAGCAATGTATCAGAATGGCAGAAATCGGAAACTAGGTGAGCGTCTTGGAATATGCCTTTGCTGCCACAGGATCCTATTTCCGTCACAGAATCCTATTTCCGCCACAGGACCCTATTTCTGCCACGCGTTTTCTAAATGTTGCTGCTGTTTTCTCTGGGATGTGTCGGTGCATTTTTCAGATGTTACCTTTTTCTCCACTGGTTGCTGATGTTTTTTCAAAGTTACTGCCCCCTCTCTCTCCTGGATGCAGCAATATGACTTTTTCTGAATGCTGCTGACGTTTACCCCTTTATCTTCTGTGGTTGCTGCAACGTCCTGTTAACGAGTTTGATTTGCTTTTGCACTCCTCGGCTTCCGTACCTCCCTGCTCCAAACTATGAACTTGGCTTTAAGGTAGCCAGCCTGCATTGTGAAGGGATGACTGAAGGCTGGTTTATACTTCTGCGTCTCTGCATACATGCGCCGGCGTCGTACGCAGACGGTCGCACAGCTGTCTGCCAACATACTTGCACGTAAGGTTGACGCGTCCATAGGGGGCAGTGTCGCATTTACACATCGCAATCTACAAAAAACGAAACCATACGATTGCACATACGATTGTATGGGTGTAAATTAACACATACTGTTAATGACGTTATTTTATTATTATTATTATTATTATTATTATTATTATTATTATTATTATTATTATTATTATTACAGAAACTACACGCACACACACATTGAAATTGCATCCTGTATGTGCAGATCGCTATTGTCTTACTATAGTTGGCTAGACACTTAACACTAGAACATACATACACACGTCTCTGCGTATGTGAATTTCTCCTGCATATCCGTTCTTATATGTTACTATATATTTGAATTAGATACCTATATGGCGTTTCTGCTGTTAAACTCCTCAAAATTAATGAGTTGAATACATTCTTCTCCAACCGCCAGACCCGCAGTTTATGTGATAGGCTATAGCCCACTGAATAATATAATAAATATAGCCGACAATATGGACTTTGTAATCAAATTAGTAATTGTGAAAGATTTATAATCATGTTGATTGGTGCAACACACGATTCTGTACACATCATATATTAATTATTATCATTATTCATTGTCTTAGACACAGAGACGAATAAGCGTATCTACACAGAAGTATAAATCGGCCTTGAGGAGAGCAGGAACAGAGCAAGCAGGAGGATAGGACCTGGCAGCAAAGCCTGAACACGGAGAATCAGCGGAGAGACTGAAGCGACACATAGAATCGGACTGATATGGAAGCAGTGCATATGAGTTGTGTAACTGCCTCTCAGCTTTAGTTAAGTTTGTGACTATTTTTTTGGTTCCTACCTAAAATTAATAGGATATCGTAGAGGCGGAACTAATTAGCGCCATCCTTGTGTTCCGCACGTAATTAAAGGGGGCACAACATCTGAAGTGTAGAGCTAAAACATAGCATCGCAAGAGCTCTCCGAGCTAAGTAAATATTAAGAATATAAAGATATCTAAATGTATATTATCCGAGTAAAGAAGACAAGGAAGAAGGCTTTTGAGATTTAGCCTATCCTAAGTAGGAAGCAGCCTACGAGTTCTCACGGGTTGACATGATATGTTGTTGAAATAAAACCCCGTTTTTTAACCAAGACCTCGTGCTTCGTGTTGACTACTGGAGGGAGCTACAGTGAGAACTCGACTGCTCCGCATGAGGAGGCGAGGAAGACGGCATAGGAGAGCGCGAATCGTGGTCGGGCTGAGACATCTCCATCGCAGCGCGCGCCTTCACAGACGGCATCGGAAAGCGCGAATCGTGGTCGGGCCGAGACATCTGCACATGGCAGTGCCCACGGAAGAATCAGGTTTCATAACGCAAATTAAGCTGTAATTCAGAGACATTAAGCGTTCTGGGCAAGAGAATGAGACATTTCTTTGCATTTCCCATTAGTTAATGTTTTGTTTACTTACCTTTTCTCAAATTGAAGTGGATTGATATTGCTACTGTGTTGATATTGTGTCTACTGATGAGTAGGATGTGAATATTAAGAACTATTAGTACCGAGAGTAAGGCAGAATTGGTCATATTTAGACTTAAAAGTGAATGGTTATTACTTAATGTGGTATATGTACAAGTTTAACTAAGAGTTAATATTTTTGGTTTGTTTAATTTCATTTGTGGTAATTTAAGATTTAAATAAGGCCATATATAACTATAACAAGTTATCAGGCAAGAAGACCATAGCTCCATAGATCACAAAGTGAGTGTTACTAGTCTTTGAGTACAGTTAGTACAGTTTTTATTTTGGAAAAAGCAAGTTAATTTAGCTGCAGAGAGTAATTTTTCTCCAAAGTAGTGTCAGTAGCTGCAAGTAATTAAAGGCTGACTATTCACATATCAGAGATTAAAAACAACTACTCAATTGAGCTTAAGCTAAGTTAAACATAACTTAGATTATTGTGAACAAGGTAATTTACTCAACTAAAAAACAAGTTTAGATTTAAACCAAACTAAAGCAAAATGTCAGAGTTTGAGCTTTTCTTTGAGAGTGACAAAGAGGGTGCAGGTGAAGACGCGCAGCAGCACTGCGCAGACATGCAACCACAAGCTGCTGAAGGCACAGGAGATAACCACACTTCCTCACAAGAGCCACATAGAAGCCAAAGGGTCCGCAGGTTTACGGAAAAGGGCCAAGAACTGCACGATCAGCAAGTAAGAAGATTTGCACACCGTTTCAGTGTGAGCTACGAGAAGTGGAAAGCTATCGCTAAGGATGCCAAACAAGCGCTGAGTGGACAATGCTCAAACAACCTGCTGCGTGACCACATTACTAAGATAAGCAATGCCTCAGATAATCTGAACGTTGTTTATGAAGATTTAAGGCACATTGACATTCCCGACCAAGACACACGTCGCAGAGCAGACACCTGCGAAGCAGTAACAAGAACAATCATCCAGACTGCAAAGGCTCTTCTAGACACAAGAGGGGGTGAAGAACAAAGAGTGAAATCAATAGAGTCTGTAATTGAAGCTGCAGCCTCAGACAAAGTAAGCGTCAACTCTCACCGCACCAAGTCGTCTGCTCATTCTCAAACTAACTCAAGAATAACATCCCGTTCAAGCCAGTCTTCTGCAAGACGAGATGCTGCTGCTGAAGTTGCTGCCAATGAAGCCACTTTAAAAGTACTGCTAGAGCAAGAACGTCATATCAAAGAACTTGAAAGACTCGAAACTGAAGCAGCCAATTTACGAGCTAATCAAGAGGCTGAAAATGCAGAAAGACAAAGGGTGCTGGAAGCCAAGCGCAGAGAACTAGAAAGATTGGAGACAATCAAGAAGCTAGAGGCTGCTAAGGCGAGACAGCAAGTATATGAACAAAGTGAATGCTCAGATGAAGAAATATTTGGGCTGCTCCATCAATGTGTCCCTCCGAAGGAGAATGAGGAAGTCAAGCATGAAAGTAGCCTATTGCAGCATTGCTCCCCACCTCACTCTCTGACACAACCAAAACAAGAAGACAATACTGCAGCTCTTGTTAGAGCATTCGCAGAGTCCATCAGTGCGAGTCGTCTTCCCGTACCTGAACCAACAACATTCAACGGCGACCCACTCAGATTTAATGACTGGAAAGTCTCCTTTCAGACACTTATTGACAGGAAAAACATACCAGCTGAAGAGAAAATATACTATCTGCGAAAGTATGTGGGTGGACCAGCCAAAAAGGCCATTGAAAGCTACTTCTTGCTAGGCACAGAGTCAGCTTATTGTGCAGCGTGGACCATCCTAGAAGAGAGATACGGCAATCCATTCCTTATCGCCAAGGCCTTCAGAGATAAGCTTGATACGTGGCCCAAAATAAACTCTAAGGGGAGTGTGGAACTTCAAGAACTCGCTGACTTCCTTCGCAGCTGTGAGGCGGCCATGTCTCAGATCAGAGGTCTTGAAGTACTCAACGACTGCAACGAAAATCAGAAAATACTCTCTAAACTTCCAGACTGGCTGACCTCAAGATGGAATAGGAAGGTGATAGAAGTGGAAGAACAAAGTCACACGTTCCCAAGCTTTAGCCAGTTCGTCAAGTTTCTCACACGTGAAGCCAAAATCGCCTGTAACCCAATAACGTCCCTCCACGCTCTAAAACCAAGTGAAAATGAGAAGATCAAGGTTTCAAAGACAAGAGGTCATGGAGCAAAGGTATTGGCAACCAACTCAGACGAGAAAGCTGTTACCACAAGCTGTGTCTTCTGTGAGAAGGCAGGTCACAGTCTACACAAGTGTCGCAAATTTATGGATGAGACTATTTCAGAGCGAGTCAAGTTTGTTCAAGAGAAGAAATTGTGTTTCGGCTGTCTGAAGTTTGGCCATCGCTCGAAGGACTGTGAAAACAGAGAGATCTGCGATATGTGTGAAAAAAGACATCCAGCTTGCCTCCATGATAATCTCACCAAAGAAGAAAGGATGTCAACACGGCTTAGTGGAGCAGGGAACAGTGGCAAGTCAAGGGAAAGGAAAATAGAGTGGCCACAAGATAGGGCAGCAAGATCATCACGTGAGTCAACATCCACAGTCATTCCAGTGTGGTTGTCAGTCACAAGTGAGCCAGATCGTGAAGTTCTTGTGTATGCACTCCTCGATACACAGAGCGACACGACATTCATCCTGGAAGAAACGGCAAAGACTCTTCACACAAAGAAGGAACCAGTTCAGCTAAAGCTCTCCACAATGGCTTCAAGAAACACAGTTGTGTCCTGTCGGAAACTGACTGGACTACAAGTGAGTGGATTCTACTCAGACAAGATAATTCCTCTGCCAGTGACCTACTCAAGAGAATTCATCCCTGCAAACAGAGATCATATTCCCACACCAGAGACTGCAAAGGCATGGCCTCATCTGGAACACATCGCAGACGAGATTGCTCCTCAACAAAGCTGCGACGTGGGCCTGCTAATCGGCTACAACTGTCCTCAAGCTCTTGTCCCAAGGCAAGTGGTGCCTGGTAAAGAAAATCAGCCCTTTGCTCAGAGAACAGACCTGGGCTGGAGCGTAGTTGGCTATGGCAACCCATGTCTTGACTATGGAGATGAAATTGGAATAAGTCACCAGGTCATCGTGAGGCAAGTGATGCCTGGTCTTCAGTCCTCTTCAAACCTCACAAGCGAAGTTCACTATGTCTGTAGAACTCAAGTCAAAGAGGTAGTCTCACCTGCAGATGTCATCAAGGTGCTGGAATCGGACTTTGTCGAAAGGTCTTTGGAGGACAGTCACATCTCTCAAGAGGATATCCGATTCCTGTCAAAGATGGAAAGAGGCATCAGGCTCAAGGACAATGGTCATTATGAGATGCCACTGCCATTCAAGAATGAAAGACCCAACTTACCAGATAACATGGTGTGCGCCATCCACCATCTCAGATGCCTAGAACGGAAGCTGAAAAGAAACAAACAGTAATACAAAGACTACAAGACCTTCATGGATGAGATCATAACACGTGGAGATGCAGAAAGGGTCCCAGAAGAAGACCTCAATAAAGCTCCAGCATGGTACATCCCACACCATGGGGTGTATCATCCCCAAAAGCCTGGGAAGATACGTGTTGTCTTCGATTGTTCGGCGAGATTTCAAGAGACATCCTTAAACGACCATCTCCTGACCGGTCCAGAGCTGACAAACACCTTGGTGGGAGTTCTGTGTCGTTTCCGGAAAGGTCCAGTGGCAATCATGTGTGACATTGAACGCATGTTCCACCAGTTCCACGTTAAAGCAGAAGACCAAGATTACCTAAGATTCCTGTGGTGGGAGAATGGAAATCTTGAAGCCAAACCATCCATCTACCGGATGAAGGTCCACTTGTTTGGCGCTGCTTCATCACCTGGCTGCGCTAACTATGGACTCAAGCACCTCGCAGCCGAAGGACACGGACACTTCAGTGAAGCCACCATCAAGTTCATTCAGAAGAACTTTTACGTTGATGACGGCTTGTCAAGCTTAGCGTCTGAAAGCCAAGCTATTCAGTTAGTGAAGGAGGCAAGAGAGCTCTGCAACAAAGGCAAACTCAGGCTGCACAAGTTCATTTCCAACAGCAA
This sequence comes from Amia ocellicauda, assembly GCF_036373705.1. Lineage (NCBI taxonomy): Eukaryota > Metazoa > Chordata > Actinopteri > Amiiformes > Amiidae > Amia > Amia ocellicauda. The sequence goes on along the minus strand of NC_089872.1, from coordinate 2,973,672 downwards.
GAAAGTCCTAGCCTCAATCCCCAAAGAAGAATGTGCAAAAGCCGCCCAAGACCTGGACATGGCCCTGGGAGAGCTACACGTGGAAAGAGCACTTGGCATACAGTGGTGCGTGGCTTCTGACGAGTTCCAGTTCAGAGTGATTGTGAAAGAAAATCCACTTACCCGAAGAGGAGTTTTATCCACTGTCGCTTCAGTATACGATCCACTCGGATTTGTGGCACCGTTCATCATGGTGGGAAAACAGATTCTGCAGCAGATGTGTCATAACAAGCTCAGTTGGGATGACATCTTACCTGATGATCTTCGACCCCTGTGGGAGTTTTGGCTCCAAGACCTGCAAAACCTGGCTGGTGTAAAGATTCAGAGATGCTACATTCCATTAAACTTTAAGGTTCACAGCTACGAGCTCCATCATTTCTCTGATGCCAGCGTGTCAGGTTATGCCGAGTGTTCGTACCTCAGAGCAGTCAGTGCATCAGGTGAAGTCCACTGCTCTTTGGTAATGGGGAAGTCAAGAGTAGCGCCTGCTAAGGTTACCACCATACCAAGACTTGAGCTGTCAGCAGCAGTCGTAGCCGTCCGCACCAGTGACATGCTCAAAAGGGAACTGGAGATAGATTGCCTACAAGAATTCTTCTGGACCGATTCAAAGGTTGTCCTCGGATACATCAGTAACGAGGCCAGGAGATTTCATGTGTTCGTGGCAAACCGTGTGGAACGCATCAAGCAAAGTACGGAGTCTGCGCAATGGAGGTATGTGGCTTCCGAAGAGAATCCAGCAGATCATGCCTCAAGAGGTCTTGCAGCAAAACAACTTGTAGCTTCCAACTGGTTCACGGGTCCAAGCTTTCTTTGGCAGAAAGAGCTGACCAGCGAAGTAGTCAAGGTGGGAGAGATTGCAAGTAGTGATCCAGAGATCAAGAAGGCCCAGGCTCATGACACCCTGGCAAAGGAAATAAGGTCACTGTTAGATTGTCTACGAAAGTTCTCTGACTGGTCAAGAATGGTGAAAGCTATAGCCAGACTAAAGCGGCGTGCAAGGGAAGCGAAAGGCCTCAGGCCAAGGTCCTGGGAAAGCACCAGTTTAGAGGAAAGGAGAGATGCAGAGCTCAGCATAATCAAGATGGTCCAACAAGCAACCCTCTCTCAAGAAATACAGGGCATCCAGTGTCATAAGAACTCACAAATCAAAGACAAGGCCAACAAGTTACACAAGTTGGGTCCATTCCTGGATGACCAAGGTATCCTCAGAGTCGGAGGCCGCTTAACTCATGCTGCTCTTCATCCACATGTGAAGCATCCAGCTGTTCTCCCTAGAGACAGTCACGTGTCGGCATTACTCGTCAAGCACTATCACGAGAGAGTGCACCATCAGGGACGGGGAATGACCATAAATGAGATCCGATCCAATGGTATATGGATCCTGGGATGCAGCAGGGCAGTGTCATCCCATATTTACAAATGCACAACGTGCAGGAAGTTCAGAAGATGCACAGAACAACAAAGGATGGCAAATCTCCCGGAAGATCGAATGGAAACAACCCCTCCATTTACTTACTGCGGGATGGACTGCTTCGGGCCATTCCACATCAAGGAAGGAAGAAAAGAGTTAAAGCGTTATGGACTCTTACTTACCTGCATGTGTTCCAGAGCAGTGCATATTGAAATGCTCGACGACTTGACCACAGATGCCTTCATTAACGCTCTGCGTTCATGCATCGCTATTCGTGGAATAGTACGGCAAATAAGGTGTGATCAAGGGACAAACTTTGTTGGTGCCAGGCGTGAGTTCATTAAAGGAGATGGATCAAGAGGAACTCAAAGAACTGAGATGTGAGTTCATCATGAACACCCCAGCTTCAAGTCATATGGGTGGCGTCTGGGAAAGACAAATTCGCACTATCAGAAGTGTCTTGACGTCCATTCTAGAACAGTCAGCCAGACAACTTGACTGCTCCTCACTACGAACGTTCCTATATGAAGTTATGGCGGTTGTAAATAGCAGACCTCTGACCACTGATCATCTGAACGATCCATCCTGTCCAGAGCCCTTGACACCAAATCACATCCTGACCATGAAATCCACGATCATCTCTCCACCTCCTGGAAAGTTCATCAGGGAAGATCTGTACCTCCGTAAAAGATGGCGCAGAGTTCAACTCTTAGCCAACAACTTTTGGACACGGTGGAAAAAGGAATACCTCCTCAATCTCCAACAGAGACAGAAGTGGACCAAAGACCGCAGAAACGCTAAGGTCAATGATATTGTCATTTTGCAAGATGATGCTACACCACGAAACCAGTGGAAGTTAGCAAAGGTTATTGAAGTGTACCCAGGAAAGGACGGAAGAGTGAGAAGGCTCAAGTTGCTTATCGGCGATTCAACTCTGGATGGAAGAGGAAAACGCATCTCTAAACCTGTTCATTTGGAGAGGCCCATCCATAAGACAGTTACATTGTTGGAAGCAGACTGAAGACTCCAGCATCCTCTAGTCACTCTTTCAACTAGTTCTTAAGTTAAGATAATAAGTAAATAGTTAGTACTTTGAAATTAATATTATGTGCAGTTTATATGCAGTATGTGTGTCTCCAAGCTGTTCTGAGAAATCACTTGTGATTTGGTGGGAGTGTAACTGCCTCTCAGCTTTAGTTAAGTTTGTGACTATTTTTTTGGTTCCTACCTAAAATTAATAGGATATCGTAGAGGCGGAACTAATTAGCGCCATCCTTGTGTTCCGCACGTAATTAAAGGGGGCACAACATCTGAAGTGTAGAGCTAAAACATAGCATCGCAAGAGCTCTCCGAGCTAAGTAAATATTAAGAATATAAAGATATCTAAATGTATATTATCCGAGTAAAGAAGACAAGGAAGAAGGCTTTTGAGATTTAGCCTATCCTAAGTAGGAAGCAGCCTACGAGTTCTCACGGGTTGACATGATATGTTGTTGAAATAAAACCCCGTTTTTTAACCAAGACCTCGTGCTTCGTGTTGACTACTGGAGGGAGCTACAAGTTGAGTATTCGGACTGATTTCTAACTTATTCAGAACGCACCGTTTTGGCTTCTGTTGACTGCCGGGGCGGAGCATTGTCCTGTTCACCTACAAGGGAAATACTTTTTTTTTTTGGAGACTGCCGCTGTTCTGTCCCATTTTGCAGGGTTGGTGGAGAAGGGAGGGTCCTGCGGAGCAGCGCTGCTGGCGCTGCGGGAGACCGGACAGTACCTGCTTTGTTCTTTCCTTGGACTTGGTATATAGACCCCTGTTTTTATATGTAGGGATAGGATAAGTTTAGTGTTTTAATGGGTTTTAATTAGCTTTTAGTAGTTTGATTAGAGGTTGGGTGGACCTATAGTTTTCCTTTTTCCCCTTTTTAATTGTGTACAGTATTTCGCCCATACATTAAAGGCAGTTTTAACGGGGGTGTGTGTTTAAAACCTGTAGCTATGTGGTGGGCGTGGACTTCGTGCCCCATCCCTCTGTGTTTATGGACTGTGTATAATAAACTGATTTTCAACTGTGAACTGGTGCCTGTGCTGTGTGTATCTGGGGTTGTCTGTCAGACCTGCATGGGGAGAGTGAGAGAGGGGTTTAGTGAGTCCCTCCCCTCTCACTTTAAAGTAAATGGGGAGTGGCATAGTCATGGTTACTGGTGGTTGCCTCTCACTGCCAGTTCCACATTGTACTGTAGTTTTGCACTTTGTATTGCTCTTATTTGTAAGTCACCCTGGATAAGGATGTCTGCCAATAAATAATGATGGCAATAAAGTTACTACATGTAGTCTAACCCATTTGACTACTTCTGATACAACCAAATAATTATTTTTCGTAATCGTATGAATAGTGACCGCATCCAACTGTCTATTTAAACACACTGTATGCTGTTATACATAACACAACAACAGGCTACTATATTTGTGAATATTATAATCAGCATTGCGCTGCCGAATGGTGATTGTTTTGCCTATATAAAAATATACAATAACACTGTAGTGTGACATCTCCTAAATATCCATCTCGGAGTATTTTACTGCTACTGTCATATATTTAAACGGGGAAATGATCGCACTTGTACAAACACGTCCAGACTGTCGGTCTGGGTCTCCTCTCCAGATCCACAGGTTTCTGTAGCATCTCGTTCCCATGGCTACAGCACTCTTGCTGGCAATCTCTGTTTTCTGTGTGAATGGATCCTTGCTGGCAATTTTCCGGTATTCAAACCCAGTGTGAATGGGGGGCTACAGGAAAAAAGCAGGCAAACGTTGCTGGCAATTTGTCAGTATTTCAATGTGAATAGGGCTATAGGGCTCAGTAGGTCTTGTCATGCCGTTCAGTTCCCTTGGCATCAATCCCCCTCAGATCTGTTGTTCACTTTTGTACACTGGAGTTCCCCTTACTGGGCTTCTCTGCTGCGCAGGTACTAACACAAAATGACCTCCCACTCCAGGGGTCTCTGCATGTGGTCTCTGGTCTCTAAACCTACCACATACAGTCTTAACACACAAAATGTACAGTCACACATTTACTTTATATTCGCTTTACTTCTCCTCCTCCACAAGTGCACTTTTAAATTACACTCTTTGAGCCTAGAAAATCAAAGGATGGTTGTATGCATAATGCATTTTTTTAAATAGATTTGAGAACACAACATTGTAGAAATGTATTTGGGAACTTAATTTTGACATTGCCACAACGTTATAATGCTATGTGTTGCTACAACAATTTTTTGTTGTGAAAACACTGAAGCAACGTATCTGGGAACTTCGTTTTTACGTTGTCACTATGTTGCAGTACAACATTGCAGCAACAAAACCACTATGTTGCCACAACGTCTTTTTTTTCCTTGAAGCCCAAATTCCATTTGTGTCCAATTTCCCAGTTTTTTCACAAAAAAATATATAATTGTATTTTAATTTAAAATGCTTTGCCTGCTAAAAGTAACTTATTTTATGTTTGCGAAAATTATTTATCTAGATGTTAAATGCTTTGGTTGAACAATATGCAAGTGCATTGGTTTTACTTGTTAGAATAACTCGTGACGAGATAAAATGTGTTCTAAAGGACTGATTTAATATATGCATATACTTAAGTTTGGACTTGTGTGCTAGTGCGCATGAACTGATCAAATGGCAGTGTACACGCAGCACCACTGATCCTGATCCTACATTTGATCCGGATCAGAAATGGCACTGTAAAATCACTTATGGTTTCAGCTATTGAACTATAACCTGTAGTGTGGCCAGTGCCTTTCACCCGTGACATTCATAAACATAAATAGCAAAAAATAGAAGTGTATGATAAGTATGTTAATGTAATCTCAGCTTAAACATATGTTGGGTGGGTGAGAACGTATTCATATATTTTTATATAACTTACAAAAATTATTAATATATATGAGAATAAGACTGAAGTTTTTTGTTTAATATAAATAAACTACATGGACCATAAGTTGTTCAAAGTTAGCTTCCATCATAAACAGTCTAAGATCTAAACCTAAAGTATATCTTAGTACCTAACCTGTCTTTTCTGTACACATTGTATTTCACAGATAATAATGTGTTAATTGAGATGAAACCCGGGGAATTATGCAATTACGAGCCCGTGTAATTTTACGCATGAAATGTATGATCAAGCATTGTCACATAATAACCCTTAAGACCGTTAAAAATGGCAGTATTGATCGCTTTTGCCAGAAAATGCCACAACAAAAGTCACGGGAAATAAAACAGCAAAAGAGAGAGAAAAAGATTTTCCTGGACAGGTTTTTGAAGATGGCGGAAAACTGTTTTGTAATACGTGCAACGTTGTTTTGGACCATCAGAGAAAATCTACCAATGCAATCCACCTAACCAAAGACAGAAGAATTTAAAAAGAAAAGCTTCATCGCAGGGACAATCGCACATGCAGCGTACACTTTCAACGTGTTTCAACACAACCACAACAGCACAATGGGAGCGCTTGGATGTTGTCCGTGACTGGGTCTTAACTTGTGCCGCTGCAAACATAACGTTATCTAAAACAGACCATCCTTTCATACGCCAATTTCTAAACACTCGAGTCAAGAATGGTGGTGCAATTCCAGGAGAGTAGATAGTAGGGTTTTTTGGGCGCGGCCTATTTTGTTATGACGTATGCCCTAAGCTTATTAATATTCCTACGTCATAATTGGGGGGCGTGATTTTAGGTAGAGTTATTTCCTTAATTATTCCTACGTCATATCTGTCAGAAAGTGTACACCCATAAAACCCTGAACAACAAGGCCACCCATAAATACCCCCACCCCTCTGAAGGCAACGCCCCGAAACTCTCCTCTCTATTTAAGAACCCGCGCTGCTTTTAGGCAATACCTCTTTAATTCTCAGCATCTGAAACATCCCGCTTCTTCAACATGTCCAGCGACATCAACATGAAACCCCGCAAGAAACAATCCCGGGCAAGGGTTCCTGTACTCACCAATTTGAAGATTGAACGCTCCTGGGTGTTGTTCTGGGGGGCTCGACGGGGTTACCGCTTTAAAAGGGACCCCAGCTATGTTGGAGTGGAGCTTTTTGCTTTGGGAGAGAAGGAGAGTACGTTGGAACCTTTTGAGACGGTAATTGAATACTCTTATGAGGACTGGTTGAAGGTGATGGCCTGGAGAGATCTGGGGCTTGTGGATAAGACTCTAGAAGGCTTGCAAGAGGGTCCAAGAGAATGCGAAACGGAGTCTCCGACTCAGGGTTTTGAAAGGTGTGAATGGGAAAGCTTGCAGAACTACGGTAGAGTGGTGAAGAGTCTATCTCTAACTACAGATCGTAAGGTTTTGTTTAGCAGTACCCTGATTACAAACCCTATTGAAGGGGGTGTGGAGGATCCAGAAAAACAGGTTACTGAAATTATGTTTGACGCCGTGGACTGGCCGTTCTTGAAAGAGGTCATAACAAGTATAAATGACGGTTTTGACATCTTGACCAAATGTTCGCAACTGGATTCGGTTAGAAGGAGAATATGCTGGATTATGGATTATATATCCCCCTTGAAGGACGACGACGATGATAAAACAGACGACGTGTGGGGTTTTGGAGGGGGGTCTGACGGCTCAGGGGCTACTCTCTTCTAAGAGGGCGGTGTGTCGTGACGTAGTGAAGAGATAGGATAAAAGGCGCAACAATTCATTCATGGTTTAAAATTAAAGAGAATGTCTTACCCGAAAGCTGCGGACGTCAACAGGCTCTACAGGCCTCTTCAAACCCGGGATCTCCCCTGGTTCTATTCCCCAGATTTTGTATACACTCCGGAACCCTCTGACTGTGGTTACCCTCCAAGACCTCAGACCCCGGTCCCTCAGGACGAAACAGCATGCGGTGCGATGGATTTCCAAATGAGTCTCGGTGATCCCCAGCCTCTGGAGCTCATGGAGGGCCTTGATTTTGCTGAACTGTCTACCGTCTGTGCGTCTCAGGAGGGGGTCAGTCCAATGGATGTAGAAACACCCCACAAACCACCAGGCGACCCAATGAGCATCGGACTGTCCCGGGGGCGTGATGAAGACGCAGGATTTATGCCCGGGGTATGTGACCAAGTAAGCAGAGTGGTTAAAAGCACCCTGGTGTATATTCTGAGTGCTCTCATCGACCGAGCTCTGAAAGAAGTCTGTCGGGGGTGTCAAGTGAATGTTTGTTTGAACCAGACCGTTACTATTTCCTGTTCTATTTCAACGTGTTTTACAGAAGACTGAACAAACCGTGGCTGAAACCGGCACTAATCAAGGCGCTGTCTTACTCCCACATACATGTCACTGCGGGACAAGTCCAGAAAATCATAGATGAGATTTTGCTGGAGCTGAAAAAGGAGCCGTTTATAATAGAGGAACTTGGTCAGCTGCTCAATGACCTGGATGAGCCGAGTAGAAAAACCGCTGGCAAGCTAAAAGCTTATTTCTTCCGTAAAGAAGTTAAAGCTGGGGGCAGCGACGAAGAATTCGACATCTACGCCACTGATTCAGACTCTGACCTGAACTAAGGGACTTTGAACATGGGGAATGTTCTGGACTGCTTCTGCAACTGGTTCTGTCATCAACACTCTGCAGCTAACCTGAGAGTGCTATTACACCATGTGCTTGACAGAAAAGTAGCCAACGCGAGCCTTTTCTCTACAGATTTAACCATCGATGAGGATCAACTTTAATGATGTGGTTGTTTCAGAATGGTTACGGGAACAAGACGCCTATACCTTACATAAGCCTCTCAGGATTAACTTTAAAAGAAACTACGTATATGCAACTGACATAGACTCACAATGGCAAATGGATCTAGTCGATATGTCAAATTTATCAAAACATAACAATGGTCACAAATTTATGTTGATATGTATTGATGTGTTATCAAAATATGCCTGGGTTCGCATTCTACATAATAAAACAGGTCGGGCGGTGACAAGGGCCTTTGAGGATATATTGTCCCAGGGTCGATGTCCTAAGAAACTGCAGACTGATAAAGGAAAAGAGTTTCTCAACAGAGAATTTCAGAATCTACTGAAGAGACACAAAATACATCATTTCACCACCGGTAATGAGCTTAAGGCATCGGTAGTGGAGAGGTTTAACTGCACCATAAAGACCAAAATGTGGAGATATTTTACAGCGGTCAACACGTTCAAGTATTTTGATAAAGTTCAGGATTTTATCGATGCTTACAACCAAGGGTATCACAACAGTATTAAAATGAAGCCTATAGATGTTGATCAAAGTAATTCTTTTAAGGTCTATAAAAATTTATACGGACCATTTATTAAGAAGGGAAAAACTACTTATAAGTTCAACATCGGTGATGTGGTTCGCGTTTCAAAGCTAAGGAGTACTTTTGCCAAAGGTTATGAACAAACATTTTCTGACGAATATTTTACAGTTACCGAACAGTTGGCTAGAGACCCCCCTGTGTACCGGTTAAAAGACTATGACGGGGAGGATATAGAAGGAACGTTTTACGAAGCCGAGTTACAAAAAAGTATTGTGGGTAAAGACAGTGTATACAGAGTTGAAAAGATATTAGCTGAAAAAACCCAGAACCGGAAAAAATATGTGTTGGTGAAATGGCTTGGATGGCCTGAAAAGTTCAATAGTTGGGTCCCGGAACAACAGGTTTGCGATATTCAATCCTTATAACATCATGCCCGCGGGTGTGTTGGGGGCATTACTTTCGATACTCAAGATGGAATCAGGAGGCTTCTACGTGACTCTACCCAGTAACGCCTCTCTCGATATATATCCTAAAAATGAAATATCCAGTTACACGGTACAATTTGGAAAATCTATAGATCTAAGGGGGTCGTGGGAAGTGGGGTTGGCGGAAATACAGTATCCTTACACTTGGGCTGTTTTACAAGATAAGGATGCCACCTTCGCCATTTTTGATGATGTTAAAAAGAGTCAATGGACATTCACGATACAAGGAGGTTATTATGACAATGTGGATAAAATATTAGATGAGATGCATAAACAGTTCTCAGAAGGCACCCCCAACATCAAGCTATATTACAACCCTATTAAAAACAGAGTGTACAAGGTGTCAAAACCAGGTATTAGCATTCAAACCAGCGGCCAACTGGGGCGTATATTAGGGTTCTATTCTGACACAGAGAGCAGGTTCTCAGAAGTGGTGGCACCCTTCCCGGCTGACATCAGGGGCGGCTTTTACACTCTTTATGTGTATACGGATATCATAACCCACCAGAGGGTCGGGGATAGTTATGTCCCCCTTTTGAGAAATGTACTTATTAAAGGTAAAAGCAATGACATGGTCACAATTACTTATGATAAGCCACACTACGTACCAGTCTCAAAGACCCACTTTGACAACATCACGATAGAAGTAAAATCGGATCAGAATATCAATGTACCCTTCCGCTTCGGTAAAGTTATTGTCAAACTACATTTTCGACCCCTGAAACAGTGTGTACATTATTAAAATGGCTACCTCGAGGGGTTATGTAGATCCTAGCGCCTATGTGGATTATTACAAGACGCAAGCCGGGAATGGCTTGCCCGGTTTTGTAGGAGCCCCCACAATGTATGGTGCCGGTCTAGGAGGGCTCTTTCGTGGTCTCTTTAGAATGGCCTTACCCCTGCTTAAGAGAGGTTTTGCTATAGCCAGACCCCACTTGAAATCAGCGGCTAAAAACATTGTTAGTGACGTGTTCACCAATGTTATGAACCGGGCAGCTAGCCATGAGCATCAGGAGGGTTCGGGTCTCATGGTAATGGCGAGGAGGGGGGGTAAAAGAAGAAACAGCATGTGTCCACCAGGGCGACGAAGATCCGTGGCTAACAAAAAATGAAGAATCACTCATTCTCCAACATATCGTGGAAACACTCGGAGAAGGAAGCAGCACAAGAAAAAACCTGCAAAAAGAAAGTCTCAAAGAAAGACAAATAGAGCCTCAGGATACATCTTTTAAACATGTCTTTTGTCCACAGTCTATCGGAAGAATGTGTCAAATCAGAACTGGATCTGTTTACAGTTCCATACACTCAAACGAGTATAGATAAGAGCATATATGTAGAGATTCCCCCTCTTTCCGCAATTTCAGACACGGCCCCTCTGGAGTTTTTTATAGCTGGCAATGGCGAGGATTATATTGATTTGAATAACACATTTATTTTAATGAACTGTAAAGTGACTGATGAGGATGGCGATGCAATCGAGAAGACGGCCAACACTGGGGTCATCAATTACCCGGTGGCCACCATGTTTTCACAGGTGGATGTGACCCTGGGAGATTGGCTCATTAGTCAAAGCAGCAATACTTACCCCTATAGAGCCATGATGGAGTGTATCCTTAATTATAGTGAGGAGACCCTAAGCAAAGACACCCCGGAAGCTATGGATGACAAGGATCCAGAGGGACTCAATAAGGGTTTGCAAAAAAGAACGGCCTTTTCAACAGAAGGGCGGACCTTTGAGCTAATGGGGCATATTCATGCAGACATATTTTTCCAAGAAAAACTCATGCTCAACGGGGTAGACATTAAAATTAAAATTATCCATAGTAAAAGTGCTTTTTGTCTGATGACCCCTGATACTGAAAAATATAAACTGACCATATTATCGGCCTCGCTGTTTGTGAAAAAAGTGTCCGTCTCCCCGGCGGTTAAACTAGGACATGCGCAGGCGTTAATGACGGCAAACGCCAAGTACCCGATCGAAAGAGTCTATATGAAAGTCCACAGTATCCCCGCAGGGACACGGGTGATGAACCAGGAAAATCTGTTTCTAGGACAGCTCCCAAAACAGGTTATTATAGGTCTCGTGGATAATGATGCATTTACCGGGGTTTACAACAAGAACCCCTTTAATTTTAAACATTATAACGTGGAATTTATAGCGTTGTACGTCGATGGTGTGCAGGTTCCATCCAGACCTTTTCAACCTGACTTTGAAAACAGCAATGCGGTTCGTGAATATTACAGTCTAGTACTGGCTACGGGTCGCCATCTCAAGGATCAACCTCTGCTGATCGTTCGCCGGGAATACTGCAGCGGTTACACCCTGTACGGTTTCAACCTGACACCTGACGAAGAGTGTGGACAACATTTTTCACTGATGAAGACGGGCAATATGCAATAAGCAGCCTCTACCACGCACTGTAAATATGGTCGTGTACGCTGTGTTTGACAACATTATTAAGGTGAATCAGAGGAGAAACGTTCTGTATGATTATTATTAAAATGAACACCAGAGAGCTCAACCACATCATGAATGCCCTGGCCGGCTCACGGAAACTGTTTCAAGGAGTCTACGCCTGCGACCAGCTGCCTAAATTTAAGATCAAGAATTTACCTGCAATGTACATAATCAACACACACCCTAAAAATATGCCCAGAGAACATTGGCTGGCTATTTATATAAGGGAGGACCACCGTGGTGAATTTTTTGATTCCTACGGAAACCCCCCAGATTTCAGACCTTTCCCTCGGAAGATCAATAACTTTCTGCTCAACAACTGTCAAGAAACCATTTACAGCGGTCGTCAAGTACAAAGTCTTCAGACCTTCACTTGTGGTCAACACTGTGTGTTTTTCTTATATCATAGATCTAAAGGAAGGTCATACCCCGATATTATGGCCTTGTACAGTGAGGATTTAGGCCAAAATTATAAAAAAGTGGCAGAGTTTGTCAGGACTATATAACACAATGACTTACAACCCTAGCCAGCCATGTATACAGATGGGGTGTTCTTGTGAGGATTTTAAAAGATGTCATGCGTGTTAAGGTGAAAAAATAATGAAAACAGCCTTTGAATCAATAGTTTTGTTTTTATTCAACACAATTCTTATACAAAGCAGGGGTTATGTTATAAATAAATGTACAACATTTGAAAATAAAATAAATAAAATAAAAAATTGTTTGTCGGGTCATTATTTACAGGGGGGACAAATAAAAACATGAGATTAATAAGCTTCCCAACGATGGCTAGATCCTGAGGATGGTCGCTCAGAGTAATGAGATATCGGAGTCAGATCAGTCTCCACCTCTTTACACAGACGGATTTTTTGTCGCGTTTCCTGGTTAGGAACTGTTGATTGGGGAATGTTCAGACAGGCCATCGCCTGTAGGAAAGCATTCCAGCCTACAGGTCGGCGACTATCGGGTACCTTATTAGTGCTAGTGACACTCTTCAACAAATCAAACATGTGTGAACCTTTGATCAGTTGTCCTTTAAAAACAAATTCACCCTGTTCATTCCAAGCCGTTACCCGCGGTTTCTGAACCATTTTGTGCAGGATATATTCTGCATGTCTTTTGCTTCTGGCCGGCATGTTTCTCAAAACATCAGTTACAACATCTCCCTCTGAACTCTCAACAGGTTCAGTCACCGCAACATCTTTATCAACCGTACCCCCCGCATCAGCCCCAGAACCATTTTCTTGAGAGGCCATGGTTAAAGTTAAAGTGTTTTGATCTTTTTCACCCTGTCTAACCAGACGGAGGTAGCGCTGTAACGTGTTGCTATACAACTGGGCTTTGGAATACTGATTTAAATCGGCCCTGGCCAGTATAGCTTTCATTTCAGAGTCCGGGTTGTTTTCGGCCGTTTGTCTAATGGGCTCTGGCCCGACAACATTTTTTCTCAGTTTCTCAAGCTGCTCCTGAGGGATCAAAAACATTAACCCACTCTGGAAGCTAGAAGACTGGTTAGGAAAGGCACGGCTATGCTCAACAGCGGGCCAATAAAACCCCCGGTTTGATTAATCTTCTTTCTTTTTCTTTTAATAGAATACTTCTTATTAGCGATGATCTTGATAACCGCTTTTTGTTTTTTGAGTTTAGAATGTTGAGAAGGGGTTAGGGGTATATTACCGCGTAAGATGTTAAAAGCTATTTCACACAGGGTCTCGATCAAATCCGAGGGGGCCCCTGCCAGCACAGCTTTCCTATGGCGTGGGCTCCCCTCAAATAACATTTGCAAAAGCGGCAGATTTCTTTTAATCCGAACAGATATTCTTATTTATTTCCTTTTCTTTAGCACATACACTGCCGGCCAATCGGGCGGGCACAAACCTGTTCTGAGGCGAACGTCTTCTGGGGTTTGTGCTTTTAAGTCCGCAATCAAGTACCCGTAGGGTTTTTTGGTGACATCCTCAAATGCCTCCAAAAAGAACTTGGTCTGGTTAGGGTACATTTGACGAGCCAAGACGGTGACCTGTAGTTTATCTCTGGGGTTTTTAAAAATAATTATATAATTGGCGTTTAAATTAATAGTGCGGCTTTTTTTACCTTGAAAAAATAGATTTTGAACAAAATAAATAATACTTAAATTCCTATGATGAGTGTACTTTGTGAAAGCTTTTTCCACTTCACTGTTGTCACCGGCCTGCTCCATCAGGTCATCAAGGATCACTAGATTAGTTTGACCGGGCGGGAACAAGTCATCGTCACACAACGAGGCGGGGAGACCTTGCACAAATTTCAGATTATTTTTTTTCGAAGCCAAATCATCGTAGAGAGGTTGCCAGCAAGAGTAACATCACACTATGTTGTCAAGAGCTTGGGACACGGTTGCGTCCACATCTTCTATGATGTTCTTTATAAGATAGCTCTTACCCGAATTGGAGGGACCGGCTATAATACAGGAGAAAGGGTGTTGAAGTCTGTTATCAAAACCACCGCTAATATCCATAAGGCAGAGTGTTATAATCAGTCTTCAACACTCTTTTATTGTACACCACCCTGAACCGTTTGTTTAGTGATCTATTTTCCAACGTGTACCCCTTTTTATTGCGATAGATCTGATTTCCGGTAGTAATAATCTCACGAGGAGGCGCGTCTTTCTCGGTTACAAAACTTTGTACCAGGGTCGTCAGAGACTTGATGTTAATGAGCTTGTTGTTACAATGGTTCAGAGTGAAACCCTTAACTTTCATACATGTCTTACCCGCAGCCGTTCTGTATGCGTAAGTCTTAGGACCCCCTGAAACAAACTCCACTATGTGATCCTGATGATCTAGTTCCCGAAGGTAGTCCCCGAGGGGAGGGACCCAATCCCCTGGCCTGGTGACAAAGATTACAGAGTCAGTATCATGATAGAGCATGCGTTCCTGCAACTGATCCATTAAGTTGTACAGTTCAAGCCGGGCGTAAGCCGTGGTAAAAACCGCTATGAAAACATTAACGTTCCCCTGTTTGGTGGGGAAATCTTTAGGGGCCCTCCACTGGACCTGTGCCACGTGGTCATTTAAGAATTGAAAGTGTGATACAGCATGTTGTTTGGAAAACATAAATTCTATAAACTGTTCAGGGGTTTTAATCAAGGTTGTGTTTAGACGGTTATTTCTTTCCCCAAACTTACCCCACAGACTGTTTAAAATCAGTTTGGACATTTGTCTCTTGGCGGGGTTTACAGTTATGTTCCCCGGCTCTAGACGGATCCCTTCCTTTTCAAAATATTGCTGAACGTATCGCTCTTTGGCCGCGGCGTCAACACACCATGAGGGATAGCCCGATGCCTCCTGTTTCCCTTTCAGATGGGTCATAATGTAATCAGCAAAAAGAGTATCAGATTTTTCAGAAAAATGCCAAACCTCATACACCTTACCGACTCTGTAACCTTTCTCCACCGCCTTGTCAAGCTCAATGCTACACCAGACACCCGTCAGCGCTCTCTCTTCATCACTGTGCAGACAAGAGGTAGTCTGATTGTCAGTTTCCACACACGTTCTACACAGAGGGAACATCAATTTTCCCGAACACCTGTAAGGCAACACGGGTAAGAACAGCTCGCGAGGAGGGTACATGGTGACCTTGATCATACCAAAGTAATGTCCGATTTCGAGAAAGTCACGATAAACAATGGTTGGATGCCCCACCGGGTACATTTTGGTCTTGTTGACATAAGGGTACAGACTGGTGAAATCATAGTAATCTACTCTCTCACCCTCCTTTACCTCATTATGTAAACAGAGGGCGTTGGTACGACCCCCAAATAACGCATCCCGGGGCTCTAGACGTTCAGGAAAGTCCAAGGTTTCCATAAACCGTTGTACCCCCGCATCCTGTTGCTTCAGGGTTGTCCACTCGTGTTCCCAAATCACCAGCATGTTCAAACCATAGGTGTTTTTTAAAGTTTCAATTCGTTCCTGGAAATCATAGTACATATCACCGCAGAGTTTTTGTGTTACGGGGTTAAAGGTGTTTGGGTCGAAGCACTGAGGACAGCCATGGTAAATACAACCAGCAAACTCATAAGCGGTACGCCGCCCGGACACGTCGCTAAAACCGTCTAAGTAGTAAGGCCCCATTTTGACTTCCCCTTGATTTAAAGCATGTCCGATGAAGATGTTATCCCTGGCACTCAGGTATTCCAGCCACTGTATGGAGACAGTCGAAAAGTTCTTTTGTCTAGCACGATAGTTGTCAGAAGTGGTGACCGCTATAGTGTTTTTCTGCAAGAAATTGGAACGATACATTTTCATGCAGAGAGACGCTATGGTCACACTTTGCAAAGGGTCGAGACCCGAGGTGTTGATAACCTCAGCGCGGAAACGCACACAGGCTTCTTTAAGGATCACCACATCATTTTTACAATAAGCGGCCATCTCTTCTCTGAAATCAAAAACACCTCCCTTAACCGTATTGTACCATTTAAAGAATTCCTCCCTCTCATGAGACATCATAGTATCAACCCCATAATAAGAGGCGGGCGGGTAGGACCCTCGATAATTTTGAGTGGCAGAATGGCAGAACCAACCTTTCTTCTGAGCCTCAAAACCCAGAGCTTTAGGCAAAGCTCTCAATTTCATGGGGAGGAATTTTAACGAGTCTATGTAACGTTGGTTGAAAGCTTCGTCGGTGAAACACATGATCTTGCTACACTAAGCTATTATTTTTGGGGTCACCCCATTTTCCACCAGATACTTCATCAAAATGTAAGAATCATAACCCTTAGCATTGTGGGCAATAAATGTGTAATTGAGGTATTTTGGACCGCGATACCGCGTAAAGAAATCCCTGACACAACTCTCACCGCTAGCTGACCACTCACGATCCAAAATGTCAATACAGTGTATATAATTAGCAATGTGGACCCCGTTTTATTGCCGACATTCAAAATCAAAAAAGACATACTGGTTGTGCGGCGGCTCCTTTTTAACCGGCTGAATAAAGCACTGGTGCTCGGACCCCGGGGTTAAATCAGCATTACAGATCTTGCATCTCGGCTCCAGACATTTGTGTGGTTTAACCTCATGAAAACAGTACTGGAGGCAACACTGCGGGCAATATTTAGTTTGATCACAATAACTCTGTTTTTTAACCCCCTCAGCAGCGGCCCTCTGTACCTTATGCTCGGAAAAACAGAACGCTGAGAGACAAATCCTTAAGCAATCTTTACATCGGATGGTGGGGGCCAAACACTTACGACATTGCGGATTGAAACAGACGTTACAGTAACCGTCACAGCTTAAGCTTATCATTGAAGGCCTTATAACACCAATGACAAACATACAAACAACCCAAAAAAGCCGTCAAACTCTTTATTCCAAAGTAATGACTATCACTTAGGAAGAGAAACAGCGTCTGTGTATGGGTTTCAGGATGTGTTTGAAATTTCACAAATACTTCCTTTACCTCACAACGGTACCACACAACAATTTTTAAAGACAACAACTCCTCAAACTTGGTAATGTCTGAAAAGGCAACCATCTGTTGAGAGTTTAAGCCGGCCCTCTGATGAAGCATTAAAGCCTCTTGCAGAGCTTGGGGTTCAGGCATGTCGGGGGTGAGTAGTTTTATTAAACTGTAAGCAAAACAGAGCTTATTGTCCCCACTGGAACTCACCACTAATTGCCTGAGCTTGGTCCTAATTATGTCGTTCTTCAAGCATTTAGACAGTCTTCTAAGCGCCCCACCCACGAACCACATTCATTACCAGAGACAGACTTTCATCAGCTAAGATGGCCACGTTACTTTGCAACAACGCTTCGATTTTAGCCAGAAATCCATCAACATCTAAATTATCTCCATTCAGCATTACAGATAGGTTGCTAAACAAATCATCCCCTCTGAGTTCTAACTGTACAACATCTCGAGGTCTGACCCTTTCAGCAACCTGTTCAAGCATGTTTTGCAAGGCCTCGTGTATGTTGACAAATATTTCCGCATAATTGTCACAATTTAAAAGTTCCGCAAAATTAAAACGCTGAATCATTTCAAAATTGTTTTAGGCCGGTCTATCTATAATCACGGGATCACTGGAACTCTTGGACACATCATCATTTTGAACAAAGCCTTCACCCCCTACATTCTCACAGAGCATGTCCTCCACAGCCTTATCAGTCTCAGAACCCTCCACATTCCGAACACCCCCACCGCTGACATCTACAAAACCCCCTTTTTGAGGAGGCTCATTTAAAGTATGTAAAAGTCCTTCAAAGATATCCAACCGGTTAATGTCAAGATCCTCCTCTATAGTGACGGCTGCTTCTGCCGCCATCCTGTGTTCTAATTGACTCAAATCATTTATAATAGGGGCAAAATTTGGTCGGGGTAGCTCCTCCAAAGCCTCCACCATTTCAAACAAATCGGGGTGAACTAGGGGGTGAAAACCTAGGCGCTACCGGTGGGAGGTGGTTATTTAGATCATTGACCATCTGTAACAGGTCAGGGTTCACCGGTAAGTCTGTTAATTCACATTCTATTGGTGGTAGTTGGGGGTTATTTAAATCATTTATCATTTGTAATAGTTCCAGGTTCATTGGGACATCAGAGGAGTTCACAACAGGGCCGGGGATGTTCTCTCGGGAAGGTCTTTTTGGGGCCCTAGCTTGTTCATAATCCTTTAGTTCGTGAGTTCTTTTACCAAGTCCAGACATTTTTTAATTTATTTTTTATTTTTCCAACAACCCACAATAGTAAGGCGTTTTGTGTCTATTAAAACATTAAATACGGTACAATTCGTTAGTAAGGGTATTAATAAGGGTGTTTTGGCTCTCTATCACCAGGTTTTGCCCCACTAACACAAGTCTTTGATTTTGTAACAAAGTATGTAGCAACTCATGCCGACCTTCAGGAAGTAGCTCCGGGGGCTGGTGGCCTGGCTCAGCTTCAAAGGATGGTCGCTCCGGTAAATCTCGGTCGAAGGAGGCAGGGAGCGAGCGTATACTCACGGACGGAGACCAAGAAGGCCTTTGCGGTGACACCCTGGCCAAGCGCGGGGTACTGTTCCGCGTTTCTGTAGCCAAGAAACGGGTCTGGGGGGACGATGTTGAAACCAGACCGTCGTTGGGTGGTGTGTCAGCCCTGACTGACGGCGACCCCTGAGGTTGTTGGATGGCTGTATTTGTTCCGCCCGACAATGCGGCGGGATGAATCTGGGGTGTTGAATTACCCCCAGAAGGCTGTGGCCTGAGTAGATGTTGGGGGGTCTCCAAGACCACCGTGGGGGATCCTCTCGGTGATCTCACCGGGGAAGATGTTTGATCCCACTTAGACGGGGTAATTGTCCTCAATAGCTCATCCACAGAATGACTATCCCAAGAGTCTTGGGAAGAATAAAAATATACATTACATTTACATCTTTAAACGGCGACAGAAATCAAACTTAAAACAACATGTCCAGGACATTCAAAACCTTTAGCTTTTTTAGACCTTTGAAAATAGCCTTAGACATTCACTACAACGCCTTATTATTTACAGACAATATATTTATTAGGACTTGATAAAATCTAAAACCTTATAATAAATGTAAAACAGAGAAGCCGCTGTAAATAAGCTGTTTCTTAAATGTTTCGTTAAAAACTGTAATAGTGTTAATAAAACACTTTTATACACACACACACAACAACATTTCATTTTTAAACGAACCTTCCAAGTGTAAACACTTCCTGATCCCGGGACTTCCTGTTTCACAAACGTTTTCACAATCTGTTTAAATATTAAATACAATGAACACCTTCAAGCCTTTTCCTACAACCACTTTAAAACAGAAGTATAATAGCGGGAGATATGCCAAACAACTTACTAAACCCTTTCGGACGGCTTAACTTCCTAACCAGACGGTGCGGCAATCGGTCATTTCTAAACACATTTCCCAGAAACAAGCCTAGACCTGTCCGGACTTCTAAAGATCTTTCCCAGAACCCCCCGCCCTACAGGAAACAGGCACATATCGCTTAAATATTAGCCCTCAACGGGCAAACAAAGCCCTTTTAAAAACATTAAAGTTTGAAAGATCTTACTTACCTCCACAGAATAATCGTTTCTTATGTTTTTCGGCTGGTTTAGCTTTTTGCACCGCTGTGAAGGTAAGAGACATGTTTAACCTTTAACCACACCGCTTTATAAAAAGCTTTAACCTCTTTTTTACAGACTGCAGATATATACTCACAGCTATCAGATACTGGGGCTGACGGCCTTTCAGATTCTTGAAAGGTTACGGTTCTCGAAGGTAAAACGAAACAAGCCCTCGATGTGGAAGGCCTTTCGTTGTCTCGAACCACGTTTCTTAATACTGTTAGAAAGGATAATTTTTTAAAATTAACAAAACTGGACTCAAACATCTTACAGAAACGTTATACAAACAAACGGGGGTTTAGTTCTTACCCGGTCGGCAGACAGCCTGTCTAGGGACAACCACTTCTCTTGGTCGATCCTCGGAGACATTAATCACAGGCCTTTCGATAGTTTCTGTGTAATTAAAGAGACCGGCATTAATATATATTAAAACGTTTTCATAACTCTAATGAGCCGCTTCAAAACCACACACACCCATACATAAGAACCTATGAGCGCAAACACAAAAAGCTTACCGGCGTTGTTCCAGATGATCTCCTCAGCATTGGGAATTAACTCCTGTTGACTGGCTGAAAAATAATTTTACAGAACTTAAAACAGATGCTATAGCCTTATTTACAATACATGTACACAACACGCTCTGAGTCAATGAAAATAATCTGAAGACTTACCTAAAAACTCGTTTAAATCGAAGTCGCTGATGTTGTTTCCGGACATTGTTGATCTTTAGTCTTAAATCGAAAGGTCAGTATGAGTCTGTCGAGCTGAAGACCAGACCTTCATACTTATACTGATGGCCACATGCAGGATCTGCTTGTAAGGCATTGTTCTGGTCTGGCCTTTGTGCCGCCCTGTTAACAATTAACATATCAAAACCAACCAATAAAATGACACTGCATCAAATTTCAAATAGAAACCAAGATGGAGACGATCTCTCTCCTCTCTACTCTAAACTTTTATTAGAACCTTTTGGTCTCTCAAAAAAACATTTTTAAGCATCTAGACCTATAGTCAACAACCACTAAGAATATTTCAGGCCTTTATAAGCGCTAAAAAACAACCTGAGCCAAGAAAATAACTATAAAGATCTAAAATAACTAGCGCTTTTACAGTGATTTTTTTTTTTTTAATAGCGATGCTTTGTTTGGTATTAAACAAGTCACAGACTACTCAGAACAGCGTTTATCCCCACAAAACAGATATTTGGGTTTATTTTACAAAGCTTATAAATTATATAGGTTAAAAGTATTCTGAATGTTTTGATACCACACGCCATACCTACTGTTGTCTGAGCCCACCCCCGCCCCCATGGTGTGAGTGATTTAGCCTTGAGTGTTGTGATCTATTTAGCATTGAGTGATCAGTTGTTTTTATTTTTTAAACGATTCCTTATCATCAGGGATTGAGACCGCTAAAATACCTTAAAAGCATATCCTTATCTTAAGTCTAACTCTTATGAGCTTTAAGACCCTAGAATGTATTTAAGTAAAACGAATGAACACATTATGTGAGAGATAAAATATAACCACAGCTTTTTTTTTTTTTTTTTACAAAAACAATTAACCTATACACACAAACACCTACACACACTCTTTTTTAATTTTATTTTTAATTAAATTTGAGGGGAGAGACAGAGCCAGAGACAGTGTGGATAACATAAGGACCCTATGCAAAACAGGTATTGTTAGGAACTGGTGGTATTACAGACAACATAACTTGTTGATCTTATAAAATGATTGGACGAGAGAGAGAGACAGACAAAGACAGATACAGTGTGGATAACATAAGTACCCTATGCAAAACAGGCATTGTTAGGACCTGGGACCATTACAGACAACAGAACTTGTTGATCTTATAAAATGATTGGGTGAGAGAGAGACAGACAGAGACAGAGACAGTGTGAATATGATAAACGCACTATTCAAAACTGGCATTGTTAAGACCTGGGACCATTACAGACAACAGAACGTGTTGATCTTATAATGGTTTAGATTTACTAAACCATTACATGTATATTTAAAAAAAGACCCCCAACCACTACAGGAAGAGCTGACCCATTCACACTCTACAGTTGACCAACAAGAACAACAAGAACAACAGGTTATGGGCGGCCTTGTTGTTCAGGGTTTTATGGGTGTACACTTTCTGACGGATATGACGTAGGAATAATTAAGGAAATAACTCTACCTAAAATCACGCCCCCCAATTATGACGTAGGAATATTAATAAGCTTAGGGCATACGTCATAACAAAATAGGCCGCTATGTGCTTAACATTTTACTTGCCCCACTAGTGATAGATGGTACTGGGAAGGTGTCCTCCTATCTTGCTGACACGCACTTCATGCAGAAAACAAACCACAGCACCGTGTCTCAAGCAGTCATTCAGACTGTGCAAAGTTACGAAATTGCTTACAAAAATGTGGTTATCTTTGACACAGATAATGCTGCATATTTGAAAAAAGCTTATAAAACAGTACTGTCTGGACTGTTTCCTGATAGCATCCACGTAACATGCCTCGCTCATATAATCAACCTAGTGGGGGAAAGTTTTCGGAAGCCATTTGAGGACGTCAATGCAATGGTAAGAGCTTTTTCACAAATGTTCTATATGGCAGGGGGCAGGAAGATGAGGTACTTAAATTACCTGAGGCAAAAAGTTGCCAGTACAACAATGGCACCAGACTCAGTAGCAACTAGATGGAACAGCTGGTTTGCTGCTGTTCAGTACCATACAAACCACTTTCAGCACTATCACGGCTTTGTTGAAGAAGAAATGTTTGTGTATGGCAAATCAGCACCACACTCGCTGCAGGAACTTGAAAGAATGCTGTCAGATGAAACCCAATGTTTATTGCTGAAGATTACATTGCGTTTCATCAATGAAATGTGCAAGCCAATCATTGACCTAATGGATACATTTGAAAGTCAGAGACCGTGCACTCTTTGCTTTTGAGAAAATGGAAGAACTGCTGTTTTTCTCAGAGACACATTCAGTTTTTGGAGGAAAACACTCAAAGGTTTCTCAGGGCTGAAGAATTTAACAACTGATCAAAGTAGCAAGTTGGTGCACCTGTTTCGTTCAGCTGTAGACAACGCAGCTGAAAACCAGAAGAAGTACATCAGTGATACTGAGAGTGGGCAGCGTGCAATTAAGTTTTTGAAATGCGTACAGATTTTCAAGCCCAGAAGAGTTCCTGTAGTGTCTCATGTCAAGGAGGATTACGCTTCAATTCCTGGCTTCAGTGACATTCCAGAAAAGGAGTTTGCTTTGTATACCGGGAAGGTGGTGCTCGACGCGATCCAGCGCCCTGAACAGTCACAGGGAATTCACATCGCCATGTTTTGGTCAGCAACATCCGACCGACTGCCGAATATAAAAACATTTGCATTAAGATACATACATGCTGTAACAAACACAGCTGATGCTGAGCACAGCAACACA
Organism: Amia ocellicauda; assembly: GCF_036373705.1. Lineage (NCBI taxonomy): Eukaryota > Metazoa > Chordata > Actinopteri > Amiiformes > Amiidae > Amia > Amia ocellicauda. The sequence continues at coordinate 2,950,463 of NC_089872.1, read as the reverse complement.
CTGTACAACCTTGTTCTCTCTGATCGAAGGTGTTCTCTTTCGGAGGACAAACTAAAAGAGCTGGTTTTCCTTTACTTCAGTCTTGCAATTTAAAAAGACATAAAACATAACATAAAATCATTTTGATTAGTCTTTGATGCTTTATTTAATTTCAACCTGCTGTGCTATGGTAGTATGAGAAGTATCCAATATAACTGGACATATTTTTTTGTTACATTGCACACTACTTTTGTTTAATAGTTTGTTTGTTTGCTTGTTGTTGTTTTTTTTTTGCACTTGTCAGCATCTAATTCACAGCAGGGTAATTTTGCTGAAAAGTCCTTATTTTCCTTATTTAACAACTGCATTTAGTTTTAAAATTTACACCTAATGGGTCACTTTTTTGGTTCAAGGAATGATAAAGCAGTTGATTCTGTGATACAAATGTGCTGTGTGCTATATAAATACAAAATACCTGTATGTATTTCTAAAGAAGGTTAAAATAGTGTTTTATTTAATCCAATTTGTAAGCAAATATTACAAAGGATTTAATGTTGCATAATTTTGCATAATTTTGTATTTTTCCTTGCATCATTTTGTTTTTTCTTGTGCATAATTCCTTGGGGTGTAACTAGGAAGAGTTTAAAAAATGATGCACAAGGGGATAGTACTGAATTACTGAATAGTAATTGTTTTGTGCAGCACTGTTTTCAAAGTATTGTCCATGTATAATGTGTTGGCGATCTCTGCCTTACCAGACAGGTGTCAATGCTCTATTCAGCAGTCCACAAATTCCTTGTAGAGGTAAACAGCAGTGAATATGTTTGTCAACAAAAAGATAGGCACAGTCATTCTGCCCGAGAGAAACTCTGCTGTCTCAGCCGTATCTGATAAATGAAAACACACTAGGAAAATGCAAATGTCTGTCAAACTGCAATTCCACTGCAGACTGAACGGGTAATGATAAGAGACATTACCATATTCCTCTTGGGAAGAATAAAATTGGATTTGGTTGGGTAGGCCTCAAAAAATACAGTAGAGGTGTCAAGGACTCTACAATGGTGTTCAGCCAGTCATTGCAGATTAATACGCCCATTAGGAAAGAGGATGGCATATTGTAGGAGACTTCCAAAGATGCGTTTTATCACCTGTGGCTCAGTTCAGATACTGGAAAACCATCCACCCACTTATTTATCAAGAAAATGTCAGTACTATAGGCAGTGTTAATGAATTAACAACTTATGATTGAATGTTTTGCTTCTCCAAATTAGTTTCAGAACAAGGACTTAATCAGTCACAGCATGGGTCATTTGCTTTTCCAGGGTGATTTTGTTTATTTATTTTTAGAAATGTTGTCAGCACACATTGATTGAGTAGATGTCCCTGATAGGCATTTTGAGTATCTGTGTCAATACTACTGTATTTAATATATATGTTCATTAACATGTTTTCCCCTAATCTGCTGATATGAAATATATTAAATAATGTGAGAGAAATAAATGAGTTTGTAAATCTTATTCTGTATCCAATAATGTAGTCATAAATCTGCAAACTGTGAAAATGAGCACAATTCAGACTGTGAGGGTATGTTTTCAATACATTTTTGGCAAACCTTTACTTTCTGTTTTTCTGGGTTTGTATTATTAAAGATAGCCCTGCATCCACAGTTAATCTCTGAGAAACACTCCTACATTTAGGCCAACAGTTAATTCCCTACTTTCATTAAAACAATTGGTACTGTGTAATTAATGTTATCATAGTTTAATAACAATTACAATTGGTATAATAAAAGAATGATGTGTGATTATATTGTTAACATTAACCCAATTTCAGCAACTAATGTTTTAGCATTCAGTATGTCTTTTTTTTCTCTTTTTTTTAATAAGGTAGCTATGACTGACATTTCGTGTTAACATTATTCCCTTCAGACCAAGCCTGTGATTCATTTATGGAGAGAGAGCTTGAGTGATTTAGCCTTCTTGTCTATGGCACTTCCTATCAGTCACTTACAAACTCTCTGCAGAAGGGGCCTTTAAAGTGTAACATCTTTTTGAGAGAGACATCTTGTCTCTTGTCTCAGGATATAGATGCTGTAGGATGTGTAGATCTTACAAAAACTACTGGACATTTCTTTGGCATCCTACAATGCTCCTATCAGATAAAGTGATGGTGTATTATGAGATAAGTGACCTGATATCTTTCCAGTGTCGTGTCAAAATGATCTATGTTTCAATATAATCCCAGTGAACTGTGTTCCTTTCTTTATAAGCCTGTCTCTCACAAATACATAAAAGGGGACTGCTGGATGTGACTGAGGACAGGAACTGATTCTGAGAAACAGATTATTCTTTGGATAAATGCATTTGCATTAAAGTGTTCAACAATTAAACCTATCCTACTACATTAAAGCTTTTATATTAAAACAGCATTCATGACATTTCAGTATATAGATCAGTGGTTGTCAACCCTAGTACTCAGGGACCCTTGTGCCTGCAGGTGTTTGTTCCAGCTGAGCTCTTAATTACTTAATTAACCCTTTAACTTGTTGATTTACTCTTCGTTATCCACAGAGACTAAAGGCCATGATACACTATGAAATTTCCATGCAATCCAAATGCAACCCTTAGTGTATCGTGGATTTAAGGCCTCGGGATGATTTTCTGCTCTGGATATGTATTCATGCATGCAAGGGAAGAGCCCTGCTCTGTAATAATCCCTCATTATTATTATTATGATTATTATTTATTTATGTATTTATGTATTTATTGGCAGACGCCCTTAGCCAGGGCAACGTACAAAACATAAGAGCAATGCAAAGTGCAAAGATACAGTACAGAGCATAATGCAATTTAAAAAATCCAAATTACACATGCCTATATACAGCATAGGTATACAGCAAACTATACAAGTCCAAATTTATGTTTTTAAAAACAATTTTTTTTTAGGGCAGTGGTTCCCAACCCTGGTCCTGGGGACCCATTGTCCTGTTGTTTTTTTATCCAAGTGCACCCTCAATTAATTAACTGAATCCTGAATTGAACTTATAATTTGCTTAATTCGACTTTTAAAATGGGTTAACTTGTCAAATATTGAAGATGTCTTATACACTCACCTAAAGGATTATTAGGAACACCATACTAATACTGTGTTTGAACCCCTTTCGCCTTCAGAACTGCCTTAATTCTACGTGGCATTGATTCAACAAGGTGCTGAAAGCATTCTTTAGAAATGTTGGCCCATATTGATAGGATAGCATCTTGCAGTTGATGGAGATTTGTGGGAAGCAAATCCAGGGCACGAAGCTTCCGTTCCACCACATCCCAAAGATGCTCTATTGGGTTGAGATCTGCTGACTGTTGGGGCCAGTTTAGTACAGTGAACTCATTGTCATGTTCAAGAAACCAATTTGAAATGATTCGACCTTTGTGACATGGTGCATTATCCTGCTGGAAGTAGCCATCAGAGGATGGGTACATGGTGGTCACAAAGGGATGGACATGGTCAGAAACAATGCTCAGGTAGGCCGTGGCATTTAAACGATGCCCAATTGGCACTAAGGGGCCTAAAGTGTGCCAAGAAAACATCCCCCACACCATTACACCAGCACCACCAGCCTGCACAGTGGTAACAAGGCATGATGGATCCATGTTCTTATTCTGTTTACGCCAAATTCTGACGCTACCATCTGAATGTCTCAACAGAAATCGAGACTCATCAGACCAGGCAACATTTTTCCAGTCTTCAACTGTCCAATTTTGGTGAGCTTGTGCAAATTGTAGCCTCTTTTTCCTATTTGTAGTGGAGATGAGTGGTACCCGGTGGAGTCTTCTGCTGTTGTAGCCCATCCGCCTCAAGGTTGTACGTGTTGTGGCTTCACAAATGCTTTGCTGCATACCTCGGTTGTAACGAGTGGTTATTTCAGTCAAAGTTGCTCTTCTATCAGCTTGAATCAGTCGGCCCATTCTCCTCTGACCTCTAGCATCAACAAGGCATTTTCGCCCACAGGACTGCCGCATACTGGATGTTTTTCCCTTTTCACACCATTCTTTGTAAACCCTAGGAATGGTTGTGCGTGAAAATCCCAGTAACTGAGCAGATTGTGAAATACTCGGACCGGCCCGTCTGGCACCAACAACCATGCCACGCTCAAAATTGCTTAAATCACCTTTCTTTCCCATTCAGACATTCAGTTTGGAGTTCAGGAGATTGTCTTGACCAGGACCACACCCCTAAATGCATTGAAGCAACTGCCATGTGATTGGTTGGTTAGATAATTGCATTAATGAGAAATTGAACAGGTGTTCCTAATAATCCTTTAGGTGAGTGTATACTTTAATATTAAACTTGACATATCGAATGGTTTATAATAATTCATAAGCTCTGTTCAATTAATTATTTAATCATTAGTTCAGTTAAGGAATTGAGATCTTGGTTGGAATAAAATCTAGCAGCACATCACCATGTTATTGTTGTTTAATATGTAATTGGGTGACTCCAAAAGCAATCTGCACTAAATTAATGTGTGAATTCCCAAAACATCACAGCCTGGTTGCCAGGCCACAACCAAATGTTGTTAGTTCAATCTTTCATCTCTTCGATCAAAGATGCTGAATATGTAATTCCCACCCAATAATAATAAGGGACAACCTGACTATTCTGTAATTAAAATACTTATCTTAAAATTTTAAATCAAAATTTCCACAAAAAATAAATCTGAAAAATATTAATTTATATAAAATACAAAGCATACATCCTATTTCAAAGAGGTAATAACTGCAGACATGATGCAGTTAAGTCCTAGGTATGTGCTAAAGGGAGGGGTCATAGGTGAAATCACAGTAAAACAACAGGAGTTCTCACAATGTATAAGTAAGCAGTAGCATAAGGAAGCATAGTTATGCACATACATACAGGGTGGCATCTCACCAGTACATTCTGGTAAACCTACTCCTAGGTTTGATTGATGCTGTACAGGTGCCTTGTGACCTCTGTACCCTTGCATGTGCTGTTCATGTCATAGTGTTGTATCACCCACTGCCGGTCTTATCACCTGCTGCTTTTTCTTTTCTTCAGTAGAGCCTGGCCATTGGTCTCTGTTTTTTTTTCTTGGGTCTGGGCATTTGTTGGTGACCCATCCCCGTTCTTCCCATTTCAAACTATATGTTGAGGCCGTCCCCTAACAAGCACAGGCCTCGTCTCTAGTCTCCTCATCTGTCCACTGCCTGCCTCCCTCTCGATGGCTTGGGTATACTGTTCCCCAACCCCTTTGGGTAGTATTCTCTACTTAAAAGATAGTGATAGGTTGCGAAAGCAACCATGGTTATCTGAAAAAGAGGGTCTGCCTGCAGGATGCTCAGGACGGCCTCAGGACAGAAGTATTTACAAACAAGTATTTACAACTTGCCACAGACAGACACAGGAGAGTACAGGTGAGAGGCAGCCATCTTGTTGTTTTCCTAGTTTCAGACCAGTCTTAGCATTCCTTTTTGTTTTAACTTTTCCTTAACTGAAGTTAATCTTGTCTATAGTTTGACTTAATTGAAGTCAATTCAGTTCAGCTACTGAGTTGGTGAAAGTAAATAGGTTGTAGAAAGGTGATTTAGTCAAGGACCAGCAGGAATTCTGTTCCAGGTGGAGCCAGTTAGGTGGTGGTGGCAGGTAGACAAAAGCTATTTAAAGCAGCTGTTGAGCTGCGCTGTTTCTCGGTGACAAAAAGTTAAGCAGTTAACTAGGGAACAGGAACCTAGAGACTGAAAAAACTGTATCATTTAGAAGTATGTGGCCACTACAGTGTCAGGTTTGCAGAATTATTGCCTTTCTGGATGAACTCATCCAAGAAGATTTCATTTGTGAACGTTGTCGACGTGTTGAAATCCTACAGATCAAGGTCCGTGATCTTGAGGCTCAGCTTGTTGATCTGCACTGTATTAGTGATATAGAAGAATTAGTCAATCAGCCCATGAGAGAGATGGTGTGCATGCCAAAACCTAGGAGAGTTGAGACCTTAGGGCAGGACAGCGTAGAGAACTGCTGGGTTACAGTAGGTCGTAACCGCATAAATATAGGTTGTTATAGTAGGAGACTCAATTCTTAGAGGCGTAGATCACACAGTGTGTTCTAGTGATAAGGAGACCCGCATGGTATTTTGGCTGCCTGGTTCTCAGGTTGCAGATCTCCCTAAACTAGTAGACAGGCTGCTGGCCATGTTCCACTGGGAGATGTTCCACTAAGGAAAGAAAACCAAGGGGAACTACTAGTAGGAAAGTGCTGAAATGTTTGTACCTCAATGCCAGGAGTATAAGGAACAAGATGTTAGACCTAGAAGCCACAGTGCTGGTGTGAGACTATGACGTTGTAGGAGTGACAGAAACATGGCTTATAGAAAATGATGGGGATGAATACAAGTTGAAAGGATACACACAGTTTAGGAGAAACAGGCAAAATAGAAGAGATGGTTGGGTAGCATTATATGTCAAAAATGACACTGAGGCAAAATAACTAAAATTAGATCCTAGTAATGAAACAGAATCTTTGTGGGTTAAAATTTTGAATAAAAGATCCAGAGGATTAGTGGTAGGAGTGTGTTACAGACCACCCAATTCAGATATTCAACAAGATGTTGCATTGTACAATGTAATCAGGACTGCATGTAGCAAAGGATGTGGCTGTTATAATGGGGGATTTCAATTTCCCAAACATACACTGGCAAAGTCCAGTTGGGACTACAGAAGTAGAAATAGAAATGTTTGAGATGGTAAATGACTGCTTTCTAACTCAATTTGTCAAGGAACCAACCAGTGCATGCATTGACTTCATCTTTTCAAATGACCAAGATAGAGTCAGAGGGACACTAGTTAGAGAACCAATGGCAAACTGTGATGGTTAGCTTTGAGGCATTCATTAAAAAAACAAGTACGAAGTCTAAAACAATGGTCTACAATTTTAGAAAAGCAAACATTGAAGGTATGAGGCGGCACTTAGAAGAGTTAGACTGGAGCACATTGGATACAGATTCAGTTGAAAATGGATGGTTATATTCTAAGAATATACTACTTGAGGCTCAGGAGAAATTTGTACCAAAACTTGAGGACCAAAAAACATTGGCCAAAATGGTTTAATAGAAGTATGCAAAAAAATATCAAGAGAAAGAAAATTTTGTATAGCGCATACAAAAAAGGGATAGAAATGAATCAAAATACAAAGAATATGTTGAACTGCAAAGAGATCTTAAGAAAGGGATCAGGAAAGCAAAGAGGGAAATAGAAAGAAACATAGCTCTTGGAGCTAAAACTAATGCAAATAGCTTTTTTCAATACTACAGTACAGCAAGAGGTCAATAAAGGAGGAAGTGAAACAGATAAAAGGCCAGAATGGAAGAATCCTTGGAAAATGAACATGATGTGGCAAATGTTCTACATGAGTATTTCACAGAGGTTTTTACAAAAGAAAAAACAGATAACATGCCAGGTTAACAACCAGTCCAGTCAAACCCTAAGAGAGATCAGGATAAATGAGGAGGTTCTAAAGGGACTAGCAGAATTAAAAACAAACAAATCACCTGGGCCAGATGGTATATTTCCAACAGTACTTTATGAAATGAGGGAAATTATTTATAGGGTTCTAACTCAAATATTCCAAACACTTCCAGACAGTTAGAACAGGGAATGTGCCAACTGACTGGAAGATGGCAAATGTCATGCCAATCCACAAGAAAGGGGACAAAACTGAGCCAGGAAATTACAAACCAATCAGTCTCACCTGCATTACTTGCAAAAATGATTAGACAGAAAATAGAGGAGCATCTTAATGAAAACCATATTCTTGGAGATAGTCAACATGGGTTTAGACAAGGCAGATCATGTCTTACTAATTTATGTGAGTTTTTTGAACATGCAACTGCAGCTGTAGATCATTTGAAAGCATATGATATGATATACTTAGATTTTTAATAAGCTTTTGATAAGGTTACACACCAAAGACTGATCCTCAAATTGGAAGCTGTAGGCATTCAGGGTAACGTAAGTAGATGGATTATGAACTGGTTGATGTATAGGAAACAGAGGGTGTCAATAAAAGGAGTTGCTTCTAACTGGAGTGAGGTTGTTAGTGGAGTTCCACAGGGATCAGTACTAGGGCCTTTGCTTTTTCTAATCTATATTAATGATTTGGACTCTGGGATAGTTAGCAAACTTGTCAAATTTGCAGATGATACTAAAATAGGTGACTCAGCAGATACAATCTTGGCAGCACAGGTTATTCAAAGGGACTCATAATATTTAGTTGTTGGCCGACACCTGGCAGATGAAATTCAATGTGGACAAGTGCAAGATATTACATGCAGGTAACAAAAATGTCCACTATAATTACACTATGGGAGGAATAGAACTAGATGAAGTAATGCATGAGAAAGACCTAGGAGTCTATGTGGACTCCTCACTTTCTCCATCCAAACAGTGTGGGGAAGCAATAAAAAAGGCAAACAGAATGTTAGTGTATATTGTAAAAAGTGTAGAATTTAAAACAAGGGAAGTAATGTTAAGACTGTACAATGCACTAGTTAGACCTCATCTGGAATACTCTGTACAGTTCTGGGCTCCACACTTCAAGTAAGATATCGCTAGAGGCAGTTCAGAGGAGAGAAACCAGACTTATTCCAGGTTTGAAGGAAATGTCCTACTCGGAGAGACTGAGGGAACAGAACCTTTTCACCCTGGAAAAGAGAAGCCTACATGGGGACTTGATTCAAGTCTTCAAAATCATGAAATGCATCAACCACATAAAACCAGAGGAGCTTTTCCAGATCAGCAGAGATACACACACCCGGGGACACAAATGGAAATTGGCCTTCAAGGCATTCAAGACAAAAAACACGAGACACTTCTTCACACATAGAGTTGTCACAATCTGGAACAAACTCCCCAGCAATGTGGTTGAAGCTGAAAATTTGGGAACATTTAAAAACAGACTGGATAGTATCCTTGGAACACTTAATTATTAATGGACACCAAATGAGCACAATGGGTCGAATGGCCTCCTCTTGTTTGTAAACTTTCTTATGTTCTTATGTTCTATAGCATTCACTGAGTTCCCATGAAAACATCAATGTCCAAGTGTTCTCATTTTGTTTGCTAGCCAACAGTAGTCTGTGTATGACACTGAATAAACCAGCTGCTCAAGTGCTCCTGACACAGGTTCAGCATCCCATTCTGACACCAGTATAATACTTTGGGGGATTCTGGGGAGCTACCTTACCACATCACTAAAAGTCCTCTTAGTAATTCTTCAGACTTACAGATTTCTATAGACCTTAAATAAAACTGGGTGATAGACCAGAGGGACATGCTAAGCTGAATAAAAACTACTGCTGCCCCATTGTTAGCAGAGGTGAACGTTAACTTATCATTACACAAATAAGCCATGAACAACATTATCATCATCATAGATATAGAATTCTGGACAGTGCTCTGCATTTATATAATTATATGCTTATTATTTTATTTTTTCTTGGGTTTATTATTGTCCTTGATTGGTATGTTTTTCTTTATTATTGGCTTTTGTTATTATTGCCAACCCTTAATTATTTTCACCTGCACATGTTTTCCCTTTATTGTTTTATTTAATTATTCACTGATTGTTAATCACTGTGCTTTCATTTTGCACAGCCAAATTGCTAAAGCACCGCACACCTGTCCCAGATCAGGGAGATTTGCAGCTTCCTCTGATAATCGGATCACCTGTGCTCCTGGCTCTAATCTGGAAGCCAAATGAGAGATTTAAACCGGGGGATTCGAGCAGAGTGTAACAAGGAGCACTAACAGGACGCAAAGGGCAGCTACACGGCGGGGAACAGGCAGACAGAGACAGTGAGTGCACTGAGATTTGTGAGAAGGGCTTCGTGGACCTATGTGAAGGAGGGATCCGGAGCTGCAGTCGGAGTTTGTGAGAGACTGCTAAGAGGACAAGGATGAATCCAGGGACAAGCAGTGACAGAAATGGGAAGATACACTCCGCAACTCAAGCTAAGTATATACTATATGCTGAGAAACCCTAAGAAAGCATTCGAGACAGACACGGTTGATTGGAAGACATTTATTACACTGCATTGCCTGTTGCCCCACAGTCCCCGTTGTAGCTGGTTGAGTAGCGTGCTAGTTGGAGACCTGAAATCAAGTAGAGAAATATTTATTTGAATTAAATCCTCAATCGCAGTTTAGTAATTACTGCACTTGCCCATAGATCTACCTGGGAGTGGTGATGCATGGAGTCCACAGCAGCTGTGGCCAGAGTTCCTGCATCCCTATCGTTGCTCCTGCAGCTGCGTATACCTGGAAGATAAGTGAAGGTTGAACTACCAGATTTTTGTACAGAAGGAAGAGACCACAAAAGGACTTACCTGCACAGAGCCCCAGAGGGACAAGAGGGAGTGTCCGAGCCTGCGTGGGGGAGAATAGAGGGTGGTGCGAGGGTTCCCTCCTATAAAATACTGGGGTGGCATAGAGCGACTTGCTGTCACAAGACCACCTGTGACATTTAGGAATGGGTTGATGGAGCTGGAAGGTGGAGGAGAGAGAGGGAGAGATTGGGAACAAAAACCCTGATAAAATTTTGGCTGTGGAGTACATTTGGATTCTGATTTGGACCCGTTTTCTGTTTTGTATTTGGTCTGTCATTTTGATTTAAGTTGATGTTTAAAAAGGGATCTGTTTCACTGTGTAGTTAGGCTCAACAAGGAGCTAGGGCTTGGTTTTGAGTCTTATTTGGTTTGGAACTGTCAACAAACTGCACTATACTTCCTGTTGTCTCTGTCCTGAGGCCCAACCTATCGTGTTAACGCCCCATAGTGTTACTATATATATATTACTATTCCAGGCAGCAGATCCTTCATCCACACATTTTCATATAGTTGATCTTTGTGGCAGATAGCAGTTTTTCAAGTTTAATAATTTATGTGTGGAATATTTTCACATTCACACCAGAGATGACTCTGACTCCAGTTTGCAGTGTAAGGCTGGTAAGGGACAGCAATCTATTAAATATGATTACTTTAAAAATCTGCTATTTATGATTTATTTTTTATTAAAACGACCATATACGGGCACTGTGTGACATGCAACAATGCAATTGCCAATTGATATGTTTCAATGTTTTTTTTTTTTTAATCTGTGGTTTGATTAGTGAAATCATTCAGTTTAGTAATGCAGATTTGCCTGCTTTAAAAAAAACCTTCCAAGGCTATTAATGGTATTAATGCTGTGATAATTTATAGATAATCATAAGTCAGAACACCGCTAATATGGTAGCATTTCCTTTTCAGAGTCATCCCATTGAAAGACCCAACACTTTATCAATTGTAGCATAAGGTACACTTATACATTTCAATTAAAGAAGTGAATTTATAGTATCACCTTATCACGAATCCTGGAATCTTGTAGAACTCAATTTCTGTAATAATTTGACGCAGACACCAATTCCAAAGATATAAATTGTCAAATTTATTCAAAAACAAAGACTAAATGTAGCACTACACTAATTATACAAAAGGGAAAAACTAATTAAAATTCAACTCTAGATCAACAAATCAAAGACAAATCACTTCCGTGACCAAATCAAAGACCATGGGATCGCATATGATAACACACAAATCGTTAAACAAAAAAGGTTATAAACACATTGACTACAATACCGGTTAGTAAGACGAAGGTGAGTCTCTCATTAGTATTGTTAGTCAGACATTAAATAAATACGCAGGTTAGTATTTATGTCAGGTAACTTCTCGTTATATATATATCAGTCACATTTACGTTTAGGTGCCGAGAAAGATCCTATCATTACTTGTTACCACAATTTCCCTTAACTGATTATTATTCAATGATTAAGGATAGGCAGGGCCACCTATAATCTGGTGTCTATTAACTTTCAGACTAAACAGTTAAACAGGAATGAGAAGATATTTCTCGGTGTTGACAGATTTTATTTCTAAAATTATCAACAAAACGGTTTAATGCAAACACATTTATATTTAATAAAACTAAATGATATTACACACAGATTAACATTTCTAATTGATTTCTCAAATGTCATGAATCACAAACTCCAAACTGTTAAACTTATCTGAACTTTGTCGCAGAGAGGGCTCTCTGGCTTCGGGCTCAGATAACAGCACACGGCACGAGGTCCGTGTGGTTTGGAACAAAGGCAGTCCGGGTTCGGCTTTGTCCGAGAACTTCCACTCAGTCGATGCACCTGGAAGTTGGGGTTTCGTGAATGTAGAGTCTTATCCAAACAGATTTTCCACTGGTTTGAAGGCTCCAAGGTTGTGCACAAAATCTTCTTTGCAAGCAGGGTTTTCCACCGTACTTATTTGAAGACAAAGTCTTTGAGGAAAGCAGGGCCCTGTTTGGTTCCAAGGGTTAAGTTTCTTAACACTCAAATAGCTATTTAAATGACTGACACTTTCGTATTCAGTCGACTTAGTCAATTGTCCAGCTGTAGAACTCCACTGATCAGGTGGGCACAGGTGGGCATGCGCAGTCTGTAAAGTTCTTTATTTAATAAAGTCCTTTAAAAGAATTCTTCGTACGGCTCAATCTCCTTCTCCCAGTTTAACTCTTCTGTTGCCGGCAAAGACTTTGTTGATTTCATCCTCCCAAAACTGTCACTTTGATGTAAACCAGTTCCACACTTCCAGGAAATCTGATAACTTTGGGGGGAGAGGTCTTCTTTAGATCAGTGCTTCAGCTCAGAGCTAAAATGCTCTTTTCAAAATACACCCATCATAATGCTACACAGTCCACAAGGCCAATAATATAATGTGTTGCACTAGAATTGTGTATGGTAAGTTTAGAAGTTAGTCTTTTTGGAGCGTCACATTTTAAAAAGAGGTACTTATACAGCACTTGGTACAGATGGTCGTTTTGGCTTCTTTGGCATAACTGGGATTTTTCCATTGTGTAGGGCGAATGATGCCTTCAGGAGATGGCAGATTGTAGTTCGGAGTGGCAGATCTCATTAGTAGTCACTTGGTTATTCTTCCTGGGTTCATGGAAGCTGGATTAAGGTTCCTGAATAGGTTCCGATCACAAATATGAATTGGTGAATGTTTCAGATTTAAAGAATTATCACATTTAAACTGCTGGATTTCATCTCTAGTACCCAAGGTGGCCATTTTTTATTTTTCTCTTATTAAGAATGTAAAGTTCATTATGGGGTTGGATTAAACCAAAATGTTGACCCACCCGCTAATAGCAAACTACAAACCTGTACATCATAGCGGTTACATTTCTGATTAGAAAAAAGTGTCATCTCACTGAAAATGAAGCTGCAACTGAGTACAGTTTTGTAGTTTTCTGTTAGTGGGTTGGTCAAAGTTTTGATTTAATCCGGCCTATGATGTCACTGGGCTACTTACAGTAGCTTTCGAGTATTCAACCCCTTTGGACTTTTCTACATTTCATTGTGTGATAAATAAATACTGTTTTATTGTTGAAGTATTTTACATTTTACAAATAAAAACATTTCAAAGTTTTAATACTTGTGATAAAAAAAAAAATTTTAAATCAATTACTAAAATCACTTAAAAAAAATTTAAATCTCATAGTGATTAAATTCAAAATAACTAAACATGTGCATAAAAGAAAAACAAATGTGCTAAAAGCAAACCTGCTAACCAACAAAAAAATGTCAAATACATTGAAAATAACTGAAAATGAATCTGACAAATCAAAAAAAGAAAATAAAACAAGAAAAATAAAAAACAAACCAAAACAGTCCAATTCATTTAAAATTAAAACCAAACGGCCAATGCACTTGACAAAAAAATATAACAAAAACAGCCCAAAAGACCAATCAAACTAGTGTTTATAAAAACAACGAAATCTTTAAAAACAATTAAAATTCATTTTAAAATATAATCATTATAAAATTGTTAAAAGATCTTGGCTCGGGTTCCAGCAGGGGGAGATGACCGTCCCCGGAGGTGGGTCCCATCAAGGGATCCTAAGCTCCCCCAGATCTTGTATATGCCAGTTCTTATAGGCTTCCTCCTTCCTGACAATCGGGTCCAGCTCCTGCTTATTAAAAAGACAGATGTTCCGTCCCTCCCACAGGGCCTGCTTCACTGCGCAGACGACACGCCACCAGCACCTCAGGGAGGGAGATGTTATTCCTTTGGCAGGGCCATAAAGGATCCGCTGGGCGGTCGTCCGCACAGGAACGGCAAACGGGAAAAACAGGAGCCAGACCCTGCAGGCGGAGGGGCAATCCCTAAAGATATGAGCCTCCATCTCCTTCCCCAGGCAACCTTTATAGGGGCAGGTGTCATAAGGAGCTATGCCCCTTCTGTGCATGAACACTCGGGTGGGGAGACACCGACTCACAGCCATCCAGGAAACATCTTTCTGTGTATTAGTGAGGCAAACGTGCGTAGCGTTAGCCCAGATAAACTGGCAGGTTTCGGGAGGGAAATCTTCTATCTGGCTGGTCTCCTGGGTAGATCTCATCTGGCTACAGATGGTCTTATAATCCCAGGAGGCCAGCACGACTTTATGGAGGCCTACTTCGAGCGCAAAGGCTCGGAGCGCCCTGTAGAACGGCGGGGGATCCCACGAGTGCGGCCTGGTGTTATCCATGGCGCAGAGGCCGAATGGTCTCAGGCTGCTGGCAAAATAGAAGCGGTTCATAAAACTCACTTTCTTGCCAGCAGCCTGGATGTTCCTGACCACATAGGCCAGCCCCTGCACCTTTATCAGCCGCACAACGTCCGGGACCCCCCTGCCTCCATCCAGGGTACCCTTCACCATCTGCACTCTTTTCAGCCTCTCCATTTTGCTCCCCCAGACAAACCGAAATATAATTCGGGTCACTAGTTTTGCGATGACCTTGTCTGGGGGGGAAGATCATTCCTACGTAGAGGAGTATCGGGAAGAGGATGGCCTTTACGACCAGCACCTTACCAGCCATCGTCAAGGTCCTTGTGCTCCAGCCGTGGATCTTCCTTTGGACCTTCGCTATGGCCTCCTCCCAGCTTCGGGTGCCCGTGTTGGTCCCGTCGATCGTGATCCCCAGAACCTTGATAAACGGCTTCACAGGGAACACGGTCGGCGGGCCCCGGCCGACAGGACATGCCCTGGAGAGGTAGACCTCGCTCTTGGCCTTGTTGACAGCGGCCTCCGTCGCCCTGCAGAAGCCGTCCAGCAGTTCCTCGACCCTGGCCACGGACGGAGCGTCCGTGCAAACCATGGCCACGTCGTCCATGTAGGCCAGGGCCTTCAGTTGCTCTCCGCCGGAACCCGGGAGATGGAAACCTGTCACCCGGACGTCCCGGCGGATCGCCTGCATGAACGGCTCCAGACAGAGGACGTACAGCAGGGGGCAACCCTGCCGGACCCCCGACCTGACCGGAAATGGTTCGGTCAGGTGGCGGTTCACAAGGACCCTGCTGCTTAGACCGCTGTAAATGATCTTAACCCATTTCTTCCGGCCAAGAGCGAGACCCATCCTCTCCATGACGAGCTGCAGGTATAAGTGGCCCACTCTGTCGAAGGCTTTCTCCTGGTCCAAGCTGATTAGGACCAGGGGAAGCCCTCTCTCGTTCGAGTAGGCCACGACATCCCTGAGCAGCATGGCGTTGTCGGCCGCCGATCTCCCCCGGGCACCACAGACCTGGTCGGGACCCACGTCTTGAGGGAGTGGCCGCTGCAGCTGGAGCGTCAGTGCTTTGGCCAGTATCTTGTAGTCGGTGCACAGGAGGCTGACCGGCCGCCAGTTCCTCAGATCTTGTTGGTCTCCCTTCTTGTGAAGAAGGGAGAGGATACTCTTCTTCATAGAAGGGGCCAATCTACCCTCTCTGTACATCGACCCCAAAACCTGGGCCAGATCTTCTTTAAGCACCTCCCAAAATATCTTATAGAACTCAGCAGGGATCCCATCGGGACCCGGTGTCCTTCCAGAGTGAAGACTCTTTATCACCTGGGAGAGTTCAGTGGTGGTGATCTCTGGATTCTCCTCCTCCTCCTCGTCCCCCTCATTGCGGGACTCCAACAGGGACAGAAAGTGATGGATCAGATTTTGATCCACCACCTTCTGATCATACAACTCCCTGTAGAAATCCCGCACCACTGTCTCAACAGCCTCTCTGCCCTCCACCTCTTGCCCCGAGGAGTCGATCATGGAGGACATTGCAGGCCGCCTCTCCTTTGTTTTCTTGAAGAAGAAGCGGCTGCATTTCTCATCGTCCTCCATGATGCGGACCCTGGAAAGGACCTTGATCTTCTCTTGCTCCTCCCGATAGAGGGCGGAGAGACTCAGTTTGACCCGAGCCACCTCCTCAGCTAGGTCAAAGCCTCTGAGCTGTAAAAGACTCAGGCGCTGGAGGCGGGCGTTTAGATGGGAATATCTCGCCCGCCTCTCACGAGCTTTCCGTTTCCCTAGCTGAATGAAGTAGCCCTTGGTCCTTTTCTTCACCATCTCCCACCACTCTATGGGAGAATCAAAAAGGTCCTTCAGGGTCCTCCACTCCTCGAGGCATCTGCTAAAGGTCTTAATAACACGAGGGTCATCGAGCAGGGAGGTGTTGAGCTTCCAGACCCCAGGCCCCGACTCCCGTGTGCTCGGGATGAGCACCTCTGTCGTCAGGAGCCTGTGTTCTGAAAAGAAGACCGCCTCCGAAGACATGGCGGTCCTCTCCAGTGGCTTACTGAGGAGGACGAGATCTATCCTGGAGAAGGAGGAGCCAGAAGAACGCACCCAGGTGAACAAGGGGACCAGGTCCCGACCTGCGTCGCAGAGTTCAAAGTCCTCCACGAACGCAGCGAGGTCCCTGCTGGATCTATCATTGCGGGGCTTACTCCGGTCTACATCCCTCAGAGCACAGTTGAAATCACCTGAAATGATAACTGGTAAGGTGCCGATCAGGAGCGGGCGTAGCTGAGGGAGAAAGAGGACTCTCTCTCTCTGGCTGGTGGGGGCATAGACATTGACCAGCCTCAATACAGCCCCCTTGTATTTAAAATCGAGGCTGGCCAATCTGCCCGCCTCTATTACCTTAAATGTCTTTACCTCTATGAAGGGGTTTTTCGGGAGTACGGCAATCCCGTCTGCTCGGGACACATTGGACCCCGACCAGAAGGATTCTCCTAGGGTCCAAGTGTCCCAGAGATCTTTATATTCCTTTTGGAACGGGATGCCACACTCCTGCAAACAGATGACATCCGCCTTCATACCAGCCAGAGAGTTTAAAACATTGGTCCTCTTTTTCACCTCAGCAATGCTCCTCACATTTATTGATATAATAATTAATGCCATAATGGCTGTGAGGGCAATTACCCGCTACGTAACAATCATGTAAAGAAACCTTTCTCCTCCCCACTCCTCTCTTCTCCCTCACCTAGCTTAGCGCTAGCACCCATCATTTCAATCATTTGCCTCACCGCTTGATCCTCTAGGAAGACTATGGGGGGGCTCGGTAACCCGGTAAGGCTGGCGAAACTCCACTGGGCTCAGGACCCATGGTGCTGGAGGTTCTCCCTGGTTCCTTTGTGGCCGAGGCCCGACGAGCAGATGGCAGGGCAGAGGCTTTGTGTACAACTGGGGAGAGAACTGGGTAGACCCCGCTTGTTGTTCTTTTTACTAATGGTGGGGGAGGGGGTGGTCTCTCCCTTCCCGGTTGTCTGCTGCCGCAGGCCTCCTCCCCCAGCGCCAGTGACCTTGCCATTACGTCCCTTAGGTCTTTATGGCAAAAGACACTGGCGCCGACTCTCCTCTCTTGAGGACCTGCGGCTCTCCCACTACTGCCGGGAGGGCATACCTGACCCCTCCCCTGGGAGAGTCTCAGTTGTGGGGCAGGAGGAATATTATTTCTAGGGGGCCTCTCATCCACCAGGCTGCCCACTCGGGGCAGTGGAGAAGGCCCACAGCTCTCCTCTCTGGAGTCAGAGTGGGGCGTGTAGAAATTAGAGGGAGAGGTCTCTGTAGCGGGGGAGGAGCTGGCAGGGGGGGGAGAATCTGCAGAGTGAATCCTTTTATTCATCATACCCCCCCTACCCATGCTCCTCTTTTCTGCTCTCCTCCTCTTCCCCACTACCACTGTCCACTCCCCCTCTTCCTCCACTTCTGACCCAGAGTCAGAGAGGGAGCCTATGAGACTCCTGAGGACTGTTTCCTCTCTACCCCCATCTTGGGGTATCACCTTTGGAGGAGCCTCCACTTGATTCTCTCTCTCTCCACCACCCCCGAGGACCCGCGCCCTATTTGCATAGGAGGAGGGACAATTCCTGAAGAGATGCCCTCCCCCACCGCACAGGTTGCAGGCCCTCTCCTGCTTGCAGGCCCTGGTCAGATGTTCTCCGCCGCAGACCTTGCACTTAACAACAGTGCAGGCTGTGGCTAAGTGACCCAGGGCCCCGCAGTTCCTGCACAATTTGGGCATGCCATGGTAGAAGACAAGCCCCCTATTTGCTCCTAGTACCACGGTGCTCGGCAGATGGCGTACTCCGCCGATGGCGGCCACTTCCACCTGCAGGCGCACCTGCCACCGCCGAGCACCGGTCCAGACCCCGTCCTCATCATTAACTCTCCTACTTTCAGGATCTCACAGTGTCTCCTCAGCCAGACCTCTACATCATGCTCTGCCACTGCTTCATTATAAAACTGGATAGTTACTATTTTAATCTCTCTATCAGTCAGGGCATCGACCACAAAGTCACTCAGGGGCATACTATCTTTTTTTTCTCTATATAGATTCCAGAAACTCTCCAGCACTTGAGGGTTCTTAAAACTCACCTCAAACACGTCCCTAGGTCCAGGCAGTTTCACCACGCAGTTCAGCTCAGAAGGGGCAAAGCCCAGGCCCCTCTGCAGCACGGACCTGCTGAACTCCAGCCGGGTGAGGGCCGCGGTCTCGGCTCCAGCCCCACGGCTGAAGCGCACCGCATTATGGCGCCTCACACCGGCGGTTCGCTGGGCCATGCTGCGCTTTCCTACCTGGGAGAAGGGTCCAGAGGCTCTCAATCCGGAGGTCGGGGCAAGTCCACCTGGCTGGGGAGCAGCTTCCACCTCCGGGGCTCTTGCAGGGAGCGGGCCTTGCGGGGAGAAGTCCGGGCCCTGGCTGCAGGAGGCCTCCCTCAGGGACGTTGCCGATCGGCCTGGTCGGTCCCTGGGATCCGAGGCCTCTCCTGGATCCTGGCTGGTGACGTCAGCAGGGAGCAGTCCTGGTCAGGCCGGGCTCCGGGTAGATGGTCGGCCGGGCTTCTGGATGGGACCCACTCCGTGAGGAGTCCGCCGACTCCTCTGGCTAGGTCCCCTGTCGGTCCCGGTCCGTCCCAATCTCCACATTGGTTGGTCTAATTTACCCACAGCATGATCAACATCATTCTCATACCACAGTGCTCTTGCCATTTTAATTTACTAACTCATGCACATGTGATTTTGTATTTAACCCGAGGCCAGCATAACCCTGTTGTCCTGTTGGCAAGTTGGGAACCCCTGGTCTAGTGTGAAAGGAACTTTAGAGGGCTTTTGCTTACCTTCCTTTATTATGATTGCTTGCCAATTTGAATGGATTACAGTGAATGGCAGCGCACAGTCACACTCTGGCAAAAATAGCAGCCTACAATAGCAAAAAACATGCAAGTGTGGTATTTAAAATGTATTCATTAAATACTGTGATTTGTCTTTAATTAGTTATGTATGTTGCTGTGCAATTGGAGCCAACACTCGGATTGGGACCACCATCTCGGTCACAACCTCTGAGTGTACTGCTACATACAGTTCCATCAGCATAGCAACAAATCAGTTACTTTAAAATACTGGTCCCCTGACACACAGGGTTTGTACAGAGCTCATAGAGGGATGGCATCATGAGCTTATGATGAGCTCATACACTATGAGCCCTGTTACACATGCTCAGTAGACCTACATACATACGTGTCAAGGGTGGTCTTTTCCTTTAAGATGACTTTGGAGAAAATAAACATAGGAAGTGATGTGCATTGGGGTCAATGGCTGGGGAGGCACTGGCTAGTATCAGAGCTAGATTTACACACATATTAACCTGATAAAGGTAGCTTAAATTCACCATTCAATTGGCAGGTTGCACAATGACTATTGGTTAGGCGACCGAATGTTTCATATTTCATATCAGCATTCTTTACAACACACGCATACAGGTAAGTTATTATTATTATTATTTCTTGGCAGACGCCCTTATCCAGGGTGACTTACATCATAAGTGTAAAACAAAGTATAAAAATACAGTTAAGTAAAAGGCATCAATCAATGCAAATTCAATTAAACTAAAACATAGCAATTCAAAATAATACATTTTACAAATTCCAATTTACACAAGCAAGTACAGTAAGTAAGGTCCTACATCCTAGACGGTAAAAGCTAAGTGCTTAAGATGTAGGGTCACAGTCAAGGGCTATGGTAAAGGGAGCAAGGAGGAAAACAATCAAAAGTGCAAGAAGCATAATAGCACTTCACAAGAGTTTTATCTAACAGGGATTAAAAAGACTAATATTACTGTTGGAAAAGATGCGTCTTGAGTATGCGCCGGAAGGAGGTCAAAGACTGCCGTTTCGACTTCGGTGGGCAGGTCGTTCCACCATTTAGGGGCCAGGGATGAGAAGGAGCGGGCTCTGGAGGAAGGAGAGTGGAGAGGAGGTAGAGTTAGTCTTCTGGCACTGGAGGAGCGCAGTGGTCTGGAGGGGATGTATGGAGAGACGAGTGTCTGAAGGTAACTTGGTGCAGTGTGGTCGAGATTGCGGTAGGTGAGGGTCAATGTCTTGAACTGAATGCGTGCCGGTATCGGGAGCCAGTGGAGGGAGCGGAGTAGTGGAGTAGCGTGTGCGAATCGTGGCAGAGAGAATACCAGACGAGCCGCAGAGTTCTGGATGAGCTGGAGCAGGCGGGTAGTAGTTGCAGGCAGGCCGGTCAGGAGGGAGTTGCAGTAGTCCAGGCGGGAGAGGACCAGTGACTGGACAAGCAGCGGAGTCGAGTAGTCGGTGAGGAAGGGACGGATCCGGCGTATGTTGCTCAGGAAGAATCTGCAGGTGCGTGTCAGCGTGGTGATGCGCTCTCCTACACCCAGCACAGGATCGAGGGTGACTCCTACGTTTTTAGCGGATGAAGAAGGAGAGAGTGTGGTGGATTCCAAGGGGATCGAGATGGGGAGGTCAGCAGAAGGTGAGGAAGAGTGGGGGAAAAACAGGAGATCCAATTTGGAGAGGTTGAGCTTGAGGTGGTGCGAGTGCATCCAGGCGGAAATGGCAGACAAGCAGGAAAAGATGTGAGAGGGGATGAGAGGGTCGGAAGAGTGAAAAGACAGGAAGATCTGGGCATCATCAGCGTAGAAGTGGTAGGAGAAACCATGGGATGCGATGAGGGGGCCCAGGGAGCGAGTGTTGAGAGAGAACAGGAGCGGGCCCAGGACGGAGCCTTGGGGAACGCCTGTGAGGAGAGGTTGGGGGGTGGATGAGGAGCCTCGCCATGTCACTTGGTAGGACCGGTCGCTGAGGTAGGAGAGCAATCCCAGAGATTCCAAGGTCAGCAAAGCAGGAGAGGAGGATGGAGTGATTAACAGTGTCAAATGCTGCGGAGAGGTCAAGGAGGATGAGGACTGAGGAGAGGGAGGCCGCCCGAGCACAGCTGAGGGAGTCAGTGACTGCCAGGAGAGCCGTCTCAGTGGAGTGAGCTATGTGTGGATGTTGAAGTGTCCCAGGAGGATGGTAGGTGAGGACAGCGAGGGGAGGGAGGAGAGAAGAAAGTCAAGTTCATCCAGGAAGGAGGTGAGTGAACCAGGTGGACGGAAGAGAACTAGAAGAAAGAGGTGAGAGGGAGAGGTGATTTCCACTGCATGGAATTCAAAGCTGTGGGTCAAGATAGAGGAGAGAGAGGGGGGGACAGAGAAGAGGAGAGCAGGAGCCCTGTTCCTCCTCTCCACCCGGTAAGACGAGGGGAGTGGGACAGGATGAACAGAGAGGATAAGGCAGCAGGGGTGGTAGAGTTGTCTGGGGAGATCCATGTCTTGGTGAGTGCGAGGAAATCCAGAGATTGTTGGGAGGCGAAGGCAGAGATGAAGTCGGCCTATTTGGAAGCTGAGTGGCAGTTCCACAGGCCTCCAGAGAGTGGAGTAGAGGGGAGGGAGGAGGAGGGGAGAGGCAGAGAGGTGAGGTTGGAGGGATTAGGGAAACAATGGCGCGCAGGTGCTCGCCGAAAAGATGGAGAGAGCAGGACAGGAATCGGAGAGCTGGCGCAGAGGTGTGGGGGGCTGTTAAATACAACACCTGTAACTAATTAGGACAGTGCACACCTGTGTTTCATTGAATGACACAAGGCTGGTCAGGATGCCCCTCCCTCCCACGCAGGACTGCTTATAGGACAATTAATGGCCGCTTAATTTCTGAATACAAAGGCCGTGCCAGACACACGCAGTTACACTGAACAATAGCTCGTAGTAATGTTAAACAAATGCTAAATAATCACAGCCCACAGTGTAACGCTTCTGATTGCAGACAGGGCGTGTCGAGTGCGCTAAGTAACTTACTAAATTCACTAACAAACAGTCGCTGCTCTTACTACAAAACAGGTGCAAGATCTACAATTCGTAGCTAAACAACAAACCACGTAAACAATCAATGTAACTTAACTAAACTAAACTAGGAAACGCGAGAGAAAAAGCGATACTTAGCTGCAGCGACTTCTCAGATGGCTTGCCCGAGAGTCCAGTGGAAACGACAGAAACACACCGGCTAATTTAAACTGTATTAGACAATAAACTCACAAGGCTGGTCAGGATGGCCCTCCCTCCCACGCAGGACTGCTAATAGCACAATTAATGGCCGCTTAATATCTGAATACAGACAAAGACAGTGCCAGTTACACTGAACAATAGCTCATTGTAATGCTAAATAAATACTAAATAATCAAGTTACGTATTCGATTCACGTTTTATAGGCGAATGCAGTTCCACTATTCATACTCATTCAACACAAATTAAAATATATATTACCTTTACTTGTAAATTAAGTCCATTCGCCTATCCTTCTGGACTTTGTTGTAGAAGTCCTCTTTATTTTCTTTTAGTTTTAAAAGTCTCTCCACCTCAATAGAGATGATTGCCAGGGATGAAAGTCGTCCTTGGTCAGTCCGATTCGGACTGTATGTTTTGAGTCATTTCAAAGCAGGGAACGACCTTTCAACGGACGCTGTTGTAGCTGGTATAGTGAGCACCAGCAGGAGTAAATTTGTCACCTCGGGAACCGTCTGCATCTGGGGCGGGTTGTACTAACGCAATCCGATCTCAGTTGTGTTGTACTAAACGGAGCAGAGCTCAACCTGAGCTCAGTTTCGAGCTCTAAACTGATCATGCTTTTGACCAGGATCAGAGCTTGATCCGACCTTTTAAAATGGGGGAACTCCGAATACTTCGTTTGGTTCACAGACGTCAAACACACAGACCACGTTAGGAAATATCCTTTAGAGGTTTTTGGTGAGGAAGGTGTATGAAAGCGGTACACATTAACACCATGAAGTATATTAAACCTCACAGACATAATTGATCCTGTAGTGGGACCAACATCGGAGCGCAGTCATGCATACCCACACGTTTGAAGCTGTGTTTAGCGATGAGGTTTTTCGCAACCGGCAGCTTTCACCAAGTAGGTAACATTATCAATGTAGACAAGTCTGGTTAATCACAGATAAACAACATAAATGTGACTTACATTATTTACAAAGATTTGCACTTTCAAATAAACAGTATAATAATGAACTGTGCATTCTGTTTTTGTGTCTTTATGGTGAGGTGTATCTTGTGTGCGATATTGTTGTGTTTTTATTTATTTTCATTATTGTAAATAATCATGTAAAAGCTCTTATTTTCTCAAGCACCCAGATTGCAACATCAGGTAACAGAACTGACTGTAGCAGCTCCATGGCTGTGCAACGCTTTGAGAAGCGCCATTACAATGCATAGCTTTAAGAGATTTCTTGAAACTCACCTTTTTTTGAAAGCTTTTAGGATCTCTCTTTAGTTGCACATGTTTTAAATACTCTTGAGTTGCTACTGCTATATTGCCTGTTTGATCTTGTCTGTTTTGACTGCTTGCTGTAGCTCTCTGGGTATGAGAAGAGTGCGTTATAAATAAAATTGATTATTGGTTATTATAATAATAATAATTAATAATAATAATTTTGTAGTTGAGGAGTTAAAGAAACACACACCAATGCAATGAACTGTACTTTGTGCGGTTTTAATGTATCCAATGTCCTTTTCGGATGAAGTACTACATAATTGTCGGATCCAATGTACAACGACGGCATAATCACACTGACATTAACGTGCATTGGGAAACGTAGTGAAGAACTAAGCTTATTTAATTAATAAACTAATCAGATATATAGCACAGTATAGTTTTCTGAAAGGTTTATAATTGTCATTGTGTCATTAGAGCAGTAGATTAGAGTAGCAGAAGAGTAGTTCAAGTCAATAGGAAATCAGATCAGCGCAGCTGGATCTTAATCTGCTTTGTACAACACCTTTTCATGATCCGGATCCAGTGAGCCCGGATCCGATGCTGTTTTCTGATCCTGTTAGTACAACCCCAGATCATTCTGGGCCGAAAAGCTGAGGAGCTGTCCGTGTGATTTGCATTCGTTCTTCATTATTTGTGAACTATACAATCCGATAAGATCAGCCTTTAGTCTAACAAAGTCAAAGTATCTTGATAGGACTTTAATAGGCTGTGCAGTTTGGTGTCATCAAAATGTTGTGACATTTCATAAAATTGCATGCTATCGACCAAACCAAGGAAAGTTAGCTCACTGAAATGATCAAACCTAGCTTTCATTTGAACACTGATATTGTCCAGAATGTTATAAAACATTATTTTCCTCTCATCTCTGATCAGATGTTTACTTCGGGCATTGTCTGTCAGGCCAAGTGTGATGCATTTCTGCTCGAATTGGTCATAGAAACTGTCAAACTCTTGTCTCTGGCATTCCACAACTACCATTGTGTTGCGGATTCGCGCACAGCTGAATCCAATGTCCATTACTTTATTCTGCAGCACACAAAACAGTGCATCAGTTTAATTGAAAATACCCTCATATGCTATTATGAAGAAGCAGGTTGATGCTTTTGACAGCCAGAGATCATATCCAGTGGCCATCATCAGGGTGTCATTGTGTAACGGGGAGGCTACCGTAGGTAGGGGACCCAGATGACCTTTAAGGAGAACAAGTTTGCAGGATTTAGAATATCAATCAACTGCCATGAGTATGGTGGTATAGCCCAGAGAGTTAGGCAGATCAGTAATAAAATCAATAGCAATGTGATACCAGAGTCGATGAGGTATAGGAAGAGGTTCAAGGAGATCGACAGGGCATTGATGGGGGGAATTAGATTGAGTGCATGGTTAACAGGTAGCAATGATGTCAGTAAACAAGGTGGGCCACCAGAACTTTTTCGGACCAGAGTGACTGTATGATTAATCCCGGGATGACTGGAGGCAGGGGTTGAATGAAGCCAATGAAGCAACTGGGAATGGCCAGAGGGAGGGACATTTGTGCGGTTAGGTAGACAATTAAATGGAGCTGGGTCAGCAGTGAGTGCTTGTTGAATCTGATCCATTACATCCCAATGGATGGGAGCAACAATGCAGGTGGAAGGAAGGATGGGTTGTAGATAGCGAGACAGTCTGATTGTCAAATTGTCATGATAATACATCTGCTTTTGTATTATTGGAGCCGGGCTTGTGTGTGAGAATTAACTGGAAATGGGTAAAGAATAAAGCCCAGCGGGCTTGTCGGGGATTGAGTCGTTTTGCAGACTGTATGTACTCTAGATTACGGTGGTCAGTAAGTACAAGAAATTGATATTGTGTGCCCTCTAACCAGTGTCTCTACTCCTCCAATGCCAGTTTGATGGCCAGGAGTTCACGGTTTCCAATGTCATAATTTTACGCTGCAGGCGAGAGTTTCTTGGAAAAGAAGGTACATGGGTACAGTTTGGATGGCTGGCCGTGGTGTTGAGATAGCACAGCACCCACTCCGGATTCGTAAGCATCAACCTCTACTACGAATGAAAGGGAAGGATCGGGGTGCTTTAAGGAGCCAAAGAAAACAACCTTTTGAGTTTGTTAAAAGCTGTCTCGGACCAGGTTGGGGAATAGGCAGAACCTTTCATCAGAGATGTGAGAGGGGAGGCAATCGAACTGAAATTACGGATAAAGCGCCTGTAAAAGTTGGCAAAGCCGAGGAAGCATTGTAGTTCCTTGATTGTCCGGGGCTGCAGCCAGTGTATTATGGCTTTCACTTTGTCTGGATCCATATGGGCACCATCAGCATCTATAATGTAACCCAGAAATGCAATGCGTTCACAGTGGAATTCACACTTTTCAGCTTTAACATACAGTTCATTCTGCAACAGACACTGTAGTACCTGGCGAACATGGGAAATATGCTCAGAAAATGTAGGGGAATAGATTGCAATGACTTAGCGATTTAAATAGGGTCTCAGTACCTCATTAACGAAAGCCTGGAAAACATAGGGGGCATTGACAAGACCAAAGAGCATAATGAGGTATTCATAATGGCCGTTGGCAGTAATGAAAGCCGTCTTCTACTCGTCCCCCTCTTTCATAAAGAACCGGGCTCCACGTACCTGTTCCAGGTCTCTTTGAGAGTCCGTGAGGGAAAGAGGATGAATACGACCCCTAGGAGGAGCCGAGCCTGGGAGGAGATCAATGGCACATTCCCAGGACCTGTGCGGTGGCAACTGGGATGCTTGGCTTTTGCAGAACTTGGTGCTAAATCCTTATATTCTGAAGGAAACTCAGGAGGTAGGGATAGGAGGGGACTTTCGCTGTGTGTGGCTCGACATGGAATAGACAGACAATAAGAAAAACAGTGCAACCCCCAGGTGAGGATTTAGCCAGTTTTCCAGGATATGGCAGGATTGTGACGTGTGAGCCAAGGAAGTCCCAGAATGAGATCCCCGCCAGGGGAATCTGTAACCAGAAGGGAGATTTCTTAGATATGGAGAATACTTATTTGAAGAGAGGGACTGTTTGGTGACAAATACGACCAGTGCCGATACGTTGGTTATCAATTGCTGTGATCTGGAGAGGAAGCACGCACGGAAGGAGAGGAATGCCTAGTCAAGTCACTGTTGCTCCATGTAAGTTTCCAGCCGACCCTGAGTCTAGTAGCACAGAAACAAAAAGGGCATTAGGTCCCGAAGAGATTTTCCCTTTGATGAGACTCTGTGTGGGAAAGGCTGTCGGCTGATGGGAGAAGTACAGGGAGCATTGCAATAGGAAGCCTTCTTGGGAACCATCATATTTATCGGGAATGGCGAGATAAATGGTTTTGCTCTTAGGTGCAGGTGAAGGTGCTGGGGCAGCCACTGTAGAGGAAACTGGAGGAGCAGGCATTGCTGAGTCAAGACGTTTCAGAAGTTGATCCAGGGTTGACACTACTTGTTGAAACATCTGGTCGTGTTTCTCCAACACGCGACTCTGGGTGGTGATTGAGCCTTGCTCAGCTGGGTCCGAAGCCATGGCGAAGTATTCTGTAACGGGGAGGCTACTGTAGGTAGGGGACCCAGATACAAAGCGAGAGGAATCTGAGGACAGATCTGAGGTAAATGGCCGGTAAACAACAATGTCAAAGGGAAATCCAAGAGGCTTGGTCAAAGAGGCGGGCAAGAGGTCTAGGATCAGGCAAACAGTGCAGAGAAGGTAATCCAGAAATCGGGAGTCGTGAATGAGTAGCAAAGGTCGGTAATATAAAAGCAACAAGGAGACAAAAGGCTTGGAATTGATACTGGAGCTTAAACAATACTTTGCGAGAAAGAAAGGGCATGAAGGCATTATATAGAGTGGATGTAGGGCAGGGAAACAAGGGTCAGGTGCAGTGATTAGTGCAGGTAGGGAGAAGCAGTGATTCAATAAATGAAAATACTGGGGAAAAGGAGCAAGGGTGACATCTAGTGGCGACAGGGGTAAGTGTAGCAAGGGAATGTCAAACGGGGGATGTGACACATTGTCCCAACCATTGGGATTTTCAGTCATAATCTGGAACACACCACACAGATCAGATTGGTACATGCCGATTGTCTGCACTAGTCTAGAATTTGAGCTCCATCTAGTGGGTGCTGCTCTTGGTAAACATCACTTCACAACATCGTCCAGTAGGTGGGTGTGCTTGGTCGACTTACTGAAAAATGTCCCTCAACTGTTTTAAAAAGCATTTTACACTCAGGCATACATTTTGCTGAATGCGAGAGCACCAGGTTCAATTTGTGTGCATAACAATGAGTAACTCTGGCTTCAGGTGCCTTTTGTTTAATCTTGGCCTGCACCCGATTAAGATCTGATGCCATCACAGAGGCTCTGTCATAAGTCTGAGCTACCAGCTTTTCAACACAATTGTATTTCCCTAACACTCCCAAAACATAATCAGCAATAGGGATTATATAAAAAATCTAGGAGTCACCCGCGATCCTGCTAGATTCTTTCTGAGTAACATATGACGAATCTGACCCTTCCTCACCAACTACTCGACTCAGCTGCTCGTCCAGTCACTGGTCCTCTCCCACCTGGACTACTGCAACTCCCTCCTGGCTGGCCTGCCTGCAACTACTACCCGTCCACTCCAGCTCATCCAAAACTCTGTGGATCGTCTGGTATTCTCTCTGCCCCGATTCACACACGCTACTCCACTGCTCCACTCCCTCCACTGGCTCCCGATACCAGCACGCATTCAGTTCAAGACATTGACCTATACCTACCACTGTCTTGACCACACTGCTCCAAGCTACCTTCAGTCCCTCGTCTCCCCACACATCCCCTCCAGACCACTGCGGTCTTCCGGTGCCAGAAGACTAACTCTGCCTCCTCTCCACTCCCCTTCCTCCAGAGCTGCTCCTTCTCATCCCTGGCCCCTAAATGATGGAACCCACCGAAGTCAAAACAGCAGAGTTCTTGACCTCCTTCTGGCGCTTACTCAATATACATCTTTTCACACAGTCCTTTTAATCCCCGTAAGACAGCACTTCACAACATTTTACACTGTTTCTTGCATTACTAATACTAGTATTATTGATCGATTTCCCTCTTGCTCCCTTTCCCGTAGCCCTTGACTGTGACCTCTTGACAGCACTTTTACTTTCCAGGATGTATGACCTCACTTACTGTACTTACCTGTGTAAATTGGAAGTTGTAAAATGTATTCTACTTTGAATTGCTTTGTTTAATGTAAATTAGAATTTGTAATGTTTGATGCCTTGTACCTACCTGTATTCTTGCACTTTGTATTGCACTTATGTTTTAAGTCGCCCTGGATAAGGGTCGTCTGCAAAGAAATATTATTATTATTATTATTATTATTATTATTATTATTATTATTATTATTATTAATAGCTCACATCATCAAATCCCAAGAACGCCTCCCTCACCTCACAAGTCACCTCACTTTTAGCCACATAACCCAAAATTACAGAGACCTGAGCTTTGTTTGTGACATCCGTTGTCTCATCTACTGCAACAAATGGGGCTGCATTAATCTCCTCTTTGATATCATTTCTAATTACATCACCAACTGCTTCGATTCTGTTTGATAAGCCCAAAAACACAGTGGATGTCTCCAAGTGTCAAGCTAACTTTTCATCTTTCTCAGCAAAAGCATGTAATAGCTCCACATAGTTGCCATGATTAGATGAGCTTGCACTCTCTTCGTTACCACAAAATGCTAATTCCTGTTTGGCTAGGAAGCAGGTCAGATTAATAAAATATTTTAAAATCTCAAGGTTTTACTTTACCTTAGCATTGTGGATGCTGATATTTAATCTCCACTGTTCATTTAATGCCAGATCTATTCTTGAAGTTCCAAAAGTTTTTAAAGCAATTTGGCCTTGAATGTGAGTTGTCGATTTTTCATGTTTGTCGAGGCTCAAAAAAAGTCACAAAATCCCGCGCTAGTCTAAACGTTGTCGGTAGTGGAGTACAGAAGGCAGGGAAATCAAGGCGATTCTTCATAGCACAGCCACACAGCCACCCCATTTGAAATGACTGTTATTTTCTGTCCCTTCGGTTGAAGTAGGTCCTTAAGCTCAGGCATTGGTCTTCCATTGTTTATCACTCCCTGTTTTGAAATTGGAAAGTCCAATTTTGAGAATTTTTTAAGGTTAGATATAATGTTTTCCATTTTTGCAGCCACTGGAATTTTTTTGTAAGAGCTAGTTTACATGGAGAGAGAGTGAGCGTCAAGTTTGTGGGCTCAAGACACGCCCCCCTCAGTGAGGCAGATGTGATAGCTGCCTCCCCTGCTGCTTTTTCATTGCAGTTTTATGACGAGACCAGCAAGCCTAAATATCTAGGCCAGCAGAGAAGGATTTGGTGGCCCAGACGGCTCACCACTGCTTTATACACATACGTGAAATAAGTTACCTGGAACATGGAAGGCGAGGACATGTAATGAAGGGGTCTACAAACATTACATTGGTGACATACAGAGAGATAACAGGCACGCACTTATTGCCCGAACTCCATTCAGTGTCTGAGGGGTGGCGCAATCAGAGGGGAGGCTGAGCTTGTCACTGCCTCACCTCTCGTCGTTCTCTGTATTTGCAGCGAAGCTCTGCAAATTTGGTGATTTTGACTATAAACAATGATTGGAATCATACAGAAATTACATTTATAACACAGATCAGTGGAAAAATCGTAATATTTATTTTATTATTATTTTTACTTTTCGTAACAGCTATTTTCATTGGAGTAGGACAGGTGAGACTCTGCCTCCCCTGCCTCCCCTGATCGCATGTCCCTGAACAGAAGGCTGTTTTGGACTCCCACAGCAAAATATTTAATTTCAGGGTACAACAGCAAGATAATAATAATTGATGAGCAGTATTAGGAATGTGATTTAAAGCAAAAAATGACTCATTTAAAAAATCCTATTATACTTTAAATGTATTAAAAAAAAAAACTGCTACATTTAATAACAGTTGTTAGAGTCAGTTCTACACGTTTATCAAGTGTCAAGGGCAGGTCATGGAAGCTCGTATTGATGTGATATAAAAGTAACATTTCAATATGGATATCTGGAAAATTATTTCAATTTGAATGAAAAACATTTTCAGAGGCATTGCCAAAAATAAATTAAACTTATATAATTCTTCCATTTCCAGATTTTTGATGAGAACCAGAAACACTTTTATGTTCCTCACTTGCAGTCTCAGTTACATTGTGAATTATGTTTCCTAGTTCTCCGCTTGTGAAAAAAACACCACTACAGCACAGCTAGTGAAAAAAGTTGCTATAGTACTGTGGCTACAATCACCAAGCTGTTCCACAACATTGAAATTTTGAGCTGACCTCTTCTTACATGAGAACTGCATAACTTTAAAATAATAATAATAATACCAATAACAGACACACATTGTTGTTAAAATATTGAAAGGTAACATTAACAAAGAATCCAGCCATTAAAAAATATTTTTAACATTATATATATTGAAATGCAACATAATTTCATCCCTTCTTATTAAATATGCAATGCTAACCAATATGCCAGTTTATGTGAGATAACATGAAAGGTTGTGATCTGCCTGTAGTTCACATCCCCTTTCTTGAACATAAAGTGATAAGAAGCATTATAATATGTGCATGTAGGGAATGTATTCTTGAGTTCACAAGGTTTCCTATATCAATGATAAAACATGTCTCCAATTTTGCCTAAGTTAGTGTCTGCTCTATCCAGGAATTTAACTAGGTGGCTCACAACTGTGCAAGGCCACCAGGACTAGGTGGGTAGAGGTCACATCAGTGACTGTGTGGCTTCTGGGTTGTGTGCAGATTCAGGCTATTATCATTTCTACATGCATTGAATCCTCCCATTGATGTAATAGATGGGTAGTGGGCATTTGAGATATGCAGTGTGAAAAATAGAAGCATAGAGTTGCAGCCCTCTGATGACTAATTGGCTGTTCTAAATGTAGTGACTTACAGTGCATTGCAACAGAGAAAGCTAAGTATAACTTTGTAGGGTTTCATGGAAGTAGACTGAGTAGAGCTGGACACTTGTGAAAGAAGAAACAAAGAAACAACTTATTGGAAGAATAGAAACTATATTACATTTTTAAACTCCCCCTGACATAAAACTGTCTCCACCTTCCAGAAGGGCTCATCATTCTGTGTGCTGTTACCTGCAGGAAAAGAAAGAAGTGAAAGAATTAACAACCCCAATTCAAACTATGCATGTCCATGCAACAATCTATAAAAACCTGCTTCCAATGCACACCATCAGTTTAACTCCAGCTCTTTCCCGTGTAGAATGCCTTCCAAGCATTGGAATGCATTCCAGTTGCCTGCCACCCTGAAGGCCACAGTTCCAGCTGCAACCATTTTGATATATGCATCTTTTTAAGGATCCATTTTAAGGGGCAAGACTGATTTTGTATATGGCACCCACCAGCAAGTTTGTCTTTACTCAAGTTGCACCAGAAGAAATGTCCCACACTGTAATGAGATGGGCATGAAGGTGTACTACTCTCACTGCTCCTGTTGCATTCAACAAAATTATAATTAGAGTGAGGAAAAGATTACAATGTACTAGTCCACTGCAGAAGAACAAATCCAAACAATGTGAATCAGCTTTCTCCCACTGTCTCTTTTTCTCCCACACTGTCTATTCTATTACTTTTTAAAGTTAACCTTGCAGTAGGGCAGGAGCAAGAGAATTAAAATTATGAAAGATCAACAGACTGTACAAGAAAAGACAGGTAATGCACTTAAAATGAAGAGCTTTATTTCCAATGTTCCTATTCTGTGTGCTTTAATCTTCCAATAGCCCCATTTCACTCAGCCTTTAAACCACAAAGACCCTTCCTGTAACAGTTCTGGTAAAGGAAATAAATTATGCCAAATACATTAGTGGTCGATTTGAATGATTTGCTGCCTGTACTCTTTTGTGCAGGGGCAATTTATCTCACAGACATTCAATCTAATGCTGCAGTCAGCATATGGAAGCTTTTTCCATTCCTCTTTCATTGTTCAAGTTCCATAGACACAGAGCCCCCCAAGCAAAATTAGTTTAAATTGCTTCAAAAAGCATCTCAATGGGTTCTATTTTTTAACTTAAGACTAGCCTTTTCTTTTCCCTACACCAAGTCCTTCATATTTTTAATATTTGTGGCCTCTTCACAAAATCTAAAACATTAGAACATGTTTGTCATCTGTTACACAACTTCCCTCTTTTCAAAAAGTCAAAACAGAAACTTAATATATTTTGAAATGTATTAACTGGTAAATATCTTTGAGTCCTTGCATCCCCCTCACATTTCCTTACATAATGCGGCTCCAAAGTCCTGTAAAAGCATATCCCATAAGTCTCACTCTGCAGAGTACAGGTTGGAGCCTATAGCTGGTGTCCAATCCCAATTGGGTTGTTTAGAAGTCACCTGGACCCTTGTCAGTTTATCAGAATCATCTTTCCAAATATCTGCAGGTAGATTGTTAATACAGAGGTTATAATATTGTGGCCAACAAATCATCGAGGGATGTTTATTTATTAAATCAGTTTTTAAAGTGGATGGTTACCACATTAAGACCAGTTTAAATACTAGTAATCTAAGTGTCATTTAAGCAATCGAACTAGTGTCTTCAGTATAGAGATGTTGCTAAATTAAGACAATCTCTCTCAGCACTGAATGCTAACAAATTGATGCGTGCCTTCGTAACTTTATTGCAACACCCTATTTTGTAGTAGTCGGAAAAGTAAGAAAAGTCTGGTCATATTGTCACGGGTCACAAGAATTTCTGTGCTTGTTTTGTATTAATTTAATAATGATTTGTTTAATACCCTAAGCCCCAGATAATAACTTTGCATGCTTGTAGCTGGAGAAAACAGCACCCAGCAATAGCTTCCACAGTTGAGATCTCACACCTGGGTCCCCTCCCGGTTGATTGATTATGGGATAAGTAGAGAGCGGCCTGGAGAGACAAAGGAGAGATCAACACAGCGAACAGCAGGGAATGTGCTTTTTGGTTCAAATAGAGCTGTGACAGAGCGGGCGGGGGAGAGGCAGGGAGGCAGGGAGGCAGGGAGGCTGTGTGACACTGGTTTTAAAACATAGGACTATGCATTAGTATGTTCTTGTTTCTGTATCAATTGCTGCTTGATTGTTATTGTTACAGAGAAGGAGGACTATTGATAATGGAGTTTTAGAAATGTACAGGGTTTTCTTATTTGATAATCATATTAGGTATGTTTAATCATGTTTTACATTGCACAATTGAGTATTGGTGATGTGTAGTAATGTATGTTAACTTAGCCCCTCCCTTTATCTCAAGCATAATTACCCTCTAAGCTAAAGTTACCAGGTCTCAGTTATCTTCTCTGAAATCTGTTCAGGCCCCCTCTTTTCTGCAAGTATAAACAAAGACAAACAGACAGATCAAATCAAATAAGTGTTAAACAAATTGTGGTATTTCGACCCAGGTAAGGTATTTTCACCCCTGTTATCTACACTGGCTCCAGGGGTGTAGGTATTGTTGCAGAATTGGGAGGGATGCTGTCAATATTGGTGGGATGCAATCCCTACACCTATAGGGAGCCAGGGATATATTACTGGGGGGACAGTTTAACTTTCTCTCAACAGTGTCCACCCTAACATTGTATTGATATCACACAGTGTGCATTTAAGTGAGCCAGGGAATTGGGAACTAGAAGGAGCAAAAAGTGTTCAGTAGGTCACCCTTCAACACTCACTCTGGCCCCAGCTTTGCTTTTCTCTATGAACAGGGCACTGTTTGCTGCATGCTGCTGAACAAGCTTTAAAGTGTTTTCCTCTGTCCCTGTATTTCGTTAAAAAAACAATAGTTACAATAGATTGCTCACTTCATATAAATAGATAACCTGTTTATTAATTGATTCATTAGATTACATTTACTGAAAGCTATTTATTGTACTGTGTATTGTACAAATGTTAGATCATATGTTCCAGGACATGCTTATCTTTGCACTCATGATATTTACTGTGTTTTGTAATGCTTAAAAAATTATCCTTGTGACCACTGTAAGTTGCCTTGCGTAAGGGCATCTGATATGAAATAAATAAAAAAGCTTGCTGAAGGGAATAGGAAAAGTACGGAGCCCTGGAGGGGACATGAAAAATAAAATATATAAATCGTGGGAACAATTTATTATAATGTGGGAACGATTTAAGTATATCGTGGGCACGATTTATTATAATGTGGGAATGATTTAAGTATATCGTGGGAACAATTTGTGGAACTACATACTTTTTTAGTATTCTCTTTTAATTCCTGTTTAAATCACCACTGCACAGATGCCCCAAGCTGTCTTCCTTACATGTGAGGATTGCATTGAGAAGGAAGCAATTGACAGGTCATATCTAATTGCATTGTATTTTCATTTAGGAATGACATATAATGATATTTTGTCGGCACTTGCTGCAAGACATAAGTGTCAGACATCTCAAACGAATTCTGAAATCAAATGGGCTAAATCGTCGTAAGAGATACACCGATGTAGATCGAGTTATTGATTTCGGGATCAGCTGCAGGGTTCCGGTAAATTGAATGGCTATAGATGGATGTTTAGTAAATGTAAGGAGAATGGATTTAACGTACGAAAAGAAGATGTAAGAATGATACTTGCAGAACTAGATACAACTGGCGTTGAAATTCGACAAAAAAGGCGACTTCACAGGAGAGGCTATTTTTCAAAAGGTCCAAATTACATTTGACACATTGACTCCTATGATAAACTAAAACATTATAGAATCTGCATTAACGGGTGCATTGATGGATTTTCGCGAAGAATAATGTGGTTGAATGCCTATAATACCAGTAGCAATCCTAAAATAATTGGTGGTTATTTTGTCGAAACGTTAGAACAGATTGTTGGCTGTGCACGAATTTTACGATCTGATTTCGGCACGGAAAATGTACTTGTTCGAGATATAGAGCGATTCCTAAGACGTAATGCTCAAGATGAACGATCTGGCGACAGAAGTTACATTGCCGGTGCGAGCACAGCAAACCAGCGCATAGAAAGTTGGTGGGGTGTTCTCCGTAAAGAGGGCATGTAATATTGGATCCAGCTGCTTGGAGAATTGAAGGATGAAGGACAATTTTATGGAGGCTTGTTAGATAAGTCATTGGTCCAGCTGTGCTTCATGGGAACGATTCAGGTATGTATTTGACATATTGCGCTACATAAAAAAGTTGTATTATGATTTGTATCTTAACTTTCAGCCTTGATGTTGTTATAATAAATAGTACTGTTCCTACAACAGTATGCTAACTTATTGCATATTCACGTATGTTCTATAGATTTATTTACTGTATTTATTTATTTGATCTTCCATATACAGTTATATGCAAATGGGCGTAATTCCTACACCGTTCACCCAATATGGATGTAACTACCCTCACATTAAAGATGAAA
Source organism: Amia ocellicauda (assembly GCF_036373705.1). NCBI lineage: Eukaryota > Metazoa > Chordata > Actinopteri > Amiiformes > Amiidae > Amia > Amia ocellicauda. The sequence continues at coordinate 2,914,013 of NC_089872.1, read as the reverse complement.
GTCTACACTTAAAGCACATCTTGATAGTTTCCTTTCAAATCCTTTTTGGTGGCGTAAAGAGTCAAAATGATGACAGTTGTGTCATCATATTTATGGACCTAACTGTAACCGAACTCTTACTGTACTTTTCTTTGATAATCATTGTTTCTAGCTGAATTTCTTATAGTGATGCTGAAGTTCTTACCTATGTATCGTCGATGTCTATATTGCATGATAACCCTTTCCTATGGTTGGACTACCCCATTTTACGCAAATTCAAATAGTCTAATCAGAGTCTGTGAAATGATTACCCCTTTAAGTATATTTATGAATTAATGCACACCAAATGAGCACGATAGGTCGAATGGCCTCCTCTCGTTTGTAAACTTTCTTATGTTCTTATGTGCTAAATATGTGTAATAATAATAATAATAATAATAATAAAACTATATTGTATGTCATTGTACTTTTAAGCAGCTTGATCTTGTGAGTGTAATTGTATCATACTTGAATAACATGATATGGATAAATTTTCAGTTAAATTAGATTAAAGGTTTGGATATTTTATTTGTTTATTTAATGCATTAATGTAGCAGTCTGTGTATGTTGTATTATTTTAACTCCATAACCTACTTAGACATACACTCACCTAAAGGATTATTAGGAACGCCTGTTCAATTTCTCATTAATGCAATTATCTAACCAACCAATCACATGGCAGTTGCTTCAATGCATTTAGGGGTGTGGTCCTGGTCAAGACAATCTCCTGAACTCTAAACTGAATGTCTGAATGGGAAAGAAAGGTGATTTAAGCAATTTTGAGCGTGGCATGGTTGTTGGTGCCAGACGGGCCGGTCTGAGTATTTCACAATCTGCTCAGTTACTGGGATTTTCACGCACAACCATTTCTAGGGTTTACAAAGAATGGTGTGAGAAGGGAAAAACATCCAGTATGCGGCCTTGTTGATGCTAGAGGTCAGAGGAGAATGGGCCGACTGATTCAAGCTGATAGAAGAGCAACTTTGACTGAAATAACCACTCATTACAACCGAGGTATGCAGCAAAGCATTTGTGAAGCCACAACACGTACAACCTTGAGGCAGATGGGCTACAACAGCAGAAGACCCCACCGGGTACCACTCATCTCCACTACAAATAGGAAAAAGAGGCTACAATTTGCACAAGCTCACCAAAATTGGACAGTTGAAGACTGGAAAAATGTTGCCTGGTCTGATGAGTCTCGATTTCTGTTGAGACATTCAGATGGTAGAGTCAGAATTTGGCGTAAACAGAATGAGAACATGGATCCATCATGCCTTGTTACCACTGTGCAGGCTGGTGGTGGTGGTGTAATGGTGTGGGGGATGTTTTCTTGGCACACTTTAGGCCCCTTAGTGCCAATTGGGTATCGTTTAAATGCCAAGGCCTACCTGAGCATTGTTTCTGACCATGTCCATCCCTTTATGACCACCATGTACCCATCCTCTGATGGCTACTTCCAGCAGGATAATTCACCATGTCACAAAGGTCGAATCATTTCAAATTGGTTTCTTGAACATGACAATGAGTTCACTGTACTAAACTGGCCCCCACAGTCACCAGATCTCAAGCCAATAGAGTATCTTTGGGATGTGGTGGAACGGGAGCTTTGTGCCCTGGATGTGCATCCCACAAATCTCCATCAACTGCAAGATGCTATCCTATCAATATGGGCCAACATTTCTAAAGAATGCTTTCAGCACCTTGTTGAATCAATGCCACGTAGAATTAAGGCAGTTCTGAAGACGAAAGGGGGTCAAACACAGTATTAGTATGGTGTTCCTAATAATCCTTTAGGTGAGTGTATCTTTCAATGTTGAATTAAAATTAAAAAATCAAAATTGCTGTCCTCTTTTCTAGGAAGAATTAAATGAGATTAAGAAGATCTGGAATGCCCACAAAATCCGTCCCTCGAGAAATGTGAATTTCACTTGGATTTTTCATATACATATTATACTGTTTTAGGCAACAACAATTCAAGAAGGAGTAATACATTAAAGGCATGATTGCATTTAAGAGGTGACTGTTTAATTAGAATAATTGGATAATTATGAACCTACCAAAGAAGTTAAGTTGTTGTGGGTGGTCACTACATGGGGGAATACACTTTAACACAATAACAGGACTTGGCAACCCTGGCGCCTTCACTGCTTTTTTACAGCCGAACTCTGAATTATAATTACATTCATTTAATCTGATCAATTTCAATAGTTGCACATCTCTGCTGATTGACACATTGAAAGGCCACAAGCACAGAAAATTGTGTGGTCCTAGAAGGAATCATGGCTTGGCGAATTGTGTGCTGCCCTGAACAACCAGTCAAAGAAATCCTGCTGAAATCTGAACATCCAGTACCAGGATTGGGGACCACAGCATTATGCCACACAGTAGTCAGGAACCCCAACTGTACTTTTTAAATGTTAAATATTGCATATGCTTGAATTGTATTATATTTTATTTAATTATATGATGATGTCATATCACTATGCTGTAGTGATGTTGTTATAGTACACTTTATGTTGAGGTTAGTAAATTGATCAATAGGCAACACATAACATTACAACAGTTTTATTAAAAACTTTTAACTCTGCTACTGGTTTATTTTATTTTTTTAAAGCAGCAGTTGTGTTTGTTTGAGAGAGCAGGAGCAGGAGCTGGAGACAAGCAGCTTTAACTATACAATGTAAAGTAATACATATAAAACATTTGATGTGCATCAATAGAGGCCATTTCAATGATACTTATGTCTCCCTGATTTGCTATCCCAATTGTTATTTTATCCATTGATATCTTTTTTTAGACTCTTGTTACCTTGATGTAGGGCAGTGGTTCTCAAACCTTTGAACATCCTGGAGACCCCCCCTGCTGATTTTTATTCCAATTTAGCTCTACCTTTACCTTGGATAAAGGCATCTGCTAAATGTGTATAATACAAATAATAGAAAGAGACCTAATTGGATACAGTAAATTCTTTATTTACATTAAATCACTTTTTGAAACTCAGAATTATTCTGAAGTAAAATAAAATATTTACTGAAGTATTTACAGAAGGATTATCTCTGGCAAAAATAACTCAATCGTAGCAAAAAGTGGCAGTAAAACATTTACATGGCATACTGTATGGAACATGTATACACACTAGGGTATGTAAACTTAAATCAACATATATAGATATATAACTTGCAACATTGACAAAATGTTTAGCAGAACAAAAAATATACCTCTTTGTAGCACCTACAAGTGTCCAGAAGGCTTACAATAATTAAGTAAATATGTATAAATTACATAAATATGAAACGTATTAAATAGATACCCAGTATGATGCACTGTAAATCCCCAGCAATAGCAATTGGTTATCTAGTGTCTGAAATAGGTTAAAGAAATACTTGAATGCTAAATGTATTTTGATTTAGAACAATACTTTCATTGAAACTTAACAGTCTAGAATAGGGTTCCCAAACCAGTCCTGGAGGACCCCGTCCTACTGGTTTTTGTTCAGTTTAGTTGCATCAGTCATTGAACTGATAAGGATCAATTGTGTAATTAAGAGAAACCAGCAGGGCAGGGGGTCCTTCAGGAATGGTTTGAGAATCCCTGGTGTAGAAGTTGCTTGAATATTGAACTGTTCCATTTAAACATAGAAGTAGCTTAAACATCTTTAAACCGTTTTAAAACTATTTTCCATAGAGAGAGTATTACAACTTGCAGTGAACCTGCTTGATTTGTTAGTTGTTGTACTGCAATTATATCAAAATGAAGCAGGTTCACTCTAAATGGTTTTGGGCACATACTGCTCATACTATATCCATCACCCACACAGAACTGTTGAGAACAGCATTGAAGTCACTGCGGAAGTCTGGGTAATTGTGACAATTCAAGGGAATATTCAGATAGCACCCACATGTATGTGCTTGTGGTCGATGCTCAAATTCTCTCATTTGTACAAACTGCACAGTAATAGGGCTTCCAAGCAAAAGATCAGCTCCAGTGCAAAAACGCAAGAAATGCCTTAGAATGCCTCATCAAGTTCCCCAACATACTTCTTCAGATACCGAACTACACAATTTTCTGCCACATTTATTTCACAGGGAAATTGCAGCTGACTTTTCACTTTCTTTGGAGTTGGTATTCTTTCCTGAATCAATTTCTGCAACATTTCAGGTGGCAAACTGTCTACAATACCTCTTAAGACAGGCCTCCAACACTTGATGACAAACATTGGAGCCTGAATTAGTTCTTTATGTCCTAACTGAGATATCAGTGGAAGGATGTTGTCCTGTGATGGTGCTTGATGACATTCATGGGCGTCAAGCACATCCCAAAGTGCATGTCAACAGACTCAAAGTCATTCAAAGTCATGACTCTTTCTGACCTTGAAACGTACAAAATAAATGCATCTTTGAGATTGCTCACACTATTACCGTACATAACTTCTAAGAAAGGTACAGCCAGCTGGATGGGAAGATAGCCAACAGTCAGCCAGCCTTTCAAAAGGACTCGAGCAATTGCTTTGCCACTCCTGCTCTTGATAGTCATGCCTAATAAACTGAGTTTTTACATCTGAACCCAAGGTGCACCTACTGTAAAATTCAGTCCAGAATTCTGTTAAGCAATCCCGGAAAACCCCGGAACCTACTTCTTCTTCCATGTTTCCATTTGGTAGTCTCATTTTTATTGACACATCAGCACTCATGATCTCAGGATCAATAAATGCTTTCATCAGATCATTTAGGCACTGACCCCTGCAAACTGTGACAGTGACAGGATTTATAAGAGGTGCATGATCCACAGGAGTATTCCATGTACCCCTGCCACCTATGTCTTCTTCAATGTCACCAAATGAAGGTCCAAACACAATGTCATTATCAGTACTGTCTTCCAGGAATGCTTCTGTCACAGTGGAAGTTTCCATAGCAGCTTCCTGACCATTCCTCAAATCAGCAGTTACTGCATTCTGGTCCACATTTACCTGTCTGTCTACCCTTACCTGAAATGAAATTAAAAAACAAAACAACCACTAAACCACTATGACCACTAAAATCAAAACTTACATACGTCATTACATAAAAAAACCGTGTCATGAAAAAATCTCAATAAAACCTCTGGACTTAAAACCGATATGATCAGTGTAAAAAAAGTTTTGTTCGTTTTTTTCCCTGAGATGACATACAAGAGGCACACGAACCACTGGAGTATTCCATGTAGCTGTGTCATCTAGATCTTCTCCAGTGTCAACAAATGAAGGTCTGAACATAATCTCATTATCAGTGCTATCTTCCAGGAATTCTTCTGTCACAGTGGAAGTTTCCTGACTATTCCTCAAATCAGAAGTTACTGCACTGTGGTCCACATTGCCTTGTCTCTCTACCCTTGCATGAAACAACAATACAAACCAAACAGCATTGTATGAGGACTAAACTCAAAACTCACACACATCATTGCATAAAAAAAAAAAATCTGAGATTGAACACTACCTATCTAAACCCCTCCACTAGGACATACCTCACATTTGAGCTTTGTCTAAGACCATTGTAGACAAAGACAAGACAGAAATGTGATGGGTATTATGAAAACAATGTTTAAAGTAGCAGGATAATGAGGATATTGTTGAGATGCTGTTGTACTTACTTTAAACCGTTTCTGTGGAGTAGTAGGGGAGTGTGAATCTGAGTTTTCATCTTTCTCATGTAAATTGTTTGTATTCGAGTCTTCAAGTGATGTTAAGTCAACAGTACAGAAGTCTGAACCTACATTTGTTTTAATGCTTTCTCTTTCAGAAGACCTGGCAGGCGTGAAATCGTTTTGTGTTATTGTCTGCTCAACTAACATTTTGTGTCCATGGGATTTCGTACAAAGATATAAGCAAAGAATTTTAACTTTTCTTATCTCATATAGCTCTTCCACAGTGCAGTGACTATCTACTTCCATCTGACTAAAGTCTCGGATTTCAGTAGTAATGTCTTGAAGATTATGTTTCTAATTTGATCCATTAGGGAAAAAAATCCCCTCTGCTGTTGTGGGAAGGTCTTCGATCTTTGTGCCCTTGTCTACCCGGAGATGCCTGGTTCCACCTCCTTTACTTGACCGAACCTGTTTATATTCTTCCTCCTTCTCATCATAATCCATTCAACTTATTTCCACTCTTCTATCTTTACGTTTGGCACTAGTGTTTCCTTGCCATATCCTTGATCTTTCATCTTTTTGTGCAATTTTATTTTTGGGGGCACAAAGTTTCTCTCTCAATCTTTCAAGCAACTGACTCATTCTAGATGTCACTGCATCTGAAGCATTAAGTTGCCTACAAAAAGCAACAGTAGCCAATCGATCGCAATAAAAGGGAATGTATTTGGCAAGATCATCATCAGTCATGAGGGGTACAACTGTGGCATCAATCTGTAGAAACAAATATGCAGAAATGAATGATCATATAAAATAGATATACAGTGAGGGAAAAAAATATTTGATCCCCTGCTGATGTTGTACGTTTGCCCACTGACAATGAAATTATCAGTCTATAATTTTAATGGTAGGTGTATTTTAACAGTGAGAGACAGAATAACAACAAAAAAATCCAGAAAAATGCATTTCAAAAAAGTTATAAATTGATTTGCATGTTAATGAGGGAAATAAGTATTTGACCTCTTCAACTTAGTACTTGGTGGAAAAACCCTTGTTGGCAATCACAGCGGTCAGACGTTTCTTGAAGGTTGGCCACCAGGTTTGCACACATCTCAGGAGGGATTTTGTCCCACTCCTCTTTGCAGATCCTCTCCAAGTCATTAAGGTTGCGAGGCTGACGTTTGGCAACTCGAACCTTCAGCTCCCTCCACAGATTTTCTATGGGATTAAGGTCTGGAGACTGGCTAGGCCACTCCAGGACATTAATGTCCTTCTTCTTGAGCCACTCCTTTGTTGCCTTGGTTGTGTGTTTTGGGTCATTGTCATGCTGGAATACCCATCCACGACCCATTTTCAATGCCCTGGCTGAGGGAAGGAGGTTCTCACCCAAGATTTGATGGTACATGGCCCTGTCCATCGTCCCTTTGATGCGGTGCGGTTGTCCTGTCCCCTTAGCAGAAAAACACCCCCAAAGCATAATGTTTCCACCTCCATGTTTGACGGTGGGGATGGTGTTCTTGGGGTCATAGACAGCATTCCTCCTCCTCCAAACACGGCGAGTTGAGTTGATGCCAAAGAGCTCGATTTTGGTCTCATCTGACCACAACACTTTCACCCAGTTCTCCTCAAAATCATTCAGATGCTCATTGGCAAACTGTACATGCGCTTTCTTGAGCAGGGGGACCTTGCGGGCGCTGCAGGATTTCAGTCCTTCACGGCATAGTGTGTTACCAATTGTTTTCTTGGTGACTATGGTCCCAGCTGCCTTGAGATCATTAACAAGATCCTCCCGTGTAGTTCTGGGCTGATTCCTCACCGTTCTCATAATCATTGAAACTCCACGAGGTGAGATCTTGCATGGAGCCCCAGACCGAGGGAGACTGACAGTTATTTTGTGTTTCTTCCATTTGCGAATAATCACACCAACTGTTGTCACCTTCTCACCAAGGTGCTTGGCGATGGTCTTGTAGCCCATTCCAGCCTTGTGTAGGTGTACAATCTTGTCCCTGACATCCTTGGACAGCTCTTTGGTCTTGGCCATGGTGGAGAGTTTGGAATCTGATTGATTGATTGCTTCTGTGGACAGGTGTCTTTTATACAGGTAACGAGCTGAGATTAGGAGCACTCTCTTAAAGGGAGTGATCCTAATCTCAGCTCGTTACCTGTATAAAAGACACCTGGGAGCCAGAAATCTTGCTGCTTGATAGGGGATCAAATACTTATTTCCCTCATTAACATGCAAATCAATTTATAACTTTTTTGAAATGTGTTTTTCTGGATTTTTTTTTGTTATTCTGTCTCTCACTGTTAAAATACACCTACCATTAAAATTATAGACTGATCATTTCATTGTCAGTGGTCAAATGTACAAAATCAGCAGGGGATCAAATACTTTTTTCCCTCACTGTATGCAGATGATTGCTCCAATGGTTTCTAAAGGACTGAATTTACCAAACCACCGGCTTAATTGTTTCAAATGAAATACTTTCAGGTGTTTATATATTGGTGATAGAAGAGTGACCTCCAAAACCTGCTGGATAGGGGCTCTGCATGACCAGGGTTGGAGACCACTGATGTAGGTGGTATCTGTATCTGTATCCTGATTCTGTGTTGGGTATCCAAAAATGATAAAACAACCCATTCAGACATTAATATGACACAAAAAAGTGAAGAAAAAAAAACTTAAATGTCCACAGAAATTGAATGCAGCATATTCAATGGAGAATGAGAATCAAACAGTAAAGAATATAATATTCTATACTTTGTGGCTTAAATAAAGTGGATATTGTCCCTGCTGCTTAAATTCCTATGCAAAAGTGTGTAAAGTCAGTTCTGCACATTACATTTAATGAAAAGTAAATAGCCATAGATGGAAGCAAACCCTTAAGATATGATTAATCAGCTCCTTAAAATGATAATCCTTAAAAGCAACAAACTGAAAGGAAATGTATGGTTTCCAAATCAAACCTACTGGGTTTATTTTCTACCTGTCCATTGTGTAAACTATCCAGTTCCATTTAGTACAGATACATGGAGCTATCCTGAAAACACATATGTTTACGGGTGAATCTTTAATTAAAAATACAAATTTGTATTAATAATAATGATAATAATATGGTTTTAACACCTTTTTCACAAGTGTTTAGATAGTTTCAGAAGGAAAAACATTTGGTAAGAGTTTGTTAATGTAGATTGCATACTGGTGGGAGAATATGAATTGTCACATTGATATTCTCATTAACAATACTAGTCAATGAAATGAGTGAATGTAGCCTTTGTTTTCTGAGTCACCAATATTATTATAGCTGTGAGACTGAATGTGCATTGTAAGATTTATTCACTGTAGTCATGTCGTTCCATCTAGGTCTTTTTTGTTTGTTCTTTAAAGCAGTCCTAGTACTTGCTAGATACTAGGTCCATATCTGGTGTTCTAATGGTTGTTCCTAGTGCTTCCGCTAACTACACTTTTCAGGAAACGGTTGTTGCACTGTCGAAGTTATGTAATAATTATCTTTTGTCTAGCTAGTTTCCTGTATGTTAGTCAAAGTCATGAAAACAATGGATGGTGTCCTGAATTATTGTATTATTCATTTTCTCCAGATCTTTAGGGTTGTTCTGTTTATAAACAAGAACAATGTAAGTATAATCTGAATATGTACCGGTTTGTATGTTAATTTAATGTTCATAGTTTGATATATATTTTTTTTATCAGATCTACAACAGGATATTCCACAAATATGTAGTTCCTGGAATGTTGTGCAGTTTGTCCACCTAGTACAAAATGTCAGGACAAGGAGTGTAGCTCCCTCCAGTAGTCAACACGAAGCACGAGGTCTTGGTTAAAAAACGGGGTTTTATTTCAACAACATATCATGTCAACCCGTGAGAACTGGGTTGAAAGAGAGAAAAAAATAAAAGGAAATTATAAATACAATGCATGTATGTATGTCTTGAATACAGTTTGTGCCGTTATAGTTACACACTAGTTAACACAAGCTATGCACATGAAATATATCACAGACAACTGGATACAAAAGAAACATACCTCGTAGGCTGCTTCCTACTTAGGAGGGGCTAAATCTCAAAAGCCTTCTTCCTTGTCTTCTTTACTCGGATAATATACATTTAGATATCTTTATATTCTTAATATTTACTTAGCTCGGAGAGCTCTTGCGATGCTATGTTTTAGCTCTACACTTCAGATGTTGTGCCCCCTTTAATTACGTGCGGAACACAAGGATGGCGCTAATTAGTTCCGCCTCTACGATATCCTATTAATTTTAGGTAGGAACCAAAAAAATAGTCACAAACTTAACTAAAGCTGAGAGGCAGTTACACTCCCACCAAATCACAAGTGATTTCTCAGAAAAGCTTGGAGACACACATACTGCATATAAACTGCACATAATATTAATTTCAAAGTACTAACTATTTACTTATTATCTTAACTTAAGAACTAGTTGAAAGAGTGACTAGAGGATGCTGGAGTCTTCAGTCTGCTTCCAACAATGTAACTGTCTTATGGATGGGCCTCTCCAAATGAACAGGTTTAGAGATGCGCTTTCCTCTTCCATCCAGAGTTGAATCGCCGATAAGCAACTTGAGCCTTCTCACTCTTCCGTCCTTTCCTGGGTACACTTCAATAACCTTTGCTAACTTCCACTGGTTTCGTGGTGTAGCATCATCTTGCAAAATGACAATATCATTGACCTTAGCGTTTCTGCGGTCTTTGGTCCACTTCTGTCTCTGTTGGAGATTGAGGAGGTATTCCTTTTTCCACCGTGTCCAAAAGTTGTTGGCTAAGAGTTGAACTCTGCGCCATCTTTTACGGAGGTACAGATCTTCCCTGACGAACTTTCCAGGAGGTGGAGAGATGATCGTGGATTTCATGGTCAGGATGTGATTTGGTGTCAAGGGCTCTGGACAGGATGGATCGTTCAGATGATCAGTGGTCAGAGGTCTGCTATTTACAACCGCCATAACTTCATATAGGAACGTTCGTAGTGAGGAGCAGTCAAGTTGTCTGGCTGACTGTTCTAGAATGGACGTCAAGACACTTCTGATAGTGCGAATTTGTCTTTCCCAGACGCCACCCATATGACTTGAAGCTGGGGTGTTCATGATGAACTCACATCTCAGTTCTTTGAGTTCCTCTTGATCCATCTCCTTTAATGCTTGAATGAACTCACGCCTGGCACCAACAAAGTTTGTCCCTTGATCACACCTTATTTGCCGTACTATTCCACGAATAGCGATGCATGAACGCAGAGCGTTAATGAAGGCATCTGTGGTCAAGTCGTCGAGCATTTCAATATGCACTGCTCTGGAACACATGCAGGTAAGTAAGAGTCCATAACGCTTTAACTCTTTTCTTCCTTCCTTGATGTGGAATGGCCCGAAGCAGTCCATCCCGCAGTAAGTAAATGGAGGGGTTGTTTCCATTCGATCTTCCGGGAGATTTGCCATCCTTTGTTGTTCTGTGCATCTTCTGAACTTCCTGCACGTTGTGCATTTGTAAATATGGGATGACACTGCCCTGCTGCATCCCAGGATCCATATACCATTGGATCGGATCTCATTTATGGTCATTCCCCGTCCCTGATGGTGCACTCTCTCGTGATAGTGCTTGACGAGTAATGCCGACACGTGACTGTCTCTAGGGAGAACAGCTGGATGCTTCACATGTGGATGAAGAGCAGCATGAGTTAAGCGGCCTCCGACTCTGAGGATACCTTGGTCATCCAGGAATGGACCCAACTTGTGTAACTTGTTGGCCTTGTCTTTGATTTGTGAGTTCTTATGACACTGGATGCCCTGTATTTCTTGAGAGAGGGTTGCTTGTTGGACCATCTTGATTATGCTGAGCTCTGCATCTCTCCTTTCCTCTAAACTGGTGCTTTCCCAGGACCTTGGCCTGAGGCCTTTCGCTTCCCTTGCACGCCGCTTTAGTCTGGCTATAGCTTTCACCATTCTTGACCAGTCAGAGAACTTTCGTAGACAATCTAACAGTGACCTTATTTCCTTTGCCAGGGTGTCATGAGCCTGGGCCTTCTTGATCTCTGGATCACTACTTGCAATCTCTCCCACCTTGACTACTTCGCTGGTCAGCTCTTTCTGCCAAAGAAAGCTTGGACCCGTGAACCAGTTGGAAGCTACAAGTTGTTTTGCTGCAAGACCTCTTGAGGCATGATCTGCTGGATTCTCTTCGGAAGCCACATACCTCCATTGCGCAGACTCCGTACTTTGCTTGATGCGTTCCACACGGTTTGCCACGAACACATGAAATCTCCTGGCCTCGTTACTGATGTATCCGAGGACAACCTTTGAATCGGTCCAGAAGAATTCCTGTAGGCAATCTATCTCCAGTTCCCTTTTGAGCATGTCACTGGTGCGGACGGCTACGACTGCTGCTGACAGCTCAAGTCTTGGTATGGTGGTAACCTTAGCAGGGGCTACTCTTGACTTCCCCATTACCAAAGAGCAGTGGACTTCACCTGATGCACTGACTGCTCTGAGGTACGAACACTCGCCATAACCTGACACGCTGGCATCAGAGAAATGATGGAGCTCGTAGCTCTGAACCTTAAAGTTTAATGGAATGTAGCATCTCTGAATCTTTACACCAGCCAGGTTTTGCAGGTCTTGGAGCCAAAACTCCCACAGGGGTCGAAGATCATCAGGTAAGATGTCATCCCAACTGAGCTTGTTATGACACATCTGCTGCAGAATCTGTTTTCCCACCAGGATGAACGGTGCCACAAATCCGAGTGGATCGTATACTGAAGCGACAGTGGATAAAACTCCTCTTCGGGTAAGTGGATTTTCTTTCACAATCACTCTGAACTGGAACTCGTCAGAAGCCACGCACCACTGTATGCCAAGTGCTCTTTCCACGTGTAGCTCTCCCAGGGCCATGTCCAGGTCTTGGGCGGCTTTTGCACATTCTTCTTTGGGGATTGAGGCTAGGACTTTCTTGCTGTTGGAAATGAACTTGTGCAGCCTGAGTTTGCCTTTGTTGCAGAGCTCTCTTGCCTCCTTCACTAACTGAATAGCTTGGCTTTCAGACGCTAAGCTTGACAAGCCGTCATCAACGTAAAAGTTCTTCTGAATGAACTTGATGGTGGCTTCACTGAAGTGTCCGTGTCCTTCGGCTGCGAGGTGCTTGAGTCCATAGTTAGCGCAGCCAGGTGATGAAGCAGCGCCAAACAAGTGGACCTTCATCCGGTAGATGGATGGTTTGGCTTCAAGATTTCCATTCTCCCACCACAGGAATCTTAGGTAATCTTGGTCTTCTGCTTTAACGTGGAACTGGTGGAACATGCGTTCAATGTCACACATGATTGCCACTGGACCTTTCCGGAAACGACACAGAACTCCCACCAAGGTGTTTGTCAGCTCTGGACCGGTCAGGAGATGGTCGTTTAAGGATGTCTCTTGAAATCTCGCCGAACAATCGAAGACAACACGTATCTTCCCAGGCTTTTGGGGATGATACACCCCATGGTGTGGGATGTACCATGCTGGAGCTTTATTGAGGTCTTCTTCTGGGACCCTTTCTGCATCTCCACGTGTTATGATCTCATCCATGAAGGTCTTGTAGTCTTTGTAGTACTGTTTGTTTCTTTTCAGCTTCCGTTCTAGGCATCTGAGACGGTGGATGGCGCACACCATGTTATCTGGTAAGTTGGGTCTTTCATTCTTGAATGGCAGTGGCATCTCATAATGACCATTGTCCTTGAGCCTGATGCCTCTTTCCATCTTTGACAGGAATCGGAGATCCTCTTGAGAGATGTGACTGTCCTCCAAAGACCTTTCGACAAAGTCCGATTCCAGCACCTTGATGACATCTGCAGGTGAGACTACCTCTTTGACTTGAGTTCTACAGACATAGTGAACTTCGCTTGTGAGGTTTGAAGAGGACTGAAGACCAGGCATCACTTGCCTCACGATGACCTGGTGATTTATTCCAATTTCATCTCCATAGTCAAGACATGGGTTGCCATAGCCAACTACGCTCCAGCCCAGGTCTGTTCTCTGAGCAAAGGGCTGATTTTCTTTACCAGGCACCACTTGCCTTGGGACAAGAGCTTGAGGACAGTTGTAGCCGATTAGCAGGCCCACGTCGCAGCTTTGTTGAGGAGCAATCTCGTCTGCGATGTGTTCCAGATGAGGCCATGCCTTTGCAGTCTCTGGTGTGGGAATATGATCTCTGTTTGCAGGGATGAATTCTCTTGAGTAGGTCACTGGCAGAGGAATTATCTTGTCTGAGTAGAATCCTCTCACTTGTAGTCCAGTCAGTTTCTGACAGGACACAACTGTGTTTCTTGAAGCCATTGTGGAGAGCTTTAGCTGAACTGGTTCCTTCTTTGTGTGAAGAGTCTTTGCCATTTCTTCCAGGATGAATGTCGTGTCGCTCTGTGTATCGAGGAGTGCATACACAAGAACTTCACGATCTGGCTCACTTGTGACTGACAACCACACTGGAATGACTGTGGATGTATGAGTGTCTTTAACATTCTGTAAAACTCTGTTGGATGTTGACTCACGTGATGATCTTGCTGCCCTATCTTGTGGCCGCTCTATTTTCCTTTCCCTTGACTTGCCACTGTTCCCTGCTCCACTAAGCCGTGTTGACATCCTTTCTTCTTTGGTGCGATTATCATGGAGGCAAGCTGGATGTCTTTTTTCACACATATCGCAGATCTCTCTGTTTTCACAGTCCTTCGAGCGATGGCCAAACTTCAGACAGCCGAAACACAATTTCTTCTCTTGAACAAACTTGACTCGCTCTGAAATAGTCTCATCCATAAATTTGCGACACTTGTGTAGACTGTGACCTGCCTTCTCACAGAAGACACAGCTTGTGGTAACAGCTTTCTCGTCTGAGTTGGTTGCCAATACCTTTGCTCCATGACCTCTTGTCTTTGAAACCTTGATCTTCTCATTTTCACTTGGTTTTAGAGCGTGGAGGGACGTTATTGGGTTACAGGCGATTTTGGCTTCACGTGTGAGAAACTTGACGAACTGGCTAAAGCTTGGGAACGTGTGACTTTGTTCTTCCACTTCTATCACCTTCCTATTCCATCTTGAGGTCAGCCAGTCTGGAAGTTTAGAGAGTATTTTCTGATTTTCGTTGCAGTCGTTGAGTACTTCAAGACCTCTGATCTGAGACATGGCCGCCTCACAGCTGCGAAGGAAGTCAGCGAGTTCTTGAAGTTCCACACTCCCCTTAGAGTTTATTTTGGGCCACGTATCAAGCTTATCTCTGAAGGCCTTGGCGATAAGGAATGGATTGCCGTATCTCTCTTCTAGGATGGTCCACGCTGCACAATAAGCTGACTCTGTGCCTAGCAAGAAGTAGCTTTCAATGGCCTTTTTGGCTGGTCCACCCACATACTTTCGCAGATAGTATATTTTCTCTTCAGCTGGTATGTTTTTCCTGTCAATAAGTGTCTGAAAGGAGACTTTCCAGTCATTAAATCTGAGTGGGTCGCCGTTGAACGTTGTTGGTTCAGGTACGGGAAGACGACTCGCACTGATGGACTCTGCGAATGCTCTAACAAGAGCTGCAGTATTGTCTTCTTGTTTTGGTTGTGTCAGAGAGTGAGGTGGGGAGCGATGCTGCAATAGGCTACTTTCATGCTTGACTTCCTCATTCTCCTTCGGAGGGACACATTGATGGAGCAGCCCAAATATTTCTTCATCTGAGCATTCACTTTGTTCATATACTTGCTGTCTCGCCTTAGCAGCCTCTAGCTTCTTGATTGTCTCCAATCTTTCTAGTTCTCTGCGCTTGGCTTCCAGCACCCTTTGTCTTTCTGCATTTTCAGCCTCTTGATTAGCTCGTAAATTGGCTGCTTCAGTTTCGAGTCTTTCAAGTTCTTTGATATGACGTTCTTGCTCTAGCAGTACTTTTAAAGTGGCTTCATTGGCAGCAACTTCAGCAGCAGCATCTCGTCTTGCAGAAGACTGGCTTGAACGGGATGTTATTCTTGAGTTAGTTTGAGAATGAGCAGACGACTTGGTGCGGTGAGAGTTGACGCTTACTTTGTCTGAGGCTGCAGCTTCAATTACAGACTCTATTGATTTCACTCTTTGTTCTTCACCCCCTCTTGTGTCTAGAAGAGCCTTTGCAGTCTGGATGATTGTTCTTGTTACTGCTTCGCAGGTGTCTGCTCTGCGACGTGTGTCTTGGTCGGGAATGTCAATGTGCCTTAAATCTTCATAAACAACGTTCAGATTATCTGAGGCATTGCTTATCTTAGTGATGTGGTCACGCAGCAGGTTGTTTGAGCATTGTCCACTCAGCGCTTGTTTGGCATCCTTAGCGATAGCTTTCCACTTCTCGTAGCTCACACTGAAACGGTGTGCAAATCTTCTTACTTGCTGATCGTGCAGTTCTTGGCCCTTTTCCGTAAACCTGCGGACCCTTTGGCTTCTATGTGGCTCTTGTGAGGAAGTGTGGTTATCTCCTGTGCCTTCAGCAGCTTGTGGTTGCATGTCTGCGTAGTGCTGCTGCGCGTCTTCACCTGCACCCTCTTTGTCACTCTCAAAGAAAAGCTCAAACTCTGACATTTTGCTTTAGTTTGGTTTAAATCTAAACTTGTTTTTTAGTTGAGTAAATTACCTTGTTCACAATAATCTAAGTTATGTTTAACTTAGCTTAAGCTCAATTGAGTAGTTGTTTTTAATCTCTGATATGTGAATAGTCAGCCTTTAATTACTTGCAGCTACTGACACTACTTTGGAGAAAAATTACTCTCTGCAGCTAAATTAACTTGCTTTTTCCAAAATAAAAACTGTACTAACTGTACTCAAAGACTAGTAACACTCACTTTGTGATCTATGGAGCTATGGTCTTCTTGCCTGATAACTTGTTATAGTTATATATGGCCTTATTTAAATCTTAAATTACCACAAATGAAATTAAACAAACCAAAAATATTAACTCTTAGTTAAACTTGTACATATACCACATTAAGTAATAACCATTCACTTTTAAGTCTAAATATGACCAATTCTGCCTTACTCTCGGTACTAATAGTTCTTAATATTCACATCCTACTCATCAGTAGACACAATATCAACACAGTAGCAATATCAATCCACTTCAATTTGAGAAAAGGTAAGTAAACAAAACATTAACTAATGGGAAATGCAAAGAAATGTCTCATTCTCTTGCCCAGAACGCTTAATGTCTCTGAATTACAGCTTAATTTGCGTTATGAAACCTGATTCTTCCGTGGGCACTGCCTCTTCTCGCGCTGGAATGAAGGCGCGCACGCGCTGTCATGTGCAGATGTCTTGGCCCGACCACGATTCGCGCTCTCCGTTGCCGTCTGTGAAGGCGCGCGCTGCGATGTGGAGATGTCTCGGCCCAACCACGATTCGCGCTCTCCTATGCCGTCTTCCTCGCCTCCTCATGCGGAGCAGTCGAGTTCTCACTGTAGCTCCCTCCAGTAGTCAACACGAAGCACGAGGTCTTGGTTAAAAAACGGGGTTTTATTTCAACAACATATCATGTCAACCCGTGAGAACTGGGTTGAAAGAGAGAAAAAAATAAAAGGAAATTATAAATACAATGCATGTATGTATGTCTTGAATACAGTTTGTGCCGTTATAGTTACACACTAGTTAACACAAGCTATGCACATGAAATATATCACAGACAACTGGATACAAAAGAAACATACCTCGTAGGCTGCTTCCTACTTAGGAGGGGCTAAATCTCAAAAGCCTTCTTCCTTGTCTTCTTTACTCGGATAATATACATTTAGATATCTTTATATTCTTAATATTTACTTAGCTCGGAGAGCTCTTGCGATGCTATGTTTTAGCTCTACACTTCAGATGTTGTGCCCCCTTTAATTACGTGCGGAACACAAGGATGGCGCTAATTAGTTCCGCCTCTACGATATCCTATTAATTTTAGGTAGGAACCAAAAAAATAGTCACAAACTTAACTAAAGCTGAGAGGCAGTTACAAGGAGGTTTTTTTATTGTTAATGTGAGTCTGTGTGAATGAGTGTGCAACAAATTCTTAAATCACCACGCTCAGAGGAAATACAGATTTAGAAAGATTCTTTAAAAAGATCTCATTGCAAATATGGGAAAAATAAATTAAGTCCTATCAGTCGCCTTACCTCTCTAAAGGTCATTTGTACATTTTACTGACTTTTTTCCTGTTCTCCCTCAGTTTTGCTTGAGTCAATTGTAGATTTATCATTTTTGTTAAAGGAAATCTGATGTAATATCTGCATTCACAGCTTATTACATGCAACTGCAATATGCAATATATATACAGAGGTGGAAAGAGTACTGAAAAATCCTACTGAAGTAGAAGTACTGTTATTTGGATCAAATGTTACTCAAGCAGAAGTGAAAGTACTGGTATAAAAAAACTACTCAAGTCAAATTAAAAAGTAGCTAATTTAAAAAGTACTTGGAGTACAAGTTACCTAGTAACTTTGGTAACACTTTACAATAAGTACCCCTTAAGTATGATCTTATGAAATAACATTAAATACCTTTGTTAACATAAAGGAAAATATTGATATTTTTACTAAACATGACCAGTGCTTATTCATGTTAACTTATTCAAAAGTAAATGGCTTATTAGATGTTTTCTGTGACCTCTGTGCATCATGGTTAATGAGATCATTATTAATTTGTGGGGCAATGACTTACCAATGCATTACTGGTGCCCCTCATGCATTAGTTAACAGTAATAGGGTCTAGTTAAAACATATTGGTCTACCTATGATAAAGTGGAAACTGTCCATTCCAAAACAATGGTTTGCAAATGCTTATTAGGCAGTGTTTTTAAAGTTTTAATTTATATTTAATTTATTTAACTATACTGGTATCAATAACGCAACCTAGGGCCGGATCAAATCAAAACACTGACCCACCCGCTAATAACTACAAACCAGTACATTATAGCAGTTACATTTATGATTAGAAGAAAGTGGCATCTTACTAAAAATGAAGCCGCAACTGAATACAGTTCTGTAGTTTTCTATTAGTGGGTGGGTCAAAGCCCTAGTCTCTCAAGAGAACGTCAACAGGTGTCAGGCTGGGCTGAACCGGGACAGTCCGAGTTGTTGTGGACCCAAGTGCGGTTGGTTAAGGGATTGTCAAACAGTCGTAGAGGTCAGGAAACCGGCAAACAGTGTATTGTAGGATGGTCAATGTAACAGGCGTAGGTCAGGCAATCGGGCAAACTCAGTAAAAAGGGCAATCCAAAATACATGATGTTAGGCAGGCAGGGGTCAAAACACTAAAGATAAACACTAGATAACTTTGGATACGGCTCGAAAATTGAAATGGACACTAACAATACTTTGTGTCTTCTGTGAGGAACAAAGGGGAATACATACATGGGCTAATGGATCAGATGCAGGTGACAATGAGTGCGTAATTAGCCAGAGAAGATAATTAAATTATTAGATGGTGTAGTTAGAAGGAGACGGGGAAAAACAATGGAATACGAGTGGCCTCTGGCAGTGAGCATGAGGAATGACAGGCAGTGTGCATCACAGTACCCCCCTCCTTACAGGGTGACACCTGGAGCCCCAGAACTGCGATGGTGAGGACGGCCGCGCGATCGAGGAGCAAGAGCATCAGGGTGGTCTGCGTGAAAATCAGAGATATGGGAGGGATCGAGAATATCTGAAGCAGCAACCCAAGACTGTTCTTCAGGTCCATATCCTTCACAGTCCACAAGATATTCAAACCGTCCCCATCTACGGCGAGAGCGGAGCAGGGAACGGACTGCATCAAGCTCTATGGGAGGAGGTGACGAGACAGCTGGATCGGCGACTGAACCCAAGGGGTCTGCGAGTACAGGTTTGAGCAGGGAGACATGGAAGGTTGAAGATATACCGAAATGTGGAGGAAGTTGAAGTTTATAAGTAACAGGATTGATCTGCTGGATTATTTTGTAAGGACCAATGAATCAGGGACTTAGCTTTAGACTTAGACTTAGCTGGTTGCAATCGTGGAGCCAGTCTGCATCTGCGATCTGCCTGTTGCTTCTGATGGCACACAGCTCGCTGAAGCCGAACGTGGGCAGCCTGCCATCATCTTCGCTTCGACGGAACCATTCATCCACAGCTGGGACCTTCAGACAGCTCCCCGGTTCCTGGAAACAATGGAAGTTGATAGCCTAGGACACATTGGAAGGGTGTCAGCCCGGTAGAAGCATTGATAAAAGAATTCTGAGCATATTCTGCCCATGGTAGATATTTGCTCCAGTCAGATTGGTTATGACTACAATAAGTGCATAAAAAGTGTCCAATTTCCTGGTTCACCCTCTCGGTCTGGCCATTGGTCTGGGGATGATAACCTGAGGAAGGACTGATGATTATGTTAAGGAATCCGAAGAATGCGGTCCAGACCCGTGAAGTGATTTGTGAGCCCCAATCTGATACAATATCCTCAGGTAAACCATAAAACCGAAACACCTGGGAAAAAAATATTTCAGCTGTAGCAAGGGCTGTGGGAAGACCCTTGAGAGGAGTAAGCTGACAAGCTTTGGAAAAACGATCCACTGCTTTGAGAATCGCTGTGTGACCATTGGAATTAGGGAGATCAGTGATTTAATCAATTGAAATGTGGGACCAGAGTCTGTATGGAATGGGGAGAGGTTCCAGGAGTCCGGCTGGGAGTTGGTGTGATGGTTTGGATTGTGCACATTGGGAACAAGCGTTGACGAAACGCTGGACATCCTGAAGCAAGGAAGGCCATCAGAACATTCGCCGAACCAGGAAGAGGGTACGATGCACTCCGGGATGTCCGGAAGCCTTGGAGGCGGATATATAATATCCATTATATCCCATTTAATGGGAGCCAACAAACAGGAAGCAGGCAAAATAGGTTCACTGCTGATGGGAAAAACATACGAATTGAACGTCTTGAGAGTTCTTAGAGCCCGGGTGATAAGTGAGCGTAAAATGGAATCTGATGAAAAATAATGCCGAGCACACTTGACGGGGATTTAATCTTTTAGCAGAGCGAATATATTCAAGATTTTTATGATCAGTTAACACTAAAAAGGGCTTCTGAGCTCCCTCTATCCAGTGCCTCCACTCCTCTAATGCTAATTTCACAGCTAAGAGCTCCCTGTTTCCGATGTCATAATTTCGCTCCACGAGGGAAAGTTTCTTTGAAAAATATGCACAGGTATATAACTTGGGTGGAGAGCAGTGTCGCTGTAACAAAACTGCCCCTACACCGCTTTCCAAAGCGTCCACTTCTACAATGAAAGGCAAGGAAGAATCTGAGTGTTTTAAGAGAGGGGCTGTGGAGAACAGTGTTTAGAGCCAATCAAATGAGTCTCTGGCTGCATCAGTCCAGTGCAGTGTGCGAGCTGATCCTTTCACCAAGGAAGTGAGAGGTGCAGCCACAGAGCTGAAGTTTCTGATGAATTATTAATGTATTATTCACAGAATCAGTAAGTGGAATATACATCAAGGGACATATTAAACAATACATTTTAAATTATACTATACACAAAAAGGCCATGTTTAAATTATTAGGCTCTGTGATATTCAAAATCCTGAATGGGGTGGATGATGTCAATCTCAATGACTGCTTTGAGCTCAGTAAAGAAACAGTGACTAAAGGTCACAAGTGAAAATTAGAATTAGGTACTTTTTAGGATTGGAAATAGAAGGCACAAAGAGCAGTAGATGTCTGGAGCTAAGTACCCAGCTTTGTAGTTGATGCTGACTCAATGAGTGACTTCTTAGATCAGTTGCCTTTCAAATTCAAACAAGTAAAATAAACAGAATGGCCTGCTCTCTTATGCTTTTGTGCTCTTTTTACAGTTAAGATATACCATAGTGGAAGAAGCACAATACATTTTGACTGAGCTCAGAGTGAAGCACAGACCTACTGCAATGCATGTGACATACCCTGGTCACATGCCCTGAATTTCTGTGATGGGGCACTTCTCGAGAATGTCATGATAAATGCCAGTGATCATTATACATAGAAAAGTGAATTTAAGTTTCTTATGGCACTTAATTGCAGCATAATGCAGAAACATCAAGGATCATTAGACATAACCTTCATTTAAGCCTGGAAGATTAGTGAATAGCTGCATTCAAATGGGTGAATGCGTCTGTTACAATGCAACCAGATGCGATGCTAGCGATGCAAGACACTACAATAACAATCTGGATATACTGTTGAATCCTTCATTAAAGAGCAATGTTTGTGCTTCATCACTATTACACAGACGAAAACAGAGATTATTTACTTTGCTTCCCAAATGAGCTCTGTATTCTGGTTTGGTTTGGTTTTGATTTCGTAAGGTAACTAAAAGGGAAGTTCTTAATGCCTGAGACAACACACAGGAAATATTCGACTAGAGGGCTAGAACTAAAGATTGGATTATATCCATTTTTCAACCCACCCCTCAATCACAAATTATAAACCCAGTGCTTGATGGAGGCTTTTTATTTGCTAGAGGCTTCTGCCTTCTATGGACTGGAAATCTGCCATGAAGGACTGGGTCTGTAATAAGGAGTTGGTGGGTGGTTCAAAATTAGGACTATGTTTACTTGTTCTTTTTTAATTCTAGCCTCAGTAAAGTTAAGAGAGAAGCCACAAATAAAGTGGTAGCCATATGTTATCTGTATATCACTTTAGGAAAGGACAGATTTCTGGACTTTTTTTTATCAACAAGGTTTACACTTAGTTTAATTCATTAATAGTTGAATAGTGTTAAAAACACGGAACTGTTTTTTGTGTTTTGTTTAAGTGAATTGCATTCAGTATGTACAGCAAAGAAACTTACAATAAGCAATGCAATTATATGTTGCATTAAGTAACTTGCCAAATTTAGGAATGCCTTGTATTACTGCCTCGTGTAACTGATGTGAGTATTGCCAATTTGAACTTTAAAAGCCAACTAGAACCAAAGTAGAATTTGCACCGTACAACACTATCTATATGTATACATCCCATTTATTTATTTATTTAAAATGGGGGGCAGTTATAAATGAGTAGTTTTAAAATAATTAAAATACTATTACCTCTATTGCTACTATTATAACTAATACTAACTGTAATACTAATACTAATACTACTTACAATAATCATATTATAAGTAGTAAATAATAAGAAGAAGAAGGGTAACAATTTGTATTTACATTGTGCTTTCCATCCTGAAGCTCTGTACAGGGTAGGAGGGGATTTTCCTCATCCTCCACTGAAGTGTAGCCCCTACTTTGGTGGTGAACAGCAGCCAGTGTGCACCAGCAGCACAACTGCACAACAGATAAGGTGTAAAACTGTGAAATTACCGAATTAAATTGGTTGCATATGGTTCCAGTAGTGCTTTGGAATTTCTGGTCCAGGGGTAAGATTACCCCATACTGGTCTACCAAGGACACTTTCTGCAGCAAGAGGGTATAACTGCCAGCCTGAAAGCAGGAACAGTTAATATTTGAAATGCCATACTTTGTATACAAGGTCAGATTGACAACACTTAACAAGATTAACAACATCCATGATAAATACCGTATCCACCTACATTGCACATTTCACAAAGTACCATGACAAAACAGATGCCAGATGATTTATGTCATTAACCCCCGAGAAAACAAAACAGCTCCAAGTGCACCCTACTTAAATATGCTTCCATTGTTTTTCCTGTAGTAATTTAGCATCCCTTGAAACTCTCCCTCACAACACTGCTGTAGCAGATCTCCTGTTCAAATTGTTAAACTACATAGGGAAACAAAAACATCCCAAACTGATGAATATCCTCAGAGGAAATGTGGTTATTATCTGCCAGATGCTTGCATGTTTTAGCTGTGAATTGATTAGCAAAATGCCCTTCAAAGAACAAAGAAAAACAGTAACAAAAATTTTTCATCAATTTTGTCTTCCAAAATAAGCCAGTTTTATATTTGTGTTTCAGTCTGATGCATGAACTACTTCAACCAGTCCTTTTATTGACATCAAACTTCAGCACTGTTTAAAGGTTGAGAATGGCAAGTTGGCAAGGATGTCCCACAACATAAGTAAACTCTCTATGTGCTGAATAAGAATATTCCAGGAGAACGGTTGGGTTATTGGTTATCTTAACATTATCCCTTACGGGTAGAGACCACTCCAAAACCATAAAACAAAGTCCTGGCCATCTTCCCCCACCCAGACACTAACAACCACAGACTCCCAGGTTCCCAGTCACAATCACTACTTGGCTGCAAAGCTGGTCCTTACCAACCTAAACACAGCAGATGCTGTGCAACCTAGCTACGTACTCACTCTGTTCTTAGCTGGAACTGCCTTTCCTGCATCTGAATTTATTTTTATAATGTCCAGGACTCTCCCTTCTTCCCACAGACATATAGCAGGCAGCACATAAATCTCTCTGCTCATGTAGAGGCCCCACTATTCTTCTAAACACAAACAACTCCCACACACAATGGGTATACAGAGACACCCATATTCACACCACTCCCAAACACCTTGACTGGTATCCCACTAGCCCACCATAACACCACCCCACTAACTATCTAACAATTCATGGCTGACCTGACCATGGATGGACTGAGCATGGATGGACCAAAATCAATGCAATCCAGTACTAAAAAAGACCAGAAGCAACCCAAGACCAACAAAACAGGATTGTCCTGTCCTGGCCTAGCATCATTCAGTCTGATTAAAACAGCAAATAGCAGCAGGCAAGAATGACCTTCAAAGATTCTTTGTTTCTTTTTGTCAAATGGGTTAACCTGGTCAGTAGGTGTTTGGTTCAATCTCCGGATTGATAGTGTGCTTATCTTTCTTGTTTCTCTTTGGGACCTGTATGTCTGCTTAAATATAGGAAGGTTTAATTTTGCAGAACGTGCTCTATTTTATTTTTTTGTAGATTTAAAATGCAGCCATTTTTTATTTTAGTTTATTTTGGGCATTAGCAAGCACAGAGGGTTTCTGTGATCAGCAAATTAACAAGAAAAGATACCCACACCTGTGGTAATGTATTTAAATTATGAATGGACAGTGCACAATTTGAAAAGAGAGTTTCATGCTGCTTTGTGAACTGAGATTATATTTGAATATGGCCTTGAGAACTGGTGGTGCAGGCTTAATTCCAGTTGCATATTTCGTTGCACAATAACCCATTATTTTACAAATTCAGGTGTTTCAGAATACATCCCATTGAGTATAACACAATAATTTACTGCAAAAAGTAACTTGTGGGATGAAACCAAATGACGTGGTAGTTTTTATTGTTCTAATTTAATTTAATTTAAGAGCAAGTGGTGTGTTTCTGAGTTCTGCTTTACTATGTGTTCTTTAAATTAGTTTACTTGTCTTGTTGTTTAAATTGTTCAGATCCTGATAAGGTTTTTAAACCAATATTTATAACATATCCAGTATGCTCACTTTCAAGATGTCAGCAATAGGGGTGTATCCTCATGTTTCATCAGCTAGATGGGCAACTAAAATAACTAAGAAGTCAATATTTACATTAATGTGTTTAAACATTTACTTAATATGTTCCACAATGTTGCTTGCTCTCTGTGTATGACAACTGAAGGTGAAAACGCATTGGCATTTGTATTTTGCATTTTATTTTTTCTGTCATGATGTATCTCAATTAGTCTGTCAAATCTGTCTCTGAACACAGTATAAAGTAGTTTATGAAATCATTTGGCTGGATGCTCCAGACAAGAACAGCATCAGATGGAAAGGTCATATGCATGGGCAATTCCTCCATTTTCAGGATTTGTCTCTTTTCCAGAGAAGTCTGTCAGACAGCTGACGTAGTTAGGATCATCCTGCTAAACATTCACCTCATAAACATGTTGGAAATTATTTGTTCCAAATTTCCACTAAGAGTATAATTTAGACTATCTGAAATCCTTCTTGATAAGATGAAGATGCAGCAGAAATAAGTAGAAAAAAGGGGCACAGTTTGTTTTATGTTATACCCTTGGCCAATTATTAATCAACCTTTGAGGTATGTAGGCAATTTACACACACGTCCTCTAAAACATGCATGGCAAAGCCATGCACTTCTTTTGAAACTGTGAGTGTGCAGCATCATAGGGAGGACCAATGCAGCACTCACTGATAACACTGTGAGTTTACAGGTGCCTGGAAACCTTCAAGAAGCACTGTATTGTGACAAGCCAAGGCAACTCTGGCTGACTCAACCCCACCCGCACAAGGTTATCAACTCCTAAATTGTGTCCCTGTGGGGAATACTAGTCCCAGACAGTTATGACCAAGTTCAAATCGGCAATAGCCATAATTATAGGGTATTCTGTCCTCATAACATGTTTCACTAATGCCACACATGCATGATCTTTGATGTTTCTTTCTACCTAATTGTCCATCCTGATATTACTGTAAGCAGTCAACCTTATCAATGGACATTTCTGAGTTTAACCAAGTGGATTAAGTTCAGATTAGCTCACTAGGCAAAAGAGGTTAATGTGGTCTAATGAGGCAAATCACACCAATTTACCAGCTAATGTATACACAGTGTTGCCTTTACATCTGTCTCAAGTAATTAAAGTACAACTATCTACTAGCTTTAAACACTTTAAGGAATTTGTCTTCCTGACGGCAACAGGCTTAATAATTACATTCAGTGGGGCCTTAGTGTTAACATCTTACACATTGATAATAGAAATGCAGTAATGATAATAATTAATAATAATACCTATAAAATATAAATTCTCAGCACTTTGTTAAAAAGGAAAATTAATTGAAAATATCCACATCATCTTAATAATGCTTTATGTTATATCCATATTTTTACAAAACTGGCATGATTGCTGTAGCTCACTTTTTATCTATTTATTCATTATGTTCCCCTAAAATGGGGAACATGTGAATAAGATTCTTCATTGCGATGTACCTGGTCATTTTATACAGTGATTCGTGATTTTGTTTTCTTATGGCCTCCTGTTTTACCGGTCTGCCAAACATGGTGCAAAGGTGTACTCCAAAGACACATACAGTTCTTCCAACATGCAGTCTATGTATAGGACTATTAACTGTATTGTGGTGACACCATATATAACATATATGTAAGATTGTATCGCCACTGCTTCAAAATAACCATTAATCAAATTGTCATGCATAAGACATTCTGTGCTTCTGTATTTTTTTTCTTTCTTTTTCACTCTCCAGGAAGTGATGAAACAACAAAACATGAATGAAACATTCTGAACCCCCATACAACACTCCTTTAGCTTTTTGACAGCTATTTCACTTTGTTGAGTGTTTAAAGTTGCTAAATCACACTTTACTTCGGCTGAATAGGGGTTCTCCAGGACCAGGGTTGGACACCCCTGATGTAGACCATACATTTAAAATGTGGGATAGTTTTCCTTTAACAATTGTCAGATTTGAAGAATGAAAGTATGAATGAATAATAATTAGTTTAACAAGGTTGAGGCAATTTACACCAACTCACCAGCTAATCTCTTGACATGCACACCATTGGTAAACCTATGCTTAACCCCTTCTTTACCACAATAGGAATAAATATTTTATATCAGTGATGTTGAGAGAGATTTTGGTTCCAGTGTGAAATACCCCTTTCCTGAAATATCTTAGTAGATAACTTCAGAATTAAATTGTTTTACCAATTGGAAACATTTCAAATAGTAATGCCACTGGTATTTTCAATTAAAAATGTACTTCCTTATAGTCGCTGAATGATTCAGAATCAGAAGCATATTGAAATCCAGACAAGGAAATTCAAAAGCTGGAACCTGGAGGTAAGAAAGAACAAGGTTATGAAAACATGCACACACACGTACCTGCTGTCTCTTTTCTGTGAGCTGGCAAAGAGGAGCGATGCTGAGTTCCAATGCATGGAGAAGTCCGGTCTGGCTTCCATTACTAAAGAGGAGAGAGAAGCAGAGAGTAAAGTTGGGTGAGATGGATGTGTATGAGAGTGTGAACCAAATAACAGAGTGTGACTGTCTGTCATTGAGATAACTTGTTGCTGAGACACGTTGGCTATTGCAAAGCTGCTGCAACCTGTCCATGGTCCTGGGAGCACCTGCTGAATAAAAGCAGAGGGCAAGTGTCAAGACCTTAATTAAGGAGGTAACTTGGGGGGGAGAAGTTGAACTTGCATGTGTGAGCTGAGCTCGTTGGAGGCATATTGGTGACCCTTGCTGTTCACTATACACTCCTGTAGTGCAGCGGGAGGAGAAGGACTGGGCTGGGATGAGACAATCCATGGACAAATGCACACATGTTGAGTTTTTGATTTCTATGCTCCTGTGATGCAACTATTTTATGCACTAGGTGTTTTGTTGCTTTCACAATAGCCCATTGTATTAAAGGCAGTTTTACCAGTACTTGATTCGTTTTTAGTATTACTCACAGTTTCAACAATTATTGATTTATATATCCTTATGTATGCTAATGTATTAGCTCCCAGAGGAGCTCTTTCAGTGTTTTAAGTTGTGATGTTTCATTACAAATATTATTTAGGTAATAGGCCTCAATTACACTTAGTGTTAAAATAATAATAATTATATTATAATAATTATAATTATTGTTATAACTGTTATAGATGATGATGATGATGATGATGATGATTATTATTATTATTATTATTATTATTATTATTATTATTATTATTATTATTATTATTATAGGAGATAAATTGCATTTTTCTCATTGTTTTTCTTTAAATTACACAATCACCCAAACTCAGTAGGCTACTGTTTAAAAAGGTAGTATATAAAGAAAACATCTTTGTAGTAAGGTTTCAGTCTAAGGTCTCACTTTAGATGTAAAAACATTTATTCTAATCCATAAATATCATAATTGTTGTGGGTTGGATATTTGTGTTTACTTATAC
The DNA here is from genome assembly GCF_036373705.1 of Amia ocellicauda. Lineage (NCBI taxonomy): Eukaryota > Metazoa > Chordata > Actinopteri > Amiiformes > Amiidae > Amia > Amia ocellicauda. The sequence goes on along the minus strand of NC_089872.1, from coordinate 2,885,518 downwards.
TGTTTCCCCAAAATGAACTGGATTCCTCCTGGTCATTTTATGTGAGGAAGCATGTTTTTTTCTTTCTTTGAAACTGCAATAGTTGTCCTTTAAGAGAATCTGTTTGATAGATAGTAGGCAAATCAAGATTTTCTAGAGGGTAAAGAATAGATATGAGCATGATAGATAGCAAATTAATTTAAAATTGTAACTCATCAAATGCTAGGCTATTTCCAGCCTAGGCCTGGCATTCTTTTAAATATAAGATTGATTAGGCAAGGAAACTATTAAATCCCTTGTTAGACTGTGTGTGGTTAGTATAGAAGCAGACAAGGCATCAAGTGAGCTTTGTTCTATTGTGTTCAACAGTCAGTACCATTGTACCTAAAATAATAAGGGGTGCGTGGGACCATTTTCACAGTATGTCGTTGTCTTGGGTGATTTTAGCATTTATCTGGTTATAACTGGCAATATGTGTCAAGCCTTAGTCGAGAGCATACTGAGCAAATATAATCTTCCATCTTGTTTTGTTTTCAATTTATAATCACCGCAGCGTGATAGAGTACCTCTTTCTCTTCTTTAGATATTTGTTGTGTTGCTGCCTGCATATAGCATGTGTCTGCTTGGTAGGCGTTGGTGTATCTTTTGCCTTTGCTATGTGAGAGCTATGTTGGAGTTAACCTTGCCTTGCATACTCAAGAAAAAATTACCAGTTTTCTTGCAATAGTGACAGGCCCCTGTTCTAAACTGTAGACATTAGTTTTATGATATCGACCACAATGGTCAACAGTCACCATGCAAGTTTTCTCAGATTATCATTTTAACTTCAACCTGTTGGCTCTACGGCAGTTTGCAATAATGGAAATGATAAAGCTGCATAATTGCAGATAGTTTAGGATTAAAATGAGACTGCAAACAGGTCATTAACTCATCATAACATAATTGTGTTGGTAACCAGAGTACTAAAATAGCTTAATGTGAAGTAGGAAGTAAGGCTATGCACACTCAGAAACATAGTGTAATGTTTCAGAGGACAGTTGAGGTGGACCCAAGTGCAAGCTCTTATACGTAGGAGACACGACTGACAAAGCAAAGGGGATATCCAAAATACAAGGTTTAAAGACAGCCCAGGGGTCAATAGATCAGGCAAACAGGCTGAAACAGTTAATCCAAAGGGGTGGTCAAAAAGGCAAAGGCAAAAGGTCAGGAACACAGGAAAGCCACAAGCCAGAGGGAATGCTTAGAAATACAACAATGAATGAGACTAGACTTAGCAGAGAGTGAAGGGCAAACAGGAGCTTAAGTGCAGGGCAGAGTGGAGTCAGTGGAGCTGGTGAAGAGAGGAAGAACCAATGAGTGAAGAGGGTTAGTAGGACAAGTGCACATGAAAGGTAGGAATGTTAATTGGATAATTGCAGTGTTAGTATTCAGGGGATGATGACCTCTGGTGGTGAACATGGGAACTGTGGCTGACAGGTGTGACACATAGAGTATTGTGTATCTGTATTATCAAAATAATTAGCAAGAAAAAAAAACATTCAGGTATTTCAGTATACTCTTTGAATCCATGCATGGTGAATTATTTTTCAGCACACCAACATATTGTGTCAGTTTAATTAATCAGAATTGATACAAAGTGGTGATTATTTAAGTCTTCTCCTTCTCCAGATCTCTGACCCTTTACAGTATGGTCAGTTCTAGCAGGCCATAAAATACATAAAAAATGTGCTGTATTGTGTCTAAATAGTGATACAGACATCCTGATAGAAAGCCACCATTCGAGAGATGGGATTTGTTTTATAATAAATCATTTTTTTGTATCTTTTGAACATGTGTTTCTGTCCGATCTATTCTAATGAATCGAGCTCTACTGGACAAACGTCTTAAAAGAGTTATGTAAATAAAATGGGGAAAACCAACTATTACTATATAATAGCACTTCATGTAAGGAAAAAAATATCACTAACAGTGATGTTAATTACTCAAAGTTTAGGAGTCCAAGTTATTGGAATTGCTATACAAGTTAAGTCTCACCTGTTTTAATCACTAAGAATATGAGGATCAAAATCCCCAAGTTGCTTAAGTATGTTTTCACTCAGAACAATACACTCTCTCACTTAGCTGAAACCTCACCTTGTATGGCTGCATGCAGGAGCAGAGCTGAATTGTAATGTGACCTTTGAGAATAGCAGCCTATTCCCCTAACTGAGCATCCCAACATCATCATTCCATGTTGCAGGGTTACTCTCGTACAGTCTGTTTGTTTTCTGTTAAATTCATAGCCTTCATAGTCCAAGGATTCAGTTAGCTACTGCATGCTGATAACTTACTTGGATAAATCCCTGGAAAGGAGTATTATGTGACCTGTACTTGCTAATGTGCAGATCAATACATTCTCACATTCCATGTATTGAACTCACTGGATCAGTGTGCAACATTTCAGTGGCTCTGAGTTAACTCCTAAACTCCATCCCTGAACTCCTAGTCCTAGTGTACTGCTAACAACAATAATAACAGAAAATGATGTTTCCAATCCCTAGGTCCTGCTCTTCCTGTATTTCACCCATTTTCTCCACCTATCCAGATTTCATCCTAAAATCTTTTTTTTAAACTTTTCAATACAATTTGGACATCACTATTATCATGATATTTAAGCAAAGGGATTGTCTCTTGACGGTAACATAGTTTTAGCCAATGATACTCAGAAACCATGAGAAATGAGAAGGGATAGAAATTGATGCTGGCAGATAACACACTGTTGCTATTAAACTAGCATCAGAGAAAAAGCATTCAGATTCCTGGGTAAAAAGATTAGGCTCGCAATGATGAACCTGCATGAAGACAATCGAGCCCGTCTTCTGTCCTCATACTGATGCAAAACAGAAACAGAAAACTTAAAAGCACCCAATTAGAATTAAGAAAGAATTAGCAGTAACAGTAGAACCATCCTCTTGAACAGCAGTAATCTACTTCTGGTTAGCTCATCAAATCTTTAACACAAGCTCACTGATATGGCATGATAAATCTAAAAGGCTTAATTATGTCATTGATAGACACAGATACACACAGAGAAGGGAAAGTCTGGACTTAGGTGGAAAATAAACCATCTTAAAATGCCCTAATTCATACTCAAGCCATCAGATCTGTGAACAGTCCAAACTTTGATGATCAAGCACCCACTCTTTTTTTGGAGGAAAATGTAGAATGTGCAACATGGGAGCCAAAAAGTTGTATCTTTATCTTTTATCTCTTCAGTAGTATCTGTAATGTATGATTCACATTGTCATGAATTAGCTGATGTAACCACTTACCTGCTCACATAGTGAATCACAATCAGGTCTGGGTTTACTTTAATTGACTTGATCTTCTTATGGAGATGAAAAAGGTACATAGAATAATATGTCTCTGGCAGTGTATCAAGGCTGTTATTGATCTGTCTTTAGAATGCACAAAGCAAAGGAATTTGAAATGAGCACTGTGCTTTTCCTGTAATATCACTAAATATACCTCTCTGTTTTTATTGATCTTGCTGTAGTTATGACCGATGAAAAAGCTGGCAGAAAAAGAAGCATTTATTATATTTTTCTTTTATTTTAACAGTTTTGTCTTTAAGTCATCTGGAGTTTCCCCAGCTCATAAAACAAAACTTCCTCCTCCTCCATTACTCACTGTGGCTGACATTTTGTCTTTAAATTTATTACAGGGGAAATTATATGTTTGAATGTATTATAGCTTCCTGAATTCCCAGAGAAGAACTTGTTTTCCTTTAAAGATCTGGACTTTAGATTCAAGCTGTGGGGATTGTGCATTTCCAGCTCATCAAATTAAAAGGGACCTGATTTTTTTTGCTTGTATCTGTCTGCAATCTTCTTTTAAATTACACAACTTACATCACAAGCTTCATGGGTGTCCATGGGTGTCCAATGTCCAATGTCATCAATCCAGGAGATGGCACTGTTGGAGATATGATTTAATAGTCTCTGACAAGACTTGAAGATGCCCCTCAGATCCAAAAAGATAACAGGTCATTATAAAAAAAAACAGCTGTAATGTGTGGTACCTGCTCAAATGCAAGTGACCCAGTTGCACACACAATCAGATGATCCTTTGTTTTTCCAGACTTGTTCTTTCCAAAAATATTTCAGTATAAAAGTTAAGCACTCATCATAGGTCCATTTGCCAAACTGGAAATGACAGGTATACCCTCAGTCTTTTGGTGACCTACAGTTGACACATCTAATTAATTAAATACATGTTTTTAAAGTGGTATAATCAAATTAACTCTTTGGAGAGACTGGGGCAGAAGAATAAAATAGGAGCTGATACTCTGGTAGGGAGTATGGGAGATCACTCCAGTATGGATCAGAAGAAGGTCCCCAGAAGTCTTTGCTTCATCAACTTCGATCTGTTTATGACAATGTATTTGCTGTTTTAATTTAGTTTTTTCAACTTAATTTTCACTGTAATGTGTATATTTGGTCTGTGTTGTCAAAATATGCTTAATCAAAAAAGGATTCTTTAGCAGAGATATGTAGTTTAGAAAGGAATCACACCAAAAATATCTGACATTTAAAGTCAAAGGTTCATAATCCTGTGTCCAGCTCACAAAACACCAACAAAAAGGAAAATATTCTCTTCATTAACTTAATGAACGAAAACCAGTTTTCCAGTCAATAGTTGTTTTGTTAATTAATATTATACCATTTTTGCTTGTTAGCTATGTGTTGTAGGCTACAGAATATTAATAAAAGTGACTATAGAGAGTCTTTTAGCTGCAACAGGTAACCTGGTTTATTTTCCTATAGAAATACTTCCCTCTGTTGGGCCCACGCCACCAGAAAACAATAAACCCTGCCACAGCATATAATTCATTCTGTCTAAATTAACCAGCACAGTTCCTTCATGCCTGACACTGTTGCTTCTGCCCCAAGGGTCTGGGGCACCCCTATATATAACTTTAGCCCTTGTGACCCCCTACTTCCAATCACTGCTCCCTAGCTGTCCCCACGTTGGGTTAACATCTGAGCATGGGAGTCACCACAATTTCCCTCAACAACAGGGGTAGGGGAGTCACTGCCTACTAATGTTCCCTCTAATTTCTGGTAGGCTGTGTGTGCAAAAAAAAAAAAGAATTATACAACTTTTTGAACTAGAGCTCAATTGTGTGCACCATGCATATGGTCCACGGCACCCATACCATGATGGCCATGAGGAGAATGCACCAGAGCAAGTATGTCATCATTATACTCGATTGGGTACACTTGCACATATTTCAATGTGCAATATATATGTGTAGCGTAAGGTACACTTATAAATTTCAATTAAAGAAGTGAATTTATAGTATCACCTTATCACGAATCCTGGAATCTTGTAGAACTCAATTTCTGTAATAATTGGACGCAGACACGAATTCCAAAGATAAATTGTCAAATGTATTCAAAACAAAGACTAAATGTAGCACTACACTAATTATACAAAAGGGAAAAACTAATTAAAATTCTCTAGATCAACAAATCAAAGACAAATCACTTCCGTGACCAAATCAAAGAACATGGGATTGCATATGATAACACAAATCGTTAAACAAAAAAGGTTATAAACAAATTGACTACAATACCGGTTAGTAAGACGAAGGTGAGTCTCTCGTTAGTATTATTAGTCAGACATTAAATAACTACGCAGGTTAGTATTTATGTCAGGTAACTTCTCGTTATATATATATATCAGTCTCATTTACGTTTAGGTGCCGAGAAAGATCCTATCATTACTTGTTACCACAATTTCCCTTAACTGATTATTATTCAATGATTAAGGATAGGCAGGGCCACCAATAATCTAATGTCTATTAACTTGTGTCAATTTCAGACTAAACAGTTTTCTAGGCGTTGACAGATTTTATTTCTAAAATTATCAACAAAACAGTTTAATGCAACACACATTTATATTTAAAAAAACTAAATGATATTACACATTCTAGAGTTATGAATCACAGATTAACATTTCTAATTGATTTCTCAAATGTCTTGAATCATGAACTCCAAACTGTTAAACTTATCTGAACTTCGTCGCAGAGAGGCCTCTCTGGCTTCGGGCTCAGATAACAGCACACGGCACGAGGTCTGTGTGGTTGGAACAAAGGCAGTCCGGTTCGGCTTTGTCCAAGAACTTCCACTCAGTCGATGCACCTGGAAGTTGGGGTTTTGCGAAAGTAGAGTCGTTTCCAAACAGATTTTCCACTGGTTTGAAGGCTCCAAGGCTGTGCACAAAATCTTCTTTGTAAGCAGGGTTCCACCGTAGTTACTTGAAGATGAAGTCTTTGAGGAAAGCAGGGCCCTGTTTGTTCCAAGGGTCAAGTTTCTTAAGACTCAAATAGCTATTTAAATGACTGACACTTTCGTATACAGTCAACTTAGTCAATTGTCCAGCTGTAAAACTCCACTGATCAGGTGGGCACAGGCGGGCAGCGCAGTCTGTAAAGTTCTTTATTTAATAAAGTCCTTTAAAAGAATTCTTCGTACGGCTCAATCTCCTTCTCCCAGTTTAACTCTTCTGTTGCCGGCAAAGACTTGGTTGGTTTCTGGTTCCGGTTCTGGCAACAGAGCTACAGGTTGAGCTGTGGCAGTGAGTTACTGGTTCAGGTGAGAGAGAGAGAGAGAGAGAAAGACTGTCCGCTGTTCCTTATAGTCTGTCAGATCAATAGGTGATTGGTCCCTGAGTTCTTGAGATTGGATTTCGGTTTCAGCCCCCAGTGTCCTATTGGAGGGGGGCTTGATTTATGACTGATATCAATCCATGCCATCTTTTGGAAATGCCGGTTGGCCTGGGTTCGTAGCTCTATGTCGGGATTTCGGCTCTCGTCCACTTCAAAGAGTTTTTATCACCTACAGGCCCCTTTCTCCAGACATCTCATAGCAGAATTCCAAACTATTTGGCCTCTTCTCGGTGCCATCCTCCCCAAAACTGTCACTTTGATGCAAACCAGTTCCAAGCTGATGAGCTAAGGAAATCTGATAACTTTGGGGGGGCAGAGGTCTTCTTTAGATCAGTGCTTCAGCTCAGAGCCCAAATGCTTTTATCCAAATACACCCAACATAACGCTACATATGTATGTGTATGTGTATGTGTATATGTGTAATATATATATATATATATATATATATATATATATATATATATATATATATACAGTGGGGGAAAAAGTATTTGATCCCCTCCTGATTTTGTACATTTGCCCACTGACAAAGAAATGATCAGTCTATAATTTTAATGGTAGGTGTATTTTAACAGTGAGAGACAGAATAACAACAAAAAAATCCAGAAAAACGCATTTCAAAAAAGTTATAAATTGATTTGCATGTTAATGAGGGAAATAAGTATTTGACCCCTTTGATTTAGTACGTGGTGGCAAAACCCTTGTTGGCAATCACAGAGGTCAGACGTTTCTTGTAGTTGGACACCAGGTTTGCACACATGTCAGGAGGGATTTTGTCCCACTCCTCTTTGCAGATCCTCTCCAAGTCATTAAGGTTTCGAGGCTGACATTTGGCAACTCGAACCTTCAGCTCCCTCCACAGATTTTCTATGGGATTAAGGTCTGGAGACTGGCTAGGCCACTCCAGGACCTTCATGTGCTTCTTTTTGAGCCACTCCTTTGTTGCCTTGTTTTGGGTCATTGTCATGCTGGAATACCATCCACGACCCATTTTCAATGCCCTGGCTGAGAGAAGGAGGTTCTCACCCAAGATTTGACGGTACATGGCCCCGTCCATTGTCCCTTTAATGCGGTGCAGTTGTCCTGTCCCCTTAGCAGAAAAACACCCCCAAAGCATAATGTTTCCACCTCCATGTTTGACGGTGGGGATGGTGTTCTTTGGGTCATTCCTCCTCCTCCAAACATGGCGAGTTGAGTTGATGCCAAAGAGCTTGATTTTGGTCTCATCTGAACACTTTCACCCAGTTCTCCTCTGAATCATTCAGATGTTCATTGTCAAACTTCAGATGGGCCTGTACATGTGCTTTCTTGAGCAGGGGGACCTTACAGGCGCTGCAGGATTTCAGTCCTTCACGGCGTAGTGTGTTACCAATTGTTTTCTTGGTGACTATGATCCCAGCTGCCTTGAGATCATTAACAAGATCCTCCCGTGTAGTTCTGGGCTGATTCCTCACCGTTCTCATGATCACTGAAACTCCACGAGGTGAGATCTTGCATGGAGCCCCAGACCGAGGGAGACTGACAGTTATTTTGTGTTTCTTCCATTTGCGAATAATCGCACCAACTGTTGTCACCTTCTCACCAAGCTGCTTGGTGATGGTCTTGTAGTCCATTCCAGCCTTGTGTAGGTGTACAATCTTGTCCCTGACATCCTTGGACAGCTCTTTGGTCTATATATATATATATATATATATAGATACAGACGGGTGACAAATTAAAGGAAAAACCTGAAATGAGTGGAGGAACATAACAAATGCAGATGCCTCCAAAGAGGTGTACTGCATGATACAATTAAGCAATTAACATCCTATCATGCTCTGTGACATGTATACAAATGCTGAGCAGGCCCAGTTGACCTTGATTTTGGATCAAGATTGAAAGGATCTAAGTGACTTTGAAAGAGGGGTCATTATTGGGGCACGAATGGCAGGAGCTTCAGTCACATAGACTACTCAACTGGCTAGCGTTCTCAACAAGTGGGCGAGTGCAAGTGTGGCGACACCAAGAGAATAGTACAGGCCTGACTGCTTGACCCCTACAGTGAGGGGGTCCGGAGGCTCTGTTATGCTGTGGGGGGCATTTTCCTGGCATGGTTTGGGTCTACTTCCCCTGAGGCAAGAGTCACTGCAAATCATTATTCAAAGTTCCGAGTGATCACCTTTATCCTATGGTGAAATATTTCTATCCTGAAGGGAGTGGTCTCTACCAGGATGACAATGCCCCCATCCACAGGGCACGAGGGGGCACTGAATGGTTTAATGGTTTGTGTTTTGAAAGTGCCTTTATGTAGCCTATATGTGTATTGTGCTGGAAGAGAGATTTGGAGTCGGCAGTTCTAATCAGAATGTATTATGTGCATGGGAAAAAACAGCAGAATACAGCAACAGAAAATATTAAACAAGTATAATGCTGTTTCTCCAAACTCTTCAAGGTACAAATCTTATATATCCATTCTGGGACATACCCTCAAGGGGTTTGACATTTTACTAACAGTGTCTGATTGTTCATCGAAATAACTATGATAGTAATTTCATTGGCATTCTAAAATAAGCCTACACATCTCATGAATATTATTACAATTATTATCATGAATAATAATTATTATCCTCTAAATTGCCAGCTATAGTGATAATAAACTAAAAGGAAAGTTGAGAAGTTAGAAAAGAACAGGTTCTCATAATTCATTGGAAAGAATGCAGGCAAATTAATAGTTATTGTGAGACAACTACAGGGTTACAGCACACAAAGCACAGAAGCACAAAATTATTTCTATTTTCCTCCACAGTATATATTTATTTTAATCAAGACCACACAGTAACAGGGATTTGCAGAGACTCAAAGCAATGGGGAGGGGGGGTGGGGCAGGTGTTAGACTATAGTGTGGGGCTGTGGATGAATTGTCGGTCAAGGGGGTCAGATTAATTTATTAATGGTGGCTATTAGTGGCTATTAATGGCCCCTATACCCTCCCCCATCCCTTCTGCACATCCCTGTTTTCCATTCAAATTCTACCATTGATACCCTATTTTGTTTTTCAAGAGTATATAAATAATACTATAATTACGCAAGTTAAATATTCTGCACTGACTGATGCATCGGGCATTGTTTCCATGACAAAAAACAGTTGCTGTTTCATACATTACACACTGTTTATATTCAGAGAGCAAGAGATGCAGACGTGTAGCTATTCCAAAATTGCTAGCCTAAATAAATTAAATGAAATTAATACATAATATAATTGGATGAGGTGAAATAGATGTATACATAGTTATATAGATATAAAAGAACATAAGAAAGTCTACAAAAAAGAGTAGGCAATTCAACGCCATCGTGCTCGTTTGGTGTCCATTAATAACTTAGTCATCCAAAGATCACATCCAGTCTATTTTTGAATGTTTCAAAATTTTCAGCTTCAACCACATTGCTGGAGAGTTTGTTCCAGATTGTGACAATTCTCTGTGTGAAGAAGAGTCTCCTGTTTTCCATCTTGAATGCTTTGAAGCCCAATTTCCATTTTTGTCCCCGGGTCGGTGTGTCCTTGCTGATCTGGAAAAGCTCTGTTCCAGGGTGAAAAGGTTCAGTTCCCTCAGTTTCTCCGAGTAGGGCATTCCCTTCAAGCCTGTGGGCTAAAACATGCCGTGTGCGGTGCCTGGAAGCTGTGAGATGTAAGGCTTAAATAAGGGCATATCGGCTTCTGGAGGCACAGAACCGGTGGGCTAAAGCATGATGCGTGCGGCACCTGGGTCAGCCTCGAAACCTTAATGACTTGGAGAGGATCTGCAAAGAGGAGTGGGACAAAATCCCTCCTGAGATCTGTGCAAACCTGGTGGCCAACTACAAGAAACGTCTGACCTCTGTGATTGCCAACGAGGGTTTTGCCACCAAGTACTAAGTCGAAGGGGTCAAATACTTATTTCACTCATTAACATGCAAATCAATTTATAACTTTTTGGAAATGCGTTTTTCTGGATTTTTTTGTTGTTATTCTGTCACTCACTGTTAAAATACACCTACCATTAAAATTATAGACTGATCATTTCTTTGTCAGTGGGCAAACATACAAAATCAGCAGGGGATCAAATACTTTTTTCCCTCACTGTACAAATAATTTTCAATTGGAATCCGTTTTGAAACATAACATACCATTAAAGCAGATAATTAGGCAACCAAATGTTAAGGAGCAATGATACAATGAATGACCTGGTGACTAGTTATTAATGCTGAAGCAATGTGATCATTAATTGATGCATTAAATGCTTGAAAAAGGTTAAAGAAAACTCAGAAAGTCCATGCAACATACATGAGTGAATGAGGTTCACACATAATTTAAGGTTGATTAGCAACATCATAACGTCAGTCAACTCAGCACAAGCAGTGTCAGTGACAGAAAAGGCTGCAGAGAATGTGTGACAAAAGGAGTTGTCATGGTTAAAACGCCAGACACACAAACACCAGTATATACTAACCCTGTTTACTTACCGCATCATAGTCAGGTCTGCAGTTTTCTCTCTGGTAATAAACAGTCCAGAATAATCCAGTAAGGCAGAGGTCTGTGTTGTTTGTGGATGTTTCGCTTCATGGGTGTACACATGGAGTGGAAAATCTGCTAACAAACTTTCCTGTTGCTAACATTGAAAGGCAAGGGAAGTGTTCAAACAGTGTGTCCCAAAGTCCCGGTGAGACAGCAGAGACCAAAGAGGGAGACAGTTGCAGAGATCGTTGAGCTGGTTTCCCTTTTCTGGGACTTTCTGTATGCTCAGGAAGGGCACGAGGAGGGCCTGCAGGACAAGCTGAGAGGGCTAAGACAAGCTTTACAGCCCATCCCCACTCCAATGACGCCATCACAGGTTGAGGACATCAGCCCCAGAGGACTTCTTCCAACCCCAGCACCTCAGCGCCGGGCATCAGAATGCTCAGTCAGCCAAGGACCAGCAATTCAACAAGAGGACAGACCTGCCCTGTGGCAAAGGGAACCAAAAATGCCCTTATACCAGGAGGGGGAGGACATTGAGAACTATTTGCTTTCCTTGAGCGGCTGGCCAGGACCTGGGAGTAGCCACAGTTGGAGTAGGCCTGCCAATTAGTCCTGTTGCTGACTGGGAGCACTCTAGAGGCCTACTCAGCAATAGACAAGGACCTGATGGGTTCCTACGGGCATCTCAAGGACGCACTCCTGGCCAAGTTCGATGTGTCGGAGGAAACCTACCATCTTCACTTCAGGTCTACTGTGGTTCCGGCAACCAAGTCACCCCAGGAGACTTACAATTAACCCCTGAAGGCCTGTACCGAACATGGATACGTCTGAGTCAGTGCACCAAGGAAGAGATCATCCTGGACCAGCTACTCAGAGTTTTGCCGAACAACATGAGAACCTGGGTTAGAGAGCACGAGCCAGAGAATGGCCTAGCAGCTGCTAGACTGCTGGGACAGTACTGCAGTGCAAGGCAGAACTTCCCATGGTCAGCCGTTCAGCCCAACCGATCACCTCAATGACTAGCACCACAGCTAAGTAACATGAGGGGGGGTCCCGGGAGGGGGAAACATGCCATTGATCAGTTTCTACTGTCAACAGCCAGGGCATAAAGCAGCTATTTGCCCACTTAAAAGACCTAAACTTGCTAGCTACTGTTATGTGCCTAGGGATGAGTCTGAGAAGTATGAAATGCAGACTGTGCCTCCATGTGTGGATGTTCTTGTGAATGGGAAGCCCCTTAAGCCTTTTGTGGATACAGGAAGTTCATTGTCCCTTGTTAAGAGATGTCATGTGCCAGATGCTTGTATTGACTATCAGAAGGGGGTAAAGGTTCAGTGTGTGCATGGGGACAGCAAAACATATCCAGTGGGGAAAGTGACCATCACCATCAATGACCAAGCTTTTCTGGTAAGGGTGGGGGTGGTGGAAAATCTACCTAATGAGGTTGTTTTGGGGAGGGATGTTCCAGTACTTATGGATGTGCTGCTACCAGAGAGAAAGGAACTGGTATGTGTCGCAGTAAGGCAGTTTTAAATACAGACAGGTTTAGGACCACTAGCACAGGTAACTTTTCTTTCATCCCACCTCTAGGCAAAACACTAAAGTCTTGAAGACAAAAACGTTGGGACAAAATAATAGGTTCCCCTAAAGCCTCTTTGCTGTACTCCTCCATAGCCTGCAACTCCGGGAGGGAAAGAGGATAAATACAACCCCTGAGAGGAGACGTGCCTGGCTGGAAATCTATCGCGCAGTCCCATGGTCGATGAAGTGGAAATTGGGAGGCTTGAGTTTTACTGAAAACAGCTGTGAGATAATTATATTCTGGAGGAATGTCAGTGGGCGTGGAAAGAGGTGAGCTTTCAATGTCCATTGCTGAAGAAACGGCAGCAATAGCACAGCTGGGAGTTTCCCTTCCCTTCCCTTCCCTTCCCTTCCCTTGATCAGAGAAGTTTGAGAAGTCGACAAGACGCAGAGGCAGTCTCAGTGTAGTTTCTCAAAAGTTACATTCCACAGACAGGCATAGTTTTACATAAATGCTGGTGACACGACGGACTTCTGTCCACTCCTGAAGAGGCACGGATGGCAGTTTTAGATATCCAGAGGGTCTGCTCCACCTCTGTTGCTGGGGTATAGACAGTTTAGTCAGACTTGACTCACATTGGTGATACACGAGGGATGACACAAATATATAATTATGGTGTACACATTCTTTCAGTTCCTCTTTAGCTGCAGACCTTTAGGAAAAACAACTCCGTATTTCTCATTGATACTCTTTTCATAGAAACACTTTAAAATATATTTAATTCCCCCTTTTACCCAGCCATCTTCAGTTGCACTGCAAGGTAGAGACAGGCAGCGAGAAAAACAGTTGCACCCCCAAGATAGTATGTCCCCAGCAGTCCAAGAGATGTGGTGAGACAGCCAGGGGAGCCTGAGAATGATATCTGGGAGAGTCAATGACTAGAAAGGGCACTTGTTCTGTGTGCAGAAGGCCGATGCTCAGGGTGTTGGGGATTATCAGGACTAGGACCAATAGGCTGACAGCTTTGACACAGAGAGGAGGCACACATGGCGTGAGAAGAATACTGTAGCGATTCACTGTTGTCAGATTGATAAAGTTCCCTGCAGACCCTGAATTGAGTAGCGCAGACACAAATACAGTCTTATTGCCCAGCCGGATTGTAGCTCGAACTTGCTATTTTGAGTGGGTCACAAGAGGACATACAGTCAAACACACGGGGGCTCTGGGACAGACAGGACCGGCGTCGTGGAGATGACCAGACTGTCTGCAATAAAAGCAGAGCTGGTGCTGCTCTGTCTCTCTTCAGATGACAGGCGAACACAACACAGTTGCAAAGGCGCCGCATTGACTATAGGGCTGGGTGAGTAACTGGATCGGGCAGGGAGGCGCTGTACACCACAAGTGGGGTGCTTTCGTCTGGTCTTCATTAAATTATCCAGTCTGACCACCAACTGAATGAGGTGTTCTAGATCGAGAGCTTAATTTCGGCATGCCATGTCAGATTGCAGGTCGAAGTTAAGTCCTTTGAGAAAAATGGTAAAGAGGGCACAATCATTGCACCCTCTGCTCACTGTCAGGGTGCAGAATTTCAGGGTATACACTCACCTAAAGGATTATTAGGAACACCTGTTCAATTTCTCATTAATGCAATTATCTAACCAACCAATCACATGGCAGTTGCTTCAATGCATTTAGGGGTGTGGTCCTGGTCAAGACAATCTCCTGAACTCCAAACTGAATGTCTGAATGGGAAAGAAAGGTGATTTAAGCAATTTTGAGCGTGGCATGGTTGTTGGTGCCAGACGGGCCGGTCCGAGTATTTCACAATCTGCTCAGTTACTGGGATTTTCACGCACAACCATTTCTAGGGTTTACAAAGAATGGTGTGAAAAGGGAAAAACATCCAGTATGCGGCAGTCCTGTGGGCGAAAATGCCTTGTTGATGCTAGAGGTCAGAGGAGAATGGGCCGACTGATTCAAGCTGATAGAAGAGCAACTTTGACTGAAATAACCACTCGTTACAACCGAGGTATGCAGCAAAGCATTTGTGAAGCCACAACACGTACAACCTTGAGGCGGATGGGCTACAACAGCAGAAGACCCCACCGGGTACCACTCATCTCCACTACAAATAGGAAAAAGAGGCTACAATTTGCACAAGCTCACCAAAATTGGACAGTTGAAGACTGGAAAAATGTTGCCTGGTCTGATGAGTCTCGATTTCTGTTGAGACATTCAGATGGTAGAGTCAGAATTTGGCGTAAACAGAATGAGAACATGGATCCATCATGCCTTGTTACCACTGTGCAGGCTGCTGGTGGTGGTGTAATGGTGTGGGGGATGTTTTCTTGGCACACTTTAGGCCCCTTAGTGCCAATTGGGCATCGTTTAAATGCCACGGCCTACCTGAGCATTGTTTCTGACCATGTCCATCCCTTTGTGACCACCATGTACCCATCCTCTGATGGCTACTTCCAGAAGGATAATGCACCATGTCACAAAGGTCGAATCATTTCAAATTGGTTTCTTGAACATGACAATGAGTTCACTGTACTAAACTGGCCCCCACAGTCACTAGATCTCAACCCAATAGAGCATCTTTGGGATGTGGTGGAACGGGAGCTTCGTGCCCTGGATGTGCAGCCCACAAATCTCCATCAACTGCAAGATGCTATCCTATCAATATAGGCCAACATTTCTAAAGAATGCTTTCAGCACCTTGTTGAATCAATACCACGTAGAATTAAGGCAGTTCTGAAGGCGAAAGGGGTTCAAACACAGTATTAGTATGGTGTTCCTAATAATCCTTTAGGTGAGTGTATATTCAATTGCCCATTTTTATTCTTTTGTTTTGTTATTTTTATTTTTGTTTATTGCCCCTAGATTAAAGGCATTTTAAAATAGTTTGTACTCAGATTCGAGCTGAGCCTGTGTGGGGAGAGAGATTGTGAGGCCCCCCTCCTCACCATAATTAAACGGGGGTGGCGTACACGACGCAAGTCTTCAAAATCATGACAGGCAGTGGCCGCATCAAACCAGAGGAGCTTTTCCAGATCAGCAGGGACACACGGACCTGGCATTCAATAAAGGAGACACTTCTTCACACAGAGAGTTGTCACAATCTGGAACAAACTACCCAGCAATGTGGTCGACCCTGAAAATTTGGGAACATTTAAAAATAGACCGGATAGTATCCTTGAATCACTTAGTTATTAATGGACACCAAATGAGCACGATGGGTCAAATGGCCTCCTCTCATTTGTAAACTTTCTTATGTTCTGATGTTCTTATGTTCTTCCACTGGATGGTTGAATACATCTTTGAAGTGTGCCCGGAAGGCTTGCAGAGAGTGGGTGACCTCACCCTGCTGCTCCCAGAATGCTGAAGCCTACTGAAAAGCCTTCCCAGTGAGTAGAGTGATGATAAAGTCAATTTTAGCCTTGTCAGTTGGGAAGGATGTGGATAGATGGGAGGTTTGCAGTAAAACTCATTGGAGCAGACAGGCAGGTCAGAAACAGGCAGAAGTCAAGAAACTGTCAAACAGGGCAATGTAGAGTAGGCAAGGGGTGTAATCAGGGTCACAGGCAATGGGTCAATCGATCAAGCGGACAGGGTGCAGAACGAGAATCCAAGGATGGAGATGAAGAAAGATGCAAGGGTAAAAAAAACAGGAAACTAGGAAAACTCACTAAGGTAATGCTGCAAGACAAGACTTTGCAATTGTTTGTGGTGACAAAGGAGTATAAATAGAGACCTGGGTAAATGAGGGACAGGTTGACATGAGCTGGGGATGATAATGCAATAATCAGATGGGAGGGAAAAGCCAGACTGAATTTTGGGCGACATCTGGCGGTGGACTTGGGAATGAGTGGACCTATGACATGCCAATATCCATCAGTCTTACTATGCAAATATGTAGTCATTATTTTTATTTTAATAAATTATTGTGTTTTTTTTTAATTATTATTACTTCATGTTCAACAGAGTCCTTGTATGGATAATGTACACGTGTTTCATCAGTACCATGTTTGGACAATTTGTATTTACATTCAATAAGGACAATGTAATATATATATATATATATATATATATATATATATATATATCACCATGTATGAATAAAAAATTATTGCAGTTGTTCACTAGTCTTCTTCAACCGTTGGTAGACGATGGCATATATACCAAGGTGGACATGAGCATCCAGACCTTTTTAATGGTCAGTTGACTTGCCATATGTTCAGTTTAGCCTGGTTGTATTGGCAACCACAAACAATGGGCCGGATTAAATCAAAACTTTTACCCACCCGCTAATAGAAAACTACAAATCTGTACATAGTAGCGGTTACATTTATGATTAGAAGAAAGTAGCATCTTACTAAAAATGAAGCCGCAACTGAGTACAGTTTTGTAGTTTTCTATTAGCAGGTGGGTCAAAGTTTTGATTTAATCCAGCCCAATGTTGCTCTTTTAAATTCACTTCATATAGAGACACTTTGTGTTAACATTAAGTTTTACCCACAGAGAAAAAAAACATAGCAGTAGAGCAAACAACGAATACTCAACTAGCTCGGAAACTCCCAGCCAGTAGCAAATACACTTCCCTCAGATGTTTTGCCCATAATTCCAAACACATAAAACTCCCATGGAATATGGTGGATAGGGAATATGTCTAGCTAACATTCTATAAATAAAAGGGGTATGGATGCTAGATTAAGATGATGTGTATTGATATGTCACTTATGTACATAGTATGGATGTTTAATTGAAAACAACTGCTGTATTTCTTTAAACTTAAACAAAGATAGTAAGCAAAGCACATGTGATTATGATTGGTAAATGTTATACTTATTGTTTTGGTATACTGTTTGAAGGTGATCAAAGTAAAACTTTTCTTTATTTTCAGAAACCTATATGTTGTACTGAAGTAGGCCACCGTATCACTGGATTTAGAACTCCAGTGAAAAAAGTCTGCCAAAGCACATAGACATCCCATTAAGCTAATCATGCAGGGGAGGTCTAGAATCAGAATCAAAGTATTGCTTTTTTAAGTAATAACACCTCTGACATGCATTGGGATTCTTTCAGTCCCATTTCACACAGTATAAGCCACTTTTCTGTAATCCCATTACATTGAAATTGTTTTTTTTTTTTTTCATGTTCTGTTATGCTGTTCAAAAATGTACCAAATACAAGAACTCAGTTGGCATTTGTGTATAGACAATTGTGCAGAAAGAAAAACCTTGTGAAAATCATGGGTGAATTGCCAAGACCTCACCACCTGGTTGTCAGTCTATAACTTTGTGGTAATTATCAAGCCAATCCAATTAAGCAGTTAAAAGAGAAGTGGATACATTAATATATTTTAATAATTGGTGGTAATTGTAACCATTCTGTATGGTTACTGTTCTCTTATTGGAACTATGTTTAATGGTTTTCACAGATGTTTTTTTTTTTTTTTTCAAAATTGTAATAAATCAATGACTAAAAGGCACAACTTTAAGGGATACTTCGGTATTTTGGCATTTTAGCCTGATTACTTACACAACCAGAGTCATACAAATCCAGGGAAACATTTTTTAATTCTGTGCGTCCAGTCTGAAGATATTTGAATACCGTTTCATTAGTATAGCAACATTTCTGGAAGCAAATTGTCACACATTGCTGACTCTCAAAAGCCTGCTAAGTAATAGATATTTTAAACAGCTTGGCCGTTTGTCATTTGTAGTGCTACAATACTATAAATAGTGAATTAATAGTTCAATAAAACCACTAATTTACTGGTAATCGTAAGAAATGAGTTTCCACATGCTTCCTTACGGACTACTTTGGGTTCTGCCTGTGCTGATGAAATGCATATTTCGGCGAGATTGTTGCAAAAGAAAAATATGTTTAAACATGTTTATCAAAATACTTTAGATTTTGTATAGACTTGTAGAGAATACTTAATGTACAAGTAGTTAAAAGATCTATTAGCCGGATTTTGAGAGTCAGTGATTTGCGACCATTTGCTTCCGCCTAACGAAACAATACATTCAAATTTCTTCAAACTGTACACTGGGTGAGTAAGACATCAAGCTAAAATTCCAAAATACCAAAGTATCCCTTTAAGCTTATTTCTTTTAGTTACGTTTGAAGAAAGAGGGATCCAAGTCCACCCTCTGTTTTCATTATAAAATATCTATTAAAGGGGCCATCTCTTTTCGTTTATGTCAGTGGGTAGATCAGTTGTACCTGAAAATGCTTTATTCAGGGATAAGACCGTAGTAAACCAACAGCTGAAGCGCTGATGCATTAATTATTTGCATATTCAATAGATCTGGTTAATGGAATGGCTTATTTGACTTTGTGGTTTTCTAAATTTCTAAAGACCTTAGTCAGGAGGCTGTCTTATTGAATACTGTCGTCCTTGGCAATGGTGCAATGACTGCACTGCTATTTTTTTGTCAATTGTATTTCCTTGCGATATACAGATCTGCAGACACTTGTTCATTTGTTTTTCGGCCAGGCTACATGGCTATGATTTTCTTTTTCTAAATCACTGTCCAGCAAAATACCAGTGACAAATGACAGCAGAGTGCTGCAGTGCTCTTTTTTAAAGACTGCAGTCATCATTATTTCTGTGATCTACTCCCTCCAGTGTTGCACTGTGGAAAATTGAAAATAATTATTGTGCAAATCTGAAGAAATAGATTGGGCACAAAGTGGGTATCAACCCATTTCACGTCAGCAATTAATAACTGATTTTAATTTACACATTTATAAAATAGAAAATTGGCATGGAAATATATGAAGTTATGAAAGATATGAGAACCAAGCTTTAATTTATTTGTGCTTATATGTCTCAACAAACCCAGATCTGCGAGAATGGCAGTCCCAGATACTGAGGCTTAATATTGACTGCAACACCTTGTGTACTAATCTGCCAGCTGCATCAGCCACATGGCTTGCTAAGGCAAACCTCACTGAAGGCATTTAATTTTCCATGTGCCAGTGTATAGGTCAACATTTTAGACCACATATAATTTACATGTATTGCTGCCTGGTTTAACTAAATAATACAGGAAGGCTGGGAGAACAGCAGTAGGAATACATAAGATCCCAAGCCCCCTTGTGTCACTGTTATTGTACATGTTTGCTATTGAAGTACAGTTGAATACTGTTATATTTTCCATGCCTTATACTTTATTGTGCCCAACTATATAACCTTTTGAATTATGTTGAACTGTATTCTATATATTTTTTGTTATACCACAATGCAGTATGTGACTTGTAATAATAATAATAATAATAATAATACCTTTTCATAAAGTAGAATCTCCATAAAATGCCAGAATGTTCTCCTGGTGGACTAAAACTGTTTCCCTCTACCAGTTCAGATGTGTTTTCAGCAGATACATAATTTGATTTCAGAGCAAATGTGTCTGACAATCAGTCACTTACAGAGTAACAGAGGAAATGACAACATGTCAGCATGAGTTTAATACACTGAGCTCTTTATGTACATGTGTGTATGTGCACACACACACATTAGTAAGCATATTGGTAAGTAATAAAATGTACATTCAATTGAAAACAGATTGTCACTATAGCTCAGAGAGCTTCAGAGCAGCTTGCCAGTTTATTTTGTTTGTGTCAGTCTTCTTTAGTAGTTCAGTGCCAGCCTGCAGGACACATCTCTGACCTTAATACAAGATTATGACTCTCTTCATTACCCCCAGCCTACCAGCAGTGATGCAGTTGATTAAGGCTGTCTTGGTGCTCAAGGACAGGGAAAATAAATTATCTCCTTCTCATGTTGCCAGAGACTAGGCTATTGATCCATCTGGCTTATCTATAGTCCAATCCAGATTTTCATTTTTGACATTTGTGTGAAAAAGACTACACCAGAGGATATTCCAAATGTGCAGTGATAATCTCCAAAACTAGAGCATTGCAGCCCCTTGACAGTTTGGTGGATTTATCCATTAATACAGGGTTCAGTCTAAGGACAAGGACATGGTTTGGTGAAACTGGGAACAACAGAAAGAGACAGCAGAAAATTATAAGTAGTCATGTCAAAGAGGAATGATTAACATGTGAAACTGAGAAAGATGAGCTATATTAACTTTAGGGGAAGAACAATAGTGGGATTGGGATCCTATATGACATAGGACGCCAGGTGGATAATCCTTGGTTCTAATAAAGAGAAGAATCATAAGCTTTAAAGAGAAAATATGTGTCCTTCACAGAGGTACTTAAATAGGCTATTTTTCACTGTAAATGTTGGCATAGTTAAACTACAACCTTCTTCACAATGGGGTTTAATATCTATAGTGATGTCTGATTAAAAAATGTTTTTTGTAAGTGTTCCAATCAGAAATTCTTATTTTCAGTGAAGTAGAAAACTAAGTTAATGTTGAGCGGCAATACTTTTTCTCTCCTACTGAGAACTCACTAACCTGCTTCTCTTTGATGTTATTTTGGGGGGAATGGCAGTGGTTCTGAAAATTGCTGCTCCTATTTTCAGATGGTTCACAGTCAGTCTGTCATCACATAGCTCTAGCAGTACTTTGAAGCCACACACCGCTGTACACAGATAAATGTGGGGAATGTTTTTGTTTTGTTACTTCCAAGCAAAATACTTTAGACTCTCACTTGATTTTTATGTATGCAAAATCTGATTGTAATACAACTTTCACTTATTTAGGTTGTTTTTATCACAGTGTTGATGTATTAATAGAATCCAATTTTAATTTCCATATGTACATTCTAGTCCTTCTTTCAAGTAGTTTAACTTTATCCATCCCATTTTGGATTTTGAAAACCTGAATTAAATCAATTGATAATGTCATCTTCTCAAGACTATGGACATTCAGTGCATGTAACCTGTTCAGATATGATATTCCTTTGACACTGGGAATTAGACTAGTTGCTCATCATGAAATTCACTCCAGGTCAGCAATTTCCTCTTTTGTAGAACTGAAACAAGATAAACAACATTAGATTGTTGTATTTTTTCCCAAATCTGATCATGTATATATTCCATTCCGTACATAACAATATTATATATCATATACATTCCTGTTTCTTTTTCTTTTCAAAATTAAATACAGTTGTGCCTAGTGTCTGCATAGATATGCTTAATTTGTGACAGCTCTTTACTTTTCTATATCACAATTCCCATGAAAACCCAAAATGTAAACAGTGCCTCTGTCTTTACCGTAAAGCAGTGTGTCACTGAATTGCAGCACTGTCAAAACTAGCTCTGCAAGACATAGCACTGCTGTTAGGCTATTAACTACTTCCCATACATTTGTGTCAAATGCAAATTGAACAACCAAATTAACCATACCAGTGTAGACCTTAATGTAAATGAGTAGTGGTTCTAAAACAGGTCTCTATGGTACTCCACTAAATACTTCACTCTAGCCTTAGGTTTTTCCCATTATCATTACTCCTTGTTTATTACACATTACCAATCTCCAATTCTCACACATACCTTGGATTCTTGCCATTTTCAAATTAATCCTTTGTGTGGAACTGTTTCAAAAGGAAATATAGATAATCACATTTTAAACTCTATTTCTTTTGTTGCCACTGCTTTCTTAAAAGAAAGTCAAAGAAGTTAGTTAAGCAAGATCTGCATTTTCTAACTCCATACTGACGATATCTAATATTACTTTTATTATAAAATCATTTATACTATATATAATGGAATAACACAAACTTAAAAGTAACTGAAAAAAGCTTACATAACACAATACTTAGAATAGTGGTTCTCAATCCTGGTCCTGGAGGAATACCTACCCTGGTGGTTTTTGTTCCGGCCAAGCTCTCAATTATTTTATTGAACCCTTAATTTAACTAATAATTTCCTAAGTCAGAGCCTTTTAATTCTTTTTAACAGTAGGGGGTTTAAGTTAAGTATAAAATTGTATAAGTAAATTATTATCTTATTAAGGAACCATTTTTGTTCAGTTACACAATTTAAAGATTCAAATGTCATCAAATTACTTCAATTAAGGGTTCAATTAAGTAAATGAGAGCTCAGTTGGGACAAAAGCTATCAGGGTAGGTGTTCCTACAGGACCAGGATTGAGAACCACTGATTTAGAAGATTAATCAAAAAAAGAGAGCATATAGCATCCTAATGAATTGAATCATCCACAGCACATGAGG
This sequence comes from Amia ocellicauda, assembly GCF_036373705.1. Classification (NCBI taxonomy): domain Eukaryota; kingdom Metazoa; phylum Chordata; class Actinopteri; order Amiiformes; family Amiidae; genus Amia; species Amia ocellicauda. Next base: position 2,862,673 of record NC_089872.1, on the reverse strand, counting down.
TGTGGGATTACAATGTAGTGTCACAGAATTCCACACACAGTTCCACACATAGGAAACACAGAGGAAAAACAAGGCATTCTTAGAAATATCTGGAGGGGGAAAAATCTATTACCAACCTCACAAAATATTCTTGGTCTTATATAAATTGTTTTTATTTTTATTAAATTTTTTTCAATTGTTAGTTTAAACTGCAAGTTAGGGGTAGATCCTATTTCTATGCTGTTTTGAGGTTCTGATTGTTACTGTTCCTGGCAGACAGGGCACTTTCACGCCTAGTTCAATTGCAACTAATTTAAATCATGGTTTTCTTGTTAATGGACTATCTGAAATTCATTTTAATTGATTTATGTATGTAATCACCGACAGACAGCATTTAAATCAAATCTTGCATAAATATATTATTTTCAAATAATTCATTTGAATGACTTTGTTTTTCCTTTTCTTCTTTTTTTTAGTGCACTTGCATTGTTCTGAGGAGCATATCATTTTTTAATAATTAATTCACAGCTCACACTCCTCAATGAAACAGCAATGAGATGTCAAACGTTAATATTATCATGAGGTATATTTAGGACTTGAAATCGGAAGAACTTTTTTATTCAGTGTCAGATTTTTTGGTTTCAGAACTGCTGCTTAGCCACAGAGTGGAAGACTATTAAGTTCCTTCAAGGAATTTTAGACAATTTTCCTTGTAGAGTCCATTAGTTACTATGTACTGAACTAGCACGATGGGCCAAAATACCCAAGTCTAGATTATAAGGCTCTATTTGCAAGGCTTTAATATGAAGCTGGTGTCTTCCTTGTAATATATATTTTGTATATAAAACCCTGGCTTGAAATCTTGTACGGTCTTGTAAGAGATGGTGCAACATATTGTACCATGGTGATTTCTGCACTGCCTAGTGTACCTGGCCTGTGTGTGCTAGAAGAATACTGGCATCTCTGCTGCCAATGCAACTGTTCTATAATTTCACACCTACTATAGGGACTAAGTGTTGTAGGCTATCTAAGTGAGTTCTAACATTTTAGGTCACCTGCCATTTTTATTTTTCTGTACTTACTTAATGCACTTTTTGAAAATTACTTTTTAATTATCATGTAATTGCAGTATAATTATGCTGCAGTTGCCAGAGAATAAGTCACTAATTGTTATGTTCTCTCTCACTCTCTCTCTCTGTCTCTCTCCCTCTCTCTCTGACAAAAGCTATTTAATCTGACAGAATGTGTCCTGTAGTTAAATCTCCCCCATGTATTTCAGTTTCTGCTAATATATTCCATCTTCCAACCAGACACAAGTGTCACATGCATATATATGACTTTATGTGGTAAAAATGCAGCTGATACATTCTCTTGCATGAATATATGCAAATATATTACTTAATCCAGATGCTTACCAAATATTCTAATTGGTAATAGTCATACTTCAGAGTTTGAGAAGATCATGAATAGGTGGGATTGGTTTTATTGCATGGGAAGTGGTAGACTAGTGATTTGAAGGACTCACCTTGCTGAATAGCATTTATACATTGTTTTGTTAATAATAACAACATTTATGTTATGCGTGAATTTAAAACAATACCCCAATATCGATTCATTTTAAAATTACAAAAAGAGAGTATTCCTGAGGTGAATCCTGAGACTAAAGGTGAATTAGCTTTTTGTATTGTTTTTTTTTTTGCACATGTGCCTTTGCAAGAATACCCTGATACGAAAGTCTATCAGCAAGCCAACACGACTGGTACGGGTGTTTGGATAATTAAAAAGGAAACCATCAAACCTAATGGGGAGGCTGTTATACACAATCTGGTGCCTTTGGTCCTCCCTTAAATACAAAATAATAATAATAAAAATACCAAAAAGGCTTGTATCATTTGAAGGAATCAGTCTATTGATGCATACCCAGATGTCAGACACTTCACAGTAGTATGTGTGCTGAATAAATATTTGACTGCTATTATGTCAGAGTGCGGCAAAGAAAATAAATAAATAATGTGTCTGTATCTTAAAACTTTTCTGATGTGTTTGAGAGGTTTTCATGTAAGGTGCTTTGCCAAAAAGCAGTTGTTCCTGCTCTGCTTTCGGTATTAGTAAGCAGAAAACTGTAACAATAACAGAATGGATAATTTTGTTTTTGTTGTTTCCTTCATGCCTTGTGTTTTTTTCATTTTTCATAATTCCACATAATTATTTTGAGACAGAACGTGGTTTAGCGTTGCTCCCAAATTGAATGATATGAATGCTTTGCAAAACCAAGATTGTTTGCCATATTACCATAAGGCATTATAAGACATTTTTAGGAGTTATTCAAAAAGTTGGAGTAGAGACCTTCCATTCTTTAGACTGCAAAAGCCAAAACCAAACAATGCCCCAGGTACTTGCATGCTTTCAGATAAACTGGTCAAACAAGGACTAACACTTTTACAAACTGTGCCATGTTTTTTTTAATCCCAGTCAAATCTATAAGAGACTGTAAAATATGTGCCGCATAGACTAGCTTGTACGTTTACAGGATACACTATCTGAGAATTGTTGTTGTTGTTGTTGTTGGAAAGTGATTGGTACTGAATGGGCCTGGGGCCTGCCAGGATTGCATGCAGCCTGCTGGGTAGATCCAACACTGTAATTGATAGGTTTGAGTCATGCCTGTATATCAACTGACTGTCTCAGAGGCTCTGGTGTTTGTTTGTGTTTTGGTTACCTCAGGACAGTCCAGGGACCACAGTAGCCTTTTTGCTCCTTGAACTTGGCAGGCAGTTAAAATCCAATTCCAGGCTTTTCCTCCTGTTACTCTTCCCTTGCCAATAGGGTGACACAAAAGCCATTCACCAAAATAATTAACCAGATTACTGGGAATCTAAGGCAAAGGGAAACTGAAGACCTCTGATTGCAAATGACTTTGATTGCAAAACAGTTTGTAGTAATTATTTCTGAGTGTGTGCATTGAACTGTTCTGGCAGAACAACATTACTAATGCTTCATTCTATACCTGCTGCAACATTAGCAGAATATTCCCTTGGCTGAAGTGTAACCTTAGAAACAATGTAAGATGCCCACAGGTGATACATCTGCCATAAAGGGTTTAAAAAGAATCCTGCTTCTTCTACAACATCAAAAAACAAGTCTCTTGGTGCTCTCAAGAAGCTTAGGTTGAGCTGGTCTCCAATCCCAGCTAAGCTATTGTCAGCTTTAGTCAGTATTACCCAGGATGCAGTATACAAATGTCTGAGTGACACATGGGGTTTGGTGAGTAGTCAGCTGGCCAGTGCTCAGCTCATGGCACACTAGTGACTCCCTGTGACTTTCTATGCAGTTCCAGCTGTGTAATTTCCTCTGACTGCTGTAATCACAGTGCCAAAATAGTTAATGGCTTTGACAACATGAATTTCAGGGATATGTGCTTTGTCTCATACTTCCTGGAGAAGCTTGGATTGTAGCATTGGCTCAGCGCTACTAATGACTAATTGGCAAATCCAAAATGGGTGAGAATAAGAGGTAAAATTCCAAATTGTAAAGAGAAACGACAGCAAAAAAGCCTCTTTGCATATGAATACTTGTCACAAGCCAGCTACCAGTCTTTGGTGATCTCCCTTCCATTTTCAGAGAGATTTAAACAACTGGCAACTGTTCCACACCCTCTCACTTCTTTGTTTGCTTGCTAAATATCTTCATCCCCATAAAGATCTCATTTTCTATTTACAAACAGAGCCAAGAAGCAACACAGCACAAGCAATGCCAAGCAAGACCTATAGGCCACAAGTATGCAAATGCAGGCTCAGTTAACAACCCTTCCAAATCACTATTAATACACATTAATTTCATGGAGTGTTTAAAGTGCATCTGGAAAGTATTCACAGCGCTTCACTTTTTCCACATTTTGTTATGTTACAGCCTTATTCCAAAATGGATTAAATTCATTATTTTCCTCAAAATTCTACAAACAATACCCCATAATGACAACGTGAAAGAAGTTTGTTTGAAATCTTTGCAAATTTATTAAAAAAAAAAAAAAAAAAAAAAAAAAAAGCACATGTACATAAGTATTCACAGCCTTTGTTCAATACTTTGTTGAAGCACCTTTGGCACCAATTACAGCCTCAGGTCTTTTGGAGTATGATGCTACAAGCTTGGCACACCTATTTTTGGGCAGTTTCTCCCATTCTTCTTTGCAGGACCTCTCAAGCTCCATCAGGTTGGATGGGGAGCATTGGTGCACAGCCATTTTCAGGTCTCTCCAGAGATGTTCAATCGGGTTCAAGTCTGGGCTCTGGCTGGGCCACTCAAGGACATTCACAGAGTTGTCTTGTAGCCACTCCTTTGTGATCTTGGCTGTGTGCTTAGGGTCGTTGTCCTGTTGGAAGATGAACCTTCACCCCAGTCTAAGGTCCAGAGTGCTCTGAAGCAGGTTTTCATCAAGGATGTCTCTGTACATTGCTGCATTCATCTTTCCCTCGATCCCAACTAGTCTCCCAGTTCCTGCCGCTGAAAAACATCCCCACAGCATGATGCTGCCACTACCATGCTTCACTGTAGGAATGGTATTGGCCAGGTGATGAGCGGTGCCTGGTTTCCTCCAGACATGAGTTCAATCTTTGTTTCATCAGACCAGACAATTTTGTTTCTCATGGTCTGAGAGTCTTTCAGGTGCCTTTTGGCAAACTCAAGGCAGGCTGTCATGTGCCTTTTACAGATGAGTGGCTTCCGTCTGGCCACTCTACCATACAGGCCTGATTGGTGGAGTGCTGCAGAGATGGTTGTTCTTCTGGAAGGTTCTCCTCTCTCCACAGAGACACGCTGGAGCTCTGTCAGAGTGACCATCAGGTTCTTGGTCACCTCCCTGACCAAGGCCCTTTTCCCCCCGATCGCTCAGTTTGGCCGGGCGGCCAGCTCTAGGAAGAGTCCTGGTGGTTCCAAACTTCTTCCATTTACAGATGATGGAGGCCACTGTGCTCATTGGGACTTTCAATGCTACAGACATTTTTCTGTACCCTTCCCCAGATCTTTGCCTCAATACAATCCTGTCTCAGTGGTCTACAGACTATTCCTTAGACTTCATGGCTTGGTTTGTTCTCTGACATGCACTGTTAACTGTGGGACCTTATATAGACAGGTGTGTGCCTTTCCAAATCATGTCCAATCAACTGAATTTACCACAGGTGGACTCCAATCAAGTTGTAGAAACATCTCAAGGATGATCAGTGGAAACAGGATGCACCTGAGCTCAATTTTGAGTCTCATGGCAAAGGCTGTGAATACTTATGTACATGTGCTTTTTTTGTTTTTTATTTTTAATAAATTTGCAAAGATTTCAAACAAACTTCTTTCACGTTGTCATTATGGGGTATTGTTTGTAGAATTTTGAGGAAAATAATGAATTTAATCCATTTTGAAATAAGGCTGTAACATAACAAAATGTGGAAAAAGTGAAGCGCTGTGAATACTTTCCGGATGCACTGTATATCCAAATTAAATTTTCAAATTCAGCAGAGGCAGATACAATGAAATAAAATGTTGTATTTCCTGTAATGTGCTATTATTAGGCTGTCTAAAAAAAAGAAAGATTGCACAAAAAGGCCTCATCATTTCATGTGATATTTTTTCATGGCATGCTGTATCACTTCTGATCAATTTTGAATGCATCTCCTTTAAAGGGATAGGTGCATCTCTATCTATAATTAAAGGATTTGAACTGTACTTGTGCTGGTAACTGGATTCCTTTGCTCAGTGTTTCAAGAGTGTACCACTTTTTAGTTTTTGCTGCTCTGTCTTTTATGTTTGTTTTCTTTCAAAGGGATGAGATAATATGTCGTGATTTGTCTTGACACTCCAGCAACTGTTCAAGCATATCAGCGTCTTTACAACAATGCAACATAACTTTACTTGCTAGCTTGTCTTGGGGCTTAGATAAACCAAAGACAACATAAATTGTTGTTTTGTAAGTCAGCAGCCTTCTTAATTACAGATGGCATCTATAAGTTTAGTTAGATATCTACTAAGCATGCCTGTCTTTAATTAATGTATCCAACTGCTCTTTCAGTTGCTATGAACTGCCTAGTACAACATCAGTCAGTCCAAACCAATAAGAGCCTGGAGCATCCATGGAAGATAAGAGCACAGTTCAGACAGAAATGTAATTAACACCATAAAATCTGAAATCGTGTACTGAAGTGTTTACTATGGTTATGGTGCATACTTGTGGTATAAAGTACAGGACAAATATATAATTTTTCAGATTCCAAGTAGCCTTTTCTGTAAGATAACACATTGTAAAGTATTTATACTTGTTTGCTCTATAGTGCTAAACATTTAATTAACTGGCCATCCACATGATGTAAAAGAAAACGTGATTCATCAGACCAGGCCACCTTCTTCCATTGCTCCGTGGTCCAGTTCTGATGCTCACGTGCCCATTGTAGGCAGTGGACAGGAGTCAGCATGAGCACCCTGACTGGTCTGCGGCTACGCAGCCCCATATGCAACAAACTGCGATGCACTGTGTGTTCTGACACATTTCTATCAGAACCAGCATTAACTTTTTCAGCAAATTGAGCTACAGTAGCTCGTAGACCACACGGGCCAGCCTTCGTTCCCCACGTGCATCAATGAGCCTTGGCTGCCCATGACCCTGTCGCCGGTTCACCGCTTTTCCTTCCTTGGACCACTTTTGATAGGTACTGACCACTGCAGACCGGGAACACCCCACAAGAGCTGCAGTTTTGGAGATGCTCTGACCTAGTTCTCTAGCCATCATAATTTGGCCCTTGTCAAAGTCGCTCAGATCCTTACGCTTGCCCATTTTTCCTGCTTCTAACACATTAACTTTGAGGACAAAATGTTCACTTGCTGCCTAATATATCCCACCCACTGACAGGTGCCATGATCACGAGATTGTCAGTGTTATTCACTTCACCTGTCAGTGGTCATAATGTTATGGCTGATCAGTGTATACTCCTTTGTTCCGTTCACAAGATGCAATGTCTTGTTTTGCCTAACTGCAGCATTACTGAGCAGTCTTTCCCTGTTTATCTGTGTTTTGACATCCTATGTCTCCAGATCTTCCTTGTTTGCCTGGTTTCCCCATCGATCGACCATCCTTCTGTGACCCCGATTACGCCTTTTGCCGAGTCCTCTTTGTTCTGCTCACCAGACTCATGTTTCCAAAGTCCGTTTCCTCTACACTGCAATTGGATCCTACTCCCATCTGTCATCCCCTGTACCTGTCATGACAACAGTTGTGTGCTTGACCCAGAAGATGGATTTTCTATTTGCTAAATCTTATGTAGGTGCCTGTACTGTTCAGCATGCTCAAGATGTGTCCATATTATATTTTGGTATATTGGAGGATCAAAACATGTTTGTGAGTATTATAGCCTCCTCACTTCTTCCAAGTCACACTTCTTGATGTGTTCCAATTTAGAACTGGATTTGAGATTATTTCCTGATGTGGGCTTGAATTTGGTTCTTGAGTAGATTATGAAACAATATGTCAGCTGGTCAACTCCACAGACAACAATGCCACATAATGTCAAAAGTGTAGAATTTAAAACAAGGGAAGTAATGTAAAGACTGTACAATATGCTAGTTATTCCTCATCTGGAATACTGTGTGCAGTTCTGGGCAGCACACTTCAAGAAGGATATCGCTGCTCTAGAGGGAGAGGAGAACAACCAGACTTATTCCACGTCTGAAGGGAATGTCCTACTCAGAGAGACTGAGGGAACTGAACCTTTTCACCCTGGAACAGAGGAGACTACATGGGGACTTGATCCAAGTCTTTAAAATCATGAACGGCATCGACCACATAAAACCAGAGGAGCTTTTCCAGATCAGCAGGGACACGCACACGCACCCAGGGACACAAATGGAAGTTGGGCTTCAAGGCATTCAAAATGGAAAACAGGAGACACTTCTTCACACAGAGAGTAGTCACAATCTGGAACAAACTCCCCAGCAATGTGGTAGAAGCTGGAAATTTGGGAATGTTTATAGTCAGACTGGATAGGATCCTTGGATCACTCAGATATTAATGGACACCAAACGAGCATGATGGGTCGAATGGCCTCCTCTGGTTTGTAAACTTTCTTATGTTCTTATGGATGGATTTTCAATTTGCTAAATCTTATGTAGGTGCCTGTACTGTTCTTAGGACTTGTCTTCGGCATGCTCAAGATGTGTCCATATTATATTTTGGTATATTGGAGGATCAAAACATGTTTGTGAGTATTATAGCCTCCTCACTTCTTCCAAGTCACACTTCTTGATGTGTTCTAATTTAGAACTGGATTTGAGATTATTTCCTATGTGGGCTTGAATGTGGTTCTTTAGTAGATTATGAAACAATATGTCAGCTGGTCAACTCCACAGACAACAATGCCACCGTATCTACCCTTCCTATTACGTCCTTTCTCATTGGCCTTTTACCTCAGTCTAAAGTAGAGAAACTGGATTTCTGCTCTCAAATATTAAATTAAAAAAACCTGGGAGGAATGATGGACAAAAATGGGACAGTTGTGAAATTTACAATACATCTGAATTCACTCTGTTCGCTTCTCATCAGACCACTATTTTGTTTTCCTCAGAAGAAGCCCCTATTCACTTCACCTCTCAGTGGTCATAATGTTATGGCTGATTGGTGTGTGTATGTATATATATATATATATATATATATATATATATATATTTAGGGGCAGGGTAACTGTTCTTTATTTTTACAACACCAGGGACAGAAGTCTGAGGTTTTATAAATTGCTTTAATCCATTAGCTGCCCTCAACCTCTCTACTGTCTACATTCACCTACTAAGTGTAAGGGCGAGGTTATTTATCAACACCTCAACCTCTCCTCACAGGTGTACTCCAAGGCTCCGTCCTGGGCCCCCTCCTGTTCTTTCTCTACACACGCTCTCTGGGCCTCTAGGCCACACCCCATGGTTTCTCCTACCATTTCTACGCAGATGATGCCCAGATCTTCCTGTCTTTTCCATCTTCCGACCCCCTCATCCCCTCTCGCATCTCTTCCTGTTTGTCTGCTATCTCCACCTGGATGCACTCGCACCACCTCAAGCTCAACCTCTCAGAATCTGATCTCCTCTTCCCCCCCTCCTCCTCACCTTCTGCTGATCTCTCCATCTCAATCCCATTGGAATCTACAATACTCTCTCCCTCTTCTTCCACTAAGAACCTAGGACTTACCCTCGATCCTGCACTCTCCTACACTCAGCACATCACCACACTGACACGCACCTACCGATTCTTCCTGGGCAACATACACCAAATCCAACCCTTCCTCACCAACTACTTGACTCAGCTGCTTGTCCAGTCACTCGTCCTCTCCCGCCTGGACTAATGTAACTCCCTCCTGGCTGCCCTGCCTGAAACTACTACCCGTCCACTGCACTCATACATAACCCTGCGGCTCGGCTGGTGTTCTCTCTGCCCTGATTCGCACACGCTACTCCACTACTCCGCTCCCTCCACTGGCTCTCGATCTCGGCGCACATCCAGTTCAAAACATTGGCCCAAATGGTTTAATAGAAGTATGCAAAAGAATATCAAGAGAAAGAAAATGTTGTATAGCGCATACAAAAGGGATAGAGATTAAACAAAATACAAAGAATATGTTGAACTGCAAAGAGATCTTAAGAAAGGGATCCTATTGGAGTGTCCCCCAGTGTCCTATTGGAGGGGGGCTTGATTTATGACTGATGTCAATCCATGCCATCTTTTGGAAATGCCGGTTGGCCCAGGTTCATAGCTCTGTGTCGGGATTCCGGCTCTCGTCCATTTCGAAGAGTTTTTATTACCTACAGGCCCCCTTCACCAAACATCTCACAGCAGGGATTCCAAGCTATTTGGCCCATTCTCGGTGCCATCCTCCCAAGACTGCCACTTTGATGTAAACCAGTTCACACGCTGATGAGCCAAATAAATCTGATAACTTTGGGGGAGAGGTCTTCTTTAGATCAGAGCTTCAGCTCAGAGCTATGAATGCTCTTATCAAAATACACCCCAACACTTAACGCTAAAAATGCAAATAGTTTTTTTCAATACTACAACAGCAAGAGGTCAATAAAGGAGGAAGTGAAACAGATAAAGGGCAAAAATGGAAGTATCTTGGAAAACTAACAAGATGTGGAAAATATTCTAAATGTCACAGAGGTTTTTACTAAAGTAAAAATATAACATGCCACAGGTTAACAATCAGTGCAGTCAAACTCTTAGAGATATCAGGATAAATGAGGAGGAGGTACTAAAGGGACTAGCAGAATTAAAAACAAACAAATCACCTGGGCCAGATGGTATATTTCCAACAGTACTTAAAGAAATCAGGGAAATTATTTATAGGCCGCTATATTCCAAGTGACACTTGAACAGGGGATGTGCCAACTGACTGGAAGACAGCAGATGTCATACCAATCCACAAGAAAGGGGACAAAACTGAGCCAGGAAATTACAGACCAATCAGTCTCACCTGCGTGACTTGTAAAATGTTGGAAAAAATGATTAGACAGAAAATAGAGGAGCATCTTAATGAAAACCATATTCTTGGAGATAGTCATCATGGGTTTAGACGAGGCAGATCATGTCTTACTAATCTATTAGTTCTTTGAACATGCAACTACAGCTGTAGATCACATGAAAGCATATGATATGATATACTTAGATTTTCAAAAAGCTTTTGATAAGGTTCCACACCAAAGACTGATCCTCAAATTGGAAGCTGTAGGCATTCAGGGTAATGTAAGTAGATGGATTATGAACTGGTTGATGTATAGGAAACAGAGGGTGTCAATAAAAGGAGTTGCTTCTAACTGGAGTGAGGTTGTTAGTGGAGATCTACAGGGATCAGTACTAGGGCCTTTGCTTTTTTTAATCTATATTAATGACCTGGACTCAGGGATAGTTATCAAACTTGTAAAATTTGCAGATGATACTAAAATAGGTGGCTCAGCAGATACAATCTCGGCAGCACAAGTTATTCAAAGGGACTTATATAATATTCAGTTGTGGGATGACACCTGGCAGATGAAATTCAGTGTGGACAAGTGCACATGCAGGTAACAAAAATGTCCACTATAATTACACTATGGGAGGAATAGAACTAGATTAGGTAATGCATGAGAATGGAGTCTATGTGGATTCCTTACTTTCTCCATCCAAACAATGTGGGGAAGCAATAAAAAATGCAAATACAATGTTAGGGTATATTGTCAAAAGTGTAGAATTTAGAAGTTAGAAGGGAAGTAATGTTAAGACTGTACAATGCACAAGTTAGACCTCATCTGGAATACTGTGTATAGTTCTGGGCTCCACACTTCAAGAAAGATCATGAAAGGCAAAATCAAAATCAAAATTATGAAAGGCATCGACAACATCAAACCAGAGGAGCTTTTCCAGATCAGCAGGGACAGATCTAGAGGCAGTTCAGAGGAGAGCAACCAGACTTATTCCAGGTTTGAAGGGAATGTCCTACTCAGAGAGACTGGGGGAACTGAACCTTTTCACCCTGGAACAGAGAAGACTACAGTGAGGGAAAAAAGTATTTGATCCCCTGCTGATTTTGTATGTTTGCCCACTGACAAAGAAATGATCAGTCTATAATTTTAATGATAGGTGTATTTTAACAGTGAGACAGAATAACAACAAAAAAATCCAGAAAAACGCATTTCAAAAAAGTTATAAATTGATTTGCATGTTAATGAGGGAAATAAGTATTTGATCCCCTATCAATCAACAAGATTTCTGGCTCCCAGGTGTCTTTCATACAGGTAACGAGCTGAGATTAGGAGCACTCTCTTAAAGGGAGTGCTCCTAATCTCAGCTCGTTACCTGTATAAAAGACACCTGTCCACAGAAGCAATCAATCAATCAGATTCCAAACTCTCCACCATGGCCAAGACCAAAGAGCTGTCCAAGGATGTCAGGGACAAGATTGTATACCTACACAAGGCTGGAATGGGCTACAAGACCATTGCCAAGCAGCTTGGTGAGAAGGAGACAACAGTTGGTGCGATTATTCGCAAATGGAAGAAACACAAAATAACTGTCAGTCTCCCTCGGTCTGGGGCTCCATGCAAGATCTCACCTCGTGGAGTTTCAATGGTCATGAGAACGGTGAGGAGTCAGCCCAGAACTACACGGGAGGATCTTGTTAATGATCTCAAGGCAGCTTGGACCATAGTCACCAAGAAAACAATTGGTAACACACTACGCCGTGAAGGACTGAAATCCTGCAGCACCCGCAAGGTCCCCCTGCTCAAGAAAGCACATGTACAGGTCTGTCTGAAGTTTGCCAATGAACATCTGAATGATTCAGAGGAGAACTGGGTAAAAGTGTTTCGAGCTCTTTGGCATCAACTCAACTCGCCGTTTGGAGGAGGAGGAATGCTGCCTATGACCCCAAGAACACCATCCCCACCGTCAAACATGGAGGTGGAAACATTATGCTTTGGGGGAGATTTTCTGCTAAGGGGACAGGACAACTGCACCGCATCAAAGGGACGATGGACGGGGCCATGTACCGTCAAATCTTGGGTGAGAACCTCCTTACCTCAGCCAGGGCATTGAAAATGGGTCGTGGATGGGTATTCCAGCATGACAATGACCCAAAACACACAGCCAAGGCAACAAAGGAGTGGCCCAAGAAGAAGCACATTAAGGTCCTGGAGTGGCCTAGCCAGTCTCCAGACCTTAATCCCATAGAAAATCTGTGGAGGGAGCTGAAGGTTCGAGTTGCCAAACCTTAATGACTTGGAGAGGATCTGCAAAGAGGAGTGGGACCAAATCCCTCCTGAGATGTGTGCAAAACTGGTGGCCAACTACAAGAAAAGTCTGACCTCTGTGATTGCCTCCAAGTACTAAGTCGAAGAGGTCAAATACTTATTTCACTCATTAACATCAATTTATAACTTTTTTTAAATGCGTTTTTCTGAATTTTTTTGTTGTTATTCTGTCTCTCACTGTTAAAATACACCTACCATTAAAATTATAGATCATTTCTTTGTCAGTGGGCAAACGTACAAAATCAGCAGGGGATCAAATACTTTTTTCCCTCACTGTATGTGGGGACTTGATTCAAGTCTTCAAAATCATGAAAGGCATCAACCAAATCAAACAAGAGGAGCTTTTCCAGATCAGCAGGGACACACAGATTCGGGGACACAAATGGAAATTGGGCTTCAAGGCATTCAAGGCAGAAAACAGGAGACACTTCTTCACACAGAGAGTCATCACAATCTGGAATAAACTCTATAGCAATGTGGTTGAAACTGAAAATTTGGGAACATTTTAAAATAGACTGGATAGGATCCTTGGATCACTTAGTTATTAATGGACACCAAATGAGCACGATGAGTCGAATGGCCTCCTCTCATTTGTAAACTTTCTTATGTTCTGAAGAAATTGACCCTCACCTACTGTTGCCTCGACCAGACTGCACCTAGCTACCTTCAGACCTTGACTTCTCTGTATATCCCCTCCAGACCTCTCCGGCCTTCTGGAACCAGAAGACTAACTCTGCCTCCTCTCCACTCCCCTTCCTCCAAAGCCCACTCCTTTTCATCCCTGGCCCTAAAGTGGTGGAATGACCTTCCCACTGAAGTCAGGACAGCAGAGTCCCTGACCACCTTCAGGCGATTACTAAAGACACACCTATTCAGATTGTACTTGAAACTTAGTTGTTATTCCCCTGCATGTCTTAGCTCTCCTGTTAAATTGCACTTTATCTAGTTTTCATAGTACAACTTGCTTTTACATTGCTAGTACTTGTGTTGTTTATATTGATTGACCCTATGTCACCTTACCCTGAGCTATTAACTATGACCTCACATCTTGTCTGCAATTATCAGATCACAAATCCAGGAAGTAGGACTTGGGTATTAACTGTATATTTTCTTATGCACTTATGTAATTTTGAACTTGTACTATGTTTATAACTGTAATTTTAGACTGTATTGCACTTCTATAATGCATTTATGTTTTGTTAAATAGTCTCCCGGGATAAGGGTGTCTGCTAAGAAATAAATAATAATAATAATAATGAATAGTGACTAATTAATTCAATAATTAGATAATAATTCAACAAACAAACAGCAACAAAAAGCATGGCACACCTGTGCTGGATAAGGGCGTCTGCTAAGAAATAAAAATAATAATAATAATTATAATAATAATAACATCAGAGAATGTTTCAGACTATGTTTAGCGTGTGTGATTGAGTATCACATTCCCTGTGCAGGTTTTCTTAATCCACTGATACCCTTCCACATTCGACTTTGGTAGCAAGCACCCAAATATCCTTAAAATGTTTACTCTGTTGCAACCATATGCTTTCTGACATCTGTTGAGTACACTACAAATGGCATAATGCTTGAGAAACATTATGAGATCAATAATTATGGCTGTGTTCAATGTGTTTTTCACATATTAAGGTCATACTCCTTGCCATGTCCCTAAAGCTTTTATTATGTAATTTTATGTTTATATATATCACCATATTCATAAAACAAGCATTATGTCATTACCATGCAAGTCCAGTGTTCAGAGACCCAGGAAAAATGTGCCGAAGAAAAAGCCGCTGGTATTTAGTACCACAGAAAAGTAATAAGTAAAGCGAAGGGCCTAGGGTTAGACCTGAAGTTTGTCCCATATGTGGGCAACAAACTGACTTCCCATATGGTGCTGTAGTTTTACCAAGTGCACTGCATGCAAGACCGTTTTCCTTGAAGACATTACTTAGAAAGGACTTGTGGCTTGGATGCATTTGGCTATCCGAAGAAAAGAACATCATTACTGCTCATCTGACTTTTGAGATGGTTACAAGGTTTAGTGTAGCATTATCTCCCTCTAGTGGATAGGAGATAATTTCAGAATTGCATGTGGAAAACAGAAGTCATTTTTTCTGTAATTTAATATTATTTTCAAAATGCATTTAAAGGGATTTATCACTGTCCCTAATTGGTTTAAGTGTACTCATGTGTTAGTAATAATGTATATGTGATTTTTCTGTTCTGATTGTGGCACCCGGCAGCCCGGTTATTAGGTTGAGTATGCCACCCTTTAATTATAGCAGGAGAAAAACTCTAAATTAATAGATCTCTTATACTGTAATCCCTTCCAATTAGATGGAAGAATAAATATTAAAAGAACATACATACAGTTACATACAGAAAGGCAAAAATAAATCAATACAAAATAAAATCAATAAAATACAGAAATGTTACCTTCTAATAAAAAAGTGTACATTGGTAACTATCAGTATTTGTTATGTGACAGTAATCTCTCCCAAAGAATGCCAGGACAGGATCGATGCAGTCTCTAGATCCATAGCACCTAAGAAAACATGCTCAAAAGAAAAGAACAAAATACATGGAATAAGTGTTTTAAAATAAATCCAAAATACCATAAAAATAAAGTTTGTGTTAAAGTCAAATTAAAAGATTACACAACAAACATGCACAAGGCATCAGTGACACCAGAGGGAGGCTGCACATAGGCTCCCAAGTGCTACAGTTATTAGCACACAAGTTGGAATATACAATTGTTTAAGTTTTTAAAAAGCAAACTAATCAAATATAAAAATGCACAAAGGGACGAAATCAATAAAAACTAAATTAAAGAAGACAAAATAAAACAAAAAAAATCAATCACTTTTAAGTTTGAATTGTTACCAAAATGATAGAATGCAACAGAAAAATCACAAATATTTGGGACATACACTCCTGCTAACATATCAGTACATATAACCCATTCATTTTAGGGACTGCAACCCCATTAATTTGAGTACAGTTTTTTCATATTTCTTCCTGTCCTTTTAGGTAATGAGAATGAGACAGCATTGACTCTCAGGATAATTAGAAATCCCCCTCTGTTGCATTATATCAGTAACTCCACAATGGGTTCCAGTGCTGGTCCAAGTCCTGTTTAGATCAATTTAATTGTGCTCATTTTCTTTATGATACTGAACATAAACATTATTTAGATTTCTTAAATTCTCTCAAAATAATAACCTATTTGATGTTGACTCTCTGGGTTCCTTCAGGATATGGCTAGATCAAATTTGATTACCTACTAAGAAGCCAAATTACTTTCTTGAAATTTGTATCCTTTTTTATGTTAGAATGTAACAGCATTATTAGTGCTTGCTGCTGAAATTAATATATATATATATATATATATATATATATATATATATATATATATAATTGCAGCAGTTTTGAGCTCTCTAAAAATAAATTAATATATTATTATATTATTTTGCAAAACAGATTTGTATTGGTTTTCAGCCGTTTTAGTAATTTTTTGCTATTCCATGATTTATTTCCCTTTTAAGCTGAGCTTATATTAGGTCTGTAACCTTTTTTTCTTCGTTTCTTTGATCTGTTGTGCACAGAAAGGCCACAGATGTAGAGCAGTCAGCTTTGCTGCATCGTGTTTGAGAGAGTATAGTACCAGCTAGACATGCTAATGGGATGCTTTGTTACAACTGAATGGAATTTAGTCTGTTTTTGTTTTCAGTTATGTCTCTTTGTCTCTTTACCTTTTTTTTTTTTTTTTTTTCTGCTGCTGCTGCCTCTGAAGCTCCATAGGGCCTTAGATAATTAGGGTAATAATGGTGCTAATAACTTACTATGTTTCCCTGAATGTGCTCTGATTCTGTCCATTCATCTGCAGTTAGCTTCCTGCTGGGAATAATCTGACTGTTTACTAGTGTAGGTGGAGGCTGGTAGTTTAGTGGAGCACTGTGACACAGTGAATAATCACAGGTAGTTTCCCTTTGTTTTTGCTTATTGTTGCAGTGCTTTTCAAGTCTAGTCCTTAAGGGCCACAGAGTCTTTCATCCCATCTCTTTATTACTGATTTCTTGTTATGGGAAATATTAAATTTGTAATCGTCAGTTGTTACACAATTCTATTTCCTGCAGGAAGGGATGTAGGCAGTTCACATGCATATTCCAGAATGTTTGCTGTCAAGCCTTGCACTTTTTTCCAGAAACAGCAGGGCAAGAGCATCATGCAAAGGAATCTGAATTACTGCCTAACTTCCAGGACCTTTTACTGGTTTGTCCAGTCAGGATATGAAGAGTCATGAAATAAAGAGATGTATCAAACATAAAATAACTTAACTGCCGCACAAGTTCGGTCAGAAGTACACACTATTTTTGCATTGCAAATGTCTCTGCATACATCGTTTCTGAATGTCTTGACTAGAGTGATAGAGTCATCCATTAGATTATTGATAGGATTTAAACTTCACAAAACTGCTGTAGCTATGAATACACCTGGCACAAGACATAAATCATGCAGAGAACCCAATATGGCAGACCTTGGATACAGCTGCACTGCAATATGAATTTGAAAACTCATATAGCCTGTCTAACCTTTACATTAGTTTTATGGAAGAATATATTCCCTTAACTCAGGGTAAAATATATCGTCTTCTTCAGAGTCTGAGTGCAGTCAGTCTAAATCAAAGGTCTTTTTAAAATCAACATGACCTGGGTCGATGGGTTTCTTCTAAGGAAAACAAAATAGTGGTCTGATGAGAAGCGAACAGAGTGGATTCAGATGTATTGTAAATTTCACCACTGTCCCATTTTTGTCCATCATTCCTCCCAGGTTTTTTTAATTTAATATTTGAGAGCAGAAATCCAGTTTCTTTACTTTAGACTGAGGTAAAAGGCCAATGAGAAAGGACGTAATAGGAAGGGTAGATACGGTGGCATTGTTGTCTGTGGAGTTGACCAGCTGACATATTGTTTCATAATCTACTAAAGAACCACATTCAAGCCCACATAGGAAATAATCTCAAATCCAGTTCTAAATTAGAACACATCAAGAAGTGTGACTTGGAAGAAGTGAGGAGGCTATAATACTCACAAACATGTTTTGATCCTCCAATATACCAAAATATAATATGGACACATCTTGAGCATGCCGAAGACAAGTCCTAAGAACAGTACAGGCACCTACATAAGATTTAGCAAATTGAAAATCCATCCATAAGAACATAAGAAAGTTTACAAACCAGAGGAGGCCATTCGACCCATCATGCTCGTTTGGTGTCCATTAATATCTGAGTGATCCAAGGATCCTATCCAGTCTGACTATAAACATTCCCAAATTTCCAGCTTCTACCACATTGCTGGGGAGTTTGTTCCAGATTGTGACTACTCTCTGTGTGAAGAAGTGTCTCCTGTTTTCCATTTTGAATGCCTTGAAGCCCAACTTCCATTTGTGTCCCTGGGTGCGTGTGCGTGTCCCTGCTGATCTGGAAAAGCTCCTCTGGTTTTATGTGGTCGATGCCGTTCATGATTTTAAAGACTTGGATCAAGTCCCCATGTAGTCTCCTCTGTTCCAGGGTGAAAAGGTTCAGTTCCCTCAGTCTCTCTGAGTAGGACATTCCCTTCAGACGTGGAATAAGTCTGGTTGTTCTCCTCTCCCTCTAGAGCAGCGATATCCTTCTTGAAGTGTGCTGCCCAGAACTGCACACAGTATTCCAGATGAGGAATAACTAGCATATTGTACAGTCTTTACATTACTTCCCTTGTTTTAAATTCTACACTTTTGACATTATACCCTAACATTCTTTTTGCATTTTTTATTGCTTTCCCACATTGTTTGCATGGAGAAAGTGAGGAGTCCACGTAGACTCCTAGGTCTTCCTCATGCATTACTTCATCTAGTTCTATTCCTCCCATAGTGTAATTATAGTGGACATTTTTGTTACCTGCGTGTATTACCTTGCACTTGTCCACATTGAATTTCATCTGCCAGGTGTCGGCCCACAACTGAATGTTATCTAAATCCCTTTGAATAGCCTGTGCTGCCAAGATTGTATCTGCTGAGCCACCTATTTTAGTATCATCTGCAAATTTGACAAGTTTGATAACTATCCCTGAGTCCAGGTCATTAATATAGATTAAAAAAAGCAAAGGCCCTAGTACTGATCCCTGTGGATCTCCACTAACAACCTCACTCCAGTTAGAAGCAACTCCTTTTATTGACACCCTCTGTTTCCTATACATCAACCAGTTCATAATCCATCTACTTACATTACCCTAAATGCCTACAGCTTCCAATTTGAGGATCAGTCTTTGGTGTGGAACCTTATGAAAATCTTTTTGAAAATCTAAGTATATCATATCATATGCTTTCACATGATCTACAACTGCAGTTGCGTGTTCGACATGATCTGCCTCATCTGAAACCCATCTCCAAGAATATGGTTTTAATTAAGATGCTCCTCTATTTTCTGTCTAATCATTTTTTCCAACATTTTACATGTAATGCAGGTGAGACGGATTGGTCTGTAATTTCCTGGCTCAGTTTTGTCCCATTTCTTGTGGATTGGTATGACATTTGCTGTCTTCTAGTCAGTTGGCACATCCCCTGTTCTAAGTGTCATTTGGAATATTTTAGTTAGCAGCCTATAAATAATTTCCCTGATTTCTTTAAGTACTGTTGGAAATATACCATCTGGCCAAGGTGATTTGTTTGTTTTAAATTCTGCTAGTCCCTTTAGTACCTCTTCCTCATTTATCCTGATCTCTCTTAGGATTTGACTGGACTGATTGTAAACCTGTGGCATGTTATCCGTTTTTTCTTTTGTAAAAACCTCTGTGAAATTTAGAATATTTGCCACATTTAGTTTTCCAAGATACTTCCATTTATGCCCATTAGCTGTTTCACTTCCTCCTTTATTGACCTCTTGCTGTTGTAGTAGTTCTCCCCATGACATTCCGTTCCCTACCCATCACATAAATTCTGTACAGGTTGAACCTAACCTCTTCCATAAACCTGTCCCTGCAGCATTCAACCTAAGTGGCATTATGTATACCCAATCAGATATAAAAATAGAAACACATTATAGGTACACATTATTCAGGGACCTTCACGGCACTGCCTGGTATAGTTTTTGTAGCATTGAGTGGTAGATGTGAAATTCAGTGAAGGGACATATTGTTCTGAATTGCTGATGTCAGATTAGACTTCTCTACATCGACTTCAATTACAATAATCACATTTTTATTATAACACCACTCTGCATTAGTACCGCACTCTCTTTTAGGCCATTGTAACATTTCAATACAAAGAATAGAAAAGGAATGCACTGAATGCATGAAATTAATAGACCTGGCTTTACTTATTACCAGGCCACCTTTAACAATGTAGCATTTAGTGTAACTCTTGACTAGTCTAATTATTTCAAATGGCATTTCTCATAAGTGCATTAATGTTCTTTTTCTACTTGGATACATCCAATAATATGGGCTGATGGATTGAATTTATGTGATTAGCATTTAGAAAGTGGTGGGAGGTTTTTAGCAAGATGAAAAATGCAGCAATTCCTTATTAATGATAAGAACAGCTTTGAGAAAGGTGAATAAGAATCAGATAGCATAAGCTTATTAACATTTGGCTTTGATTGGCCATTAAAAGAATGTGGCACATCTGATTCATTGTATAAAATGTGGACTATGCTTTCTTTTTTTTAGCAATGCACCTAGCATTCATTCTGTTATTAACACAGTTGGAGTGCAACCGCAGATAATAGGCTAAGCAAAGTGATACAATTAAAAGAAACATTAGGAATATAAGTTAGAAAAATTGAGGTAAGCTACTGCAATTTTCCATCCTGGCAGAGTAATGGCTTTCCAGTTCAAGATACTGTGTAGGTTATACTTTTCTGTAGGTGCCAAAGTGTTCTTCAAGGGAAGAAAATCCTTGAGAAATCTTTGCATATATTAGACTGTTATGCAACATAGGCATTTGAAACTTAGACTGCCTCGAAGGTTAAATAAGGAGTCATGCCCATTACTTATTCTGTGCTTCCAATCATATGACTGAACATCTGCTGACCAATATAATTAGCTTTCTCCCTAAAACATGTTATTTTTAATACCATGTAAAGTTTTGTGTTATTGTTTTTTTTTTCCTCCAAGCTACAAAAGCTAAGAATTATCATACCATCCCCCTTCTGATTTAAAACATTTTTTTTTTTATCAAATGACCAATGCCAGTAGTAGTGTATGGATTATGAAGCTTGTGCTGGCTTAGTTATGGGACATTTTTACAATCATTGTGTATGTATTTAAAATTTGTATTTAATTTTATCTGAATTACTATAATGACAGCACTGGGGGAAGGGCTAGTATTTATTATGGTTTTTGTTTGATTGTTTTGTATGTTTTATAGATTTAGTTATATAAGTCATATGCCCAATATAACTTGCAGAGCTATGGATGTTCAGTATAGTCTACTCTAAACCATTTTTTCTTTTTAAGACCTTTATCGAATTTATAGCATTGGTTGGCTTTCAGTTTTTTAATTATACATAAAACATAATACAATGTAATGGCCTACAGAAATTGCATGGGGAAGTCATTCTTGAACTGTATATGGCTTCATTTGCTATTGAAATGTAATGGGGAAAAAATGTATGTATTATTGTGCAATGTCCATTAATAATAATAAACATATCATCCTCTTCAAAACAGCATCATTTTCTTTCTGTTTTAACAAAGACCCTCCATCTACATCTTTGGTGTTAGTCTTTAAATACACGGTGAAAGGGAGACCTCTGTCGGTAGCTGTGAGTATGTTCGCCACAGAGAATCAGTCCGCTTCCGTTTCCGTTTGGAGAACAGCAAGTGCTGTAGAGGCTCAGACACATCCATTGAATATGTGCTCAAATGTTGTTTAAATGTGATTCTTTTGTTATTTATATAGATATTTTTACGATTGGAAAGAATGAAAGAATCAAGCCGTGTTTGTCGACCTTTACGGTACTTTTGTACTGCTGGTAATGGCATGGAGCAGTTTCTTGTTGAAGAAATTATTTCTAAATTGTCCGCCTATGAAGTGAGTATCGAGATATGGTATTTTATGGTATTTATGATATTTGTAATTATGCTGTAGCACTGTAGTGTCACCAGAAATAATGTGATCGTTAATAGCAGCTTACTAACTGTAAATCTACTTTGCACACAACACGTTTCGATTTGGAGATTATTCCACCAATTTTAAGGAAGCCTGGTCTTTATACTTGAAAAATGCATGAAAATAATAGAGACCTACTTCTGGTAGATTTTTGTTCACAGATATAGCCCCAATCAAGGGTCAGTATGCGCTGGGAGAAGTATAGAACTAAAACTGAAGGAAGAACATATCTAAACCTTTTTTTCTATGTCTTTTTAGGTTGACCATGTGTCCGGTAAGGTTTTCTTCACGACCAGTGCTGAAATTGTGAAGTTGACAGAACTGAAATCAGCGGAGAGGCTTTTCTTGTTGTTGAAGAAAGCCCCACCCCTAAATGTGGCCTGGAAAAAAGGTGTGACGTCACGTAAATGAATTAACACGCAGCAGTTATTGTTAGCTACCCCTTCATTGTCAAGAACCATATTGAAAATATTGTAAGATTATATTATGCATAGGGATGGCTAACTATATTTCAAAACACCACATTCCACAATTTAGAAAATATAGTTGTAATACAAAGTTTTAATATATTTACAGTATTTATTTTTTCATTATGTTACTCACAAATATTATTAATTATTCCATCTCATGGAGCTTTGACTGTCACAGGGATTCTCCTTAAGCAATCAGTATCTTACACTTACAGGATGTGGCTTGTTTGTGACACGCCATTAATTGTGTGTACTGTCAGTGCACATCTACTGCATCTACATAAGGAGGAGGAATGATTTCCATCTTGTAGTGCTCTCTTGCCTTCAGAGAGGTTATAAACCCATTGTTGTAAAATATATTATTGAGATGTACTGAAGAATGGTACATTTATTTTTTATTTTTTTTTACTAACTGAAAATGACTTTATGAAATGTGGTTGTGGTTATTATTAGGCTGCCATTCTAGTTATACAACTCCTGTGATTGATTGTATTTTTTCATTTGTTGCTGTAGAAGGATTCATTAAAACCTTTGAGAATGTCAATCCAAGACTAATCCATTCATTTCATGTAAAACTCTATTCATCCGTCTACAACACAGTCAGTATCTATGTGATTGGAGATATTACACAATGCATTCCCAGCAGCTGGTTTCGAAGCTGAATGATGTCCTAATTTCGGCTGTGCAGGTGGCAGTTTTCTTTCTTAACAATACATTTTTTCCATAAAACAATATTTATTGATCACTGGTATGGAAAGGAAATGTGAATTACTGTGTGTTTTTGACTCCATGCATATAGCAAGTCAGTTTAATTTCTCTGACCTAATCAGAGCTAATTTATGCATATGTGGGTCAAAATAAAATTGACCAGTACCCCACCTAATATTAAATGCCTTTGTTTATTTCAGGGTCCTCAAATGAGTGCACATTAAGCCTATATTAAAAATATACACCACTTCTAAGGATGAAACAGGCACTTGTCATTTTAGAGGTCATAGGAAGTCAACTCTAGTGTGGATCCAACAATGGTTTACATTAGAATATAATTATTCAAATTTCATCTACAATAATAATAATAACAATAATAATAGGAAATTGTTATTTTTCCAAAGGGCTGTATAATTAGAATTATTGCATCTGCTTTGGAAGGTCACTTTTTAAGATTTTTTTGCTACTTTTATGAAGACTGAAATTATAAAATAAGTGCATTCACTTATAAATAGTTTCAAACTGCCCTCCAGAATTGTTTTGGAAAACTATTGAATCATATACCATCATTAAGGGATGCTGACGAGTAAGGAAAGGTATTTAATATTAGATTGCTTAGTTTTTATTAACCTTTTAATGACCGAGCAACATTGCCTACATTTTGGTTGTTTTTTAGATTAAAAAATACAATGTCTTGACTATTGATAGTGATTAAACAATGCAGTGTACCACTGGACTGGTGTATTGTATCTGCCCTATTACTAACCTCAGTCAGTTGTTTGTCCTTGGCATGTTTTTCAGCTAAAGTGATGCTGACATAAATAAGGGAGCCAGCTGGCAGCTTGTCCCGATCGTTTGTAGGCCTCAACCATCTTGTCACGTCAAATAGCCCTTAGGCAGTACAGCTTTCTAATCTTGTAACATCATGCATCTGAATTTTAATAAAGGTGAAGACATGGGTTTTAATGAAGGCTGTGTGTTTTCAGTGTTTTTCTTTTTCTTTTCATGTTGATATTTCAGGCTCGGAGAATGTAATGCGTTTGATTCAGGATCAGATAATGGGCGGACACCAAGCTTGGGCAGATGGACTCTCCGCCTGGCTGAGTTTTCAGAAAGATTTGCAGGACTGCAGCATGAAGCCAAGTGACGCCATAAAAGGTCAGAAGAAGAAAAGAAAAGTGGAGGAAGAAGAAGAGGAAGAGATGGGAGGTAAGTCTCTTTATGACAGAGCAAGCCTGGCGCAAACTCCAGCCGAAACATGTTATCCAGGACATGAGACAGGAAGTACAGAAGATGAGGTGTCCATGGTAGCCAACTGTATAGAAGAAAGGACCTCCTGTGAAGCAGATGAATCCACCAGCAGCAATCAGTCACCAGTGTCCTTCAGAGTTTGCTGTCGCTGCAGTGGCATTATAGCCAAGAAGTTCAGCACCCAGGTGAGAGTAGACGCCTCTAGATGAGTTTGCACACAAAGACACTTAAATGCACATGTGTTTTTAAGATAGTAACCCCATTCTCCCAAGAGAATTTTTCAAGATGCACACTTGGCATCAAGTATGTCAGATTATGACAAACCTTTATGTGTTTTTACTGCTTAGGTTTCATTTAGATTATTAGAAGAATACTTGTTCACAAATAACATGTAAACTCAGAGTACTGCACACAATGGAACCCACAAAGAGTTATTTTTCATGATAATGGTTTTATTTCTAATGTGCTTATTGATAGGCTGGTTTATTCATCTATTTTTTTTAGGGACTGCTGATATCCAAAATATACATAATCAAAACACTAAGGCTAAGGTAGTTTACATTCTGCCTATTGATTTAATATAGCACAGTGAAAAGACATGAGAAACATGAGACATGAAAAAATCCTGTAAAGTAAGAATGCTTTCAAAAATAGACATAATAGATTATATTTATCAAAGTGAGTGAACAGAAGAAAAATATAAATCAAATCCATATTTGGTGTGACCACCCTTTGCCTTCACAACGGCATCAATTCGTTTAGGTACACTTGCACACAGTTTTGAAGGAACTCGGCAGGTAGGTTGGCCCAAACGTCTTGGAGAACTAACCACAGTTCTTCTGTGGATTTAGGCAGCCTCAGTTGTTTCTCTCTCTTCATGTAAACCCAGACACTCAATGATGTTGAGATCAGGGCTCTGTGGGGGCCATACCATCACTTCCAGGACTCCTTGTTCTTCTTTACGCTGAAGATAATTCTTAATGACTTTCGCTGTATGTTTGGGGTCGTTGTCATGCTGCAGAATAAATTTGGGGCCAATTAGATGCCTCCCTGATGGTATTGCATGATGGTATTGCATGATGGATAAGTATCGGCCTGTACTTCTCAGCTGATTCCTCAATGGGAGGTGCATTCACAACTGGTTGAGCACTGCCAGGGTTGAAACGAACAGGGTTTTCTCAGCCTGTAGTACAACAACAACTTGTGTGACTTACTGGGTACCTGTGAACTGGCAATGTTATAAGCCAGAGCTGCAGTTTTCCTCCCCACAATGCTATAGCTCATTATAGTGTATAGAAATTAATGGCTTGAGAGTGCACTTTTGGGCTTTGTTTCTCTTTTAGCTGCCTACCACCATTGCATGTTAACCACAGAAGTCAAAGCAGTGAGCTTACTCGATTCCAAAAGTGGGAAGGCTTTTTAAAGAAAAAGCTTTTTTGTGTTGGAAGTCAATAATGCTTTGAGTCTGAACAATGTAATTTGTCTGCTTTTGGTAGACGTGGCTTGATTCATTGTTCCTAAATGTAATAATAGTCAAGTCAAAGCTTGGCATCATATAGCATTTAAGTGAAGTACTTAAGAAAGCTAAATGGATTAAAAAAAAAATATATGTATGTATATGCATGCATGCATGTATAAGTTCTAACTTTAATTATTGATGGATAAAGCCATGCAAAACAATAGAAAAACTAGGCCTAAATGTAAAATCAAATCTTATTTCTCAAAACCCATTCAAATCTTAAAGCACCTTTTTTAATATATATGTATATAAATTGTTTTTATTTATTTTCCATCAAAACGTAAACAGGACATCTGACAGAATCCATAAAATTACAAAAAAATAAATCAGATCAGGTAATGAACTATACATTTGTGTCTCAGAGTTTGCAATACAATACAAATAAAAACGTCAGAATGTGAGATATGGTATAATTAATTCTAGAAATGTCCCTAAACATAACCAGCCACATCTGCCATGGTGTAATATCAGAAGCAGTATTTGCTCTTACTATGATCTTGGAATAAATGTGAATAGCTCTTGCACTAATTTAATGTGAAATACTCTACAAAACATTAATATTTATACAATATAAAATAGGTAACAGTGACATTTGTAATACATGTCTTTGATGTCCGAAACAGGAGATGGTTAGAACCACGGCCTGTTGTCATTTGGTTAAAAATATATATGCAGGTCATAACTATTGCTTGACCTTTGTGTGTCATTAAGACATTAATATATGTGTTCAAATCAAAGACAGGTGTGTGATAATTTATGTAAGTTCATTGTTTATGAGTATTTTGATTGAACAACACAGTTAAAACAATTTCTTAAAGCTGATTTAAAATTTGACACATCCATAGAAATCAATTGTAACTTAAAAAGTCGAGCAAGAAGCAGTAAATGATATAGCTTTTTATTACTGTTAGCTGAAGCGAAGCTGTTATCATTAGCTGTGTTTTAGTCATCAGTTTCTTTGCCCCATGTAAAGCAGCATGTAGTCTTTGCAAAATTACACATGCACAAGGCAAACTAAAAATTCTAGCATGAATAGAAAATAAACCCTAATGTTATATAGCATCATGTCTGATTATCTTCAAAAATCTCTTTGCAAAAATTGAATCTACTAGATTTGTTCAAGTCATGTCAACATTTCAAAGAATAGAACCGTATACAAAATTATAAGAAGCTGAGTTCAAATTAAACATTTTTGCTGTGGGCAAGTTATTTTTATCGATTATTTCCTTCAGTGTAGCCTATATAAATCTTTATTTTTATAGAACCTGAAGAGTGTGTTTCAATTCATTTTTTTTTTCATTTTTTGTAGGAACTAGGAAGAATAATTGGGATGGCCATTACCAGACAGCTTGGCTGGAAAGTAGACCTCAGACACCCAGAACTGGAGGTAAAGTAATAAACAAGGATTCCACAATTGTCTTTGTTACAACAGCTGAAAAGTGTTTCTTCTGAAGAAGATAACATTTGAATGTGCAGTGCTGAATGATATGTACCTTATGTAACTACTCTTCTCGTTTCAGGTCAATGTCCACCTGAGTGACAACCTCTGTGTTCTGGGAATTCCAGTCTTGAGGTTTGCAGAAACTCTACATTAAATGTACGGTTGTTGTTGGGACTATTGACAGGGTTTCTGTAGGAAAAAACACTCCAGGGGGAAATAATGGTCTTATTTTCAGACACGCCATAGAAGCCATTTCCTGCAGTCTGGCGCTCTAAATCGCATCAAATCAGTTACCTAAAATAACATTGTCAGGATATACAATGCTGACTTGAAATCTAATATGATGATGCCAGAAAAGATATATAGTAGTGCAGAGCTATTGTTTAATATCTCTGGGGAGAACTTTTGTAATGTTATAAAGTTTGTAATGTTGGCATGCAATGGGAATTACATAGCATTTGGACTGTTATACCAGAGATTGAATTGGATAGCAGTTTGATCTATTTCAGTTACAGTTTCAGTTACAACCTGCACAGATGAAACAAGTGTTTTCCATTCCTGATTACTAATTGTCATCTATCCCCTAGGTTTCCTTTAGCTCATCGAACGTACATCAAAATAACAGGGCTAAGGTCTACCACAGCTTGGGTGATGGCCTCACTTGCTGGTATCAAGGTATCAAAAATAAACTAAGACTGCTCAAAAAGACATGTAGAGCTTACAAGTGTGTTTACCAGTAAAGACATCTGTTTGGAATGGACGTATATTCCAGAAATCCAGGGTTCGTCATTTTACTGGGCCAGCTTTTACTGTAAGTGCCTTTGCACAATTAATGAGTCGTCATTTTTTTACTGCCTCATTCCCATATTGTCACTTTACCTTCAAATTGGTAAGTCTAACAGTAATACATTTTAAGTATATATGAATAGTGCTGTATAATCACACTGGAGTTTTGAGATATTTCAATATATAGTTTTTACTTAGACAAATTAGTTGTTTCTGTTGATGGCTATTTACTTTTCATTATGAAAACGTCGTTTTGTACAGTCTATACACACTTTTGTGTAGGGAACTGAGATTCTGGTACATTATCTCTATTGTTTTCAGAATCTAAGTAAAACTGCATTTCATAATGGATCAACAACAAAAAAAAAACATGATTTGAACTCTTAACATTTAAAGATCTTGGTTACGTAAGTTGTTTTGAAATCCGCTATTTATCATCATTTTCCTTGAACGTTTGTTTGTTTGTCATTCACAGCCTGGTTGTTTGGTGTTGGATCCAATGTGTGGTGTTGGGACTATACTTTTAGAAGCAGCAAAGGAGTGGCAAGTAAGGCTTTTACAGTTGCATCAAATTACAGCTCATTTTCAATATTTATAAACCAGGCAGCAAGTGTGGATTCTTCTCTATTTGACTGTATTTTTTCCATTTTATTTATTTCATTTTTGTGTAGGTTCTCTGTTACTTTACATGAGTAGTATATCCTGGGGTACACTAATCGGTAGTCCGTGACAGTTCTATAATGTTGCATTAAATGGATATGTTTTTATAATGAATAATTTGGGCTACCAAAGTTTGTAGTAAACCACCATAGTTTACATTTTGGAAGTCCATCAGACTACTGCACATAATTAAGCAATAGAGCCCATTGATGCAGGCTTTAACATTTGATAGATGACGGAGTTGTGTGTCCGCTAGTGACAGGTCTTCAAACGTTAGTTAGAGAGGGCTCTATTAGAAACATAAGAAACATAAGAAAGAAACATAAGAAAGTTTACAAATGAGAGGAGGTCATTCGACCCATCATGCTCGTTTGGTGTCCATTAATAACTGAGTGATCCAAGGATCCTATCCAGTCTAATTTTAAATGTTCCCAAATTTTCAGCTTCAATTGCTATTAGAAAACAATGTATATATATTTATTTTTTAATACATGTAAAAACCTATATTTAATAGGTTGATATTGTGCTATTTTGTCCAGTAACCTTACGCTGAGAAAAATAGTCCCCAATGTAATTCCAACCTTTAAAAAAAAAAAATCCTGTCATGGCTCCTGACCGGTAGTTATGGAGTCCCATCGGTTATGATTAAAATTCCATTCTGGGGGTATTGAGCTTTTTGTGTTTCTGTTATTGATAAACTGTCAGCTGAAAAAATAGATGAATTAGAAAAATACAAATCTCCCTCAAAACCAGCCTTTAGTGTTTGTCTACAAAGTGTGTTGTATCACACAATACAGAGCTGCTTGTTACAGCTCTAAGGGAGATGGAAGCATGTTCACTTCTAAAAATAAAGATAAACCTCTTGAATTACCTCTGAGCTATACAACACTTTTTGTTTGCTCTTATGCTGCTAGTATCATTGATTTGTTTATTCTTTGGCTTAGATTTTCAGTGATAGAAGTATTCTTTCATTTTTGTATACATATATATATATATATATATATATATATATATATATACACACACAGTATGTGTATTAAGATTAGCACTTATCTTAGGAAAGTTATTCTTAAGGAAGACTGATGTGGTAGGATGTCAAGTATATTTTCTATTTCTCTGACACTAAATATTTCCTTGAAATTGCTTTACAAAATGTAGTATTTCTTCTCTGGCTTCGCTCATATTTCTCTTCCCTGTATTTAATTAAATAATGGAACAGAAAGAATAAATGAGAGAAAAGCCTGCAGTTTTAGCTGAGGACAGCTTGTTTATGAAAACATGATGGATTATTTTGGTCTGAAAATTCACCTTTCTCACCTATTAATCTTGTACTCTGAATTGGAAAAATACAGCTACCGAGTTTAATTATGTGAATATATTTTTCGTATTATTTACTCGTACCCCTTCTGTGACTATAGTATATAATCAGTCAAGACTTGGGCAGAATGAAATTACTGTTAACAACTAGACACGTAAAGAAGTGTGTGCTAGTTTTCCTTTTTTTTTTTTTTCTCCCCAGAATGCTTTCTTCCTTGGTTTTGATAATGATGAATTGCAGCTGAAAAGGGTGCAGGAAAATGTACGATTTGCAGATCTCATGAATAGAATTGAATTAATAAAAGCTTCTGTAATGGGTAAGATTTCTGTTTGTGTAACAGATGATACATTTAAATGTAGCCTGTACTATCCTTTCTAAGAATCCCTGTTGCTGTGCAAGTACCAAGTAATATGCGGTGATGGAGGCAGAGTCTCAGTCTATCATGCTGTAGCAATTTCTCTGGAATACAGAATACAGATAGTGTTGTCATGTGGGTGTGGGAATATGTTATTGAGGATAAGCTTTTATGTATAGTTATAAAGACGTATATATTCTTCTATTCAAGGCCACCTATTTTTAGCCCGAATTATCTGAAAACCGTCATGAAAGTGTGAAATTCTAGGGATTGAAGCACATCTTTAAGAGGCATTACATTGCTGTGAATTCTGTGCATTCATTTGAAAAAGGCACAGAATATATTTGTATTAAATTATCCTGTGCTAAGTAAGGGCACAGATAACAGCAATTCTACACTAGACAGCTTAGATTTCCCAATTTGTGTACATGCTTTCATATGGTAATACTGGCAGATAACACACTGTTTCTTCTTTCATAGAGATTCCTCTCCCTTCATCTAGTGTAGATGCTATTGTTTGTGACATTCCATTTGGGAGAAAATATTGCAGCAATACGGATATAAGGGCTGCACTGCCAGCAATTGTGAAAGAAATGGAGAGGTAAGCATTAAGTGTTGACCCTAAAAAAACACATAATTCTGGAGATGTATGTGCTCTAAACCTTTGTATGAAAATATTTGTCCATATAGTTAGTGATACTCTAAAGATCTTAAAGAGTGATGTCACACCAGATTAATTCATTTTTGTATGTGAGTTGACTTAATTAATAAATGCCAATTTAATATCAGACGCCTATGACGAGCGAGGGAAATTATGATTAATGATTTTTAAATAGAAGAAGAAAAAACGACTTTTAATACTTTTAGAGTGCTTCGTACTGAAGGGAATCTGGTGCTGCTGCTCAGTCCGCAGCTGTCTGTGTTCTTGAAGAAGATTTTGGGTCAGGACTGCTGGTTGAATCGGAGGCCTGCTGCTGACAGCTTGGCAGAACGAGTCGAAGTGCAATGCGCAGAAGAGGTTACTGTAAAGGGGGTCACTGAGGAGAAGACCAACCCAAACTGCAGCAGTGCAACATCCCAGCTCTGCCCCTCATTGGTTCTCAATGGCACATACAGATTGAGCCTAGGAGCAACAGATGCACTGATACACAGGTACAAGAAGGTGTCTCTAACGTGAACATTTTTTTGTATCTGCTGTGTTCTTAAATAATAAATAAATTCACACTTTCACTTGGTCTGATTCAATTGTTTATATTTAAGGAAGGATAGACTATTCATGTTTTCAAACACATTCATAGCTTGACATTTAACATTTTCTTACAGCTTATTCCAAAATACATTTCATTCAGTATGAGATTCTTACAAAAATAGTTACAGTCCCATGACAAAATTATTTAATCAGATAATTAACCTTGAAGAACACGGAATGTTATTTTCACACCTCTGCATCACATGACTGTTTGGCCTAAAGGTTAGCTAAATATTAATTTGAGATTGTAAATGCTTTAATGAAAAAAGGAAAGATGTATACAGGAAATAATATACATTTACACTGAAACCGATCGAGTGTAATTTGCCCTTAATTCACTGAACTGGGATAAACATTACACTAAATGGCAGCTGCTTCCCAGTCATTAGATTATCTCCACTAAGTCAGAAACTTTGTTTTTACTAACCCCCTTTTATCCTGTATCCATTTAATTTAGTCTGGCCTGTACACTTGCTTTCTAATCCTCCTCTAATCCCATCATGCTTCAGGCATTGTTTGGTACACTTCCCCTGATATGAACCTTTATGGTCACGCTTGTCAGCACTCTCCCTTCCTCTGCCAGTGGCCCTACAGCACATCAGCCAGCTCTGTGTTTTCCATTGATCTACGTCTACTTTCTTGTGTTTTTCCTCTCACTGTGCATTGAATTCAGTTCAGTCTGTGTTTAACATCAGTCTCTGTGGATGAAAAGCAACTACAACTAGGCCCTTATGCCATCACCCCTGCAAGACTGTTGAATAAAATTTTAAATATTTTACAAACTTGCTTTATTTCAGTTTCCGTGTCAGGACTGTCACTAGAAAGGATTAAGGTGCAGCTTAAATTCAGCTGTATCTTGCATTGTGTACTGTAACTTCTGTTTCTGTTCATAATATTGATACAAACCCAGCAGACAGGAAGCATCTCCTTTGCATGTCAAAGACGGTGACCATTTTATTTATTTAATGTAATTGGGCAAGTTTTTCTTTCACACCTTCCCAATTTGGAATCAATAATTCTTCCTTAGTTATAATGACTTATATCAAATTCACTAAGCATT
The DNA here is from genome assembly GCF_036373705.1 of Amia ocellicauda. Lineage (NCBI taxonomy): Eukaryota > Metazoa > Chordata > Actinopteri > Amiiformes > Amiidae > Amia > Amia ocellicauda. The sequence continues at coordinate 2,829,923 of NC_089872.1, read as the reverse complement.
ACAACTGTGAGTCCACAGAACAAACAGCAGAGCTATTGTGTAGTGAGGAGGACTCATGCAGCTCTCACTGATAACACTACAGCCCCCTGCGCACCAGTAGATAAGTAAGGTTGCTGCTGCATAGTGAGCCAAGGAAACACTGGCTCAAGCACCCCTGGCAGCACTCGGAGGATGACCTGCCAGCCCTGGGTGAATCCTGGAAAGTCAGCTATGATATAACCCAGATTCGAAACAGATTGGTCTGAATTATAGGGCCCAACCCGCACTGACGATAGAACTCCTCAAACTGTCCATCATAAAAAGATAGTTTCTTACCTTTTATTTCCAGTTGAGCCATTCTGGAGCTCCTTTGTTAAAATATGTTAAAATATCAGTGGATCACTTTTTGCTGATATGTATGTTCCATATGAACCCTTTTATTAAATTGTTGGCTTGATTAAACTTGATTCTACTAAGCCATGTTGGTAAGTTGGATGGGGTTAGAAGCAGGTATAACCCAATCCTAAGTGCAGTGTTTCAGGAAACCCATAATTTAGGTGTACTGTTTCAATGACTCTTGTCTGGATTTTTAAATGTGTTTTCTGAAAATTCGCTTTATTTATATTCCTGTAAGGATAGGGTGGTTAAAGTACTTTACTTAATTACTTAGATTAGGGGAGCAATAGTATATTTCTAAAGTAGAAATTGGGATATTTTATGTGACAAACTGAAAACCTCTGCAAGGTACTCTTCAAGTTCATCTACTGTGAAACTGATTCAAAAGACTGGTAATTTTTAACGTGGCAAAAACAAGATTCTGCTCATGTACTTAGTGTGCTATGAAATCACTTGCTTCAATAATGCTTCAAGGCCTATCAATGATTCCTCTGAGCTTAATTATTTCTGTACAACCATAAAGATTTACATTTAAAGCCATGAAATATGTACACTCACCTAAAGGATTATTAGGAACACCTGTTCAATTTCTCATTAATGCAATTATCTAACCAACCAATCACATGGCAGTTGCTTCAATGCATTTAGGGGTGTGGTCCTGGTCAAGACAATCTCCTGAACTCCAAACTGAATGTCTGAATGGGAAAGAAAGGTGATTTAAGCAATTTTGAGCGTGGCAGCCAGACGGGCCGGTCTGAGTATTTCACAATCTGCTCAGTTACTGGGATTTTCACGCACAACCATTTCTAGGGTTTACAAAGAATGGTGTGAAAAGGGAAAAACATCCAGTATGCGGCAGTCCTGTGGGCGAAAATGCCTTGTTGATGCTAGAGGTCAGAGGAGAATGGGCCGACTGATTCAAGCTGATAGAAGAGCAACTTTGACTGAAATAACCACTCGTTACAACCGAGGTATGCAGCAAAGCATTTGTGAAGCCACAACACGTACAACCTTGAGGCGGATGGGCTACAACAGCAGAAGACCCCACCGGGTACCACTCATCTCCACTACAAATAGGAAAAAGAGGCTACAATTTGCACAAGCTCACCAAAATTGGACAGTTGAAGACTGGAAAAATGTTGCCTGGTCTGATGAGTCTCGATTTCTGTTGAGACATTCAGATGGTAGAGTCAGAATTTGGCGTAAACAGAATGAGAACATGGATCCATCATGCCTTGTTACCACTGTGCAGGCTGGTGGTGGTGGTGTAATGGTGTGGGGGATGTTTTCTTGGCACACTTTAGGCCCCTTAGTGCCAATTGGGCATCGTTTAAATGCCACGGCCTACCTGAGCATTGTTTCTGACCATGTCCATCCCTTTATGACCACCATGTACCCATCCTCTGATGGCTACTTCCAGCAGGATAATGCACCATGTCACAAAGGTCGAATCATTTCAAATTGGTTTCTTGAACATGACAATGAGTTCACTGTACTAAACTGGCCCCCACAGTCACTAGATCTCAACCCAATAGAGCATCTTTGGGATGTGGTGGAACGGGAGCTTCGTGCCCTGGATGTGCATCCCACAAATCTCCATCAACTGCAAGATGCTATCCTATCAATATGGGCCAACATTTCTAAAGAATGCTTTCAGCACCTTGTTGAATCAATGCCACGTAGAATTAAGGCAGTTCTGAAGGCGAAAGGGGGTCAAACACAGTATTAGTATGGTGTTCCTAATAATCCTTTAGGTGAGTGTATGTGTAATAAGCACAGTCTTTCACTAATTAAAATAATAAAACATCAAAGGGTATTACCAAGAACTTTTAAAATCCACTTTAGTTTAACATTGCTTTTTGACCCAAATAGTAATTCTGCTATAAACCTAGTGCTTCAGACTAAGTTGTTAGTCATAATATTTCACATCTAGTCAATCAGTACAGCACCCATTCTGTGCAGCCACATTTTATTACATTGTTAGTAAAATTTATTTATTTATTTTATGATTTATCAGCTCCACTACTGTCATGATTCTGATTATTATGAAGTCGCATATTCAGCCCTGTAAAAATGGTTTGTGCCAGTGGAGAAATGTTTAATATCACATATTCCCATTTTATATGAGAGGTAGGACGTTTTCATTCCTTATAGAAAAGAAAATCAATTAGACAGAATTGTATTATTGAACCCTGAGGCTACAATTTGGTAGTAAACAGGTTAGTCTTAGTTTGGTTGTTGAACCTTAAAATAAAATATAAAATGCTGAACAAAAAATAGTGCTTGCTGCTGTTTTACCAATGTAGATGCTATGGGTGAAATCAAAATAGATGTTTGCAATACTGAGGTTCATCACAAGGGGGAGCCAGTGATTCTTGAAAATTTGTTAAAAAATGGCCTACCAATGTTTTTAAAGTTTAGATTTGTTCATGCATTTTGCTCAAAAAACAATTTAGTCTTATGTTAAGTGACTTGAAATTGGTGGATGATTTTCATTAATTGATTCGAGAGACTGCTATCTTGTTTTTTAATTGTTTACTCATCGTTACAGGAAAAAAGTGAACAAGACCTAAGTGACTAAAAATTAAAAAATTAAATGTACTATATAACAGAATTTGTATAACAAGAAGGATGCACACATTTTGTACTCAGTGTTACTTTATTATGTAACAGAACTACTGATTTCACAGTGTACAAAATACTCACAATGTCACAGATCAGATTAATTATCTTTTATTTAAATATTTCTTTAAGAAAAACAACCACTCTAAGGCTTTTGGAATCTGTGAGGTAACATTTTATCACAGGAACAAAAACAGCTCCATAGGATCAGAGTTCAGGAAAATATAGGTTTCACTTTTTTGTGAGGATTTGATATAAGGTATAACTGACAGGAGAGGTTTACACTCATTATTTAAAATGATTTGGCATGGCTTAAATAGATCATTTGTGCCAGAAAGCACTCAAGTTCACTATGCTTTCTCGCTAGACAAACTGCTCTCTCTGTTGTTGGTAGGTGAGGAAACTCTTCTGCATTTGAAACCTGCCCAGAAACAAATATTGTAGTAGCTTACCATTATATTTTTTGTGAAAACTGTAGTTGTACCATCTAGTTCTATACTACACAATGCTATTAACACCATAGAATATATTAAAATAGGCTTCATACAATAATAGTGTCACCATGATAGTTTTAAACCTGTGGTCAACACAGCTTTTGGTGTAACTCTTTCAGTCAAGTAATACAATTTACTTAAGTTTTTAAAATAGTTATTCCTACTATTTTTCTCCTGCCTGGAAACTAACAATATAAACTAGACAAAAACACAGTTTTACACTATTTCCAGTTACTCTATAAAATAATTTCAGCCTATTCAATTTAATTGATGCATTTTACATTGTTCTTTCTGACTGGAGCCAAACAATAATACAAATGTGTTGATGGCATTTTTCAGGTTTTTCACTTCTAAGTTAAACCTATTATGCTTAATTTGTGAAAGCTTTTGGAAAGCTGTTATCCTCTGTTATCAAGACTGGTCTGCATAGAGTTTTGGGTCGGCTCAGTTGTCTTCATCAAGAGATAGAAAAACAGTTGTCCATTAGAGAATGCCACATTTCGCTAGAAGTTCAGAATCCAACACAGTAATTAACTTAATTCATGCATGAATCCATCCTGTAATCTGGGAAAGTTTGAGGGGTGGTCACAGTTTGTCTCTGTTAGCTGCATAATTCACTGTTTTTTAAGTACACCATAATGTAACTGCTGTAGCAAGGACCACTTGGGTATGAAAACAGATGTAACAGTCTACACAACGTTTTAAAGCACATTTTTTGTTGGTTTGGATTGTTTTGATCTTTTTTTTTTGTCTACGTTTTGTATTAACACAATTACATACCAAAGCCTCAAGACTGAAGACTCCCTCCTGAAGAAAAAAAAGAAAATACCATACAACGTCACATGTAGCACTAGTTTAGAGATGAACTGTAAAGCCCAAAGAACAGTGCTTGTGGTCAGAACTCACACTGATGAGTCTCTGATAGTCTTTGTCTGTATAGCCTTCGTTCTGCTGATAAAAGGATAGGTGGTACACAGGCAGCCAGACGCCACTGTCAGACCCAGACTACACCAGGCGCAGAATATGGACCAGCTGTACCCATGCTCCACATCGCTGGGAAGACCGTATATGAATGGTGGGTTTCTGGAAAGGTCATACGAGATGCTGGCTGCATAGGTGCACAGAGAGATAGTACAGAAAATACCTGTGAAGACAAAGTAGAATAAAGGGGCATTGTCATTTCTTGTATTGCTGTTTTTCACATTGAAAACATTGGAATCTTTAATTAAAGTTGAATATTGTCACTTTGCTATTATATGTTTTTGGAACCGAGTATTGTCTTGCACTTTACATTAGGTTTACTGTCACACAGGTGACTTTGGTTTTTCGATACCTATCTGGCTTAACTGGGAATCAATGTGCAGGGTAGCTATAATATAATATGGATTTCTGCTCATGAGGATATGTAAAGCATCAGGTCCATACCACATCTCTCTCTGTCCATGCTCACAAATGCAATGTGACATGCCATATCTGCCACTATATGGAATATAATCATGTCTCAGATCTGCATTTTCAAAACTCATTGTGGCTCAGTTCGTAGTTGGGATGAAGCATAGATAAAAGTGTCTACCAAATAAATAAATCAATGTTGATGTTTTATAGTAATGCTTATCTACCTGGTGGTGATTGTCCTTTATTGCTACTTTAATACTTAAGCTTCCGTAAGAAAAATCAGATGCACCATTAGATATTAGTCTCAGAGGTGGTTTTGAGACTCCAAACCACCTTGTTATTAATAAACTGCACAAACCCTGAAATGGGGAGCGTCTGTCAGAGAGAGGTGAGTGTAGGGGGCTGCTGTGTGTGTCTGATCCCGAGGGCTGAGCTGGGGAGACCTACCTGCCATTAAGAAGAGCAGGCCTGAGACGTGCTGGGTTAGGCTCTCCTCCCAGAAGAAGCTGACAGTGGCCACAATGCAGCCACACAGCAGCACTGCCGCTGCCATGCCCAGGAACCCTGCTGTGATCCTGCGCAGGTCTGAGGGCACAGAGCAACGCTCACTACAAATATCCAGCAACACACCACACCCAGACACCTCCGCAGGAGAAAGTAACAATTCCACCTTTAGGACAAGCCCACCTTCAGAGGCCTCTTTAGAAGCTAAAACATCTGATTCTAAAGGATAACCATTTACTGATGTTCAATATCAGTAACATAGATTTAACTCTCTATATTACTGGTATCAGGAAATATACATTTACTGTCAGCTGTCTGTATTTAAGAAGCAGAAGTAAATCTTGAATAACCTTGAATCAAGTCTTAAAACTTGTTTTAAACCCTCTGTGGCTTTATGCCCATTAGCCAATCAATATTTAGCTTCTCACTTTGCAGTTACATTGTTTGTTTTTAATTGTTTTATACATTGTTGTAAATATTGTTCTAATGTATTAAATTAGTGGTGTTTTGGGAATATTAAAAAAATGGTATATAAAGAGGCAGGGAAGCCACAGAGCACTTTAAGAATTGATCATAGCAATAATGCTGCATATACGTCTCAGAGTCAGAACATCTGTGACAATCTTTCTGTGGTTCTCTTGTTCACCTGAAGCTGGATGGCTCTGGATGGCTCCCACGACCAGGAGTTCCCAAGTTATGGACCTTGAATTCTACAATATTTCTCATCCAGCCTGAAAACTTAACTACTCCACATAACTGATTACTTAATGTAACATTATGATAATCTTTCCAATATCTTTAGCAATTACGATTTAATAAGACCTTATACAATCTGCAGGATCTGGACCTACAAGAGCATATTTTGTGCACCTCCTCCAGTGATATGAAAAACATTCTTAAAAAGAAAGGGTTATATTAGTGATTCAACTTTATTCAACTAAATATTATATTGATTATTTTGTTCAATACTTATAATAAATGAGATGCAGATTATTTTTTTGTATCTGTTGCCATTAATAAAAATGTATTATTTAAAAAAAGGATTTGACAACAAAATCTAAATGCCTTGTTTAGAGCATCTCAAGACTGCTGTGCAAAAAACGAATCACCCTCACAGCACTAGGAAAGGCAAAATATTATAATGCCCAAAATGCATCGTAATCATAACAGGAAGCCCTGTTTTCAATCAGCAATAGGCGTTGCAAGAGAACGCAGTCACTGAAATCCCTATTTTGTTAAGCACATAATGAGAGAACAGTTTGGGCAGTTTAACCGTTTAGCTGACACAAACACGAATAAAAAGAACGATAGCAATAGTGGGTGGAAATACGCCTTTGTTTTCTCCCATAGTACAATACAACACCTGAAGTTACGTAGTAAATATATGTTAAAACTGATTAGTTAAAACTGATATAAAAGTAATTATGACAAAAATAGAACTTGCCGAGTAAAATCTTCCTCCAAAACATTGACCTTGAATTGAACTCAACTCGTTCTTACATAGTAAACAAGATGATGTGCTGTTGATTGCTTTTTTAAGTAATTCCAGAATTTTAAGCTTTTGTTTTTAGCTTTGTTTCATGCAGTGTATTGTTGCTTGTTCAACTTCCACCATTTTGAAAATCTAGCGAATACTCAACTAATGTTTTATACACTCGACTAATTGTATTATTTGATTATTCGAATACCTCAAATAATCATGGCAGCACTAGGCTGTATATAATTTCTCTAGGTGTAAGATTATTCATTTCCATAACTAAATTACTGATCTTTAATATACTTACTTAATTTGGCATATGATCTTTAAATGTCACTTTTTAATAACTGAATCTCGTATAAATGCACTGAAAGTTCTATTACACCTCTTTTTCCTGAAATAATCTCCCATTAAAGTGTACTCAAAAAATGCATGTCTCCATATGTCTCATAGTATATTGATGTACAAATAGTTTATATTTTGTTTTTAAAATATGTTTTGCAAAACAGAAGGAGGATAATGCTTTATGTATTCTGTATGTACTGTAGTTAAAGTTTAACCCAGAGAAGCACACAATTTTAAACTTGCTTGCCATCAATATAAATTCAAGACAATACATTTACTATGTACATACTTTATACCATTATACTGATAAATATATTTCAATTTGATCACTACATTCAAATAGATCTTTAATACTATATTTGATCTGTTCTCTATGCACTATTTTTCTTCTTCCACTGTTCTACTTCTTTGAATATCTTCAAAATATCTTACCACAGCACATACTAATTTCTCCATTGATTTTCTCCTCTTTAATGAGTGTTAAATTACTTTTAAATGGTTTTAATTAAGGCAAGGCAGTGTAGGTTTTAGGGTATATATGAGAGTTGGGAGCATCGTTTTTTATATAAAGAAATATTAGTTGCTGCATGGCTAGGTCCCAAGGTTTTAATTGTGAAATTTGTACCCTGGGTTTTTATCACATTATCTTATTCTTTTAATTCACTTTGTTTTAGATTTATTATTTTCATTTTATTAAAAATATTTAAGTATATAATGGAGGGTTTACTTTCATGTTTTTAGTGTGATTGTAATATGCAGGTCCCATTTTAATAGCTGTGCACTTTATTTAATACAAAAGGCAATTTGTTACCCCACATACTACATCCTGGTTACCAAAGGAGGTGGCAGTGGTTATGTTATTTAATAAACCACACAGGATTCAGGTTTAGGTTTCTTCCTATCTTGGTCATGTTTTTTTACATACCTAAATGTATCTGTATCTGCTGATGTGGTCTGTACATCATTAAAGTAAAATGGAACTGCCTTTTTTGCAGAAAATAAATTAATAAACAACTCTTTTGAAATTGATTTTTTAATATAATTTTAATTAAGTATATTGCTGTAAATTTAATCATTTTTATGAAGCACTCCAGTAAAGGATAACAATTTGTTTAATTTAACTTTAAGTGTGTCCTCATTAATCAAAGTTTGCTACGCTTACTGAGTAATCACTTAACCTGTAAATTAAATATAAGAGATGAGAAATCCTTAAACCTTGATTCAGCTCACTGGCTGTGAAATTACCAGTGTGTCCAGGTTAATCGATATCTTATCTCTTCAGATCATGTGCCTATTTTAATTCGCTGGAGCTAGCAATTTATATATATATATATATATATATATATATATATATATATATATACACTCACCTAAAGGATTATTAGGAACACCATACTAATACTGTGTTTGACCCCCTTTCACCTTCAGAACTGCCTTAATTCTACGTGGCATTGATTCAACAAGGCGCTGAAAGCATTCTTTAGAAATGTTGGCCCATATTGATAGGATAGCATCTTGCAGTTGATGGAGATTTGTGGGATGCACATCCAGGGCACGAAGCTCCCGTTCCACCACATCCCAAAGATGCTCTATTGGGTTGAGATCTGGTGACTGTGGGGGCCAGTTTAGTACAGTGAACTCATTGTCATGTTCAAGAAACCAATTTGAAATGATTCGACCTTTGTGACATGGTGCATTATCCTGCTGGAAGTAGCCATCAGAGGATGGGTACATGGTGGTCATAAAGGGATGGACATGGTCAGAAACAATGCTCAGGTAGGCCGTGGCATTTAAACGATGCCCAATTGGCACTAAGGGGCCTAAAGTGTGCCAAGAAAACATCCCCCACACCATTACACCACCACCACCAGCCTGCACAGTGGTAACAAGGCATGATGGATCCATGTTCTCATTCTGTTTACGCCAAATTCTGACTCTACCATCTGAATGTCTCAACAGAAATTAGAGACTCATCAGACCAGGCAACATTTTTCCAGTCTTCAACTGTCCAATTTTGGTGAGCTTGTGCAAATTGTAGCCTCTTTTTCCTATTTGTAGTGGAGATGAGTGGTACCCGGTGGGGTCTTCTGCTGTTGTAGCCCATCTGCCTCAAGGTTGTACGTGTTGTGGCTTCACAAATGCTTTGCTGCATACCTCGGTTGTAACGAGTGGTTATTTCAGTCAAAGTTGCTCTTCTATCAGCTTGAATCAGTCGGCCCATTCTCCTCTGACCTCTAGCATCAACAAGGCAATTTTGCCCACAGGACTGCCGCATACTGGATGTTTTTCCCTTTTCACACCATTCTTTGTAAACCCTAGAAATGGTTGTGCGTGAAAATCCCAGTAACTGAGCAGATTGTGAAATACTCAGACCGGCCCGTCTGGCACCAACAACCATGCCACGCTCAAAATTGCTTAAATCACCTTTCTTTCCCATTCAGACATTCAGTTTGGAGTTCAGGAGATTGTCTTGACCAGGACCACACCCCTAAATGCATTGAAGCAACTGCCATGTGATTGGTTGGTTAGATAATTGCATTAATGAGAAACTGAACAGGTGTTCCTAATAATCCTTTAGGTGAGTGTATATATATATATAAACTGCTTTCCAATTTGTGAGAAATAAAAAAAGTATATATAGAAATTCAACATATTCCTAATATATATATATATATATATATATATATATACACTGAAAAAAATAATTTATTAGGTCTTATTTTATACATGGTTGGTGTAAATTCTACATAAAAACAATTGGTTCTCTTTTGTACTTGGTAATATTGGGTGTAGTTCACACTTTAACCTCATAAATAAGATTTGTAATTATGCTTCAGAAGATTTTTAAAATATTACATGTAATTTCGCAATAAAATTGTACTAAGCAGAAACTCATGGAAAGCCGGGAGTTTAGCTTTGGCGCCTGGCATCGGACGGAGTTAAAGTTCGTTTTTCGTCGAATGTGCCAGAGACACGGGCGCCGACTCTTCACGCACGACAAAACCTTCTGCTGTGCCCTGGATTTATGAATAAGATTTTTTTTTTTTTTTTTACCACAATCGACTTATACTGTAATAGAATTGTGTTGTCAATATAATGTTCGAGTAGAACTCTCTGACATAACTCGGGTTAGATTATTATATTTAACTTAAATAGCAATGCTACCTGCGTTAGCCATTAGAACTGGCAGTTAACAAGTTGTTTTTAGCCAAACCTCGGAGGTAATTTTGCTATAACTGAGCGTGAAATAAGATCTGGGATCAGAGTTAGTCATTTATATGGATTTTATTATTTGTTTGTTTTAGTCCAGTTACAAACATTTTACGATAAAAACTGAGATGTTTCAGATTGTTGTTAGCATCATTTGGAAGGTTGTTTTCATATTCTCTATGATGGCGGAGGAATTCAGAAGAATCACGGCAGTTCCTCTCACGCAAACCTTTATGAGGAAACTTGACGGTTAGGGTTAACATTTCCCAGGCTATTCTTTTGAAAAATTAATCTTTGGTATCAAATGCCATTGTTTAATTTGTGGCTGAAATGATCTAGGTCTTTGGTGATGGGTTTACTGGGACCATAGTCTGAAACACATTGAGGACTTCAACTGTGACTGCCCATTCTAACATAATTTTTAAATGATTGCAGTGTGTGAGGCATTTTTTTTCTGATGTCACCAATAACTTCAATAAAAAAGTTGACAAGATACATACTGTTCAATGTGAGTGATTTAAACATTGTTGATGGGGTTAAATGTTATGCATCTTACAATGTATAATCAATCATTTATACTGAAATAATTTAGTTTAAAATTGACAATTGGGAGTTAATTGTTATTTAATTCATTGATTTTTATACGTATTTTTGTATTTTACAATCAAGTCAAATTTACTAAGAAACTATGAAAAATTAAGTAAACCTTACCTGATATACTTTGTGAATATTATTTGCGAAAACTCAGTAAATATTACTTAGTTTATGTGGCTAAATTTAAACACAGTACATGTTTTGGGGGGTAAATCTTAGACATAATTTTTTTTCAGTGTATGAAGATAAATATACTTGACAAGGATAACTCATTTTTGTATTATTATTATTAATACATTCTTGAATATAAAGGCACTGATTAGCAAAGGATATAGAGGATTTTTTTTTTTTTACACACCAAGTAATTAATTAATAATTAAGGAATCCCAAATGCCATTCTTAAATGTATAGATAAAACAATCCAAATACCAAAGCATCTTGACAGCAGATGCCCTTATGTGTAAAGTACTCGGTACTCGGAAGGACCCGGTACTGTTTTTCTTAATAACAGAATCTGCGTGTAGCATTCAAAAAACAATTAATTAAACTTTGAATAGAGAGGATATTGATGCATTATTTTCTGTTATATCTTATTGTAGCCAAATAATTTTCTTTAAAGGAGTCCAAATGTTTCCCCAAACTCCAAATAATTTCATCAATTTCCTTCTGTCTTACAAACTAAAGCAAAATGTGTTCCCACAAATATACATTTTTAATTGGACTTTGTTATTTGTGCAAATCTAACTGTACCCAGGTCAAAATAAAAGTGTCTGGAACTGTTTTGATTTTGTTAGAATTTAAACCTAATTGTCTTGTACAAACCAGTTTTGCAAACAATTCAAATCTTTAAGTAGAATATTAATTGAGCAGCAGTTTAACTTTTATAAATAATGATATAGTCGTTGTATCAATTAATCGTGTTCTTCTTAAATTTTAGTGAAAAGCCATTTATCCACTAAGGATATTTGTGGAACTTCTTGTCTCTAGGTAAACATGTTATCTCGCAAATGTTATATTTTTTCATCTTTATGTGGGGGAGTCTTCACCACTGTAAAACACAAACCTCATTAGGACAGCCAGTAAAGTTTCCACGCAAAACATATTGATTATTTAAAATTCCATTGTCTACAACAATCCATTAACAGGAGGAAAGTTTAAGCCACCAACATTTTTCCACTGTTACAACAATACTAATTTCATTTTAGAATGGTTGCATAGCTATTTTGCAAATACTGGCATTATGGAGTTTCTCTATATAGAACATGGCCCGTTTCTCATCAGCAACTTTCATATGTAACCCACTCCCTGGGCAAAGGGGAGGTTAGCCAATATATTTCTTCACCTTTTCCCATGTAGGCCCATATATTCTCGATAACAGAACATATTTACAAAATATTTAATTGAGTTGTGCCTTTGATGCTTCAAACGTGTAAATAGGATTAATTCAAAGTAATGGTCTGCTTAATTGTATGATGGTGTAACAAAACATCTCGACAGCAGGCACCCCTTCACGTTAAGTACTTGAGGGAAGGACCCACTCAGCCAACCGAAGAGATATTATATGAGCATCCCTGAATGCACCGAAGCTCAAATGGAAATGAAACTAAGAATAATTTAAACAAATCAGGCATAGCACCAATTAAAAATCCTACTGCTTTCAGTCGTTTGTTCCTGGAAATTGTCATGTTGTAACCATTTTCATAATATATACATAGTTTATATAATCCAAAATTAATCTGTTTAATGCATGGATAAATAACATAAATTTAAATTATGAGTGTAAAAAAACATTTAGCTGGAAAGTACAAGTTGTATTTGTCTACAGGGACGTGCAGAGAGGGGGGGAGGGGGCAGGGGGGCGCAAGCCCTGCCCCTTTGTTCCGCAGTGCCCTTGATCTAATTGTACCCCCTACCCCACTCACCAATCCGTCTGCACCCCACCCCTCCCCCTGACAATCCGTTCACACCCCCCCCTGCTCCCTGGCGGGTGTGTTAGTGACTGAAATGGGGGCCCTTTTTTCTTTTTGACCACTGCCCCCCACAATATCTCTGCACGTCCCTGCTTGTGTATATACTTATATAAATAGCAAGATTAAAATGTACTTACGCAAAAGATGCCACTCATCCTGCTGAATAGTTTTTGTCAAATTAAATGGGATGTTTCTGAGTCGAATGGGCTGTGAAAAATGGTACTTCACAGACGTACATCTCTGTGCAATTCCTATGGAAAAATTAAGACTGTTACTAAACAGAACAAGAAAATGAGCAAGTATAAGGAGAGAAACAACAGTGGGAGCGAATTGCATTTGCTTAACAGCAGTACTAATTTAATATATGTGGATAAGTGATATATGAAAAGGCCACAAGATGGCATATATTTCACACTTATAAACAAAAAGGAAGGAAAATAATTAAGGCCCAAAGAAATGTATTATGATAATTGCAGATGAGTTGGCATGTTTTTTGCAAAACACTTCAAACAAGAAATAGGAATATTTAATAAAAAAAATGGGAAGAGACATTTTGTTATTAGCTATATTCAATTATTTTGTGCAGGCAATCTCAGTATGACAGTAATAAACCCAGGCAGGGCAAGGCCATATTTTGCCGTGACTACCACTCTGGACATATCTTAAAGATGCTGGCGTTTCGATTATTTCTTTACTTGATCCTGCCTGACAGTAGCATTTCAATCAGGAGTTGAACCTTCTAGAAAAGAATTGAAAGTCAAGCTCAACCCGCATTAGCTTCTAAGCTCAGACAGGTTATCACATCACACTATCACAATCTACCATTTAAACTGTCAGTGCAGTAGGCTGTAACATTAACATTAGGCAGATGATAAAGCCTATCAAATAATTACTATATGTTAAAAAATAACAGCTATACAAGGATGTCCTTCATGCATACAAGAGAATATAGCCCATGAAATTCGGATTCCAATAACAATTTTCAAGGAGAACATGGGGTCATAAAATATATCATGATAATCAAAAAGTCAGGATAGGAACAGAATAAATAAAGGGGTGGGGGGACAATCACAAAGTGATTTTAAAGCTTTATATATAATCAAATCACTGCATTTCTACTTTTAAATGGTTAGAAAGTGGATGTGCCTGATGCATTTTATATAATCATATTGAAACGAGTTTTTCTAAGTTTGCAAACAAATTCTTAGGTTGCCTGGTGTGCATCATCCCATTTAAGGGAGCTTCCAAATAAGAAAGAAAGACTGTTACAAGTAGCATATTGTAGCCTATAAGCAATAGCATTTTGCAGTTTGCATTCCATTAATAGTGGAACTGATTTTCAGAAAACCACTTTCCAAAAATGTAAGAATTCTCTATGTGATGACAACCCGCGGTTTTGCAAATCACTTTAGTTTCTACAGCTATTATGCCTTTTTTGAACAGAGTGTAACATTTTAAACCTGAGGAGGTTTCAGTGAGATGAGTGTTAGCTGTATATGGTATATATTTGAACTGCCATATCTGCAAGGAGCAGGGAGAGCAGACTACTGCTCTCAGGCAGCAGTAAGATTTTGAGGGCTTGGCTAATAATAATGAAATGTGCTGGAATTATTTTTTCATAGTGGACAAGTATGCCTATTATTTATGAGTTTATGAATATTGTGAAAAATGTATATAAATTAAATGTATATTGTTATTATTTTACCTAAAACCTATGTTAAGAAGGAAGAAGCTGCTGTTTTGTTTGTTTTTCTGTAAACCTTACTTTTACTAACTACCAGAGTGCACATCATTGAAATTAATAGTAAATATATATATACATTTAATTTATATACATTTTTCACAATATTTATAAACTCATAAATAATAGGCATACTTGTCCACTATGAAAAAATAATTCCAGCACATTTCATTATATATATATATATATATATATATATATATATATATATATCCCTGTGGAAATTAATGGCTTAGGTGGAATTGTTTGCAAATTCTTAAATACAAATTAATTACATAATTGAATGCATTATTGTTCTAATAAATCCATCGAGACAGATAATTACGATATGCTATTAAAAAAAAAATCTAAATGATTTAACACGTGTAACATATTCTGGTTGAAATCCCATATTGTTTTCATGTTTCTATAGGCTATATATAAAAACAAACAAACGAACAAATTTAATTGATAGATAGATAAAACGATTAGGTCTCTAGATACCTAGCTCAGAGTTGCCCTAACTCCAGGCTGTAGCACATTACATTTAAATGTGTTTGGCTTCAGTATATAAGTGGTAAAGCGACTGATTGCTTATGAATTCTCATAGTCTCTTTAATCCTTTACAATACGTTGTCATATCTTAACGCACAATAATAGTGATTAGAGAGGTTGTGGCTGTAATTACTAATTGTAGCCTACTCTACAACTCTACGCCTGCTACTTTATGGCTACTCTTGCCTCTTTTCATTTACCAGTATTTACAGTAATTAAAGTGACTGACAACAGACGGATTGGCATATTGTAAATGGGTCATTTTAAACTTTGTACTTTTTTGTTTCTCTGGGCTGTTCGGTTTTTCTGTGTGGCAATCGCAAATACAAATACTGTAGTCTGAGCTTCTCCCCCCATGAATATCAAATCCACTTTCTAGGTTTTAGCCTTGAAGGTCTGTTTTGAATAAGTGCTCCTTATCTATACACAAAACCTCAATTTAGACTGCTGAGGTAGTTATTTTCCTTGGTAAAATGTATCAATAGCATTAATACATTCAACTCAAATCTACTTCAGCTGTAAACGGGAATAATTTAAATTACTGTAGCATCATCAGTCAATAAGGTATTCCTGGAAATTACTCTCCAGGCTTTACAATGAATGTAGTCCATAAATAAACGTTAGTCTTATTTTAACATAACTGGTATCCTGCTGAATACACAGGGAATAAAGTCATCGTGTTATAACGGTATACAATGAACGAGAGTACAGAAATGGTAGTGGTGCACATGGGCATTATTGGATACATCGCTTTTTAATTACTCTCATTACACTGTCCGCTGTATAAATCTGCGGAACTCCATTCAAGTATCTTATTGTTATGTTTTGCATTCCCGGAAAGTTAGTTTAAACAAATTAAGTAAAATAATTTGATTAGTGTTATAAGCAATCTACTTTACTGTGCGTTTGGTCTCTTTTTTATTTGATTGTGTATTATGTAATTGTATTTTATTTCTATTCTGAATGTATGCTAGCCTATATTTCAGGAACCTGAATTGCTGACCTTCCCTTATGTGCTTCTCCTGGTGTAGAAAGCGGATGCCTCCACAGCAGACCGCGTCGAATTTCAAGGAGAAACATTAGCCTATCCTATGTGTCTCCACGGGGCTAAAGCAATGCTCTTACCCTTTGAGATCAGATTATCAATATCCTGGTCGATGCCGAGATAGTAGCATTTCCTCCAGATTCCAGAATAGGTAGAGAACAAGGGCCGGCCGCATTCGGATTCCAGAACTCCAAGTCCTAAAATCGACCTCCAGTTCTCCAGGAGGTCCTCTTCCCTGTTCCCGACAGGAATCGGATTCAGGAGTCCCATATTCCGCTTTGAGTTGCTACTGTCCATCAGAGGCAGGTGGTAAATGGGCATCACCCTGCTTTTCTGGTCATTGGATTCGGTGCCGCGCTGCTCGCAGTTCTCTTTGTGCCTCCTGGTGTCCGTCTCATACCAGTGGTCAGTGAAGATAGCGGTGACCAGCAACATCAACGAGAAGAGGCTCATGGACACGCTGATGGCAGTTATGAGAGCCTGTTTCTCCATATTTCACTCATTAGTGCTGTTTTTGGCGCTCAGTGAGTCAAGAGGGGGCAGCAGGACGTCTCTTTCAGCAACATTCACTCCAACATCTCAGCATCCCTATACCCGGCGAATGCAATACTCCCTAAATACACTCAAATGATGTGATTGGCTTTGTCATTTGCCCAGGACTGCCTGCGTGGTGCCAAATTGGTTGAGCAACGCAGGTTGATGTGAATCCCAGACTGATGCATCTATGTCGTTGAAAAAGTCAGCACAACCCGGTAAAGGCTTCTGTTTTTGCGGGTTTCTTTCGCTCCGACAGAGGGATGCTGATGGCACATCGATTGCAGCTGTAGTGCTTGTTTTTCGGCTCGTCTGTCTGTATGTCTGTCGGATGTTTCTGTGCCTTCTGGATGAATAGGGTCCAGCCGCACACAGCGCGCAGTCTGTCTTGCCCTTTCAGGACCACAGAGAGCGCTGGATGTGTTGTTTGAGACGAGGAGGGGACGACAATACTTTCTCCATATTCGCCGACCAAGTCAACTGAAGTCTCTATAGGCTAGTTCAATGCTCAAGTCTGCTCTGTTTTCAAAATATGCAGGTGTAGAATGGTGAATTTCTATAGGTCCCGCCCCCCAATTTGTCGTTTTCTGCGTTTCCCACCTGACATTATCCACCATTATTGGGACACGCTGATTTGAGTTTGTTTGCCCGATTTCCACATGGTCCTGTCATGTCAACTGTATTAATAAACTACAAACTTTTTTACACGTTTTAACTGATACCTTTCAAACATGCCAATTAAATCTGCAGTTGCGGATCTAAACGACCTTTGAAGAATAGTCTACAGTTTTCTGGTTTTGTTTGTTTTTTGTGGATGCAATCAAATCAAATGAAAACCAGTTTTCATCATGACATGACACTTCTCCCTCTTCATGCTGTCTCGTTTTGTATTGTCAGTAAATTAGCATAGAGGCGCATAGGCCTGTATTTCAGCTATATTTCACAGGTACCATTAACAACTAAACACGTTTTTGTTTAAAAACATTTGATTCAGACAAAATAAAAAAGTAGATGGAAATATTGCTTAGTTATCAATGTGCATTTGATGTATTTATTTACATTGTCACTACAATAAAGTTTAAACTATAAAATAGATATTATAAAATATTCGAGAAGCCTGATGTTTTTATTCCTAAACAAATATGTCTATGCTGAATGTAAAAACAATGTAGGTGTTATTTATTTGTTTGTATGTGTGTGTGTGTGTGTGTGTGTGTGTGTGTGTGTGTGTGTGTGTGTGTGTGTGTGTTGTTTTTTGTTTGTATTCTTGTTTTGCTTGAGAAGAAGAAACTATGATATTTAAACCTGTGGACTAGGCCACTTTAAACACGCACAAAACGCATGCCTGGGGAAAATATGATTATCTTGCACAGTTTTTAATGTGAAAACGAATATTTAAATATTATACTGGATAATCGTTTTGTCCCACGCAGATTTATTTTTAAATAATCGGTTTATATTTCAAGCAACTTCGGTTACAATCTGATTGAACCTGTACTTGAATAGTACACTGGACTCACTGGACACCCAAAATATGTGATGGTGTGAGTGCATTGTGTGTAGACAGCGTTGCATGGATATATATAAGTCTTATGTAACATCATCAGAGCAGGTAAAATAAATC
The DNA here is from genome assembly GCF_036373705.1 of Amia ocellicauda. Classification (NCBI taxonomy): domain Eukaryota; kingdom Metazoa; phylum Chordata; class Actinopteri; order Amiiformes; family Amiidae; genus Amia; species Amia ocellicauda. Next base: position 2,811,459 of record NC_089872.1, on the reverse strand, counting down.
TCTAGTGATGTGTTTGCTCAGCTACATTATTCCACTGTGCCTGGAGACAGTACAACACTTCTTAAGGACTGTATAGGATTCAATGATGCACCATAAAATATGCTGATCCCTGAAACTGGAATCCTATCCTTAGAGGATTAGGTTGTGAAGATGAGGGGAGGAAGAGCCAGATAATGACAACTGGACTAACTATTGCTTCGTACGGATAACTTTTCCTATCTTTTTTGAGATCTATCTGCATAATACAGCTGTTAGAAATGATCCGTTACTCGGCGCTTTATGTCTGCAGTTAGGATGCTACTGTTTGATGGTGGAATTCAAAAATAGGTTAAAGTGAATACAACTTATTTGATATATTATTTTTGCCGAAGTAAATAATCTTGCAATAAAAACGATACATTTACAAAATGTACGTGTTCTGTTGTTGCTGCCGTAATAATCACTTTGCAATTGTAAAACGTGTGTCATACAATATTTGTTATATAAACCTTCAATGTAATGTAATAATTTATTTGGTGAAATTGATCAGGAAGATACGACACTAAAAACACAGTGACACTGGTGCTTAATGGCAGTGAAAACGGATACGTTTGTGTGTGTGTGTGTGTGTGTGTGTGTGTGTGTGTTTGTTCCTGGGCATAAATTATTATTAGATACAATTAGCCTGGCTTTCGGTCGTGATAAACGGATCCCTTTCTGAACATTGAAAGCAATGATCTGTGATATAAATGTCCCTGGCGGGGGCGGGGGATATGAGCAGTTTTTGACATTGCCGTGCAGTGTTAGTGGTATCAAAACAGATTGGTCTCGTAATATTTTAAAATTTAAATCGATCTAACCACTAGGCCACTGGTTGTAAGAGGGCATCCAGCATCCACAGGTGGCATCTGTTTGGTGTCAGTTGTAACACAATGGACCTCATACACAAAAACCTATTTTTGAACCTATAATTGGACAGTTGAAGACTGGAAAAATGTTGCCTGGTCTGATGAGTCTTGATTTCTGTTGAGACATTCAGATGCTAGAGTCAGAATTTGGCGTAAACAGAATGAGAACATGGATCCATCATGCCTTGTTACCACTGTGCAGGCTGGTGGTGGTGGTGTAATGGTGTGGGGGATGTTTTCTTGGCACACTTTAGGCCCCTTAGTGCCAATTGGGCATCGTTTAAATGCCACGGCCTACCTTAGCATTGTTTCTGACCATGTCCATCCCTTTGTGACCACCATGTACCCATCCTCTGATGGCTACTTCCAGCAGGATAATGCACCATGTCACAAAGGTCGAATCATTTCAAATTGGTTTCTTGAACATGACAATGAGTTCACTGTACTAAACTGGCCCCCACAGTCACCAGATCTCAACCCAATAGAGCATCTTTGGGATGTGGTGGAACGGGAGCTTCGTGCCCTGGATGTGCATCCCACAAATCTCCATCAACTGCAAGATGCTATCCTATCAATATGGGCCATCATTTCTAAAGAATGCTTTCAGCACCTTGTTGAATCAATGCCACATAGAATTAAGGCAGTTCTGAAGGCGAAAGGGGGTCAAACACAGTATTAGTATGGTGTTCCTAATAATCCTTTAGGTGAGTGTATATAATTTAAATTAAAAAGCCTATACGTGTGTGTATGTAGTTTCCAGGTGTTTTTATACTCTGATACAGTATAATGAAAAACACTTAATGGATAATGGAAAGCAAATGTATGAAAAAGATAGGGAAGTATGAGTCCAGCACTGGTCCTGTACTGTTAGGACCCTTGAAGCACTGGAGCAACAAGAAGTACATATTAACTGTGAAAACATTTAGAGCTTCAAAAGTAGGCCTGCTTCCCGATTTAGTTGTACAGATAGCTGCATGAGACTGTATATGCAGCTTACGTAATATAATAAAGCATTGCCCTGGCTACTGTTACAACTGACCCTGGTCATTGGGTGAATTGTAATGTCTAAGTCCTTGGATTTGAAGCAATAGTACATGTTTGCATTTTACTTCTAAAACATAATAATTGTGTGAAATCACAATACACAGATTTATATTGAAAAAATCACCAAACCAGCTGTTTTGGTGGCAAGAGGTGGTCATAATGTTATGGCTGATCGGTGTATATTTTTTAATTCCACATCTGCCAAGGTTTGAATGGTCAGTATGTATTTTACTTACTCAAATATTAGCCAACATAATTTGTTAAATCAGTGCATAGGTATATAAACAGAAGTCTGTGAATTTCTGGCCTGGATAAGTGCCCAGAGATAACTAAAAGGAAAAATAAAAATGTAATAAATGCAAATAAATATTAAAATCAATAAATAATTGTGTTTTTATTCTCTGAAGCACGCTGCCATTAAAATAACAAAAACAAGAAATGAAGTTTCTCCCGATGGGTTGAATGGCCTCCTCTCGTTTGTAAACTTTCTTATGTTCTTATGTTCTTATTGAGGGGGTATGCAGCAGCAGAGGCAGAATTAATCTATAATTATCCTTTTTGGTGTGCCATAGTTTGTTATTATTTATTTGGTTTTGGTTTGTGTTTGTTTATTAGAAGCCTTCTGTTTCACCTGTGTTATAAACATGTCTCTTTTATGTTTCTAATGAACACCTGACAGAACCCTAAGATCAATACTGTTCAGCAACAAGGAAGAAAGAAAAATAGCATGCTTGTAATGAATAACATCCCCTGGGTTACTCACTGAGAGTAATAATTTAAATGTATGTTTGTATTTTATACCCTGTCAATTTGGAATTTTAAATGAATCACTGCTAAAACCCTGGTACTAAAACTGGGAGAGATGTCAGAAATGTGTACTATCAAAACATCCCCTTCTTTTCACACTGTGAGTTGCTCAATACTAAAGGCAGATATAGAATTCATAACAAACAGCAGAGAGACACAGGTGTTATAGCTTGGGCTCACAACAGTGGAAGGGTCTCGGGCAGAAAGAATCAGTATCCTGTCCATATCTCTTTATTTTTGTGTTGGTGTAATAGACAATAACCTGACTGCAGAAAAGGTCTCTTGTCATCTTGTTGCAAGCGAAAAACAATGCTCGTCCAAAGATATTCTGCCACTGGGAATTGACACAGCTTTGAAAACTCCTTATATTGCCAAGTCTGACTGAAAACTTTACAATCAGCATTGAGGAATGATTGGTAATTTAAGTCTCATATTAACAAGAGTTGGTTGATCCAAGCAATAGCTCCTACAATGACACTGAAAGGAAAAATAAAATAAGGTTGCTTTTGAATATGATGTGATCAAGTCATAAAGTTTTGAGATTCTCATTATCATCACTTGAACTCTAGCCCATCACTACTGTGTATGTTGTGCCTGTCAGTTCTCACCTGGCATGACTCACAAAGTCTGCTGTGTTCCTTTTGCAACTCAACTACTACATAAAGCAAATTCATGATGTCCCCAGTTAATATCAAACAGTAAGAATATGGAGTAAGAACACTAACACTGTTGACTTCATAATAATGACTTTTTTTTGCAGGGAAGACAGATCTGTAGTTTTTCCACTATCCAGGAAACACATCCTGAAACCCTGAAGGAGTATACATGCTGGCTTTTGACATCTGCCATTACTTGATAAGTTTTCAATTTTTAAGTTTTAAAACTTGCCTATATGATTGCTTATATGATGATGTCAACATGTAAGGATGCTTTTAAACCACGATTTTAGGGACCGTGCCAGTTTCCCTGTAAGGATTTTAGTTTTAGATACACACAGATGAGCTTAGCTGGTGAGAGTCCTCTGAACAAAAATAACCTATTTTCACTAGTCAGTCTGGTACATCACAGCTCTATGTATTTGCTCTCCATCAAATTAGATTAACACATACATTTAGACATACACTCCTAGGCAATACAAAGTATTAAAATTAAAACCTTCTGCAATAATACAACAGTAGTACTGCAGTCAAAAAATAATACAACAGATTTATTGGTTTTGGCTAATACAAATTGCTATAATTAACTTAGTGGCCAACAACCTGAAACACAGTACAGTAAAACTAATACATTACAACTACAAGTAAAACTGTACTTTCATCAAAAATACTGTGGTAAGCTACTATTTTAGTTTTCTTGGGCTGTTTGTGATTATGATGCCTGAAACTGCCTGCATCTTAAAGGCATGACGAGTCACAAGGTGAATACTTCTGGTAAATACCTTATTGTCTAGAAAGAATTTGGAAGACAATGAGTCATGCATGGTACGCAGGTGAGAAACGTATGTATTTTCTTCATGCAATAAAACAAACACACATACACACTTACCAAGAACCAGACTGACAAAATGAAACATGTTTTTCCCTATAATACTGAACACCCTGCTACTATTTTAATAGATTAGCATATTCTTCAGTAATGCCACTTTATCTATCTATTGTCATTCATCAATTTAGAATTGCCAAATATTTATTAATCACATTGCTTTGATCCTGACAAGGGAGAAATATGGAACGGTTCTTCAGTCTGGAATGAGAGAAGTAAAAGTAATTTGATTATTTTAGCACTGTGAATCCACAGTGCAAACTAGCAAAGCTGTAACAATACATGGAGGACTAAATGCAGTTTCACTTTTAGTACTGTGGAGCTCCCAGGTTACCTATACCTATCCGTCATACAGTAAGTTAACAAAACCACAGCTGACTTCAAGTCCCCCGATTGTGCTCCAAATACCACATCAGGAGAGACTCTCGCCTCTCTCTATACCTGGTCTTTAAAAATAAGTATTATTTTACATTCAACATACAACAGTCAAAGGAAAATACTATAAAATACTTTGTGATATTACTTCACCTGCAAAAAGTTTTTTCTTAAACCAGCATTCTAAAAAATCCAATAAAGCTTTTTCCCAGTAGGCCTTATTCACTGACACAGTAAGGCAACATTGGAGTGCAAGTGCCCCCCCCCCCGCCTTACTGAACAAATATTAGCTGGAAATGTATCTGATCTGAATATATAACAGCTGATCTGAAATTGATTTCCAGGAGACTGCAGCTTGTCCTTAACTCCCCCAACCCTCCCCCAACACCAAAACCACCCTTTGGCGCCAGTCCAATGTCGCACAGTATCATTGCGCTCTCAAATTGGATTTGCAAGGCTGTCGTTGGTTGTGGCTTGTTAAAGAACTTCATGACCTGAGCTGTTTGTTTATTATGCAGGAAGCATTAAATTCTCTCTTTCAGTGTCTGACAGTGACAATCACAGGTACTTCACTTTTGCAGTAATATGAGTATCAAACTCTATATTTCAATATACTTGCACTCGTTTCCTTTTAGTTCATTTCATCCTAGCTATCTGTCTACATTTCCTAGTCCCTCAAACTGTATATCAAGAGGAAATTAAATTGGCAAGAATCAGACAACAGAACTGGGGAGAAGAATCATGTGCAGGCCTTTATACAACAGTGGGTGAAGATTATTTGATACATAAACAGTCAAACTTAACAGAATTAGATCTCCTTAAAATAATAAATTTTCATTGTTCATCTTGTAATTAAATAAATAGACATATGAGTAGATTTACAGTCATTAAGAAAAGCCAGGAAACTCTGTATGTTTTTGTTTCTAGTGCCATATACTATAGTTAAGATTTTCCTCCAGATTTATGTATCGGTTACAGCAGTTTAATTGTTGTGGAGATGTTTAACTTTATTTTGCTTGAAAGTATCGCTTGCTCCTCTGTCCCATGCTGTGTTGAACACTGTCCTCCTCAGGGATGGTGTCCTATTTCAGTTTTTTAGATGCACAAAATAAGCATCTGTAGGCAATACCTCCATGGCTTGAGCATCACTCCTTGAGACGGACAAACAACAAAACTATGACATTTTGTAAAAGACTACTTTCCCCCCTCAAATCTCTTGACTGTTGTATTTGGCGAGACATTATTTTCTTCTTCTAGAAATGTGTAGGCCTCAATGAAAAACGTAGTTCCATGCAAACAAATACATATATTATGTATCTTGAGTATATATATATATATATATATATATATATATATATATATATATATATATATAAAAAACATCATTTTAAAAGGAAAGACAAGTTATTAAAGTATACGTTTAGTTTATGTACTTGTTTTAAGGGACTGCAAGTATTCAGCTTGCATCTCATCCTTTGTTGAACAGTAGTTAAATACACAAAGTGGGTTTTGATTATGGCCTGCATTTTAAATATTATAGGCCTACATATAGGCTTATATTCTCTTGTGAAAAAATATAAATATCAGCATATTTGTATCTTGGAATCAGGATCAAGTCAGCTAATCGTACTATCAACGAATCGATAGTGTAAAGCGAATGTTGATTACCACCGAGCTAAGGTAATTTATACGATGGGGTTGTCTCTGGTTACAAATTAAGTTTACCAATAATAAGCCTCTGTGAGAATCATACAAATGTCATCAGAATAAGTTGTATACCAGATATGTACATTAACTTAGGTACATACCTGCTCTCTCTATATATTATATATAGCATATATACCAGATTTCAGTGCTTGAAATATAAAATTCGTCTTTTTCCTTTAATTTTTGTTTCATGAACTGAACTTATCAACTGAATGTAACTCTTTGTACCTAAAAGTTTAATGACAGAAAATGCAAATAGCCAGCAAAGCGTGTTTGTGGAGGTGGTAGTTTGAAAATCGTCCAGGTGATAACGCGAGGAAAATGCGAACAATCCGGTTTGTCAGAGATCTGCCTCCCTAGCATTCAAAACACAAGACACTTCGCTTGGCAGGAGCATGCGTCACATGCACATAGAAATATTATTCTTATTTTTACAAACTGTGCTATTTATTTATACACCATAATTAAGGTGTTGTTGAATGATGTACATGAATTCCAAAAATATATACTGTAAATGTGGCGATTAATATGCATTCGCTCGACTCGCTGCTCATCCGCTTTCCCTGCCCATCCTTCTTTCAGTCTTTTCCGATTCCTAGCATTCTCCCTTTGGATCATGTAAACTAGACTCCTGCGCACGCGTATTGCGCAGTGGAAGCCATGTTAAAGTTACACTGAAGTCGGGCTGTGATTTTTTTTTTTTCTGAAGCCATATGTTTATTTGTTTGTTTCTACTTAACTGTGCAATCGGCGTCCCTTAAACTTAAAGACTGGAATTCAGAAACCGGGGTTCAAATGATGAATTCCAGTTTCGACCTTTCCAGACGGAATCCGCAAGAGGATTTCGAGCTGATTCAAAGGATAGGAAGCGGCACCTATGGAGATGTCTACAAGGTACATATACATATTATTATTATTATTATTATTATTATTATTATTATTATTATTATTATTATTATATGTATGCGAGCTGACCAAAGCATATCGTGCTTATGTTCTCATACCAGCTAGTATGTGCAGTGACGAGGTATTTTGTTGACATGATGGGAAAATGGTGTCAGGGGAACGATACTGTTCATTACAGAATGGAAGTGGTTTAAGCGGTTGTGTGGTGGTAAAACGTACTGTTCATATGCTATTTTTTAATTATCAAAAGGAATTGGTTAACGATTTAAATCGAAGAAACGCATATACTATAGGTTTGCCTAGTCTCCGTTTTTTTGTATTATTAAATCCATTATTTAATGGAGCCCACCATAAGTCAATAACGACTGCAGGTTTTGTGTCATGTTACGTGCCTGTTGGAAACTGCGTTGCCTGTAATGTTGCCGAAAATGTCTTGAAAGGAAGACCCTGGTTTTCCACAACAAACTAGGCCCTAACCACAGACGGACACGCAAGAATCAATCAAAAAAGCACAGATGTGTGATTAGTTTATTCGACAACTGCGAATCTACGTTGTCTTTTTTTCTTTTTCTTTTTCTTTTTCTAAAAAGGAGGACCGTTTTGTTTTCGTGTTATTTCCCCTGTGTAGCACATACGCAACAATACGGGGCCCATATGTGCTCAGAGGTATCCTTTCAGAATGCCATGGGAACTATTTTCCTTTACAGTTTTTACTTCTGTAATGTCATATTTGCAACATTATGGCACTTATATCGATTCTTCATTGCAGTTTCATTGTAATGAATAAAGACAAACGTGTATTTCAACCACATAGAAGAGGCATTTCATAGAATGTTATTTGTTTAGTTGTTTTGTAACCATGTCATGTTACATGAGCAAAAGGAATGTAACATGCAGGCCAGACGTTTTTAAAGGTATCCTATAATTTGTTTTGAGTGTAGCTTAATGAACACCTCTAAAACTCGGTAGCCTAGTTTTTAAAAACTTTTTAGTGTTTGTTTAAAAATGTGTTCCCCATTATGGGCATTTAGGGATAGACCAGTAAGATTTGTAAAACACAGTTTTGTAAATGAATAATTAAAAAATGTAGGAAATCATGTCTAGTTTGCTACTAATTTTAATATTAAAAAAACAATTATGAAAAAAGAACTCCAAACATCATTTGTTTAGATGAATTAAGGATACAACATGGTATTTCAAAGCAGAAATGGCTTCATTAATAGATGCATAATGCATCTGAGGTTTGAGTAAATATAGGGAATCTCCAGTGATGTACTTTGGTAAAGTTAAAATAATATTACTTCTGTCACGCCTCACCACATAACATTTTATCTGCCAGCGCAAACTATTTTTTAAAAGAGATTGCATTCTTGTGCTATGGTATAATGTGACCTGCAACAGAGTGTTTGAACTGCAATCTGCAAAAAAGTTAAACTAAAACCTTGTAATTCAACCACATGTTGCAAAGATATTGTCTTGACCAACAGAAATGGTTCATTCTAGGATTTGTGATGGACACTTGCAAAAGGGTTATCACATACATACAGAAAGAAAAACCACCAAGCACAGAAATAATTGCTGGTGTACAGTAGTCTGCCTAGCTGTAGAAGAGGGAAACACAACTATCCTTCAGCTGAACTGGCTGCAGTGTAGGTGAGTCAGGAGTGGGTCAGCTTAGCCAGGTTAATGAAGAGTGGGTTAATCCCTTTGGCTTTGTGTGAAATGCTGGGCTAGTGGGTAATGCTAATGTTCATTTAAAGTATTGCAAAAGTAATGGTTTCTTTCTTCATCATTACAAACTAAATAGGAGACTATGGTTCATGAAATGAAAATTAATAAACATCATGCTCAGTTTTGTTTTCTTCCTTTATGGGAGATGTTACATTTAGAATACATGTTTGGAATTAGCACACAGTGTTCTTCCTCTGTTAAATATATGCAGTGACTCTGAGGAGGTAGGCCATTTTGTTGTTCTGTCTTTGATCTATTTTGGGATTAGCTTTTGGATTACGATTTCTTAGATTTTTCATTGGACGGACTATGTATTTAGCAAAAATGACATACAAGAAGATGCTTAATGGACAGTGAAGGGTGATGTACAGGAACCTTACCTCAATGTTGTCTCATTGCAGCTCAGTGGCCTTTGATAATTTAATGTTAGTGTAGAGTTTTAATGTTCACTGCCTGACACAAAAGGCTTGTCTTGAGGTGCTGATGTGCTTTAGTTTCCAGATTTCTGGAGAACACCACTGCTCTTAAAGAGACACGTGCATGTGTGTTGTGGTAGTAATTCATGCTTGATGCTTGGTGACAAGGTGTGTCAAACTGTGTTTCCTGGATATTCTTCCAACAAAGTTCAGAGCTTGTTAATTGATCCAATCAAATTATTAACTGCATCATTGCAACCCTTCACACCAGGGTAAATAAATCACAGTATCTGTAATTTTATTCTCTTCTCACTGATATTTAGTTTGGAAAAGTAACAAGAAGCAGTCTCTGACATCAAGTAATAGACCAACAAAAATGTAGATGATTTCTTGTGTAAGTCAATTATAGTAAATGTAGGTGACTGCTTTACTAGTTCTGGTTTATAAAAACATACTTTAAGTTTGAGGCTCCCAAACTTTTTGGCTTGCGACCCTTTATACATTTGGGTCATCACCTCACATACTGCAGGTGTTTTGGTCTAACTACTAATAGGCACCCCACAGATGGTGCTATTCAACAATCCTCTATTTTGATTGGATATGGAATAATCCAATAACCGAGACCTGATTTCCACTATTGTGAGTTGCGACTATAGTTTGTTTTTAATGTGAATGTGTGCCATTGTAGAAAAAGTTGTTTCATTGAGATAGGTCGATGGATAAACTTATTTATTTCAGCAGAGTGGCAATGAATGGTTGTCGGATCTCCTCGTGGATTACATGTGTCTCGTCTTGACTTCTTACCCGTTCAACTCTTTCCCCGCACCCCCACATGAGGGTCTTGCGCCCCACAGTTTAGGAACATCTGCTTTAAGTTGATGGTAGTGGGCAAAAAATGTTTTTGCTTATCTGTTTTACTGGTTATGGATTTTGCAGTTTGGGATCAGGAAGAGAGTGCATGAATCATAATGTTTTTTTCCTGTCAATATATGGCCTGAACTTTGTTGTAATTGTTTTGTGAGTATGACCTATTGTTTTAAAACTACAGAAATAGAGGAAGCAGTTAGTAAGAGCCCTCATTACATTTTCACTTGGCTAGTTTGTAACCGGACAATGAACACACAGCTGCTAAGTTCATCCTGTTTTTCAGTTTTTTGGGCTTAGTAATTGTTGTTTGGACTTAATTGCTGAATGGATGATCCTTATTTTAATGTGATTTCTATTGTCCTGGATTATGTGTTTTTTTTTTTTTTTTTTTAATAGGTGTGAGACAGATGTATGTGTGCTGTTGTGCAATTTATATAAGCCATATATATACAGTGAGGGAAAAAAGTATTTGATCCCCTGCTGATTTTGTACGTTTGCCTACTGACAAAGAAATGATCAGTCTATAATTTTAATGGTGGGTGTATTTTAACAGTGAGAGACAGAATAACAACAAAAAAATCCTAGTGGCTAGGCCACTCCAGGACCTTAATGTGCTTCTTCTTGAGCCACTCCTTTGTTGCCTTGGCTGTGTGTTTTGGGTCATTGTCATGCTGGAATACCCATCCATGACCCATTTTCAATGCCCTGGCTGAGGGAAGGAGGTTCTCACCCAAGATTTTCCTGTACATTTGCTTTCTTGAGCAGGGGGACCTTGCGGGCGCTGCAGGATTTCAATCCTTCACAGCGTAGTGTGTTACCAATTGTTTTCTTGGTGACTATGGTCCCAGCTGCCTTGAGATCATTAACAAGATCCTCCCGTGTAGTTCTGGGCTGATTCCTCACCGTTCTCATGATCATTGAAACTCCACGAGGTGAGATCTTGCATGGAGCCCCAGACCGAGGGAGACTGACAGTTATTTTGTGTTTCTTCCATTTGCGAATAATCGCACCAACTGTTGTCACCGTCTCACCAAGCTGCTTGGCGATAGTCTTGTAACTCATTCCAGCCTTGTGTAGGTCTACAATCTTGTCCCTGACATCCTTGGAGAGCTCTTTGGTCTTGGCCATGGTGGAGAGTTTGGAATCTCATTGATTGATTGCTTCTGTGGACAGGTGTCTTTTATACAGGTAACGAGCTGAGATTAGGAGCACTCCCTTTAAGAGCGTGCTCCTAATCTCAGCTCGTTACCTGTATAAAAGACACCTGGGAGCCAGAAGTCTTGCTGATTGATAGGGGATCAAATACTTATTTCCCTCATTAACATGCAAATCAATGTATAACTTTTTTGAAATGCATTTTTCTGGATTTATTTGTTGTTATTCTGTCTCACTGTTAAAATACACCTACCATTAAAATTATAGACTGATCATTTCTTTGTCAGTGGGCAAACATACAAAATCAGCAGGGGATCAAATACTTTTTTCCCTCACTGTATATCAGTCTATATCAAAGTGTTATGTATATAACATTATTTGATATAGACCAATGGAGACTAATTGGATGCATAAACTATGGACCTGAAGGGTCAGATCTATTGAATTATTAAATCACTCTCAAAAGTGGGCAACACTGTGGAATAACAGTGTGGATTAGGGCTCTGGACTCTGAAGCACAGGGTCTTGGGTTCAGTCCCAGTTGGAGGACAACTCTGCTGTTGTACCCTTGAGCAAGGTGCTTTAACTAGATAGCTCCAGTATAAATTCAGCTGTATAAAATGAATGATCAGCATCTCATGTTCTCTTCCTGAACTACATTTATCAGTAATGGAACATCAATACTTTGTCTGGAAAAGTAACAAGAAGCAGGCTCTGACATCAAGCAATAGACCAATTTAGTTGAGGGATTTGTTTGTTTTGTATTGTATGTGAAATATAATAAGTCCAATGTTACCCTGTTAATGGTTAGTGGAAACAAAGATGAAATAATTGGGATTGTCTTTTCCAACTTGTGCAGTTAAAGTAAGCAAAACCATTGCATTTTGATTAGATGAAAGTTAGCAGAAATCCCAAGTTATTCATAACTGAATGCAGTCCTGAGTTGTTTTGTTTAAAAAATAATAATAATAAAAAAATTGTAAAATGAAAAATTTATATTAATGTCAAACTCTATTCATAGTGACACTGTAAAAATATCCATCCCCTTTCTAAGGCAAAAAAATAAATAAAGATTGTGTAACCAGATGCTGCTTAGCAATGTGTTTTCTTTGGCTTCCCTTGGAAGTCTGTCATTTCCTTCTTTTTCAGGAAGTCCAGCCATCTTTCAGGGCACTCCGGTGTTTTGCCTCCCATTCAAATTCAACAGTAACTTGCAAAGTAGTTCACAAAGCACTGAGTAAATTGATCTTCCATTGTTTATGAAGTAGCTGCCGAGGGCCTGCCTGTCTGAGTGGAAGGCAGGCAGTTTGTGCTAATCTATTTCTGCAAAAATAAGATTAGCTTTGTCTACACCCGTCACACTTTGAAAATAAGTAGTAGAAATTCATGACAGTTAGGCCATAGATGTTGTCATTGAGGTATTCCTGTACTGCTATATGGCCTGTTTTATAAACTTGTTTAAGAACCACTCTGAGTTATTGTGTCAGACTGTTGTTTTTGTCTTTCATTGCAAAGTTGTTTAATAACCTTCTGTGGTTAGATTTTACAAAATTAATCTTTTATAGTGAATAATACTCCCAATAGTATCAGGTCCAGAATCTATGTTGATACTAGCTTAAGTTTTCCCTGTTATTTAGGCTACTTGCTTTTGGCCTTTTCAAAATGGTTTTGTTTGTACTTTGAATAAGTAAACATTATTTTGTCTTGTGAGTCACAGCTGTTTTCACTTTTTTTTTTTATTCTAGAGACAGCTTGCAAACAGGTAATCTTAGTGGCTCAATGTTAAAATCAAAAGGCTGAATTAAGTATAATTCTTCACTTGTTTTCATTAATCAATTACTGTTAATAATTTTAAATTTAGAGTTGGTGTTCAGAAAATGTAAATCTGAAAGGATCATTATATGAATTGTGTAATGAAGAGCAAAATGGAATGTGACTGCAATCCCAGGGCTAATAAGTGCTGCTATTCAGTATTTATAGTTAATCTCTTAATTATTCCCTGACGTAGTACAGATTTGTTTTCTGCTTCTCTTGATTGGATTCCGTTTAGTATTAACTAGTATTATGGTTGTGAATTTCCATTTCCTCTCATTACTGACTTTCTACACCTGCTTTTTGTTGTAACAGGCAGGGTTTGACAAATTGTTGACTTTGTTGGTCCTACAAATCTGAAAGAAGTTTAAGTCATTAATTTAAATATCTTTAGAATAAAAGACATTGTTATTGGGAGTAATTCATGGCAAGTCCTTTTTTTTTGCAAATAGTAATTTTGTGTAATATTTTGGCCCAGGCAGTGTTTCAGAAGGTCGGATGACCTCCTATGTGGAAGCAAGCTACTGATGCAGGGGAAAGGAAGCTTGTTATGTATCTTTATGAATATGTGTGTGTGTGATGGAATATCTGATTGGTTGCATGAGCTTTAGTTTTAAATATCTACATCAGTTTAACTTTTTCTTTAGAGAGTTAGGCTACATTTTAAATGGCTGGTTTCACTGAACCAATTTAGCACTAGTCATGGACTTCTCAATGTTATTAAACCAGTCAAAGGGGACTTATCTTGCATATTTTTTTCTGAGTAATGAAAGGACGACATTTTGCAGTTGATGGCAACTAAAGGGAGCAGAACAATTTGTGAGGGTAATACCAAGTTAGACACAGTGCATTACAGCAGTGGCAGAATATATGATAAAATGGGAAAAATGGGAACATTTGGCCTAGTTAGTGGCTGCAAAAAATTTGATGCATGTCAAGAATGGTGTTAACTTGTCATTCTCAACTGCTATCCAATAAAAAGGATGGGATTGGGCAGGGATTTTACTGTGGAATCACTGTCAGAAATGTTCGTATGCATGTTCAAAATATGTATATGTTGTAAGACTAAAGAACATACAATTCAGTGTAGGATTTTTTTTTTTTTGTGTGGATATGAATAAACAATGTACGTTCAAATGCATTTGTGTACTCATACTGCAACACATTCATTAAGCCCACCTGCAAAGGAACTGAGCACATGGTTCTTTTCAGTAGAATCTCAGCTACACAGCTTAAAAAAAAAAAAAAAAAAAAATCACAAAAAATTGCTGATCTATGTTTGGAAACATACCTGTGCACTCGAGTTGCAGTGAATAAAACATAAATGGCAATAGCGGGCTGTGTGTGTAGCTTAATAATATTAATTAGTTTGTTGTGGTCCTCTTTTCTTTTCTGTCATTGTCAGTTTCCCAAGGACAAGGAAGTCAATCCTAAGGTCAATTTCAAACTCATGCATCATTGTTGTGCTCCTGTGCCATGTGAGTTCAGATTTGTACATTTTACAACAAACTGTCGTCTTTGCAGTGTGCAATGTAAAGTGTTCCCGAACCTTAGAAGACTTACATGACATTTCCATGTTTTTATTTTTATTTTTGGGGAGCTGTGCTCCAGGTAGACCCAACTAATTGAATTTTTCCAACAAGTTTTAATAATCAACATTAGGGTTGTCAACAATACTGATACTTCGATACTACCATGATACCAAATTTCAGAAACGGTTCTGAGCTATGCATTCGGTCGAGGTATCGGAGCACTCTACTTGTATAACAAAAATTGTGTGATTGCGTCTTTCACTTGACAAAAGAAAGACTTTTTGTCCGTGTAGTGACACCATACACCTTAGGTGGAAACAAAGAAGAGTCAGCTGATGTTGTAACCAATGGACCTTATTCCCAGTCCCAGCGAAAACGAGGCTCTGAAAGCATCAGTTCTGGAAGTGCGATAAACAAACATGTATCACTGTTGTGTTCCTAGCCCTGTGAGTGATTCCCTTTATAAAGCTGTCATTTCACAGATTTCCAGGAGATGAACAAATGGAAAGCCTGCATTATCACAATTCGCCGAGACATTGCACAACTTTTATGTAGTATTTTTGTTCAATTTGGTATTGATTGGATTGATTACATTTGGTAAGCTCCAACACTAGAACCGCTTCTAGTATTTAATCCAAGATTTTGGATTAAACACAACCACCGCACCTGCAAAATGTCTCCTTTTATACAACAGCTGTGTGACGAAAACGCTTTGAGATGGGTTTGACTGTCTGTATACAGCTGCAGGAAGGCGCTTTTCAACACCGCAGTGCATTTACCACAGACTGCATTTGAACAGCGTGAAACAGCGACAGGTCTGTCTCTGTGCATTTAGCAACCTGGCAGTGTCTTTATTCCGTGTTGAGCGAGGGGCATCTTCAGTCCTGCAGATACTGAATTGTAGTGCCAACAGTAATCTAATAAACACTAACAGCAGCCAGCCTATCGCCAGCCGCACCTGATACAAAATAATGAGCACATGATCAGACGGTGACTGATCAAGGCATTGATAGAGACCTGGGTTTGCAGCGAGATCAAGAGTGAAATCCACAGGAAAGTTACGAACTTGCTGAGCTGATGAGAGGACAGGCAGACGAGAGCTAGATCAGGTGTGATTCTTCAATTCTGTATATTTTGTGTCATCTGCTAATAAAATAAATAATGGTAATATTTGAATATATGTTTAGACATTTATATCTTTCAGCTCTCAACATGATACAAATTATTTCACAATGACTGAGTTCATTACAAATCCCAGATCGTGGGCTTTATTGTATTCAAACCTACAGCATAAACTGCGGTCCGGCAGCTGAAGAAAGTATTTATAACTTATTACATTTGACGAGTTTACAGCAAACTCCGTATTCAGTATTTTTTGTAACATATAATGACAGATAAGTGGGAGAAATTCACATACGCAGAGATATTTACTTTTGTATTGCAAAAGCCGCCTGAAATACAGCTCGGGAAAAAATTGAGACCACTTAACATTGATTTCTGAACTTGGAGTGGTCTCTTAATTTTTTCCAGAGCTGTATGTAGCTGCAGATCTAGTCTTCACTGATTCATAGCAATGTAAAAATAACATGTGTATTTACAAAACAAATATTATTGATTCAGCTATATCCTCAGCATATTCATAATATAAGCCTAGGTAATGCTGCTCGATTTCATTTTTTATTTTCTGGCTATCTGCCATAAGATTCTTAACCGACATGACTTTATCTATTAAAACGTAAGTTAAACGGTATGAATGAGTTACCTTTACTATATCCAGTATTAATATTGTTTAACGGATCAACTATGGCTCAAGACTGTGTAGATATATTTGCCTGTTATTTAATGTATTATTTTCTGGTCTGTATAGTGACTGGTGTGTGTTACATGCATGTTCTGTATGTCAAATAAAAGTACATTAAATTCCCATATGGAACACATTTTCAATATATTATAAATCTATGCAATAATAATGCAGTAAAACGTAAAACATGAATGTGCCTATTGACTGTTACTACAACAAGCCAGATTAAACCAGTCACAGAATGCTGTGTGTTATGATGGCTGAATAAATTACCAAAATATACATGAGTGTTATTAGCTACTTGCACTCTATTGTTCTGAAGAAAATGTTTGAATGAATGCAAGAAGTTTTCTTAATACTATGGTACTTGTGTTTACTGCTCCGGCCCATTTGATCTGGAGTAGAGTTCTTCACGGGTCTAAAAATGTGTGCCCGAACCTGAAGAGACGCGGAAATGTGCTATCCGGACCTGTCTCAGACCCAACTATTATTTGAAAGTTTGCACCCGGACCCGTGCATAACCGAGAAGTGCCGTAAATGTGCTATCTGGACCCGACTCGGACCCGACTATTATTTGAAATCTAGACCCAGACCCGGCCGGGACACACAGACCCGATTGAACCAGATCGGCACAGATCCCACAGCTAATCGCTATTAACAAGTTAATTTACAAGTTGTGAAAATAAAACTTTGTGTCTTACCTATATGTAACGTTAGTAGCTTCTCTCCTGTACCGGACCGTGAAGCACACAGTCCGTCCTCCTCCCCAGGAACGCTGGTAAAATAACATCCATGTTGCTCCTCTTGCTGATTAAAAGCGCCTGTATAAGCTGCTCATTATTTCAGCTAAAGCCCACTTGCTGTCACGGTGGCGGAGGACGAATGCGACTTTGCAGCTTTGCAGTTTTTTTGTATCTCGCATAATACGATAACTTCCACTGTTTGCCCATTTTGAATTATAATAGCGATGCTCATTCAGTGCCACGGCCACTGACGTTAGCATTACTAATGTGCTGTCATTGTGCTCTGAGACGCGTCAGCCATAGATTTAGAAAGTGAACGAGCTCCAACCATGATCTCTCAAAAATTGCGCCGATGCCCATAATGCACTTCGGTTTACGTCATCTGTCAAACACCGATGTGGCGGAATAAGTCCCACTTTCTAAATAAAAGAGCCAATCGTCAATTGGTAAAGTCATCGCGTCACTCGGGTATTACACACAATGTTAAACAGACCCGGGACCCAAAGTACAAGAATGGGACCCGACCCGGACCCGGCTGACGGTTTAAAATATGGACCCGAACCAGTATGGACCCGCGAAGACCTCTAATCTGGAGTTTAGATTGTGTATCTTTATGAAAGGAATGCTAATGTATGTTATGTGTACAGATTTTTTTTTTTTTCCCCGTGGTATCGAATTGGTATCGAGTATTGTGAAATTGAACTGGTATCGTATCGAAGATCAAAATTCTAGTATCGTGACAACCCTAATCAACATTATGGATTATGTTGATTACTTGTTGCAGCCCTACTGTCAAAACTAAAAAAGTAAAAACTGATCTTCATACCAGTAAGGCAGAAATCATGGGAGATAATAGGACATTGCTTTGGGATCCTCGTAATGTTATCAGGACTCTTCAGATTTTATGTGGGGTAGGAATTAAACCTCCCTTTGCACAGCTTTATCATTTTAGTTTTGTGCAGATTGAATATATTCATTATGTCTGAGTACAATGTTACTTGAAACAAGACATTCTGTCATTCGAAAGTTTTGCTTCCATTCTCTTTAAATTCTAATGGCACAACTCTTTCTCCTTACTCTGCACTTTCACCCATTGTTAGCTTGTGACTCTTGGGGGTAGAGGTGCATTTATTAATCTGCTGTATTGATTTATTTATCTACATGGTCAAATTACTCTGCTTCATGTTGTCGCTGTATGAATAGTAGGATCAGAGTTTGTAATTGCTGCATCTGTCTTGATTGCAAGGATATGAGTAAAACCAGTAAGACGCACAGAATGTAGGGGTGTAATGATACATGTATCCGTACCATACCGAACGGATTGTGATCCGAATTAATAGTTTAGTTTGAACCACGCACGTTACTGTTTTGTGTGCGGAACTAAAATTGTAAACTCAAGAGTTTCCCCGGAGACGCATCTTGGAGCCGTAACTTAGCAATTGAAGTAGCCTAGCACATGTGATGCAAACTCGTAAATAAATACAGCGAACGCAAATGACAAGCCAGAACTTGAGGACCCTCCCGTATCCTTCAGGTCTCCGGCTTTGCAGTTTCCAGGGTGCCGCCATTGTTACACTGAAATCGGGTGTGTCGCTGGCAGTATGTCGAACATGATTACTCATTTGAGACGGCATCATCCACATGTGAATATCAGTGGAACAAGGAGAAAAACGCAGTGCAGTACAAACCCTGCTGCCCGTGGCATTTAAGCAATTCAGGTGCCTATGCCTAGACCTAAGTATATTTTTATTTAAGAAAGAAGGATATGTACCTTTTATGTACCAAATTACCGAATACACCGATCAGCCATAACATTATGACCACTGACAGGTGAAGCGAATAACACTGATAATCTCCTTATCATGGCACCTGTCAGTGGGTGGGATATATTAGGCAGCAAGTGAACATTTTGTCCTCAAAGTTGATGTGTTAGAAGCAGGAAAAATTTGCAAGTGTATGGATCTGAGTGACTTTGACAAGGGCCAAATTGTGATGGCTAGATGACTGTGTCAGAGCATCTCCAAAACTGCAACTCTTGTGGGGTGTTCCCAGTCTGCAGTGGTCAGTACCTATCAAAAGTGGTCCAAGGAAGGAAAAGCGTTGAACCAGAGACAGGGTCATGGGCGGCCAAGGTTCACTGATGCACGTTGGGAGTGAAGGCTGTCCCGTGTGGTCCGATCCAACAGACGAGCTACTGTAGCTCAAATTGCTGAAAAAGTTAATGCTGGTTCTGATAGAAAGGTGTCCGAACACACAGTGCATCGCAGTTTGTTGCATATGGGACTGCGTAGTCGCAGACCAGTCAGGGTGCCCATGCTGACCCCTGTCCACTGCCTACAAGCACCTACAATGGGAACGTGAACATCAGAACTGGACCACGGAGCAATGGAAGAAGGTGAACTTGTCCGATGAATCATGAGTTCAAGGTGTTGACTTGGCCTCCAAATTCCACAGATCTCAATCCAACCGAGCATCTGTGGGATGTGCTTGCCAAACAAGTCCGATCGATGGAGCCCCCACCTCGCAACTTACAGGACAACTTACAGGACTTACAGGATCTGCTGCTAACATCTTGGTGCCAGATACCATAGCACACCTTCAGAGCTCTAGTGGAGTCCATGCCACGACGGATCAGGGCTGTTTTGGCATCAAAAGGGGGACCTACACAATATTAGGCAGGTGGTCATAATGTTATGGCTGATCGGTGTATTGTGCATTTAAATGTAGTCAGTGACTCTGATTTGAGATAACACCATTCAAATGCATGAACTATTCAAATTGATTTACATGCAAAAGATTGTATATGGGCACTCTGTCATTAACTTACTGAAACTGATTCAGTGAGAGAGGAGAGGAATTCTGCACACAACCACATTTTCAACGTATATGTGGATCTTTTTCCTGGTGAATCTCTCCCTCATCCACCATCTGAATAATCTATTTTTTTTTCAGCACTGGTAATTTTTTGTTAAAGGTAATAACAATGGAAATCACATTTTCTGTAACAACATATGTAGGGCCCACAACCCAAACATAAATGGAATTCAAATCAATGTATCCACAGTTTGAGTTCTGACAGAATTGCACTATTTACATGGATGCATCTTTCTTGGGAAAATAGTGTACTTGGGCAAGAAGGTGGTATGGATTGGCTCTCAGTTACGCTATTGCTAGCATTATCCAGGAGTTTCCAGGGGATAGCATACAAGTGGTTGAGCACTTGTGGGGCAGGATGGATAAAGTTGGCATTCTAACTCCACGTAACTCCTCTGGAACCTGTAGTTTAGCAGTTCCAAGTGTATCAAATGCTCAGACTTGGTATAACAGCTGAGCAGTGGGTATTCTGGGCCAGGGTCCGACATAATGTTAAGACTGTACAGTGCACTAGTTAGACCTCATCTGAAATACCGTGTACAGTTCTGGCCACCACACTTCAAGAAAGATATCGCTGCTCTAGAGACAGTTCATAGGAGAGCAACCAGACTTATTCCAGGTCTGACGGGAATGTCCTACTGAGACTGAGGGAACTGAACTTTTTCGCCCTGGAACAGAGGAGACTACGTGGGGACTTGATTCAAGTCTTCAAAATCATGAAAGGCATCGATCACATCAAACCAGAGAAGTTTTTCCAGATCAGCAGGGAGTCGTTTAGGAGTAAATGTTTTATCTACAAGACTGTCCGTATGTGTGTATGCATGTGTATTGTGCTAATATTTTGTACAGTGCATCCGGAAAGTATTCACAGCCACATAATGACAACGTAAAAGAAGTTTGTTTTGAAATCTCCAAAAAAAGCACATGTACATAAGTATTCACAGCCTTTGTCATGAGACTCAAAATTGAGCTCAGGTGCATCCTGTTTCCACTGATCATCCTTGAGATGTTTCTACAACTTGATTGGAGTCCACCTGTGGTAAATTCAGTTGATTTGGACATGATTTGGAAAGGCACACACCTGTCTATATAAGGTCCCACAGTTAACAGTGCATGTCAGAGCACAAACCAAGCCATGAAGTCCAAGGAATTGTCTGTAGACCTCCGAGACAGTATTGTATTGAGGCACAGATCTGGGGAAGGGTACAGAAAAATTTCTGCAGCATTGAAGGTCCCAATGAGCACAGCAGCTTCCATCATCCGTAAATGAAAGAAGTTTGGAACCACCAGGACTCTTCCTAGAGCTGGCCGCCTGGCCAAACTGAGCGATCGGAGGAGAAGGGCAACATGTCTCTGTTTAGAGACTCTGCAGCACTTCCCCAATCAGGCCTGTATGGTAGAGTGTCCAGACAGAAGCCACTCCTCGGTAAAAGGCACATGACAACCTTCCTGGAGTTTGCCAAAAGGCACCTGAAGGACTCTCAGACCATGATCAACAAAGATTGAACTCTTTGGCCTGAATGGCAAGTGTCATGTCTTGAGGAAACCAGGCAACGCTCATCACCTGGCCATTACCATGCCTACAGTGAAGCATGGTGGTGGCAACATCATGCTGTGGGGATGTTTTTCAGCGGCAGGAACTGGGAGACTAGTCAGGATCGAGGGAAAGATGATTGCAGCAATGTACAGAGACATCCTTGATGAAAACCTTATCTCCCTAGATAAGGGCGTCTGCCAATAAAAAAAATAAAAAAAATAATAATGTTACTGTTACTGTGTATCGGTATGTGTGTGTGTAACTGACTCAAGTTATTACAAATCTGCATTTTACTACCGATTATGTCATCGCGGCTGATTTGTTTACATCGGAAATGGCCATGTGACCTACAAAGTAGGCTATTCATTATATTTGGCAATCAACAGTCCTCGCTGAGTTTTCCAAATTAACTCCTGGTCCATTCGTGGCCAATCAAAAGACATCAAACCTGAGATACTTGATGCAAGTGGGTGAATGGAGATATCGACATGCATCACTGACGTGTTGTTTTGCATTTGATTATGCCAAAGATAAACAGAAAAGATCAGCAAATGATGAGAAGGATTCGAAAAGGAGGGACAGATTGTTCCAAGAATCTTGGAAAGATGAGTTTTAAACCCCATCCAAAAATTGCCGGCAATTTTCTGGCAAGGGTCCTAGTCTAATTGCCGGCAATTTGATGGCAACGGTCTGTGTGAATGGAGCAGGAAAATGATTTGCCGGCAAATTCAGCGTCAAGTCCTTACATGTCGACGCAGTGTGTCAGCTAGCTGACCAATCAGAATAGGGGCGTATTTTTGAGACCACAACACAAAGGTTAAGCCACCTTTGACCAAGAACTTGTGACTGTAACTAGAAACGGACCAGGTCGTTAGAAATGGGGGAGGCTGAAAATAATATAGTAGCAGCAATTATGAGTGTTATTGATGAACCAACAGGTTGGTGTATGTAATGCTAACGATTGTCACACATATGTAAGATGTTATGCAGTTAGCAGTTAAATGATTAGCGCGTTTAAGAAATGGCAGCAAAATGCATACAATAACATTAGGGCTGCAACAAACGAATAATTTGTTAATCGATTTAATCTGTCGATTACTACTTGGATTAATCGATTAATTGGATAAAAATAATTCCATCCAAGTGTGTTATTAAAGATTTGAGTTTTTCCTCATTTTGCGTAATTCTCTCTTTAAAACAACTTGAGATGGCAGTTTTAAAACCAATAGAAAACGTGTAAAAAAACGGCTTTATTGCATAGTGTATATATTAACAGGTGTTAAGACACAAAGCTGTTTTACTCTTCAGTTTGAAAGCTGCTAAACTCTTTTGATTAATAATGAAAAATAAAGTAAACATTAAATTCAGTGTTTACAGGCTTTTCTACATCAAATAGCTGCCACAGCAATCCAATACTGGACTGTGGAGGTAGATTTTTTTTTTTTTTCCTAAAATGAGAGACATGCTTTTGTGTCTTTATGTTTTATCTCAGTTAGTTGCAAGTTTTAAAATCCTCTTAGCCTTTTTTTATTGCTTGCTCCCCTTTATTGGCTATCCTGCTTGTTTTCTTGCTTACTTTGTCTTTTTACTGTGTCTGGTTTGACTCTTGCTTGAGTGCGTGGGTATAATAAGAATGCCTTATAAATAAAATGTATAATATGAACATTAATAATAATGTAGTTGAGGAGATAAAGAAACAGGCATAGCCCTATGAAATTTTTTTTTTCTTTACTTTATTGTACATTTTCCACTAATATATACTGTATTATAAGTGCATAATTCATGCATAGCTGAAGCTGTTCTGAATCCATAGATACATAGCAGCAGCATCTATAATAGCTGTAATGTGAGCTGAATTGTATAAGCCCCCCTCTCTCTCTCTCTCTCTCTCTCTCTCTTCTCCTCTTCCCCCCTCTCTGGCTTCTCGGTCTGTAACCTGACACTGATCAGCTGATCCATTCCACTGCCTGAGAGTTTTTTTTTTTGATTGGCTAGTTTAAAAAAGCAGATCTCCATGGCACATGACACACACAGTAACATCCTCTCCATTGGGCAATTCCAGACCCATGTGCTGCATTGAATTTCTAAAACCAGGAAGTGCGCGATGTAAACAAACCGCACATGGCTCTTTTCAGCAGAATCTCAGCTACACAGCTAAAAACACTGCATGTCTTTATCTCAAATCGTTTATCAGATAATTAATACTTTGTAATTGATGCCCCAATTTTGGGCTGATCCACCTAAATTGTCTTTGGAGGGGATTTGATTTTTTATTTTATTTTTAATCAATTTTAGCCAAATTATGGAACATTCTGCAATATTCCAAGTTTTACACTTGATTAAATTTTTATTACCAAATTCCGCGATTCCGTCCCCGTTTTCCGCATCGTGGAAATCATAGGGCTCTATGTATGCAGTTACTGAACACAACAATATGCTGCTATACTTGTGAATATTATAATCAGTGCATGTTGCGCTGCCGAGTAGTGATTGTTTTGCTTATATAAAAATATACAATAACAGTGTGATGTCCTCTAAATATCCATCTAGCAGTATGAAACGACCGAACTTGTACAAACCCATCCAGAATATGGGTGCGTGTCAATTTTCTGGCATTCAAAGCCAGTGTGAATAGGGTGCAACAGGAAAAATGATGGCAAACATTGCCATCAGTGTGAATGGGGCTTAAGTTGCTGGTGCTAATGAAGGATAGATCCCAGATGCAATGACGGTCATATATATCCCAATAGATTCCTTATAACCATGCATAACCTTCATGTGAAAAGGTGGGCAGAAATATTTTTTTGGGGCAAGTAAAATTTCAAAGCACCTGCCCTGCTGGGCAACCAGAATTTAAAAATTGTTAGACCCTGTGGACTTTCGGTATAAATTTAAGATATTCTAGTTGAATCTACATAGTTTAAATAATTTTTTTGTCCTTTCAGTTAAAGAGTTAGGCCTAAGTGGTACCAGGGCCTAACTTGAACATACCACAGTCTAAGCAAGCAGTGGATGCTTTCAATTGAAAACCAAGTATACAAATTTCCAACTTTGAGGAAGATGACCTTAGTCATTTTCTCTTGTTTTTAAAGGAGATTGAGGGCTAATAACAGATAGCTCTCACGGTTGTGATGAAAGTACTTCAGTAGGAACTCAAATAACAGTTTATTCCTTGTGAAGGATGTTTGGGTTTTGGATCCTTTTTTGGAAACATTAAAGGAAGTAGCAAACCTGAAATCTGCCAGTGAACTTGCAGATTACTACTAAAGCACTGCTTTCGGGTGTATGGCTATCTTTGGCTTGTTAAATGAGCAAATGTTGCACCCAAATTAACCTTGCATGCAAGCACTAGGATAATTTTCCCAGTTAAATCCACACCTATCTGAACCTATGGGGGGAAAAAAAAGGAACATAAAGTTTACAAATGAGAGGAGACCATTCAACCCATCATGCTCGTTTGGTGTTCATTAATAACTAAGTGATCCAAGGATCCTATCCAGTCTATTTTTGAATGTCCCAAATTTTCAGCTTCAGCCACATCGCTGTGGAGTTTGTACCAGATTGACAACTCTCTGTGTGAAGAAGTGTCTCCTGTTTTCTGTCTTGAATGCCTTGAAGCCCAATTTCCATTTACTTCCCTTAAAATTCGACACTTTTGACAATATACCCTAGCATTTTGTTTGCCTTTTTTATTGCTTCCCCACATTGTTTGAATGGGGAAAGTGAGGAGTCCACATAGACTCCTAGGCGTTACTTCTTCCTGTTCTGTTCCTCCCATAATGTAATTATAATGGACATTTTTGTTACCTGCATGTAATATCTTGCACTTCACATTGAATTTCATCTGCCAGGTGTCAACCCACACCTGAATATTGTCTATGTCCCTTTGAATATCTGTGCTGCCAAGATTGTATCTGCTGAGCCACCTATTTTTGTATCATCTGCAAATTTGACAAGTTTGCTAACTAATTGACACCCTCTGTTTCCTATACATCAACCAGTTCATAATCTACTTACATTACCCTGAATACCCACAGCTTCCAAATTTTAGGTTCCTAAATGTGCATTGAAGAAATGCTTGGGGATTTTTTGTCATGCTACTTGAAAATCACAGAACACCTTACTAGGATGGAGTAATGTACATGGAACAAATTTGTGCTGAGACCCATCCACCACCCTTCAGAGGTGTGGTGTGGATGCGAGTGAGGGGCCCGTTGCAGTGTGTGGCATTTTCGAAATCGCCGCTCTCTTGGAGAAACGTGCGATCTGTGAAGTGCCCCCTCCGGTGCAGCATGAGGGATTCCATTTCCCATTCTTCCTTGTGCCCTTGTGCAGTTCCTCCGCCTGCGCCTCGATTCCATTGCCATGCTGTCCACGCTGGTGCCAGAAAGAGTTGCCTTCATACCCGCGTGTCCCTCCCTCTTCCGGTTGAGAACCCGCGTCAGGGTGTCCCTTTGCCAGAGGCTGCTGGGCCTTCTAGCGGCTGCGTCCCAAACCCTCCCCTTCGGCCTCCTTCATCTAAGGCCTCTGCAGTGGTGGTTCGGGTCCCATGGGATGCATTCTTGCCACGACTCCAGCGTGCTGGAAGGTGCTCCGTTGGTGGCGGAGCCCTTCAAATTTAACCCTCGGTGTGCTGTTGGGGCCAATCTGCCACTGCCACTGAGTGGTTTTGACAATAAACGCCTCCAAGCAAGGTTGGGAGCTGTCTGCAATGGACAGGGAGTCCGGGGCAGTTGGACGGCGCCCGTCAGGGCCCTCCATATCAACGCCTTGGAATTACAAGCTGTGCTCTTCAGTCTCCATCACTTCACGCTGGCCCTTCGGGGCAGTCATGTTTTAGTGGGGACAGACAACACAGCGGTGGTTGCCTACATTAACAGTGAGAGACAGAATAACAACAACAAAAATTCAGAAAAACGCATTTCAAAAAAGTTATAAATTGATTTGCATGTTAATGAGGGAAATAAGTATTTGATCCCCTATCAATCAGCAAGATATCTGTCTCCCAGGTGTCTTCTATACAGGTAACGAGCTGAGATTAGGAGCACTAAAGGGAGTGCTCCTAATCTCAGCTCGTTACCTGTATAAAAGACACCTGTCCACAGAAGCAATCAATCATTCAGATTCCAAACTCTCCACCATGGCCAAGAACAAAGAGCTGTCCAAGGATGTCAGGGACAAGATTGTAGACCTACACAAGGCTGGAATGGACTACAAGACCATCGCCAAGCAGCTTGGTGAGAAGGTGACAACAGTTGGTGCGATTATTCGCAAATGGAAGAAACACAAAATAACTGTCAGTCTCCCTCTGTCTGGGGCTCCATGCAAGATCTCACCTCGTGGAGTTTCAATGATCATGAGAATGGTGAGGAATCAGCCCAGAACTACACGGGAGGATCTTGTTAATGATCTCAAGGCAGCTGGGAACATAGTCACCAAGAAAACAATTGGTAACACTACGCCGTGAAGGACTGAAATCCTGCAGCGCCCACAAGGTCCCCCTGCTCAAGAAAGCACATGTACAGGCCCGTCTGAAGTTTGCCAGTGAACATCTGAATGATTCAGAGGAGAACTGGGTGAAAGTGTTGTGGTCAGATGAGACCAAAATCGAGCTCTTTGGCATCAACTCAACTCGCCGTGTTTGGAGGAGGAGGAATGCTGCCTATGACCCCAAGAACACCATCCCCACCGTCAAACATGAGGGTGGAAACATTATGCTTTTGGGGTGTTTTTCTTTTAAGGGGACAGAACAACTGCACCACATCAAAGGGAAGATGGACGGGGCCATGTACTGTCAAATCTTGGGTGAGAACATCCTTCCCTCAGCCAGGGCATTGAAAATGGGTCGTGGATGGTGACCCAAATGACCCAAAACACAAAGCCAAGGCAACAAAGGAGTGGCTCAAGAAGAAGCACATTAAGGTCCTGGAGTGGCCTAGCCAGTCTCCAGACCTTAATCCCATAGAAAATCTGTGGAGGGAGCTGAAGGTTCGAGTTGCCAAACGTCAGCCTCAAAACCTTAATGACTTGGAGAGGATCTGCAAAGAGGAGTGGGACAAAATCCCTCCCGAGATGTGTGCAAACCTGGTGGCCATCTAGAAGAAACGTCTGACCTCTGTGATTGCCAACAAGGGTTTTGCCACCAAGTACTAAGTCGAAGGGGTCAAATACTTATTTCACTCATTAACATGCAAATCAATTGATAACTTTTTTGAAATGCATTTTTCTGGATTTTTTTGTTTGTTATTCTGTCTCTCACTGTTAAAATACACCTACCATTAAAATTATAGACTGATCATTTCTTTGTCAGTGGGCAAATGTACAAAATCAGCAGGGGATCAAATACCTTTTCCCCTCACTGTATACTGTAGCGTAAGGTACACTTATACATTTCAATTTAAGAAGTGAATTTATAGTATCACCTTATCACGAATCCTGGAATCTTGTAGAACTCAATTTCTGTAATAATTGGACGCAGACACCAATTCCAAAGATATAAATTGTCAAATTTATTCAAAAACAAAGACTAAATGTAGCACTACACTAATTATACAAAAGGGAAAAACTAATTAAAATTCAACTCTAGATCAACAAATCAAAGACAAATCACTTTCGTGACCAAATCAAAGACCATGGGATCGCATATGATAACACACAAATCGTTAAACAAAAAAGGTTATAAACACATTGACTACAATACCGGTTAGTAAGACGAAGGTGAGTCTCTCATTAGTATTGTTAGTCAGACATTAAATAACAACGCAGGTTAGTATTTATGTCAGGTAACTTCTCGTTATATATATATATCAGTCTCATTTACGTTTAGGTGCTGAGAAAGATCCTATCATTACTTGTTACCACAATTTCCCTTAACTGATTATTATTCAATGATTAAGGATAGGCAGGGCCACCAATAATCTAATGTCTATTAACTTGTGTCAATTTCAGACTAAACAGTTAAACAGGAATGAGAAGATATTTCTCGGCGTTGACAGATTTTATTTCTAAAATTATCAACAAAACAGTTTAATGCAACACACATTTATATTTAAGAAAACTAAATGATATTACACATTCTAGAGTTATGAATCACAGATTAACATTTCTAATTGATTTCTCAAATGTCATGAATCACAAACTCCAAACTGTTAAACTTATCTGAACTTCGTCGCAGAGAGGCCTCTCTGTCTTCGGGCTCAGATAACGGCACACGGCACGAGGTCCGTGTGGTTTGGAACAAAGGCAGTCCGGTTCGGCTTTGTCCAAGAACTTCCACTCAGTCGATGCACCTGGAAGTTGGGGTTTCGCGAAAGTAGAGTCATTTCCAAACAGATTTTCCACTGGTTTGAAGGCTCCAAGGTTGTGCACAAAATCTTCTTTGCAAGCAGGGTTTTCCACCGTACTTATTTGAAGACGAAGTCTTTGAGGAAAGCAGGGCCCTGTTTGTTCCAAGGGTCAAGTTTCTTAAGACTCAAATAGCTATTTAAATGACTGACACTTTCGTATACAGTCAACTTAGTCAATTGTCCAGCTGTAAAACTCCACTGATCAGGTGGGCACAGGCGGGCAGGCGCAGTCTGTAAAGTTCTTTATTTAATAAAGTCCTTTAAAAGAATTCTTCGTACGGCTCAATCTCCTTCTCCCAGTTTAACTCTTCTGTTGCCGGCAAAGACTTATCTGATCTGTAATGATCTACCATAGTCAGCCAGAACAAATGCTATTTACAGTTTTAAAGCCAGGAAGACACAGCAGAAATGTGCAATGAGAATAAATAAAAGTGAAGAATATTGATACTTCTGCTTTGAGCATATGGGTTTCAATTGCATGTTTCATCTTGATTATTAGGGGTTGTGCAAATTATTGAGCAGTATTTAAATGCATTTGAAATGTTTTTTAAACTTTCCCATAATTTTAAAATTGTAATATTTTTGTATATTCAAAAGACAGTAGTTTACATTTTTGCAGTTAATTGAAAGGTATATATGCATTTACCTCAAGTTCTCATCTTCTTCTCCTAAACTAGTGTCAAATAATATTTAAATGCACATGTGTGCTACAAAGGTTTGTTTCGAAGTATCAGTGAGCCGTGTGGTCCGATCCAACAGACGAGCTACTGTAGCATAAATTGCTGAAAAAGTTAATGCTGATCCTTCAGAGGTCTAGTGGAGTCTGTGCCACGACAGGTCAGGACTGTTTTGATGGCAAAAGGGGGACCTACACAATATTAGGCAGGTGGTCATAATGTATGGCTGATCGGTGTGTATACGTAGTTTGACAGCAAATATTTGTTATTTTGCACATTGTTTTTACAGGAATTCTGTTTTTTTGTTTTTTATTTAATGTACTCATTTCAAGTCAGCTAAAACAAAAATCATATTTACCATGACAGCCTCTTAATTGGTATTTGTTAGTTTTGCATGTTTAATGATTAAAGATACTTATTTGAATTATGTCTTTGCTCTTGCTTTGTAGCTTGTTTGGAGAAAAACAAGAAACAGATTATTTTTTATTTCATCCTGCCCTAGGTCCAGTTAATACACACATAGGCTACATCCTAGTGTTGGGCAATTATTAACTTAAATCAATATCATGGTATTTTCCACTGTCAATATGATATCATGATATACAAATTTCATGAGCTCAAATAATCATAATAATAAATGACAAACGATTACTTTTAACCTCATAAAACCTGAAAGGGTGATGCATTGGCCAGAGTATACACCTAAAAAGCTTTTTTTATCATTTAAATATATATATATATATATATATATATATATATATATATATATATATATATATATATATATATATATATATATATATATATATATATATTTACTTCTGTGGCAAAACTGTGCAACTAAAATAAAGGTATATTAATTAAATACGTATAAATTAAAATTGAATGTAAACCTATTTCAATTACTCAGGATGTAAAGGAAATTAAAACAATTATGGCTACATGGAAAGGACATTTTATTAAAAGCGTTCTGTTCAGATCTGTAGAATTCCACCGCTCCCATTGGTTGAGCAGTGCAGATTTGTGTAACACTGCAGAAATCTGCGTTTCAATAATGCAACCATAATCGGCTGAAAGTCTGAGCATTCATTGGCTAAATGGTCATATCCTGTGCTGATTATTTGAATGTACCCCATCTAAACACAGTGTGATGCAATTCTGGGCATGGTAGTTTTCTGTAGGAAGTCTGCTTACAGGCATGTAGCTGGAGTTATTGAAAAAAGGTGAGATTAAAGCGTTGAAAACCAGACTACAACTGCCATGTACAAATAGTGTGATAATATGCTTCTATTTTTTTTAAGGAAGTATTCTTGATAGAATTTCTCCATCTCCCTCAGATTTCGTGGTTTTCATGTGAGTTTTTTTAAGTTCAAACCACAAATGTGCCATTGGATTTAGCTCTGCAGATTGTCATTGCCATTCAGGAATGTTTTCTGTTCTTTAATATTTTTTTTTTTGGTAGATATGCATGCTTTGGATCATTATCATGCTGCAATGTCCATTTTCTTACCAGAGGAATCCAAGTTTTTGTCCAAAATGTATTTCCCTCGATTCTAACAAGGGCACCATGACCAGAAGATGCATAACAGTTCCACCTCCATATTTCAGAGGGCTGGTGTTTTTCTCATCATGAGCTTTGGCTCCAATCATAACCATATTTAGCATTTCTGTAAACCTTATTTTTTGTTTTATCTTGACAATAATCACAGCCCCAAACAGTGTAATTGAGGTGCAGGTAGGCAATTTTGTACAGCTTATTTTGTTGTTAGTGCTGTGCTGTTAGAAGAAGTATCTTCCTTGAAACTCTGCTATTAAGTTGAGATTCATGCAGCCAATGTTGAATGGTACTTTTTGAGACATAATATTCAGAAATCTAAAATCTTTGCTCTTGGTAGCAATCACCCAACATCAGTCACCCTTTGCCTGTAATTTTCAGACAGATCTCTGACTTTGATCATGAGGATGAATTCTACTTTGCTGTGATTGCTTCTTTGTGTAGCCTCTTTATGTACCTTGTGGAAACAGGTGACCTTTGAAAGCTTCTAATAATAGTTCCAGAAGCTTCCTATTAACTTGCAGACAACAGGAAGTTAATGTGTAATCATTTTTACAGGATTTTATTTTTGGAATAAATGTGATCATTGTGTTTTTGACCAGCAATGCAGGAATATTTTTTCAGGATATTATTTTGTGAATGTTGATCATTGTGTATTTGCCATGATTTGGAAAAAGTATGATGTTACTATTTATTGACGTATACTTGTATTTTCTCCCGTTAAATAATATTTTTGTCACAAGGCCATCAATATATTTGTAGACCACTGTATATGCAGTTCAAGAGAGCCTAAATTAAAATTCGAATTATGTGGTAGAATTTGATAATTTCTGTTGTCCCACTAAGGAGAACACAAACAAATCCTATCTGTGTTTGTGTTAAATTCCACACCACTATAATACTTTACCTCCCTCGTTTGGGGCCAGATTCCTGTAAGGAGCAGTGCTAGCAAATTGACTGTCAACCCAAGTCAGTGTTAATTACAATCACAAAGTTGAACAGAGACTTTAAATAGAACACTAATAAAGACATCAACTGAAGTTTTTTAAGTGTTGCTTCGAATCTTTATTTAATTGAAAGCCTTAACATCAGTATTATCTGTAGTCTGAATGTTAGATCTGTTTGGTGTAGCTGCTGTGGCATAGGATTTCTTGTGCAGTACACTTGTTTTTTCTTTATTGTGGAGGGAGGCTGTTTTAGGTGACCTGTTGGCATAGATTTATTTGTTCTTTATTTGAAATCTGCAATAAGTTTTCTTTTCTACCTTTCTAGTTTGATATTGCTAGTTGTGGATTGACCGGACGCACGTGTTGCCATGTTATTCCGTTTTTACATTTTGCATACAGTGCAGATTTATATTATTTATTAACTTATTCAAGGTTGGACTGTAGCAATTCTGATTGTCAACATACCGGAATCTCAGACACTTATAGGAGAAGAGGACTCTTGGGCAATTGTAGTCACAGTCAGGTAGAGGCATTTATTTTGGCCTAACATATCCTGCATTCCCAACTTCAGGTTTCATGAGTTCTGTATCTTTAGTTGTCACATTAGTTCCTGAAGAAATGCCTTTTTGCAGAGGTGATGGTTACTTCAGACCAGGTTTCCTTAATTAGACTTTGTACAGGTATCATAGGTCTCTTAATTCTTTCAACATGGGAGAAGTCCTAAATTGGTCCAGTTAAACGATTAATTACTTCAGTCACCTAATTGAGAACTCGGGTGCAATTATAAAATGGAAGACTTTGTGGCCCTGGAGGACTGAAGCTGATGTCTTCAAAATTTGTGCCCATTTGGAATTGAAGGACTGTTGCTGCGCTTTAAATTCAGTAGTCTCTTGGAGCTGCTTCCATGTAACAAGCATGTGTTATGCTGCCCTTATTCCTGTTTTTGCATTCAGTTATCACGTTGTCTGCTAATATAAGGATTCTCAAGCAGCAGATCCCAAAGGCTCGAGGCAACAAATGTGTCTAAATGCATAAATCAAAGCTGACCTCTGGGGTTTAGGGGAAATTGAACTGGTAAATTCAACAATTAAAGCGCAGTAGCTTTGAGAAGGAATACTAACAGACATCTGTCATTTCTAATTCTGAAACATGTACTCTTATTAAACATAGCAATCTGAACTGTGTATTTTTTATTTTTTGTGCTTGTTTTACCATAAGTATTCACTTCCAAACTAAAATGGGTTTGTCACCTAGTTTTCTTCAGATTTTGGTGTCAGTATATCTGTATGAAATAGCAATTTTTTTTTTTAGGTTGTATGTGTGTTCTCATACAGAGAGATGATTATTTCAAAATAAATACACTACATTTCAAATAGTAATGGGAGAAACTGTCCTCCAACAAAAATTGATTGAACTGCTCATGGTCTAAGTAGAGGATGTTTGGTTAATGTTTGAGCAAGTTTATCACAGTTATTCAAGGCGATGCTTTTGTTAACGTTTTTTCCTCAATAAAGTAATTAATAGGTAACTTGGATTTTGTGAAGAGATGATTACATCATATCAGTATCACTCTTAAATTTGAGGCTGTTTATCCATATTGTAGTAAGAGAAAACTAGGTGTTTAGCCTTCAAAACCTTTAAAGAACCAGATAACACATTTAATTCCGGAAACAGCACTTCTTTTGATCAGATTCTCTCTAAGGATTTTCTCTAAGGCACCAAATGAGGGAAGAGGTCTTCATTTTGTATTTGTTTGTTTTGGTTTGTCCCTATAGTGCCTTTTAGGACAGCCCTAAAATCTGTTTTGGCAACCATTGAGCTTTTATACCAGCTTTCTTTTGTTGACTGTCCCTTTGTTGTTCTTAACCTCTTTCTCTGTTGCTCTCTCCTAATCATGAGAGGGGGAGAGAGAACAACCCACAGAGGCCTGTATTTTCATTTTTCTGTATCATTTTGATGTGTAAGCAAAATTAAGTCTTCAGTTACACAGAGGAAGTTCAGAATTAAAATTTTGTTTTTCTTTCATCTACGTTGTTCCACTTGATTTATTGAGGTGCAGCACACAGACCTGTGCTGAACAAGCATGTACAGCACTTCAGATCTGAAGCTTTTTGTGGTTGCATGTAGTGTTGTGACTTCTCAGATGTTTTCTAGGATGTGTAGGTTACACAATGACACTCTGGGAAGCAAGGATGTGAACATTCATCTGGCGAGAGAGATAAATAATCCCTGAAAACATGGCTATGCATTCCTCTCCTCTCTCGTCAGGTGAATCAGTTTCTCTCAAATCTCCATTTAATCATTGGAATCTCTGGCAGCTGATTATCAATTTATCGGTCACCTTGGTCAATTCTTGTCTTTAATTATATATTAGGAATAAAGGCCTGAGATCCTTATTCTCAATTTTGTAGTCTTGTATTTGCCTTCTTGCATCACTGCTGTAGCCTAATCTCTAAATACATGCCTCCTTTCTGTAGTGCCGTTGTTTTATATTGTTTCACAACACACCACTGCTTCATTATGTTGTTGCTAATCAGCTGATGACTGCCAGAGAATAGTGCTAAGCCAGATGCTATCAAGTTAATTAAAACACTCTAGAACATGGGTTCCCAAAGTGTGGCCCGGGGACCAAATGCAGCCCTCAAGGATGTTTGGTGCGGTCCCCCAAAGCCAGCCTTTAACCACCTTTTTTCTGAAGCTTTTCTGTATTTTTACACTTTATTAAAATTTTCTGTAACAAACTGCACATGTAATTTGGGGGAAAATAATAAAACAACAGTTAATAAATGTTCCCTAACAGAAATGTATAGGAAATAAAATCAGTGGTTAATTTTCTACTGCGGCCACCCCCCCCATCACATGCAACCTCGGGAAATTGCCCCTCCATCACCAGATATTGGGAACCCCTGCTCTAGAAGAGCATGAAATGGCTAGCTCTGCTTTTGAATGTGATCTGCAGATTAACATTGCTTTACTGGTGCTGAATTCTGTAATTTGGGAAACAGGCCTGTTAGATTATTACATTTGTTTTCAAGTTGGAAATAAAAACTCCAACATACTCATTTCCAGAACATGATCTTGATTTAAACTGTTTGACTCACTGCTCAGATACTTTACTGTTAATCTAATGCCCCATTTCCACTGGCCACATTTAGGTGAACCTCAGCCTGTTTGAGTCCAGGCCTGCGTTTCCACTGTTTCGTATTTTGCTCCCGCTGAGTACCAAACTGGTCTAGGTGGAAGCACAGTTATGTCCCTTTACATAACCAGTTGCAACGTCTCTGCATTTTGAAATTGTAACTACAATAATGCTGGTTTGTCCCCATGACTGCCATTGATTGGATTTTTTTTGGGTAGTAGACCATTCTCGATACCCTGTGACACTCTTGTGTGTGAAAACCCTAGTTGTGTTGCTGTTTCTTACATACTCATACTGGCATGTCTGGGGTCACATGCCCTTTTCAAAATCACTTATATCTATCAAAGCACTGGTCTTTTAAACTCTTTTCTACAGTAGTACAGATGCCAGAACTTAGTTTGAGGCAGCAGGTCCAGCAGGCTTGACCCTTTCAGTAGTGAATCCAGTCAGTAGATCTTACTCGAATCAATACTGCAAAAATTTAGCTGTATTGAATGCTAAGAATAATTGTATGCCTTTACTCACTTATTTCAGTATGTGTCTGAGAGCACAGAATTAGTATACAGACCAAAAAAAATTATCTTGAAAGAGACTGCTTCCCCATATTTTGATATGGATTGATGTAAGCCAATACTTCAGTAAATGGCTGTAATAAAAATCACTGTAAAAATGCTAATTCTGTCCCAGATTCTGAAACAACTGACCTCAGTTCCTACAATTTTCTTTTTAGATTTCATATGGATTTACTGTATACATCAGCATTTAATGACTTCTAATACCAAAAATAAAATAACAATTTAAGTAATTTGTCTCGTTTACATAAAGACTTTATAGAGGTTCAGTTTAATTAATGCCAATGAGCAATGGATACATTTAATGAAGTAAGGTTTTCCAAGTTTTGCTTTAAGTTGCTAAGGGGTGTTAGAGAGGATTAAAGGACAATAATGTAAATGATGAAATTCAGGAAGTGTTTTTTTTTTCATGGGGGTGTTCTCTGTTCAAGTGGTGCATGTTTGTCCACCTACATCAATCCTTCATTCCTTCTCACTCTCCCTTTTTTATCATTATATTTTCATTTCAAGGGAGTCCTGGGATTTATATGCTGAGAGCTATATTTTTGTAGGTGGGTTTAGGGCTACAACGAATTACTATTTTAATAATTGTTTAATCTATCGATTTTACTATTTCCATTAATCGGATAAAAAATAAAAAAGTTTGGAGTTTTTCCTCATCTTGCACAATACTCTCTTTAAAACAACTTGAGATGGCAGTTATAAAACCAATATACATATGTGAAAACAATAAAGGGTTTTTATAAAGTTCATATAGTAACAGGTGTTTTTACATTGTTCTCAAAACACAAAGCTGTTTTACTCACTAAACTGTTTTGGATTGGTGGAAAAGCTTATCTGAATGTCTAACCATGAATAACTATAAACATGGCAAATAAATACATACAGACAATATTTGACAAGCTATCACGGAGGAGCTGAGCATGAATAGCACCAATTGATGTAGCCACAACAAAAATGTGATTTACATAATTTACAAAGATTTGCACTTTCAATTAAACAGTTTTTAGTATGTTGAACTACACACTCTGCTTTTGTGTCTTTATGGTGTGGTGCAGTTTTTTTTTCTTCTTGCGTCTTTGTAAAAATGATGTAAAAGCCCTGCTGCAAACTCAAAACGAAACAAACGTTTTCAATTCGTTTTTTCATTTACAATATAGATTTATATTTTGAATTCAATATTTATGGAACTAATTTGATCCCATAGTCTGAGCCTTCTGTAGCACTGTGCCACAGCTGTGCAGTGCACTTCCAGTGGTTTTGAGAAGTGCTACTCTTGATATTTTATAGAAATCTCTTAAAATTCATCTTTAAAAAAAATAAAGTTTTAAAGGATCTGTGTTAGTTCCAAGTTTTTAAATCCTCTTAGCCTCTCTTATTGCTTGCTCCCCTTTATTGGCTAACCTGCTTGTTTTCTTGCTTAGGCCTATTTTTTTTTTTCGTACTGTATGTACGGTTTGTTTTGACTCTTGACTTGTAGTGTGTGTTTTTGTTTTATGATTTTAATAACAATTTTGTAGTTGAGGAGGTAAAGAAACAGGCGTAGCTTGCGAGATGCACATCAGTTCAAGAAATGGGAAAGGCTTGTGTGCTTGTTTGGTTTTAACGGATCCAATGGGCAGTGTCCTTGATGGAGAACTTTTCAGTGACAAACTACAAATTACGTGTTGATTCGAGTGTGCAACAGCCGTGCTGAGCTGTTTCATTGTCTGTCATCATGGCTCCAAAGTAGACTTTGCTCGGATATAGCTGCAGCCTCCTCTAACACTTATCAAGTGTTTTTTTTTTTTTTTTTATAGTTGCGCCCCAAATAGACCCAACTAATCGACAATGAAATTCGTTGCCAACGATTTTTAATAATCAATGTTATCGATTTAGTTGTTGCAGCCCTAAGTGGGTTAGTTTTGCTTACTTGGCTACCTTTCGACATCTCATGAAAGTG
This sequence comes from Amia ocellicauda, assembly GCF_036373705.1. Taxonomy (NCBI): domain Eukaryota; kingdom Metazoa; phylum Chordata; class Actinopteri; order Amiiformes; family Amiidae; genus Amia; species Amia ocellicauda. The sequence continues at coordinate 2,773,545 of NC_089872.1, read as the reverse complement.
CTACAGACAGGAAATACAGGCTGTCATCTCTAGAGAACAGGGCAGGTGTATTGGACAACATCAAGAAAGAAAATGTACACCTACATAGGCTGTACTTCAAATAACTTATCCTGCTTGCCATTTTTTAACACTGAACAAAGCTCTGGTTTTGTTCGTGTTCTCTCAGCTTACTAACCCTGTCATCTCGAATTACCTTTCAGTAGGCAACAGCAGTGCTTACCAATCTTTTCAACTGTAGGAATTTGGTCTCTACGAGTCTGGAATTAATTGTCTTGTCTTATCCTTGCCCTGGAAAATCAAATTATTGGCCACTGCAGGAATATGAACTGAAAGACAGTTGCCCTGCCCACAGGTTCTATACTGTAAAAACTATGTATTCTTGATTTTGTATTATTTTAGTCCTTTTATATTAATGAGGCAGCTGGTTCTGTTTCTCTGCCTGTGGGCACCACTCTTGGTTCCAGTTGGGAATGTTTATAAGACTACCATGCATCTCTCCTGTTCAAGCACAGCACAAACAAGAAAAAAAAAATCATAGTAAAAACTCATATAATACTGGTATTCCTAACACTGTTTCCACTTTAAGATCTAACCTGCTTTTAGGATAGTTATATCTATTATCATAAATAAAAAATAGTTAAAAAAAATCTGTTTTTAACTACATTTATTGTTTGTGCAAAATGCACAGGGGAAGCCCACAGGATAGGAGAAAATGCGGTTAGAAACCCTGTGATGATCCCGCTTGAATGCACCGGAGCTCCTGATCCTGATAGAAAGTTGCCGTGCAAATGCACTTTCAGTTTCTAGCTGTTGGCGAACTGCAGCTGCAGCAATGTAATCTGAATCGGAGTTAACAGGAGCTCCGTCAAGGCAGGCTGCCCAGTGACTGATATTCCTAAGGTAAGACAACAGGGCTGCAATGAAGCTACACAAACTGAGTGGCTGATCATTGAAACAGGGTAAAGCCTCCAGTGTGATGATGTGAAACTAGAGTATTTGCACTGCAAAGATTCCATCTTCTTTATTTGTACTCAGTTAAAAAGCATGCACTTCATGTACTGATATATTGAAGCCTTGCATTTAAATAAAAATAAAAAGGTAGGGTATGCAATCTTTTCCAGATTTTTTTTTTTTTGGTATACTGGTTGAAAGTCTCTTCACATCCTGATTGCAATCAGGTCTAAATGTAAAAATATATATATTTATCTTCTGTGGAAGGGACAGGACTAAAAAAAGGATCAACCAATCATTGCATTCAGTCCGAATGTAATGATAGGATGTCCGTCCTGTCTGTCAATCTATATTTGCATACCGCCGCGCAACTTGTTCACACAGACAATCACACGTCATCAGCGCGGGAACCTTGACGCTGTGTAGAGCGAGCGCAAGAATGGAAGACGAGCCGCAGCTACTATTTTTAAAAACATAATAACCGTAAATAAGATGTTGACGTTCGTTATAATTGTAATGTCTAACCTATGAATGACTTATGTTGTAAGTCGCCCTAGATAAGGGCGTCTGCCAAGAAATACAAATAATAATAATAATGAATGAGACATGCGGTAATCTGAAACTGTTGCAAACAATTCCACCCACACGTCTCTCCTCCTGGCGCTGAGACTCTGCTCTGTGTGTGGTGCGCATGTGTGATAGAGGGGGCGTGGCTTTGGAGACGCCTCTGAAGCGAGGGTGGGCTCTATGCTTTCCAAACAATCTTGCTAACTGCTGGCTTCTCAGGATTGCATACCCTAGCTTTAAGATTGCTAGGGAAGTAATGAAGCCAGTATAATAAACCAGAATTTATCACTCAGCTAGTCAACATTTTTTGTTTTAGATTTTTGCCTTAGACTGCCAGTGGCAACAGAAAAATATTAATATTGACATTCAAATGATGAATCTGAAAACCTGTATCTGTCAGTAGCACAAACATTTTCCATTGAAACCTCTAATCCTCCTTTAATAGAAAACACTTTTTTTTCCCCTCTCTCCCATGATCTGACAACAATGTCGACTCTGCAACATTTTTGCATCTGGATTACAATGTCAACAATCACTTTCTGTACAGCTTATGAAGTGTGACAAACAGTGTTTTGAATTAGGTCTTTATGTAGACATAATGACTCGGATGGTTTAGGGTACTGAATTTTGAAATATGAATTTTAATGTTTTACAGATTTGACATGGAAAAGGCATCACTTAACACTCAAAAATCACTTTAAACATTAACAATTAGAGATGCACCGAAATTTCGGCCGAAAGTGGCATTTTTGTTTTTGGGCCGAAAGAGAAAAAAGGCTGAAAATATGAGACGAAAATATATACATTCTCGCATTCTCCGCTTGCTTATTCCCTGAATACGAGCTTTGCAAATACAGTTTGGAATGCCACCCAAATGACTGCAGCAAGATGTAGCCACTCGCTGGAACAGTACGTACTATATGTTGCAAAGTCTACTTGAACAAAAGCGAGTCTTGGCTGCGGCAACTTTACGATCTGCCGGCAACTTTGAGTGCACATCAGTGGATGTTAATGGAAAATAGTGTGTCTTTTCTCGCTCCATTCGAACAGTTAACCAAGGAAATAAGCTTGGCTAATGTGTCTGTTGCTGGAGTTATTCCCTTGATCGCAGCACTGAAGCATCTGCTCGGAAAAGAGGCAGAAACAGACCATGGCATAAAAACGGCTAAAAAAACTCTACTAGAGGCTGTTAACACACGCTTTCTAGACACTGAGTCCAACCCTCTGTACTGCATTGCAACAGAACTAGATCCGCAATTTAAAGAACAGTACTTTGACTCAGATTAATTAAATTAATTAAAAAGTATAATACAATTATACAAAAAAACTATTTTAAAATAGGTTAAAAAAGACATTTTCGGTTTCGGTTTTCGGCCAAGTGCATCTTGAATTTTCAGTTTCGGCCCAGAATTTTCATTTCGGTGCATCACTATTTACAATGTTATTATGTCGCCCAAACTGTAGAATCTGACCTTAATATAACATGAATATGAATGTATGATATTGGGGTTTTAAAAATAATTCATTGGGCTCAGGTGGTGATCCTCACACATGGAGGAAACCATTTGGCAACTCTTCTTAACTTTTAGTTTTTGAAACAGCTAGAGTGGTCAGAGCTGCTGAATTGTAAAGCAGAAGCAGCAGTTACTACAACATACAGTACTGTGCAAACGTTTTAGGAAGGTTTGTATATGCTATAAAGTAAGAATGCTTTCAAAGATAGACGTGTTAATAGATTATATTTATCAATGAACTGAATCCAAAGTGAGTGAACAGAAAAATAATCTACATCAAATCCATATTTGGTGACCATCCTTTGCCTTCAAAACAGCATCCATTCTTCTAGGTACATTTCAGGGATTTTGTAGGCATATAGTCAGGTGTATGATTAACAATTATACCAAACAGGTGCTAATGATCATCAATTCAATATGTAGGTTGAAACACAATCATTAACTGAAACGGAAACAGCTGTGTAGGAGGAATAAAACTGGGTGAGGAACAGCCAAACTCAGCTGTGAGGTTGCTGAAGACAGTTTACTTTCAAAAGTCATACACCATGGCAAGACTGGGCACAGCAGCAAGACACAAGGTAGTTATACTGCATCAACAAGGTATCTCCCAGGCAGAAATTTCAATGCAGACAGGGGTTTCCAGATGTGCTGTTCAAGCTCTTTTGAAGAAGCACAAAGAAACGGGCAACGTTGAGGCCCATAGATGCAGTGGTCGACCATGGAAACTTACTGCAGCAGATGAAAAACCCATCATGCTTACTTCCCTCCACAATCGGAAGATGTCCAGCAGTGCCATCAGCTCAGAATTGGCAGAAAACAGTGGGACCCTGGTACATCCATCTACTGTCTGGAGAAGACTCAACTATGCATGAAAACACAGGAACTGTGGTGCAGAAAAATGGCAGCAGGTGCTCTGGACTGATGAGTCAAAAATTTAAATATTTTCAGTTTGTTTGCCGAAGGGCTGGAGAACGGTACACGAATGAGTGTCTGCAGGCAACAGTGAAGCATGGTGGAGGTTCCTTGCAAGTTTGGGGCTGTATTTCTGCAAATGGAGTTTGTGGAGGCATGTGGTCAGAATTAATGGTCTCCTCAATGCTGAGAAGTACAGGCAGATACTTCTCAATCATGCAATAGCATCAGGGAGGCATCTGATTGGCCCCAAATTTATTCTGCAGCATAACAACAACCCCAAACACAATGAAAGTCATTAAGGACTATATTCAGTGTAAAGAAGTACAAGGAGTCCTGGAAGTGATGGTATGGCCCCCACAGAGCCCTGATCTCAACATCATCGAGTCTGTCTGGGATTACATGGAGAGAGAATTAACTGAGGCTGCCTAAATCCACACAAACTGTGGTTAGTTCTCCAAGATATTTGGGCTAACCTACCTGCCGAGTTCCTTCAAAACTGTGTGCAAGTGTACCTAGAAGAATTGATGCTGTTTTGAAGGCAAAGGGTGGTTGATTTAATGTAGATTTTTCTTCTATTCACTCACTTTGCATTTTGTTAATTGATTAATATAATCTATTAACATGTCTATTTTTGAAAGCATTCTTACATTACAGCATTTTTTCACACCTGCCTAAAACTTTTGCACAGTACTGTATATGAATGACAAAAGTTTAAAAGAAATGCATGAACCCATTGCAAGCACACTGCAGGATCTGAGCAATTTAAGTAAGGAATAGCTCTGTTACTGCCCCCCCAAAGAAATGTAGAATCTCCGTTATATATTCTCAGTAGGGGCTAGAAGGGTGCTTAGGGAGAGAGTACAATAAATAAAGGATTCCAAATGACTGCTGAATTAAAGCCCTGCCTTTTAAATTGAGTAAATTGTCTGTGGCTACTTATACAGGATCACTGCAAGGGGCTTCTACTTGTCCTGCAAACCTCCTGTCAGTTTAGTTCCATTCCAAGTTACACAACTATGTGACAGGTAATGCCAAGGCAAATGCAGATACAGCAAAACTGACAAACATGACTAACATCCAGAGTGAATTAATTAAGATCACATTTTTAATAAACATACAAATTACAAACGGTCCTTCTCCCCCTCTTTTACCTCATTCTATCAGTCACCGCTCTATGATGTGATTGCAGTTTTTGTGTCACTGTGTGTCCCTTAGGCTGTGACGGGTGGATGCATACTGGGTAGCTAGAGTGGCTTTGTGTCTGTCCTTCCTCTAACAGGACTGGCAGCCTCTTTACATCTGACAGGTGTGAGAATATTAGGGCAGAACTGAATATTTTACGAATATCATGTCTTTATTTGAATGTTTTCAATCAGACAAACATTTTTCTAGGTTGCACAGTGCACTAAGGCAATATTATCCAAATTTGTAGAATATTTATGACTGGCAGCAAATAATAATTTCACGTGAGATTCACCAATAATTCACAATATCTTACAGCATATTACAAATTTAAAGGGGAACTCCACTGAAATTCCATGGTTTCTCAGGTTATTCTAAAATATAAACATTGTGTTTAGTGTGCTTATGTAGTTACTCTTCTTCAATCTTCTTGCTTCTGCCAGCAGCCAGATCAAAATAAAGGACCAGGATTCTCCTTTGGAGAAAGCGCATGTGAAATTTGTAGCCTGCATGGCAGTCCCTCGAATTATTTAATCATGTAAAATAATAGGGACAGTTCTGAGTGGATGAATATTTTTATGACTACAAACCAATGTTATATAGGTGGTTGGGCCATCGAACGTGCATAAAATGTTCATTTTTAATTTTCTTGACTTCTTTGACTTTTCTTGTCTTGGCCTATTTCTTGATCTCTGATTTCTGGTACATAGAATGAGCTGGATATGAAAAACTCACTCCACGGAATATGTTTCTACTGATAGAATAACCTGAGAAATGATGGAATTTCGGTGGACTTCCCCTTTAAATTGCTTTGTCTGTGGTGTCACTGATGCTGTATTGCTTAAGTGTAAAATGCAGGCAGGCTTAATGCCAGCACTGAACCTGAGCTGAATGTCGGTGCTGTACTTCAACATCTTTTTCTCTCTGTAAATGGCAGTGCCAGACAGGCACTGCATTTTGGTGCTTCCTATTAGTATTGGCAGATATAGCTGTAAGTTTTCCCAACACAAAATTTTGTATTGCCTTCCATTTCACATGGCACATTCAGTATCAGCTGGTCTTTCTAATAGAGGTAAAGTATTTAAGACGTGCTCTGGTTTCAACAGGCATGTCTTTCATTTTTAGAATTAACATCATACCTGTAATGATTAATTGGCTGATTGTGCCCCATATAAACCGCCAACTATCCGCTATAACCTCTAAATTTTCCTGGTTTGATTTGGACTTTGGAAAACACTATAGCCTGTCAATAACCAATAAAATGCACAAAGTATTAATCAAAGAAGTTTATATTATTCTGACCTCTGCCTCATTGACTTAATGTCTACTTATTAAACTGTTAATCACAATTAAAAAATATATCTTCATTGAAAATTAAAAAAGTTTAATCAAAGAATGTGCATTCTATGTTAATGGAAAAATGACACCCAACTACACAGATCCTGCAATATCTGTGTAACCTGTGTAAATATAAAAATGAAGAACACGAAATACAGCTTCTGTGGCAACCCTAATACCTAATTTTCTGTGTGAATATGGCTTTAGAAGAGTTAATGCTAGGAGAAGCAGATATGCATGCTGTTCCACTGATAAAACATTGCTTGTTGAAGCCTGTGTAACACTGATACAGTTCCCTACATCAATTTCCTTTGACATTTCCGAGAAGTAATTTCTGTTGTTTTCGGTAGAATAGCTTTGAAGTGTTCTCCTGTGCCATTTGTGTGAAAAGAGCTTCCGTTTTTTCAATCCTATATATATCTTAATGTCCTCTTTCGACATTGGATGAATTGGAACATTTATATAAGGCCAAAGTAGCCACTTAGAACTAAATATTTTTTCACCTTTTACACACTAGCATGTTTCCTCACTGGCGCAAGTGCTCTGAACTACTCCACAAGCCTGAATTAGTGATGGAATATTAAACTTGAAATTGAATGAAATATGAAGAGGGTGCTTTTGTGCTTGGTATAAAATCCTGTTTTTCCATTCAACCTGGCACAAATCAAGTATAAAAGACCTTCCATGTCCTTTATAAATTGTGCTGGGTGATGTTTATCTGCTTCTAAGATTGGAGATAACGGCCTTACGAGCCATATGGATTAGTCATTTTAGGTGTTTTGTACAGGTATTCAATAGAAACATCTCTTTGTGAAGCTTTCTGTATTGATGAACTCTGGGAGCTGCTTTCCTTGGCTTCATGACCCGCCTCTCTGAACCAGAGAAACTGATCCCAGTGTAACTGATGGTGAAGACACAGGCAGTTAGTCTGGGATTGTAGTCAATTATTAATTGGTTTTAATGGCCTGCTGACAGGACATGTTTTACTAACATCTGGACATTTAAACAGTCTCTCTTGTTGACCAAGGATTCATAGACTTGGTTTTCATCTTCTATTTTATAGGGCCTTGTTGGTGTACACTCATAATTACCTATTTTTTAAATACAGTTCAGTGCAATATCTATAGCACTGTGGGGAGGGCTAATACAGCTCTCACTGATAATATTGTAAGCTCACAGTTGCCTGGGAAGCCTCTGTAGCGTGACAAACCAAAGAAACCCTGTCCGTTGAGCTTGCACAACTCCAGCAGTGCTCAGCCCATGACGAATCCTATTCTCAGTGGGCTTTGACATAGCTCACATTCAGAACTGCACTGTTCAGACTACGGCACCCAATCTGCACTGTAGGAAGAGTATTTCATTTACTTTTGCATCTTTTACAAAGTTTTATTTCTCTGTATAATTGAGAGTTGTAGGATATTTTAACACTACAATCCATAACCATAGCATTGTGTATTAATTTTTGACACACCGATCTTTAAAGTGTTCATGTAAACCTAACAATCATACATTTTCTTGTCAAGATTTCCAACTGATTCAATTTGAAGGTATTTTTTAAAAAATTAGCATTGTGGTTGGCCAAAAAAAAAAAAATGCAATGTGGTGCTTTTGAATTGAGACCTATTGACATTGCTCTTCTAGAAAGTACAGAAGTCCTAAGAATGTGACCTTGTGACCCCTTCTTTTAAATGTGAGTTGCCTTGGACAAAGGGATGAGCCAAATTGTAATAAAATAAACTGAAAAAGGATTGGATATGTTATTCTTCAGAAAGAAGAATGCTGTCTGTGGTTGACACCTAGCATGTGTTCCTTTTTGGTTTCTGTCAGAGGTTAACGGTGAAAGGAAGCTACTGGTGATTGACTAAGACTCTAGTGTGTGCTCTTTGTATCAAAATCTGCTGTTTTTTTTTTTTTAATCTGATGTGTAAGGTCTTGTTCTGTTCATGTCAGCGTTTTGCTTCTCTCCTTTTCTAATGTATGTAATGCTTTGTGTGGTTATTAGTCTATTATTTTGCTAACATGCATTGCATTCTTCTTGGCAGATTGTGGTCACTGAGGTTAGGAGGGAAAAAAACCCTGTCAAACTTCTAACACTGCTTCCTCCTAAGTGTTGTTATTTTAAATTAGATTAAAATATCTCTGATACCATATCCGTTGCATATGATTTCAGTGGTTTCTTTCCTTGAACTTACTGTTGTTTCCATTAGTTGGTATTGATTGGTGTGGATATCACAATAGAAATAAAATGTATTCCAGTGTATGGAACATAACTATTTCTTCATTTTGCAGCCAGTTTGAAAATTATTACTTTTGGTTAATCATTAATGCATTGAGATAATATATAAACAACAACAACTACAAAAAAAACATTTTACCCCCTTTAGTGAAATAAAAAATCACCTAATTTAGTGAAAGTGCAGTTACTGATTCCAGCTTGGTTTTGATTCAAATCTTCTCCAAGCCCCCCTGTGGTGGGTATCAGTTTCAAGGTTGTAGTGGCTTATGCTTTTGAAACTACATTGATCATTATTTGTTCTTCTTTACCACTTCAGTTCAGAGGAGCAGAAGATGACATAGGTATTAGGCCTATACTTTTCCTTTTGGAAATAAAAGACAATGTCCAGCTCCTCTCTGTGCTGTGACAATGCATGCCATTGAGCTAATTTGAATAGTCTGTGACTGTATTGTGTCTCAGCATTAAAGATTAGTCAAATGGGTATTCCTTCTCGGTGGCAGCTCCATTGCTAGGCCTTCCCTAATGATCATTAGAATTCACAAATTGAAGATAACTGGTTCTTTCAGGATTTGTTAGTCAAAACAACCTTCAAAAACATCAGATAATGCAAGTGATTTGCATGAGCAAGCTGGGATGAAGAAAAGAGAAAGGCAGGCGAAATAAAAGAAAACCAAATAACTTTTGTTTATTAGTATTTTTATTAAGATATTTAGCAGATGCCTTTATCCAATGTGACTTCCTGGTTTAACATTCACTGACAAGAAAAGTTATACAACATTACAAGGATAACATCAAATTCGTCAACACATTACATTGAATACACCTCCTGAGTGGCCCAGTCGGTGGAGACTGAGCCCTATGAGCTGAGGTTCGCCAGTTCAATCCCAGATCATTTAATTAACTGATTGTGTCCGTGAGTTCTCAGCATTCTGGAACCACAGCAAATAAATAATGGAAACTATTAAACGTAATTGTCACAGAAAGCTGTCAACTTCTTTACCTTCAACTTTAGTCACTGTGTGCAAACTACAGCTAGCAAAATGTTGTGACCATTTGCTTGCCCTGCCCTGCAGAGAGACGGTTTGACTATGGCATCAACCCTTGCACTGGCTCAGTCTACATATTTACATCTGTAATCTTTTTTATAAGAGAATTTGAACGCACAAGCCATCTTCATATTTAACCTTTAGAACACAGAATATGTATTTGTCCATTTATTGAATACAATTCACCAACAACTTTAGCCAACATTTTGCACGACTAGGCCTCGTTTGTAAACTGTTCTTATAAATTGTTAAAATATACCCTTCACATAAACCTTTTCATACATTTCTAATGAGAATTATTATTGTTATAATAACATCAGAGGGTGTACAGTATATTTTAAATGCCAAACTTGGAGATCAATTGGGAAGATCTCATAATATTTAGATTAGACAAATTTAGGGCTAATGAATACAAGCATAAAATAAATGAACGTATGTCCTTGTAGTGTAGGCCTGTAGACTGTTTTACACATGAGCAGAGAAGGTATTACAGTAAGTTATACACATATTATCAAAAGAGACTTAATGTTACTGTGTAATAAAGCAAACCCCATTCAGATGATTTATTCTGAGGATATTAAATCAGATTTCAAATACCAATTACAGTATCCTTCAATATTGGGGGTTCTATTTGTATTCAGCCTGTACGCTATGTGATCATTATGGAACAGACTCTTTGAGCTTCATAGCACTGGTATGATTATAGTTTTAAGGTTCTGAACTGATAACCAGATTTTGGGATTCCTCTAGTCTTTACATATTCACTGTATTAAAGCGATGTAACCAGGTTCTCAAGACCATATGTGTAGGGTTGTGTTTTTGCCACATTGTGGTCCAAGCATAGTCCAATTAGCACAAGACGCACATTTATGTATTGATCCATTTGTGGACATCAATGATGACAGTTACAATCATGATGTGTCCATAAGCATTACAGAGTAATTCAGTAAGGGTACAACTGTTTTTTTTGTGTGTGTAAATTTTACTGTTCTTTAACTCAATAGTGAATAGTGTATCTTTTCTTTTTTTTCAGTTAAATGTAAAAACTTATGAGCCACATGCCAAGTTTATCTTGTTTTATTAGCTCTATAATATTCCATATGATACTTTGCCAGGATCACAAATAAAGTATTGCTTAAAACTAGAGGTTCAGATTTATTGATGAATGTTTCTTTTCAATTTCGAGCTAAATGAATTAAAAAATCGAGTGGAACTTTTAAATGATACAAGGATGAAGGTGAAATATTATTTAATTTTAATTAATTTATTTTTTATATTGGTTAAAAAAAAATCGTGTAGGAATTGGCTTTTATTCTGAAATAAATGAATAAGCACAACAGCACAACAGAGTTTATAAAAACAAACAAAACCTGCTACACCAGGTTACAAATGTATATGAATATTTCAGGTGGCCTCCCAAATTCATCATAACCTTCATGATGATTGGGAATCAACATTCAGTAGCATATACAATTGTTTGATGTAGGGCTGTGCGATATGACGATATATATCGTATGACGAAAGAAAAACGTCTATCGTTTCATATTATGCTATATAGTTTATATCGTGGTGTCGCAAATTGCAATCTTTACGGCAGTATTTTTCGTCATTAGGACGCTTTGCGTTCTTCCTGGTTCTTCCATACGTGTCGGATGCGGCAAGAAATGTGCATCAGAAACACAGACAGACATGAGGAGAGAGAACTGACACACAATAACCAACATAACCAAGAGATACTTTAATGCGCAAGCGCACACGTTGCGCCCCGCTGTCGTCGGCGGGCTAAACTCGATCTCCAAGCACCCCCCACCCCCACTAATTTAGACCTGATATCATTTGTATAAAATTAATAATAACGTTTGTTTGCATTTTAATTAATTGTAAAGCAATGCAAACAGATGCAGAAAGTATCATTTTCTTTTTATTAAGATAGTGAAGTGGTTCAACAGCTGCATTATTATTATTATTATTATTATTATTATTATTGTTATTATAACTATTTTGAATTAACAACGTGCCGTACTTCTAAGTAGAATCAAAACGTGACAGTCAAAGGAGAAATGTCCCTGTCTAGCAGATGTTAATGCGCAACTATAAACCCGGCTGTGCTAAATCTACCTGAATCTATACCTTTACAGCGCATGTGTTGCGTGATTGCTATTACTTGTGTTATTGTTGTTATGTGACAGTAAATCATAATGTGTATATGTATATATGTGCTCTGAGGAAGATAAGTCGAAACGCGTAAGCATTATGATGTTCACTTTTTCTCTAATAAATAATTTTTGAGACATCGATGAATATGGACTGTTTTTAGACGGGAGCTGCTGTCCATCCTTCCTTGACCGGATAATTGTTCTATATAAAATCCCTGGGATAAAGCACCCCGCATTTAAGATTTATTAAAACTATTGTAACGCCAGCTATTTTTAAATGTATGTATGTATATGTGTGTGTGTATATAATATACACTCACCTAAAGGATTATTAGGAACACCATACTAATACTGTGTTTGACCCCCTTTCGCCTTCAGAACTGCCTTAATTCTACGTGGCATTGATTCAACAAGGTGCTGAAAGCATTCTTTAGAAATGTTGGCCCATATTGATAGGATAGCATCTTGCAGTTGATGGAGATTTGTGGGATGCACATCCAGGGCACGAAGCTCCCGTTCCAACACATCCCAAAGATGCTCTATTGGGTTGAGATCTGGTGACTGTGGGGGCCAGTTTAGTACAGTGAACTCATTGTCATGTTAAAGAAACCAATTTGAAATGATTCGACCTTTGTGACATGGTGCATTATCCTGCTGGAAGTAGCCATCAGAGGATGGGTACATGGTGGTCATAAAGGGATGGACATGGTCAGAAACAATGCTCAGGTAGGCCGTGGCATTTAAACGATGCCCAATTGGCACTAAGGGGCCTAAAGTGTGCCAAGAAAACATCCCCCACACCATTACACCACCACCACCAGCCTGCACAGTGGTAACAAGGCATGATGGATCCATGTTCTCATTTTGTTTACGCCAAATTCTGACTCATCAGACCAGGCAACATTTTTCCAGTCTTCAACTGTCCAATTTTGGTGAGCTTGTGCAAATTGTAGCCTCTTTTTCCTATTTGTAGTGGAGATGAGTGGTACCCGGTGGGGTCTTCTGCTGTTGTAGCCCATCCGCCTCAAGGTTGTACGTGTTGTGGCTTCACAAATGCTTTGCTGCATACCTCGGTTGTAACGAGTGGTTATTTCAGTCAAAGTTGCTCTTCTATCAGCTTGAATCAGTCGGCCCATTCTCCTCTGACCTCTAGCATCAACAAGGCATTTTCGCCCACAGGACTGCCGCATACTGGATGTTTTTCCCTTTTCACACCATTCTTTGTAAACCCTAGAAATGGTTGTGCGTGAAAATCCCAGTAACTGAGCAGATTGTGAAATACTCAGACCGGCCCGTCTGGCACCAACAACCATGCCACGCTCAAAGTTGCTTAAATCACCTTTCTTTCCCATTCAGACATTCAGTTTGGAGTTCAGGAGATTGTCTTGACCAGGACCACACCCCTAAATGCATTGAAGCAACTGCCATGTAATTGGTTGGTTAGATAATTGCATTAATGAGAAATTGAACAGGTGTTCCTAATAATCCTTTAGGTCAGTGTATATATCCCATAACAACATAACACACCTAATAGTAATCACACAACACTTGCCCTGTAATGTGTTGCATTCTGCATATATTTACCATGTCAGCCTGCATGTAGTATTTGTTAATTTTGCTTATTGAAGGATTAACGAAATACTTGTAGTTTGAATGTCTTTGGTATTATTTTGTGGCTTGATTGGATAAAAACAAGAAATATCAAGATATATATCGTGTATCCCCCAAACTTCTAAAAATATCGAGATATTATTTTTAAGTCGTATCGCCCAGCCCTAGTTTGATGGATTGAATAGCATCAAAAGCAAATCTGTAAAAATATAGGCTACATTAGCATTGGAATCTATTTTTCCATTCCTTTTAGTTTTTTCATAAGTGTTGCAGTTATAACAGCAGGTGGAATAGACAGAAAAGAACATCCACATGATCTTGATTTAAAAAGAGAAAAGATCAAGTAGGCTGAATCAATAACACTGGTCTTAAACACATTCCCCAAGTAAACAGAAATTGAAGCAAAGTTTTTAAAGCTACAATGCTCGAATACTGGAAAAATCTAACGGTTTTAATAAGCATCAACAATTTTTTAAATGGTTATTTTATTATTTTCTGGTTTGTGAAGCAGATAACTGCACAGGTTTTCCATTCATTCTGGGAGTTTTCAGGTTTAACTCAGATGGAAAAAGCATTCAAGGGGTATACATCTGTCTAAATCGGAAGAACATGAAAATCAGAACAATGTAACACTGACAAAGGGTAACAAAAATTAGAAGCCACATTTTTAATAGCTAGCCTAATGAAGCTTATAGTAGCTGGTGTCACATCTCCTCTGTATTTGAATCACTGACAATTGCACCTGTGTATTCACTGATGGCTTTTTGAGATTTCAGGGAGGTTTTGTGTTTAACCTGAATTCTGAATATAGCAATGGGGGTGGGGGGTAAATACAAAAAAATCTGAACCCCTATTTAAAACAAAGCAGTCTCAACCTTTCTTTATATGCATAATTGTATGAAATAGTCACAAATGTTCATAATTAGGCCTAGTTTTTCATTATGTAGCCTAGTTAATAACTTTGTGTTGAGTTCTTAATTATTGATTAGATTAATTTAATTGGAAATGTTTAACAATTTATATTTTGATTTTAAAATGATTTAAGAAACATTTCAAACACATGACTTGACATTGTTGATATATTTAATCAGTATTTTGGGTTTTGGCTTTACATTTTCATAATTGTGGTACATCTTCCCATCCCCACAAAAATAACTTTGCACCTAGAACTTTCTTAATTGGAGCTGGAAAACAAAATCAGCTTTGCTTTGCTTTGCTTTGCTTTGCTTTGCTTCTGGGAAGTCTGTTTTAATAAGACCTGTTGTATTTTTCCATTTCAGGCTCGAAATGTCAACACTGGGGAGCTGGCAGCCATTAAGGTCATTAAGCTGGAACCTGGTAAGATGTTTATTTTGCTCATTTCATCACACTGTTTCTGTTTGACAACAAATAGAGAATGGGCTTGAACTCTAACAGGAACTTGAATGTATACTCATGCAATAAAACTGAAACCTTTGACATTGTGATAGTCAGATGTTTTAAACAAACAAACAAAATACTTAACAATTTTACTTTCCACAGACCTATAAAAAATAAAATAATAAAAAAAAGTAACTTCCCTGCCAGTATATTCCTTTACACTCACTTTTACAAAAGCATTGTTCTTACTAGGTTTTAGAGATATAACAAAAACGGATGTGTGTTTGGGCCTGGGCATTTTTATTTTTACATTATTGCTTATGAACCAACTGCTTTGTGCATTTGTATCTTTGTGATAAGTATCCTGCATTGTTAAGCTTTTAGTAGAACAAGTACATAAGGTTTTTTTTTTTTTTATATGCTATTATTTGTTATAACCTATTGTAATTCTTTCCTCTGGCTCAAGATTTTTGTTACAATTTTGTTCCATCTGTTCAATATCCAGCTTTTCTATGTCTTAATATTTCAAACAATCTAAAAGCATACAATAGGAGGCCATACTTTAGTTGAAATGGACTTTATATAACCATGTTTTAATTGAAACTTTCATTATCCATTGGTTTTTACCTATATTCCTTACCTAAATGCTATAGGATGTTCCCATGGCTGGTATTATTACATTTAAAATAGGCATTTGCATTTCTTTGTGCTAGTTTTGATGGGTTTAATCTTGAAAGGAGTGCTTATATTAGTAGATATCAAAACTATTACATAACGCTGTTTGGCAGTAACAAAATATTACTGATTTTATTATTTAGGATCTTTGAGAACCTTTGTTTTAAAAGCAATATGTATTCCAGAAATGTTAATTCAGACCCTATTTTTGTGGTTCATGAAGGGGAGAAGGAGAGTTGACCATTTAACTGCACTTTTCTTGTCAGAAACCACAAGCGCTCGTACCCTGGGGCCAACAGCTGATGATGCCATGATGACAGATTTAGGACTCTATTGTAGTTTTGAACCATTTCCCCCAACTAATTGTCTACCTGTTTGCTACAGTAGCACAATTGCAGCTGTAGTGCACATTAATTTACAATGGTGGTCTCTTGGAATCAAGAAACAACAAAAAGCGTAGGAGCCTGAGAGAGCCCTGGTGCTTCACTATCAGCTGTTCATACCAACGTAATAACCAGCAGGAAGCTGAACTGTACTGAAAATCATAGAAACCCATAAACTACATTGAAGTAATATGTTGACTAACTCCCAAGGCATTTTTCTTATCTAAACAGTTGGGAAAAAAGCTGCTTAGACCTGAAAATCTTATTTTATCACTTTAAAGAGACTGTATACCCATATCGGGTTACTTCAAATTTGAAACATCAAAGATTTTTAGTCCTAAGATCGCAGTTGGAAGTTCCTCAGCAATGAATGAATGTGTGTAATACACGGGTTTTCCCCTCACTAAAGGGGAAAGAATGAGAGAGAGAGGGAAAGGGATTGCTGTCTTTTATTCAATATTATTCGTATACCTATTACACCTCTGATTTTTACCTTTGGTCTTACCTGTTTTAAGGAGATTTAATGTCCATCCTCAGCATAAAATAGAAACCAATAGTATTGTGATACTCATCGGTATGTTCTCTCTCTCCCTCCATATATATTTATTTGGGATAATAAAATATTGAACATAATTGAAAATGAGTCGCAGAAGACTTAGGAATCTCTGTGCATAATGTTTATTTACTTACCTGAGAATCATTTAATGTTTATAATACATTCACAAAAAACAGGATTTGTAGATTATTTTTGTGTTTTCTGTGATTATATGATTTGAGCTATAAAGCATTGTTTACATTTAATTAATATATATATTTGTTTGTTTCATCACCACTACAGGTTTTCAACATTTAATAACGCTTTATCCAGTAAGATAATTGGCTTTTTTTTTTTTTTTTTTTGGGCGAGGGTTCTAAATTACTTCAGATCCATTGTACTTATTATTTTTTATAAAGAGTCAAATGAGTACTAATGGATATTATTGTTTTTGTATATATTTTAGTGGAATTAAAGCAACATGCATCAAAACAAATGTACTACTTTAAAAAATGATAATCTGAAAATGGATTATATATATAAATACATATAGCGAAATATCTATTAGACGGATTTAAAATACACATTTCAGTCAGGTTTAACATTCTGATGAAATGATTGTAGGTTTAAATAGTAATACATTATGAGACTCATTCATTCTAATTAGAAAATTCAGAAACTGTTCTATGTAGTGGTTTGGCAATTGTAAATTAAACACTTTGAGAGTGTGCAGTGGCTTTACTTTGACTTATTTTTATTTTTGGTTTGTTTCACAGAATATTTTTTTAAGAATCATCCCAGTCTGCTGGAGAAAGAATAAGCCAGCAAGTTCACATAGACAAAGTCATAATTAATTTGACCACCATTTGACACCACAGTGTCTTGGCATTACTAGGAATGACTACAGCTAACTTGTCTGGATTTTTTTAAATCCATCCACACAGTAGATATGAAATAATGAGTCAAACAGAACTAAAACTAAACAAAAATTGCTTTTTACAGCCATTGGTGTAATCTGTCCTGCCACTGTCCTGCCAAGTGAAACCTAACAAGGAAAATAATATTTTTTAAATATCAGCAGATGTATCTTGGAGGGAACTACAGTAGGTGAGATGTAGGAACATGATTTCAGTAGCCTGTAGCTTCAGTAGCTCCCCAGAGCTCTGCATAAGTACTGTATATAGGGGTGTAACAGTACACATATCCGTACCGTACATTTGGTGCAGGACGTTCGGTTTGCTATGCGTTGTGATCTGAATGAATATAGTCTAGTTTTAACCACGCATGTTACTTTTTTTGAATGTGGAACTAAAATTCTAAACTCAGTTTCCCCCTAAGAAGGATCTTGGAGCCGTAATTTAGCAAGTGAAGTAGCCTAGCACATGTGATGAAGCGTTGTAAATATGGGGAATGCAAATGACAAGCCAGAGCTTGATGACCCTCCCATATCCTTCAGGTCTTCCGTTTGGCCTCATATTGGCAAAGCGCTAATTTGCTGTATATGCTGCCTCTGTCCCGAGCGAGACAGTTTTTTCAACTGCAGGAGACATTGTTAGTGCCAGCAGATCTGCCCTTTCTGCAGACAATGTGGACAAATTCATTCTTAGGTAGGACTGTTCCACTAAATTCATGTGAAGCTGAAAGCTGCTGATGTGTACAGTTACATTTCTACATGCTGCACTTTAATGGATCTTTATTATGATATATATATTTTAATTTGAAAACCTTCAGATGCATTTTAAGTATTGACTGACATTTTAAATAATACCTAGACCTAGGTATGTTTTTATTTTAAGAAAGAAAGATATGTACCTTTATGTGCCTTTCATTGTTCATGGAATTATGGCCAATTAGCCACTGTTTACAAGTTTATAACTTCATAATAAATTAAAAGAAATGTTATGTTTTGCATGTCTTTTTTTTCCCCACTGTAACGAACCGTGACTTAAAATTTGAGGTAGGTACCGAACCGTGACTTTTGCGTACCGTTACACCCCTAGCTGTAGATAGGGTGTTATCTTTGTAGAGACTTACCAAAGTGTGCTTTGGTTGTTCTGATACAGATTGCACAGCTAAATACAGTGTTGGTCTCTTTATATAAAGTAATGTTGCAAAAATATTTTTTTCAATTTCAGCTTATGCGCAGAATAAAATTTAAAAGTGAGTTTAGATGAATTATTCAGATGGATTCTACATCTGTGATGCACAGTATTGTTACTATTACTACGATGAAAATAAGAGCAGGGTAACAGAAATATGGAATATAATAAAAAATTCTGACAAACTTTAAAACTAAAAAGTGCTAGGGTTACATGTTGCAGCAAATGTCCAAGTACTATATGTAGCATTTATAGTACAAAATTCAGAGACTTTACAGGGACCATACAAGGTGCTATAGTTAACCAATAGCTTAAATTTAAAGCATGTAGAACTAATATGTAAAGGTTATTTCAATCTTGTCTTCTGTAGTGGGCAGTTGTTAAGTAGTGTTGTGCCCGTGATAAATAGGGCTGTTAGATTCCCTTTAATTTAGTAAACGTTTAAACATTTTAAAACATAATGTAAACATTACGCCTCCCCACCCACACTTATTTATATAACATGTTAGAAGCACAATGCAGAAAGTGAAGCAAAATTTTAAAAATAATAGCATTAATTGCATGATTACAGAAATATTATGCTGTTGATTTAAATATTGCTAAAACCTTAATCTTAACCCCCCATGATGCTTGAGAAAGCATTTTCCTTTACATTTTTTTTCTACCCCCACTCCCCCTTTTTAAATAATGATGTAACATATAGAAACCACTAAGCAATATTTGAAATGAATGACATACAGGAATGTTATTTTGCTATTGATTTAAGATCTTGCTAAAATATTATTAATCCCTAACCTTAAGGATGGCCCCCCTAAATTGGGTGTGTAATTAATGTTATTGTTTAAATGTTAACTATTAACATCCCTAGTGATAACAGCATATAGGCTACAAAACAGAGTATGTATGTACAATCTAATAAAGTGAGTTTGCAACAGGCACCAGAATGTGAGATTCAGAACAGGAAATATTGTGTAACATTTGTGTAACTGAATTTGGTCACAATGGCCAAAACGTATTTACAATCACGGATAGGAGAAACATTTTAGGGAAATAATGAAAATAAACAAAACATGACATAATGCAGATCTCTGTGTCTGTCAAATGATATTGTCTGTAAAGAATTGCCAGGCAGACCCTAAAGCACACAAATCCCAGATATTCTTTGCAGTGTGATTTAATGTCTCTGTTTTAAAATTGTACAAACTAACAGAGCACACAGAAGCAGCAAGTTATTAGTTATCAGTGTAATAGTGTAATGTTTAACATGTGATTTCGCACAAACATACATAACATTCAAAACTGATGGCAAAAGGTAACAATTAACTTGCAGAGTTCCCTCTCCCTCTATCTTTCAGGGAAACAAACAGACAACCAGCTGGAGGTAGTAGCTTGTTTCTTTGTACAATCATCCAATTCCACAGGCCCGGGTTCTTGTGTCCTATTCATGGAGATGCAGCAGTGTGCTGCAGTGCACGCTGAAGCTATATCTTTGAAACTTTGAAGTGCTGCACTTGTGTGAAATCGATGGCATGCTTGGGCATCTGTTGGTAGTGTTGATTAATGTAAGAACCTTGCAGTCTCATTAGAAACATTAACACAAAAGGGGGCCATGAGACCATCCTGCAGTTTTTGTAGCTAATTCACTTCCAGAATTTCATGCAGCTCCTCTTGTAAAGGCCTAATTGAAGACTAAAGTGAAGAGATTCATATAGTCTTATATAGCTTTTCACTCCCATATTTGGAATCTAGCTAGACTACTTTCCTTTGCCTCAGTTTGTTTTATTCCGGTGATTGGAGTGATGATTTTTTTTTTTTTGCTTTTTTTGAGATAGTCAGGTAGATGTTCCTCTGTTCCACAATATACAAGCCATGCACTGTTTCATTCACACATCCCCCTGTGTAGACTAGAACACATGCAGCTTCTGCTGAATGTGTAGTCCTTCCCTGTATGCTTGTACTTGTACTATTTTCGTGCTTTAATGGTCTTAAATTGTATTGTAATTTCTTGCCCTTATTTGCTGCAGACATCTTCTAAAGTTTTTTAACCTTACTTTACAATGTATTGCATTGCAAATTCTACTGATTTAAACACTCTACATTATATACAATGTATACTGTTTAACTTCGAATCTGATTAAATGGATTCTTTTAATATGCCTGTCTCTGAAAATTGCCTTGGATAAATGGTTAAACCAAGTAAATTAGTAGTAGTAGTAAAAAGGGGCAAATGTATTTCTCTGTGAGCAAAAAGGGATGAAGAGACACCTCTATATCTTTGGAATACAAAAAACATTCCACAGATTGTACAGAGAAACTAAATATAGTGCAGAATGCCTAAACATGACAAACAAGGTCAATGACTATATGGGCTTGAATAATGAGTAAGGTAGAGCCAAGAATTGAACAAAGGGGTTCCGATATTCCATATTGGGGATATATCAATATATTCTGTATTTCATGCTTAAATAACTACACTGATTGCAGTAAGCAAGAGCTGTAGAAATAAGCAATAACTTTGTTGTAGCATTTTAAGGTGAAGAAAAACATTAATGGAAAATGATATATAGATTTCCAAGGGGGTTTTCATTGTAATCTGAAATAACATTACATTGGAGAGAAACCCTGTTTGTGTTCCATGATCTCATATTGTGACTGATGCAAGAGCAATACCATGCTTGGTTGAGGTTTACTCTCTTAACTCAGTCTACTGCCACAGTTTGTATGTGAGATAAACTTTAGTTATATCTTGGCAGTGGCTTGATTTAATCTGACCTTTTCTCTAACTGTATTTCTTTCAAGTTAAAAAAATGCATTTTTGATGTATAGAAAAAATTGTTGTATAAGAACATATGAAATTTTACAATTGAGAGGAGGCCATTTGACCCATCATGCTCATTTGGCGTCCATTAAAATGAAGTGATCCATGGATCCTATCCAGTCAATTTTTAAATGTTCCCAAATTTTCATCTTCAACCACATCGCTGGGTAGTTTGTTCCAGATTGTAACAACTCTGTTTGAAGAAGTGTCTCCTGTTTTCCGTCTTGAATGCCTTGAAGCCCAATTTCCATTTGTGTCCCTGGGTGCATGTGTCCCTGCTGATCTGGAAAAGCTCCTCTGGTTTGA
Organism: Amia ocellicauda; assembly: GCF_036373705.1. Lineage (NCBI taxonomy): Eukaryota > Metazoa > Chordata > Actinopteri > Amiiformes > Amiidae > Amia > Amia ocellicauda. The sequence goes on along the minus strand of NC_089872.1, from coordinate 2,751,854 downwards.
TGTGGTCGATGCCTTTCATGATTTTGAAGACTTGAATCAAGTCCCCATGTAATCTTCTCTGTTCCAGATTGAAAAGGTTCAGTTCCCTCAGTCTCTCCGAGTAGGACTTTCCCTTCAGACCTGGAATAAGTCTGGTTGCTCTCCTGTGAACTGAAGTGTGGTGCCCAGAACTGTACACAGTATTCCAGATGAGGTCTAATTAGTGCATTGTACAGTCTGAACATTACTGCTACAAATTCTACACTTTAGACAATACAGCTCTGGAACAAATTGAGACCACTGCAAAATAATCAGTTTCTCTGGTTTTACTATTTATAGGTACGTGTTTGGGTAAAATTAACATTTTTGTTTTATTCTATAAACTACTGACAACATTTCTCCCAAATTACAAATGCAATATTGTCATTTAGAGCATTTATTTGTAGAAAATGACAGCTTGGCTTTGTTTGATGGCTTGTGACCACCCATCTTCCTCTTGATCACATTCCAGAGGTTTTCAGTGGGGTTCAGGTCTGGACATTGGGCTGGCCATGACATTGTCTTGATCTGGTGGTCCTCCATCCACACCTTGATTGTGGCATGGAGCATTGTCCTGCTGGAAAAAACAATACTCTGAGTTTGTCAGAGCAGAAGGAAGCAAGTTTTCTTCCAGGACAACCTTGTACATGGCTTGATTCATGCCTCCTTCACAAAGACAAATCTGCCTGATTCCAGCCTTGCTGAAGCACCCCCAGATCATCACCGATCCTCCACCAAATTTCACAGTGGGTGCGAGACACTGTGGCTTGTAGTCCTCTCCCAGTCTCAGTCTAACCATTAGACGACCAGGTGTTGGGCAAAGCTGAAAATTTGACTCATCAGAGATTACCTTACTCTAGTCCTCTATGGTCCAATCCTTATGGTCTTTTGCAAACATCAGCCTGGCTCTTCTTTGCTTCTCATTGATGAAGGGCTTTTTTTTTTTTTAAAGCTTCGCACAACTTTAGCCCTGCCCCTAGGAGCCTGTTTCAAACTGTCCTCGCCGTGCACTTCACCCTAGCTGCCGTTTGCCATTCTTTTTGTAGATCACTTGATGTCATCCTACGGTTGTTGAATGACATTCAAATGAGTTGGCAGTCATCCTGGTCAGTGGAGAGTTGTTTTCGCCCTCTGCCGGTCTGTAGCTTTGTTGTCCCAAATGTGTGCTGCTTGACCTTGTTCTTGTGAACCGCCATCATTGAAATTTTAAGGATGGAAGCAACCCGACGCTCACTGTATCCCTCTGCCAGTAAAGTCAGAATTGAACCCTTCTTTTCCTCACTCAGAACTTTCCTTTTCAACTCTTTTGGCATGGTCAATAGTTATTTTTTTATTCTAATTACTTTTGAGGTACTACTAGCATTGTTTTTGCCATCCAGCTGGTCCTTATTGCAAGAGGATAGTGATGACCACAGCAGTGTTTTTTATACTTTTCCTCGTTAAATAAGATTTGGTTCAGGTTATCACCTAATCAGTACCTCATTCAGTAGAATGAGCTGTGCTTGTGTTGGAATTCAACAGACACTGGAATTTAATGGCTGTCATACATGTAGAGATGCTGATTTAAGAAAAAATTGTAGTGGTCTCAATTTTTTCCAGAGCTGTATACCCTAACATTCTGTTTGCCTTTTTTATTGCTTTCCCACATTGTTTGGATGGGGAAAGTGAGGAATCCACATAGACTCCTAGGTCTTCCTCATGCATTACTTCATCTAGTTCTGTTCCTCCCATAGTGTAATTATAGTGGACATTTTTGTTACCTGCATGTATTACCTTGCACTTGTCCACATTGAATTTCATCTGCCAGGTGTCAGCCCACAACTGAATATTATATTAAGTCCCTCTGAATAGCCTGTGCTGCCAAGATTGTATCTGCTGAGCCACCTATTTTTGAATCATCTGCAAATTTGACAAGTTTGCTAACTATGCCAGAGTCCAGATCATTAATATAGATTAGAAAAAGCAAAGGCCCTAGTACTGATCCCTGTGGAACTCCACTAACAACCTCATTCCAGTTAGAAGCTAAGCTCTTATCGACACCCTCTGTTTCCTAGAAATCAACCAGTTCATAATCCATCTACTTACATTACCCTGAGTGCCTACAGCTTCCAATTTGAGGATCAGTCTTTGGTGTAAAACCTTATGAAAAGCGTTTTCATATTTCATATATTCATATTTCATATCATATTGTATATGTCGTTCTACATATTTCCATGCCGGCAAAGTGCGGTATGGATGGTGCTAGCGAAGTGCAGTCTGGGGGGGGTCGAGGGATGGATGGTGCTGGCGAAGTGTGGTGGGATTGTGGGGGGGGGAAGCAAAATTTCACACAATCCCCCTTTGCCCCTCGTGGCACCTGATATTGATACCCTTACATTTTTTACAAACCGACATAAATCAAACATAGCCTATCAATAATGTGTTAATGTCAAAGAAGGTGTATCACGCTCAGTCATTTTAATGCAGGAGTTGGTTTCAGTTTTCTGATAATCACTGATATAGTGTAAGTCGCCCTGGGCAAAGGCGTCTGCTAAGAAATATAATAATAATAATAATAATGTAGTAAAACCTATTTTCTTTAAAACTTAAATAGGTACCTTGTCTGCAAATTGTAAGTACGTTTTAATGCTTATAAAGACTACAGTTTATTTTGTTCTATCTGTGAAGATGCACGGATCAAGCAACTTGCTATAATAAAGGGGATTTAAACGCCATGTATTGTTATCCATATTATTGTTATTGCCAGTTTCAATTCATCAGCAACTAAAACACAGTTTGAAATCATTGCAATTAGGGCGTTATTTTTAAGTGTCAACAAGTGAGGAATGTTATGCATCTTGTTTATGCAATTAACACATTGTTGACGTCTTACCTTCTTTTAAGTGAAATCTATCGGTTTGTAAAAGTTTACAGGTTTGACATGTGAGGATCCCCTGAATGCAGACTCTGTAAAGAGCACCGCACAGCATGCCACGGGTCAGGAGTTTATTTGTGCGATTTGTTTTAGACTATAAACACATTGTATGATGTTAGTTTTGTATTATATTAAGTCTTTCATTGTTAAGGTCACCGAACCAGCTAGGATGCACAGGACTATTTGTAATGTATGTGGATGTATATTAAATTTAGATAGTTTGTATTTGCAGTAATAAGTTATCCTCTCTATCGATTTTTGGTTATACAATTTCTGTGCTGCCGTTTTGCTTATTAATTGTATTACAGTTGCACACATTTAAAAATAAAATCTTACCTCCAGATGTTTTTTAGATTTTAAGTTAAGTCCTCGGAAGCAGACATTGTCCCGTGGTAGGCACATCTTGTATTGAACTTTAATATTTGCTCCATTTTCTTTCTTTGGAACTTAACAATTGCTTGTACTTCGCTGTGTGTTACTGGCTGGGATATTGCTGACTAGAAGCTCCATTCTGCTGCTTGTTGCAGCATGGCGCCGAATCAGCCACTCTTTGGCCGGAGACGGTAAATAAAAACAGTGTTGCAAAAATACTACACTTCGGATTCACTTACACTTGTACACATTGGTGTAAATTATGTAAAAGTAATCGGTAATCTCTTGCTCTTTTAAAAGTATACAAGGAATGCAAGTATCAAAATCCTGTAATCTGATTACGTAATGCCGCTACTTATATTCAGTTACTTCCCAACCCTGATTATATTATATATGTTTATCTAAGACTGTTATATTTTGGATGTACAGTTGATAACTTCAAATATGTTAATCACTCAAGATATTGCACCCACATTCATGGGACAAAAGGGTAAGACTGTACAGGCCTGGGGGCCAGCATTGCTTTGACTTTCATATTATGTGATCTGGGTTGCACTCAAGTCTGTATATATTTTTTGGGGGATGTGGGGGCCTTATAGGGCAGGGGAATATCAGACACAGGAGCATCACCAGCCGGCAGGGAAATGAGAGAGGGGTTAAAAAAAAGGTGAGGGGTTATATTTTGTACCAATATATTCCTGTGATGTATACTATTCCTCCAGTTAAAAATAAATAAATATCCACAAAACATTCCTGGAGTCTAGATAGTGTTAAATGTTAAAGTGTTAAGTGTTAAATTCATCCAGTTAATCATTTAATTAGACCAATTAAAGAGCCAAGAGCTGTGCAGGAACAAAAACCAGAACACCATGGCCCTCGGACTGGAGTTTGACACCCCTCATCTACTAAATTCGTAGTAATTATTACTAAACCATACACTGCCTCAAACATATAATTAATGGACTTTTGCCAATTGTCCTTGTTTTTCCTCTCACTTCCTGTCTCTCTCTCTATCTCTCTGTAATAACATGGGGTGGGGCGATATTTTTAATTGCCTTCAGATCATTGCAAATGCACTGGGACAGAAACATTTAATTAGCTCTTGGTATAGCAAAAGGGAAGATGATTTCCCTCTGTCGCACATTTCCTCCTCCAGACTAAGCAATTACCTGAATCATGTCGTCTCCATGATGCATATTAATTTTTGTTTTGACCCCCTCACATAGTCACACAAACACTGTATGCTTTCAGAAATCACGTCCTGCCATTTAGCTTTGTGAAGCTCGGTGTTGTGCGTGTTTGTTGATTTCATGTTCGTGTAGCTCTGCAGCCTTAATAGAACACTCTAGATTTATTTTCTGTACTGAGTCATGAAAATGTGGGCTTTTTAGAAGCAAGTCTCATTTCTTCAAACTTCTCAACACGTAAAAGCCTCTGCTTAAGGCAAGGATTTGTGCAGTAATCAAGTCAGTGTAGGTTAGAATCGGAGCTGTTTTATAGTCGACTGTTACTGCCTGGGATTCCTCACGAAGTGGCACGCAATCGCTTCCTCTCACTATGAAGTGAGAAATCTGGCTTAATTTTGTTAGTCTTTAATGTATAATATTAATTTAAGTAATTTGATTACATTTGAATCTTAATTTTATGTAACTGATAAAAAGTTGGTTCCTTACTAACAATTTTAAACTTAAATTAAAACCCCTACTGTTAAAAATATGAAAAGGTTCTGATTTTGCAAGTTATTTCTTCAATTAAGGCTTCAATTCAGTAATTGAGAGCTGAATTGTAACAAAAAACATATAGCAAGAACATTAGGTGTTTTTGCTATCTGGTACATTCTTAAAAAAATTATAATAATAATAATGCACTGCTGAGCTGAGGAACACCAAAAGGCCCGGAAGACCACGGAAAACAACTGCTGTGGATGACAGAATAATTTTTTCCTTGGTGAAAAGAAACCCTTCCCCACCGGTTGGCCAGATCAAGAGCACACTTCAGGAGGTAGATGTATCTGTGTCAAAGTCAACAATCAAGAAAAGACTTCACCAGAGTAAATACAGGGGGTTTAGCACAAGATGTAAACAGGAAACAAGAAGACCAGAGTACAGTTTGCCAAAAACATGTAAAGAACCCTGTACAGTTCTGGAACAACATCCTATGGACAGATGAGACAGAGACCAACTTGTACCAGAATGATGGGAAGAGGAGAGTATAGAGAAGGGAAGAAACTGCTCATGATCCGAAGCATAACGCCTCATCTGTGAAACATGGTGGAGGTAGTGTTATGACATGGGCATGTATGGCTGCCAAGGGAACTGGTTCCCTTGTATTTTGTGATGATGTGACTGCTGACAGCAGCCGGATGAATTCTGAAGTGTTTAGGGCTATATTATCTGCTCAGATTCAGCCGAATGCTTCAAAACTCATTGGACGGTGCTTCACGGTTCAGATGGACAATGACCCGAAGCATACTGCGAAAACAACCCAAAACTTTAAGGTGAAGAAGTGGAATGTTCTGCAATGGCCAAGTCAGCCACCTGACCTAAATCCAATTGAGCATGCATTTCACAAGGCAAAACGCTCAAAGAACAAGCAGGAACTAAAGACAGCTGCTGTACAGGCCTGGCAGATCATCACCAGAGAAGAAACCCAGCATCTGTTGATGTATATGGGTTCCAGACTTCAGGCAGTCATTGACTGCAACCAAGTATTGAAACTCACAATTTAATTTGATTGTTATGTTGTCCAAATATTTTTTTACCTTAATTGGTTGTTGGCTACATCAATTGAGTTCAGTTTGCCTTGAACTTGAGAGATGCTGTCTTGAACTTGAACTTGAGAGGCAATGATAACATATTACCCAAGTCATTTGTATTATTGTATTTCTGTGAATCTTGTCTCTGAAACAATATCTGAGGAGCTCCTAAAATAGCTGCCAAATTCTTCAGTCAAAGCAATTGATACCTGCTTTTGTTCCGCACTTTGGATTCTGCTGTATCACCTATAGGTGAACTATCCGTCTCCTTTTCATGGGAGCTAGAGAAACCTGAGAACTAAAGGCTGTGCAAATGGGTGCGAGATAAAACTGTCACAGACATGTGACTGAACTAGGGCTCTGCCGGTAAATGTCACGCCCTCACCGCAGTGAAAAATAGTCAACAGCATTGTTTTAATCGGACGTGAAGCTTTTTTTAGGCTCCAATGCTTTGATAATGTGATTGGGTATTAGACTCCCATTGAAGAATTGTTTTTAAAACGAACAGCAAAATATTGTTAAAGCCGGACAAAGACAATCTGTTGGTATTTTTGTAACCAACCTCCATTTTTGTAAGGAACCTCCACACATAACTGAACAAAAAATCATAATTGGAAAAAACTTTGAAGAATCTTCCTACTTCTTAAAGAATTGCAGAATGACCCCCTCCCCTCCCTCCGGTGCTGAAAAATATGTCACCAACACAGGCCTAGAATGAACCTCAGTGATTCTTTCCCCTCCCTTATACCTGCTTTACTGTCTAATTCCCCCACCCCCCATCATCATATAAGGAATTTCACAATTATACGCAGGGGACCATTAAAATAAAATACATTTTCAGACTATACTAAGCTGGTTTTTGATTTTCTGAATTTCCATATAAAGAATAATAAAAAAAGTCACATTTCTTGCAGACATTCCCATTATAGAATACATATGATTATTTCAGAATATAGCCTATGTATGATTATTCTTAACTATAGTTTTGTATACAGTTTGAGGTTTACAACTTGTCAAAAGCTTCATAAGAGAAAAGGTTACTGTTGCAGGGTAGGCAAGTCCCCTGCTCCTTTTTACCCGCTATCTGATTGACTGATTGGTTGGCAGAAGAATGCAGTGGAATTCCTTATTATCCTGCTTTATTAAATGCTGAGGGGAGGGTCTGCTTTTTCATCTCAGTGCTTGAACTCAGTCCCTTTGAACTAACTGGTCCCTCTGCTTTTTGGATTCACTACAAAAGCTCCTGACAGGCCAGTAAAAGTATTCAAAGTATACCTTTACTTTTTGTCACCATGCATTACCTACAGAGTCTCTCAAAACTATAAACGTTAACAAAAAAAAAAGTTTTAAACCTCATAAGACAGATTGATGTTCAAGTTTCTTAGAAAACTGTCCATGAGACCTATGCTTTCATTTCTCCCAATGTGCTCTTATATAGAGTGACATTCCATGAAATCAGAAAATACATTTAAAGGTATTCAGGGCCTGAGAATATGGTTTCTTTGGTGAGTTTGGCACATATAACAGACACTTATCTTGTCAGCAAGATTTGCACTGCAACACCCTTTTGAAGGAGAGAAGTGTACATTTATATGATTTAGTATGGAACATACTTTGTACTTAGTCTCACTTAAGGCCGATTTATACTTCTGCGTAGGTCTGCATATGTGTCTGTGCGTAGCGACGCAGAACAGGGGTTTGTGGGTAAACATAGTGCTGGGGTGACTGGTGTCCAATGTCTCGCTGTAGGCGCTGTATTACTGTATATTATTATTATTATTATTATTATTATTATTATTATTATTATTATTATTTCTTGGTAGACGCCCTTATCCAGGGCGACTTACAACATAAGTGCAAAACAGTGCAAAAATAAAGTTAAGTAAAGGCATCAATCATTACAAATTCAATTTACATAAAGCATAGCAATTCAAAATATAATACATTTTACAACTTCTAATTTACACAGGCAAGTACAGTAAGTGAGGTCCTACATCCTGGACGGTAAAAGCTAAGTGCTGTCAAGATGTAGGTTCACAGTCAAGGGCTACGGGAAAGGGAGCAAGGAGGAAAACAATCAAAAGCGCAAGAAGCATAATAAAACTCCTGTGAAGTGCTATCTAACGGGCATTAAAAGGATTAATATTATACGTACTGTCTGAAAAGATGTCTTGAGTAAGCGCTGGAATGAGGTCAGAGAAACGATGTGGTGACATACGAAAGTATTTAAACCACATAATGAGTATTTTGTGACTCGAACATAATTTACATTTTATCCCATGAATTGCCCACGTATTTCGTGGTTGGCAATTTTGGACGAAAGGTAAAATGTACTTTGCTTTCCGTGGACGGAATGAACAATTCGCATTCATGATTAAACAGGTGATGATCAAGGCATTGATCCAGAGACCCGGGTTTACAACGTGATCAGGATTTAACTGCAAAGGAAAGTTAGAAACTTGCTGCGTTAGACGAGCACTATATCAAGTGCAAATCTAATACAATAAATAATGATAATATATGATGTGTAGCAAATAGCGTGTTTCACCAATCAACATGATTATATATCACAATTACTAATTCGATTACAAAGCCCATATTGTCGGCTATATGTATTATATTATTCAGTGCGCTATAGCCTATCAAATAAACTGCGGGTCTGGCGTTTGGAGAAGAACGTATTCATAGCTCATTAATTTAGAGGAGTTTAACAGCAGAAACGGCATATATGTATCTAATTCAAATGTATAGTAACATATAAGAACGGATATGCTGGAGAAATTCACATACACAGAGACGTGTGTATGTATGTTCTGGTGTTAAGTCTATAGCCAACTATAACGAGACAATATAGATCTGCACATACAGGATGCAATTTGTATGTGTCTGTGTGTATATAGTTTCTGTAATAATAAAATAACATGTCATTAACATTGTTAATTTACATCCGTACCATTTAGGTGCACCATAGATATCGAGTTGCTTTTTTTTAGAATGCAATGTGTTATTGCAACACTGCCCCCTATGGACGCGTCAACCTTACAGCTATGCGAACATCTGCGTACTTCGCAGAAGTATAAACCAGCCTGTATTCAATTTTTTTTTTCCAGAGCGCCTTAACTTGATGTGCATGAAGATAATGCTATACAATTAGAAATCACTATTAAAAGGTTGGGGGGATTCTCAGTAGCTTATGCAATGATTATTGACAATAATTATTTCACTACATTGTAACGATTTATGCTACAAATATCCAAAATAAATAAGCTTGAATTAATTAGACATGACTCAAGTGCATTGTGTTTTAAAGGCTCTGGTTGAATGAATCTGTGTTTTAGGGGTAGCCTACATGCTGATTTAGTGGTGGGTGCTACTATATATATATATATATATATATATATATATATATATATATATATATATATATATATATATATATATATATATATAATATACACTCACCTAAAGGATTATTAGGAACACCTGTTCAATTTCTCATTAATGCAATTATCTAACCAACCAATCACATGGCAGTTGCTTCAATGCATTTAGGTGTGTGGTCCTGGTCAAGACAATCTCCTGAACTCCAAACTGAATGTCTGAATGGGAAAGAAAGGTGATTTAAGCAATTTTGAGCGTGGCATGGTTGTTGGTGCCAGACGGGCCGGTCTGAGTATTTCACAATCTGCTCAGTTACTGGGATTTTCACACACAACCATTTCTAGGGTTTACAAAGAATGGTGTGAGAAGGGAAAAACATCCAGTATGCGGCCTTGTTGATGCTAGAGGTCAGAGGAGAATGGGCCGACTGATAAATGTTGCCTGGTCTGATGAGTCTCGATTTCTGTTGAGACATTCAGATGGTAGAGTCAGAATTTGGCGTAAACAGAATGAGAACATGGATCCATCATGCCTTGTTACCACTGTGCAGGCTGGTGGTGGTGGTGTAATGGTGTGGGGGATGTTTTCTTGGCACACTTTAGGCCCCTTAGTGCCAATTGGGCATCGTTTAAATGCCACGGCCTACCTGAGCATTGTTTCTGACCATGTCCATCCCTTTATGACCACCATGTACCCATCCTCTGATGGCTACTTCCAGCAGGATAATGCACCATGTCACAAAGGTCGAATCATTTCAAATTGGTTTCTTGAACATGACAATGAGTTCACTGTACATAACTGGCCCCCACAGTCACCAGATCTCAACCCAATAGAGCATCTTTGGGATGTGGTGGAACGGGAGCTTCGTGCCCTGGATGTGCATCCCACAAATCTCCATCAACTGCAAGATGCTATCCTATCAATATGGGCCAACATTTCTAAAGAATGCTTTCAGCACCTTGTTGAATCAATGCCACGTAGAATTAAGGCAGTTCTGAAGGCGAAAGGGGGTCAAACACAGTATTAGTATGGTGTTCCTAATAATCCTTTAGGTGAGTGTATATACATATATATATATATATATATATATATATATATATATATATATATATATGCTGGAATAGTGAGTAGGTAATAATGGTGATTGTGAGGTGATCTATAGTAGGCAGTAGGGCTGTGCGATATGACGATAGAAAAACGTCTATTGTTTCATATTATGCTATATCGTTTATATCGTGGTGTCGCAAATCCCACTCTTTACGGCAGTATTTTACATCTTTAGTACGCTTTGCGTTCTTCCCGGTTCTTCCACACGTGCTGGATGCAGGTAGAAATGTGCATCAGAAACACAGACAGACATGGAGGAGAGTGAACTGACACAGAATAACCAACATAACCAAAAGATACTTTAATGCACAAGCTCACACGTTGCGCCCCGCTCTCGTCGTCGGGCTAAACTCAATCACCAAGCACCCCCCACCACCCCTGCTAAATTAGATTGATATAATTTGTATAGAATTAATTCTAACGTTTGTTTGCATTTTAATAAATTGGAAAGCAATGCAAACACATGCAGAAAGTATCATTTTATTTTTTAAGATGGTGAAGTGGTTCAACAGTTGTATTTATTATTATTATTATTAATAATAATAATAATAATAATAATAATAATAATAATTTTGTATTAAGCAGAATCGAAACACGACAATCAGTGAAGAAATGTACATGTCTAGCAGATGTTAAATGCGCCACTATAAACCCGGCTGTGGTAAATCTTGCTTAATCTATACCTTTAACAGCACGTGTTGCGTGATAACAATAACACAAGTAATAGTAATGTGACAGTAAATCATAATGCGTATATTTATATGTTTGATCTGAGGAAGATAAGTCGAAACGCTAATAAATAATTTTTGAGACATCGGTGAATATGGACTGTTTTTAGACGGGAGCTGCTGTCCATCATTCCTTGACCGGATAATTGTTCTATATAAAATTCCTTGGGATAAGGCACCCCGCATTTAAGATTTACACCGATTCGCTATTTCAGACACTTTTACTGTATTGAATAAAATACAAGTTAGTTAACATGCATTCGTCACCGCGCACACAGTTCATTATGAATATACTTAGTATGAGTGCATACATTTTCATTCATTCGTTTTTTTACTTGTATTCTTATTTAAAAAACAATGACTATAGCCTGCCTATTGATTATGGATGCGGCTGTTTTGGGGGTATTTGCCGCGCAGTCGTGGGCAGATCAATAAACTGTCGGATGATCTCCGTTGATGTTAATGGTTTGATATGCTTATTGCTTGAAGTCTGTGATGATGGTCCCAAATCACTGTTGCATTGTCCCTGTTGCCAGACACGCAGCAAAGCTCTTATGTTTTGAAAGTCGCCCTGGATAAGAGCGTCTGCTAACAAATACACAATAATAATAATAATAATAATAATCCATTGTCAGCACTGCTGGCGTGTGAGCACAAAGCGCATGACTGTAACAGATCTTATTGTGTATTTGATATCTTGATATATTTGATCTTTGATATCTGTACAATACGTTGTTTTACAATACACATGTTTTGTGTAATTCACCCTGTGCTAAGAAAATGAATTTATTCATACATTATTAATCATGCGCAAACCAACCCGGGACACATGACTCGTAGGGGCGCTGGATTCAGCGTAACACCGGACCAGATAATGACCAGTTCATTAACAAACAACATTTCTGTTCAATCTATATCGTCGCATTAACACCAGTTTTTGGTGCCAGAAAAAGCGACTCCTTGGTGGCACCGAGCCAGTTCTTTTGCGGTGGAAAAGCAAAAAATGGTTCCAAATTAGGCATCGGCTCCGATCTAGCACCGGCTCCTTGTCGGTGGAAAAGCGCTATAAGGTCTGTGCCAGAATGCTTTGGCACATTTAATCAAGTAAGAACATTGTTCTGACATGAACAGTTGCAAACCGCAGCAGAGGAACATTTTGATTGCTGTTTGTTGGATGATTAGTACAGACCAGGAGAGGAAGCCCATTGCTGGCTGGGAGTCAAATACCAGCTTCTGGCATGTGGATAGTGTTATGGTATCAGCCATGGTGTGATAAGGAAAAACAGCACTCCATCTGCAGGCTTTAATCAGTCACACTTATGCTGTCTTGGGTACCAGCATGGAAACTGGGAGTTCTCTGAGGTTAAGTTAAAAATACTATCCTAGTCATGAGGTTGCTATTTAACACTTGAAATGTCTTTTCATAACAATTACCAGGCATCATTGTGCCGCCAGTGATGTTTGTTGTAATATAAAGTGATGATGAGATTGAATATATATATTCCACTTGTTGTGCAGCATTTCATATCTGACTGTGTTGTCTCTAATGTGAGAGTGTTAACTATTCAGGTTAGACTGAGCAATTCCTTGCACCAGGATCAGTTTATTGGTAGACAGTGCCTTGTCCAGAACAAAACAAACAAAATATATATATGCAATCTAAAAGGCTAGCCAACAGATATGCAAAAACTAGTAATACAAAAAATACTAATAACAAAACAAAAAATAACTCCAGGGTAAAAACTGGGACATATTGGCAACCCAAGTGGTTTAGGGGAGTTATGAGTGGGGTATATCATGAAATTCCTGTTCAAATTCTACATTTTAATGAAAACCCTTTAATTAAAGCTGTTAGAGAAAAGTGACCTCATACATCCATCACATACACAAAAAAAGTTTGACTTAAATGTTTTTGGAAAGGGCTCATGTGCCAATTAAAACCGTGTTGTGTGCCATATGACACGTGTCATGGGGGGTGTCATCCCCTACTATAGACCATATTATACCAGTTCCAGTCTCTGAAGTCACATTTGACTGACCAAGATTCTCCAGGACGTGCCAGTGAGTTGTCTGAGTGCTGCTAGGGCTGGATGGGCTTAACGTTGGCCAGGGTTCTTGGGCTTATTGGGTGTCTGTAATGTCTGCAGAATTATCAGTAAGAGCTGCATTAATCCTCCCTGCAGTGCTATACTGTAGTTCTGTTGTTTGCACTGTGGACTCACAGTGTAGAAGGAAGTGAATGGCTGAATAACATGGCAGAAGGTTGTATTCATCTACATTCCTCCTTTCTTACTGCACAGTTTGCCGTGGTGGAAATGAAATCCGATTTATTGATATCTATAGATATCTATTGATTTCTATAGAAATGTAATATACAGATGGGTGACAAATTAAAGGAAAAAACAACATATAGTGTTTCAGTAAGGTGTTGGGCCACCATGAGCCACCAGAATAGCCTAAATGTGCCTTGGCATAGATTCTACGAGTCTCTGGAACTCTACTGGAGAGATGGAACACCACATTTGGTGATTTGATGATGGTGGTGGAGAGCGCTGTCTTACACGTCTGTCCAAAATCTTTCATAGATGTTCAACTGGGTTGAGATCTGGTGACTGCGAAGGTCATAGCATATGATTCAAAGCATTTTCATACTAATCTGGGGGGGCACTGTCATCCTGGAAGAGACCATTCCCATCAGGATAGAAATGTTTTATTATATGATAAAGGTGAGCACTCGGAATACCTTTTGTAATGATTTGCAGTGACCCCTCCCTCAGGGACAAGTGGACCCAAACCATGCCAGGAAAATGCCCCCCACAACATAACAGAGCCTCCGGACCCCCCCACTGTAGGGGTCAATCAGTCAGGCATGTACCATTCTCTTGGTGTTGCCACACATGCACTCGCCCACTTGTCCAGAACACTAGCCAGTTGAGCAGTCTTAGTGACTGAAGCTCCTGCCATTCATGCCTCAGTAATGATATATAGATGGATAGATAGACATAATGTTTAATCATATAAATGTGCCACATAGCTTGAAGACAAAAGTATTTGATCAATGCATACTACAAGTGTTGATTCATGGCTCTGAAATCAGGAAAGATGCATGCTTAAAATAACAATAAGACAGAAATAAACATCTTGCTACTTAAACGTATGCAGTGCAAGGAAATTTAAATTGAATAACAATACTTTAGGCATAGATTTGCACAGTGTCCTGTTTTTTCCTCCACTTACAAACATAGAACATCCCTGAACTTTTACAGATCCACTGCTGACTGAGTCATGTAAAGGAGATGGTTGCTAAGGAACAGTTCTCAAATCTGCGTTCCAGAAACATGACCACCTGTCAGATTTCTCTGGTGGTAACAACATGTGGGGGCAAATATCAATTACCGTAAAAATTTGTCTAATTGATTTGACCAAACTGTCCACTGTTACAAGGCATGGGCGGGGGGGTGCTGCCGAACTGGACCCCTAGTTATGAACCCAAAAATGTATGCACTCCAAAACACCAAACGTATATCCCAAACTATAAATGTGACATCATACACACCTCTTACCAGTCTCCTTGGTTTGTTTATATGTATGTAGTGAGACTTTTCTCATCACTCTCGACAACCAAAATACTTTACTCTCAAATCCACATAGCAGGGTGGTCCGTTGTATTGGATGTAATAATATTATTAGGAAACATTTGCAGATTTTGTAGAAGTATCCTGCAGAAAAAGCACTTCAGAAGCAATGCACACCCACTTTTGCAGACAACAGCAAACCAATAAAGGCTATCCAGAATGGCAGCCAACTAGCACACATACAGTGAGGGGAGAAAAGTATTTGATCCCCTGCTGATTTTGTACGTTTGCCCACTGACAAAGAAATGATCAGTCTATAATTTTAATGGTAGGTGTATTTTAACAGTGAGAGACAGAATATCAACAAACAAATCCAGAAAAACGCATTTCAAAAAAGTTATAAATTGATTTGCATGTTAATGAGGGAAATAAGTATTTGATCCCCTATCAATCAGCAAGATTTCTGGCTCCCAGGTGTCTTTTATACAGGTAACGAGCTGAGATTAGGAGCACTCCCTTTAAGAGAGTGCTCCTAATCTCAGCTCGTTACCTGTATAAAAGACACCTGTCCACAGAAGCAATCAATCAATCAGATTCCAAACTCTGCACCATGGCCAAGACCAAAGAGCTGTCCAAGGATGTCAGGGACAAGATTGTAGATCTACACAAGGCTGGAATGGGCTACAAGACCATCGCCAAGCAGCTTGGTGAGAAGGTGACAACAGTTGGTGCGATTATTTGCAAATGGAAGAAACACAAAATAACTGTCAGTCTCCCTCGGTCTGGGGCTCCATGCAAGATCTCACCTCGTGGAGTTTCAATGAACATGAGAATAGTGAGGAATCAGCCCAGAACTACACGGGAGGATCTTGTTAATGATCTCAAGGCAGCTGGGACCATAGTCACCAAGAAAACAATTGGTAACACACTACACAATGAAGGACTGAAATCCTGCAGCGCCCGCAAGATCCCCCTGCTCAAGAAAGCACATGTACAGGCTTGTCTGAAGTTTGCCAATGAACATCTGAATGATTCGTGTTTGGAGGAGGAGGAATGCTGCCTATGACCCCAAGAACACCATCCCCACCGTCAAACATGGAGGTGGAAACATTGTTTTGAGGGTGTTTTTCTGCTAAGGGGACAGGACGATGGATTGGGCCATGTACCGTCAAATCTTGGGTGAGAACCTCCTTCCCTCAGCCAGGGCATTGAAAATGGGTCGTGGATGGGTATTCCAGCATGACAATGACCCAAAACACACAGCCAAGGCAACAAAGGAGTGGCTCAAGAAGAAGCACATTAAGGTCCTGGAGTGGCCTAGCCAGTCTCCAGACCTTAATCCCATAGAAAATCTGTGGAGGGAGGTGAAGGTTCGAGTTGCCTAACGTCAGCCTCGAAACCTTAATGACTTGGAGAGGATCTGCAAAGAGGAGTGGGACAAAATCCCTCCTGACCTCTGTGGGTTTTGCCACCAAGTACTAAGTCGAAGGGGTCAAATACTTATTTCCCTCATTAACATGCAAATCAATTTATAACTTTTTTGAAATGCGTTTTTCTGGATTTTTTTGTTGTTATTCTGTCTCTCACTGTTAAAATACACCTACCATTAAAATTATAGACTGATAATTTCTTTGTCAGGGGGCAAATGTACAAAATCAGCAGGGGATCAAATACTTTTTTCCCTCACTGTATTTTGTGCTTTGATAACTTCTTCGTTTCTGATTTGAAGTTCTTCTGGCTTGCATTATTGTGAGGAACTATCCCAGTACAGCAGCTAAGCTCTTTTCATAGAGTGTTCCTAGTATAAAATTACAAACAAAAGGCAACAGTCTTGGACACAATTTTACTAACACCACAGTGGTGGAAAAAAATGATTATTTTTCACAATTTAACTTAATGGTTATAGAGCAGTTTCATAAGCATTATTATAATCCCTTTATTGCTTTCTGAGTCCCTCTTGTGGATTTTGGACATAGGGCCTTTTATTCTTTACGATGAAATAGGCCTCGATGATCAGAAATGTATATATAATGCAAGACATAGGCTATATGGTATGTTTTAACTGGTTTTAACTTTACTCCAAAATACACGTTTCATCAATACCACATCAGGATAATTGCAGTTTTAATGAAAGAACAACCTTATTTATGAATTTACTTTATTGAACTTTACGATTTACTTATTTATCTATAGAGGAATTTTCTTTCTTATATAGCTCATCTCTTCACTACTAGAAAAGTCATGTTGTGTGTAGGACGTCACGATTTTAACACTCATTACAATTAGGGGGCTTTCACACTGGGCTCGTTTGCTGCAGTCCGAGCCCGGGCGTGATTGTTCCCGGCGCCCCCCGCAGCGTTGGTCTGGTTTCACACTCAACTTGATTCTATCGAACCCTGGTGCGTTTGCGTTCATGTTATGTCATCACAAACGCACGTGGAGAACGCATGGAGAACACAACGCGACTGAGCATAGTTTTTATTTTTTTGTTATTTTGGTGCTATTATGTACAGCATAGTGAACGTCAACTGCGTTTATGTTCATTGCATGGTGTAATTCAGCACATAACCAGGGGACGGCGTGTTTCTGCTGCTCGCAATAGATTTTTTTTTTTTTAAGAAGACAGCTGAGTGCTACAAATGCATTTGTATCTTTGTTTACACTGCATGCTTACTCACAAACGAATCCAAGGTAAAGTGTCATCTCCTACACACACATTGGAAACAATGGTATTGTCAGTGTCACGCATGCGCAGGTTACTTCACTTCCTGAACAAGTGCGCACCCGAGTCCATGTTGCTTTCACATTCACACGAACCGCGACACAGTTCGGGAGCAACCGAACTCGGACCACCTCCTCCAGGTAGTCTTGGGTTCGGTACTCCAGTGCGCACCCGGGTCCGCATGACAGCGTTCATATTAGCGATTTTTCATGCGAACCGTGCCCCGTTCCGAACTAAACTGCCAGTGTGAAAGCACCCTTAGTCTGCATTCGACATTCCGAAACCTTCATATTTATCGTTTAAAGGAACTTTGGTCATTGAAAGCAGAAGGGTATTTGAGTTTTTACTCCAGATTAGCACATTTACAGATACGCTACTTCATTAATTGTTCAGAATGAAGTATTTCCCAGTCTTTAGAAAATAAATTTAGAGTTTCCTATAAAAATGGCTGGATTGAAGCTCTCCAGTACCTGGGCTGGACAACCTTGTCTTAATAGTTTTTTGAAAACAAAAATTGAAAGGCCTTGGAGATGATTGCTTAAAATCTGTCAGCTCTGAGTGAAAAGCCAATCTGAATAGCTTCCTCCCTGCTGTTGCCACAGGCCTGAGCCTTTCATTATTTTGTGTTTTTCTTCCAGCATGCTAACTCTAGCTACTAGGTTGACTAATTTTCTTCCAGCACTGGTAGGTCGACTGCCTCAAACTCGTGGAAAACCACAAAATACTGTTTATTGGTTTAAGTATTTTCTTTTCATCAATAAAAACAATTCAATTTTTAATACTTGTGATTAAAAACCACAAAACCTGGCAGACTGCGCAGAACAGGTCCAAGGAACTTTGTCAATGACCCTGCTGTTGAGAGATTGGTAGCTTCAGATGGAATGTACTCCACTGCAGGGGATGTTTGACATTCTTGAGATCTTGCAGCCTGGGGAACATAACCTCCACTATTTTCAAGTAGACTGCAGTAGTGTTGGTTTGATTTCAAGCCAAGGTGAAATCGGCTACATTGCAAAGCCAACATTATGTTGTAAAGAGGAAAAAAAGGAAATTCAAATTTTCTTGCTAATATCTGCATTATATTTGCATATTTCCCATTTTCCCATCTATGGTCTGCATAATGCTTAATTTCTTGATTCTGATCTTTTTGAATTGCTGTCACCAGCATATAATTTCTCTGTCATGGGTCCAGGCACTTGATTGATTTGACATCAATAATAGTTTGTCTAAAATTATGGAATGGAGGTGCAAGTCAGTGGGGATCAGCTGATGTCAGACTCAACAAAATTCCAACAACCTTCTAAAGAAGCAATGGCTCTTGAATTCTGTTAAAACCTCCTACTGGAGCCAACCTTTGCCCTATGGCCTGGATTGATCTGATCTCTAATCCAGGCTATCCTGTTGAAGGTTTTTGCTATGAGTTCACAGGGTACAGCTCAGAATCTGGAGGTCCAGAGGGGCGGAGCCAATAGAAATTGGTTGGGTAATCTGCTTGCCTGTGGTGTTTTTGGCTCCTGCAGATTCAGATCGAATGTTTGTAGTTGGTGTGATATTTGCATTGCAAAAAACTTTGGATGGCTTTGACAACTTGTTGTTCCAGAGACAAATGCTTTCTCAGCCAAGTGGGAAAAAGGTGGCTGATTTGAGTTATTAATAATTAGACTCAATCAGATGAAAAAAAGGATCAATAACTACTTTAAAACAATGCAGAAGCATAAAGCAGGTCAATCTGTTTATGGATGTCATTCCCCACCTTGTTTTTGAATCTGGGAAATCCTCTAAGCCCCTCCTAGGAAATCAGATTAAAGATTTTTCTGGGCAGTTGCTTTGGCAAGCCAATGAATGCATTTAATTAGATCAGTGGTTTCATCATTAGAGCTCTAATCAGATGAAGTGAATGCAAATTGCCAGTTTAAGTGAATGTAGAAAATGCAGCCCAGTATAAATGGATTATCGCAGGCTGACTTTATTGATGTGATATTGGACATTTGAGAAGCACAGACTTCATTAGGCAATGCCTGAAATGAAGTTTATGAAATTAAATGGACATTATAGTGATTAACATGTAATGCAATGAAAACAAAATGCTTTGCCAGTTGTCTTTCCATTGGTGTGATTCCAGTGAAACACTGTCAGATTTCATGTGGTTGACCTACTGGAGCTACTTTACATGGCTGCAGTGTGTACATTTACAGTGTATAGGGAGGTATTCACAAAGCACTGGCTGTAATTTCTCCATGAACATGTCTTAAGAATCATCTTGAAAATAGCCTTTCTGTGTCTATCTCTCCAGCATTCAGTCTTTTTGATCTATCTGTAATGTACAATCGTAGACAAACTGGATCTATTGACATTGAGGCCTGAGATGCTGAAATCCAAAACTCCAAACAGATCAGGTCAGACAGTCTACAGCACCAACCACAGACTTTTAACATCTTAGAATTGTTTATATAAGCACCACTGGGACAACAGCATGCACAAACAGCACTGAAAACGAATAATTACTCAGATCACAAGAGATACGAGGAACAGAAAGCAATAAGCATGCTTCTTGAGGCAATGACAAAAAGTCTCTAGAATAACATTTTACTAGTTAACTTCACAGACCCAGGAGAATTGAAGCCACATGCACATTTCCTTAGAGATATGTGTGGTCAGGCAGTTACTGGTGCTGTGAATGCAGAAACATCTGCAGGAAGGAAACCAATCTCATTGATGCTAGTGAGGTGCAAGTAACTGGATAGGATTATCATAATCTACCCCACCCAAACCATAATCCTAACCTAAAATAAAATATTTAAATACTATAGAAAATATTTATATATAACATCAAAAATGTTAATTGTATTTGAAATGTTGAATATATACTTATGTTGTAAGTCGCCCTGGATAAGGGCGTCTGCCAAGAAATAAAATTTAGAATAATAATACCACAGAATATATAAACTCTACAGCAGGATTAAAGTGTAATAAAATAAAACTAAAGGCACTATCAAACAGATTGTCTTGCTTGTTAAATACATACACACACAAATATACAGTGGGCTGCACATTTGCTTAATTGTAATGAAAAGATAATTTAACATAAGAAATGCAACACATTTTTATACTATCAACCCTCTACAGCGCAATATATGTTTTTGAATGTCGCTGTATATACACATATTTAATCTCCCCATCTTCTATTCTATAGCTTCTTTTGGCCATATTTTCACTCTTTCAATGATGCCACTTACTTTGGTTTATTCCTAGATCCATTTATTTGTTTTCTGTCGGCCTGCAGTCATTATCTTAAGGCTGGTGGTCTCCCACCTCCATCTCCAGGCAGTTGTTAACCTTAACTCTAACCCTGTTCAACCTGCATTTCTACAACAGGTGAGGATTTTGCAGTTGTGCAGCAAGAGATCGTGATGATGAAGGACTGCAAGCACTCAAACATTGTGGCATATTTTGGTAGTTATCTAAGGTAGGGGACACAACACAACCTTAAATTACAACTGTAATATTCTGTGCCAAATTCAAGCAAAGTATATCAAATATAAAGCATTGGAAAAGGAGACCTTAAGGGAATTTTCATTATTTATATATTTTTCTGAAATTGGCTTTTTTTTAAATTAATTATTAATTTTTCATAATTCATACAAAACAATGTAAAGGATGTCAAATTGTATAGCTGAAATCAAGGCTTTGGAAGATTTCCTCTTACTCTTTATCCCTTACTTCCTTGCATTAGCTGTTTTTATTATATAATTATATACATTTGTATTATATAATTATAATATGAACATAATTATGCATTATATTCTAATTATAATCTATTAAGTAAGGCTATATAAGTTGCGGGGGGAAAAATGTAAATTACATGTTAATGCCAATTCTGGTTTTACTGCAATTAGGATGAAATGGTAACCAGGAGTTTTCTTTTTCTGGGGGGCTGCAATTAATACAGAATTACTAATTAATGTTTAATGTTCATTGGTTCCCTTTTTAGGAGAGATAAATTATGGATATGCATGGAATACTGCGGAGGAGGATCACTACAGGACATCTATCATGGTAAGATATAAGGCAAACTTCCAAACTTCAGTGATATCAATCTTCTGTTTCTGCTTTTTGAAAAAAAATCCTTTTCAACCACTCACCAATGATCAGATGAATAAATCATAAACAGATGCACCTTTACAATAACAGTGTAACAATTTTTTTAGTTTTTTTTTGTTCTTGGGTAGTAAGTGTTATTTCCTGTTGCTTATGCCTCAAAAGTATAGAAAATGGCTATTATTCCCCACAAACTTTGCTTTTGTGACCAGGACAGTGATATTTTGAAATGTAACTATTTCCAATGAGAAAACTGGCAAATTTGTGTCTTTTCGTTCACATAGTCAGAAATGAATCCAAATTAACATGTATTTTTACTAAAGTAATACAAAAATGACTAAAAAAGATTTAGAAGTATGTAGTTTTTCGAGATTAACAGTATAATTGTAAATCCCCAAAAACTACTCGCTTCTAAATCTTTTGTAGTTTGTAGTTTTCTCATATTTTATGGCTGGTGGAGAATGAGTGCTGAGTAAAAACCCCAGTAATTTGAGTTCTTAATAGGGCTGCAGCTATTGATTTAATATGATAATCGATTATCCTATACATAAAACGGATCGATTTTATTCAAATCACACACACAGAAAAAGTTTTTATTATCAATGCGTTCTTATGGGGTCCTGTTGCCAACATGGCATCCTATTCTTGAGTTCGCTGAACTCTGTAAATACAGGGCTCTGATTGCCTTGAGGAGGACTAGACATTTTACATTACACTTCAACTCCAGATGGAAAAATGAAAACCCTTCCCAGGTACCAGATTAAGAAAATAATGATGATAATTATTTAAATGCCTGAAATTTATTTAAAATGTAAATATATGATGAATGAAATACAAAAAAATAACCAAATTGTGTTTTTCATTACCCCTTTATTAGGTCTGTGCGATATGGCGATATATATCGTATGACGATAGAAAAACGTATTATCGTTTCATATTGTGCTATATCGTTTATATCGTGATTTCGCAAATTGCAATCTTTACGGCAGTATTTTTCGTCATTAGGACGCTTTGCGTTCTCCCCGGTTCTTCCACACGTGTCGGATGTGGCAAGAAATGTGCATCAGAAACACAGACAGACATGAACTGACAGAATAACCAACATAACCAAGAGATACTTTAATGCGCAAGCACACACGTTGTCGTCGCTGGGCTGAACTCAATATGCCAGCACCCCCCACCCGCGCTAATTTAGATTGATATCATTTGTATAAAATTAATAATAACGTTTGTTTGCATTTTAATAACTTGGAAAGCAATGCAAACGCATGCAGAAAGTATCTATTTCTTTTTATTATGATGGTGAAGTGGTTCAACCGTTGTATTATTATTATTATTATTATTATTATTATTATTATTATTATACACACACACACACACACACACACACACAAGTGTATATTATACCTATAACAATATAACACACATAATAGTAATCACACACCACTTGCCCTGTAATGCATATAGTGCATATATTTACCACGACAGCCTGCATGTAGTATTTGTTATTTTTGCTTATTGAAGGATTAACAAAATACTTGTAGTTTGAGTGTCTTTGGTCTTATTTTGTGGCTTGATTGGATTAAAAATATATCTATATATATATCGAGATATATACCGTGTATCGCCCAAACTCCTGAAAATATCAAGATATTATTTTTAAGTCATATCGCACAGCCCAACCCTTTATATACTACATATCCAGGTTCAGTAAAAAGATAAGTACAAGGTTTTTTGAACAAAGAAAACCATGCAAATGCATTTTTTGTTTACAATATTATACTTTATAATAAATAACAAACTTTTGTAATATAAACAATACACTACAATGAAAATAAAAATATTAAACAATACACTGAAACACTAATACGCAATACATTGGAACTCATTTGAAAATAACACACAATACACTGAAACACAAATTAAGATAAAACACTGAAACGCTGTAATAATAAACAATGATCTGGCTGCGCAGACGCTGTTTCATTGCCTTCTATTCAGCACTGTTTTCTGAACATATCTAGCCACAGCACTGTAAAGCTTTTTCTAAAAACTACATAAACTACAATTAAATAAGTACAACTAATAACTAAATTAGCAATAATATAAAACTTTATTTTATGTTTGTAAAAGGTGAATGGATTGCCGCAGTAGACGGAAGACTTCTAGACGCGTACAGGTACATGGAGACTCTAAACAACATGCAATTGGATAAAAACATGGCATGATCGCGGTCCCCGGCTTTCAATTCATTCTACAGTATCATCACTGGCTTTGGGAATGACATGAAACTACATGGTACTGAGGGTTTTCATTTGACGTGTGTGCGTACATCATGGTATTGAAGTGGTTAAATGCTCAGCCCTGTTGTCCTCCATAGCGCCTGGAGCCTACATATGTTTCAAAAGTCTATATCCAAAATTCTACGTAGAATTTGACATGCCCGAAACATGCACATAATTCACGCGTCTTCCATCGCGGTGCACGTATTCGCAATATCCCACGTCTACAGCATAACTTTTACTTTAAAATTACTTTACACATAAACCTGAGTTTCCCAGCTTAAATCAATTAATTTGTTCGATGCTGTGACTGTCGGTGGCACAAGCATTGGTGAGAAACCAATTGATTTTAACTAAGAAATTCGAATGTGCTTTATTCAAAAGTCACTTTTAGTTTATTCTGTACTTTTGGAAAATTGCGTCTACGTGCACCACGATTGAAGACAGATATAGATTTACGTGTGTGTATAGGTATGCCAAGTTCGATGTTGAATTTTGGATATAGAGTTTTGCATAGATTAGCATGACAGAAAACCTTACAGCAAATACAACACTTTCGTCAGTGCAATTTCATAATTAACAACACAGCTGCTCTATTACTAGCAACGTTGCAAAAACTTACCATGCGTTTCGTTTCAAGTGCTCAAGCTTGTTTGGGTGTGCTCTTTTGGAAAGCTAATTCTGATTCACACAGTCCATGAAGCACCATACGGTTATTATTCTCTCTCTCTCTTATAAATACTCCCACAGTTGCGATGCTTTCGCCCAAGTTTTGTTTTGCGGGGTGGCTGGCTGTGACGTGCAGGTTCAGACATTTTTCCAGTGAGCCCCATACAGGTGGATGACAAACCAAGTGATGCACTACTGCTACCTACTGCTGTTTGGAATAAAACAACGGCCATTAATCATCTGCGTTAGAAAAAATATATTTTCACAAAGCTCAGTCTAATTTCACCATGATTGATGGTGTCAAAGAGCATGTTGAGGTGGGATTTCATGGATAAACTGTTGCGTTTGAGTGGATGCATGCATATTAAAGAACCTTAAATATCAGTTGCTAGTTTGTTTAGACTCTGACTATCCATGCAAATCAAATACAAGTAATAATTACATTAGGGTTGTACCCGACTCAGAATTTTGTCAGTCGAATCGGATTTGGCTGTTCAATACAGAGATTCGACTATTCATTCCTTTTTTATTTTTTGTTCAGACTATCTGGCAATCAGAAAATCCATTGGCATGAGTTTAAGTGATGATTTCGACCACATTAACATAAGCAAATGCAACAGAGTCTTGGGAACATATTTTTTTTGCATTTAAAAATCAATAGAAGACAGCTGCATATGATGCAAAATTTGAATTGCGGTCTATTTGAATTGCCGACAATGTCGTGCTACCATATGGATTTGTCGGAATAATGTGACACGTATTTATTTTTAAATAAAGCTAACCAAAATGTTTTATTTCACTGTAAACATTAAAAACAACGTGTAAATGAGTAAACAAACGACCGTTTAAAATAAATTCATGACATTGCCCGACTGACATCTCTTCTTCCAACAGGATAGGCCTACTTTTTTATGTATCTTTAAACATTACATTATCGTAATTTAGCAGACGCCTTATCCAGGGCGACTTAAATTTATACCCATTTATACAGCTGGAGCAATCTAAGTGAAGTACCTTTGCTCAAGGGTACAATATAGCATTGCCCCACCCACAACCTTCCGGTTATAAGTCCAGAGCCCTAACCACTACTCCACAGTGCTGCCCGCAACTGATAAATCAATTGAAATGACGCCATACTTTAGACTTCTTCTGAGACACAGCCTTTACCAACAATTCCACCACCTTATGTTTCAGCTTCTCTCATCAATTAGGCCGTGTGTCCACCAAAGCATTTTTTCCTGAGGCCAGCATATTTTTTCAATTGTTTGCAATGGGAGCGCCATGTATTTAAAAAAACAGCAGCGTGACGAAGCGCTGTGCGTCTATTCCACGCTGAGCGCTTGTTGTTTTCTTCTGGTTGCAGACAATGCTTTCGTCATTGTCACTTTTTACCCAGATGTCCAATCACAGTGGAGGAGGGGCGGGACAAATACCACACCACACCACCAAAGTGTCTTAGCTGAAACAACACAGCGCCTCAACAGCGCTGAGGCGCTCCGAGCTGGGCGCTTTCACAAGAGCGCCGGGCATTTTCAGCTGCAGAAAACGCTAACCACCAGGCAGCGCATGTTGTCATGCAGATTCTTTTTGGTGCAACCATGTTAGCTTGCACTGTTAGAATATAAAATATAGGCCTACAATTATTTTAATACTCCAATAACTTCTGATTTCACTGACAAAAAAAAAAAAAAAAAAGACTGCTTGACTTGAATCTCTGAGGGGTCTCCGACTGATGATTTGACTCTTCAACTTTCAGGGGGCAGCCCTAAATTACATAGTGCATAGTAAGTACATGTTGTCATAAGAATCATATAATCCTTAGTGAAATAAATTGGTGTTTGTCCTTTAGGCTTGACTTTTTAATGTCAGATTTTGACAGGCAATGCTAGAAGCCCTGGCTAAATAAAGTGGTAACATGCAGAACAATGGCAAAAATTGAAAAATAAGCAGGTTTTATTTTCAGAGCACATAAAACAATCACATAGTTGGTTATTACCAACAACAAGAGAAAAAAAAATACAAAAGGGATTAAGTAAGGATTCATAAAGAAGAAATAGAGCATACTTAAGATCATTGTGTATGATATATGTTATAACCTACTTAAATGAGCACTTCAGTCCTTAGTCCTTAGTTCTTAGTTCAGTCTTTTAGTTCGTTAACTTTTTTTTTTTAACTCCAGTATAATTTATAGGAGTCTTTACAAAATAAGGAGTATAAAAAAACATGGCAATTGCTATTATGAGGCATTTGAATTCTGCCCTACAACACTCAATCCTGGGCAGCCAACGGCTGAAAAACCTTTAACAGGTAGGCAATTTACATAATAAATAATTGGTTTACCATTACATACACATTACAATTGAAACCTAAAATATATTTGCATAAAATCACATTGAACAGATAAGGATTTACCCTTTTAATTGTCCATACCAACATAACAGTATTTAAATCCAAGACATAGGGCTCGCACGAGAAACAATCAATACAAAAGAAATGAAACAAAACATAAAAATACATTAATTTCCTGAATACATTAACAACTTGACCTTTACTTGAGAGGACACGATCATTGTATTATTCTTCAACAGGCTCCATTCCCCATTAACAAACACAAGAGAAGTAATGTTTATTTATTGATCTTTTTAATACTGTAATTGCTTGTAATATATATACCTTTAACTGAATTGTTTTTGTTAATATTTCATAAGAGAAGCAATATCGCTTCATCACACAGTATTTATCTAAATAAATCACTCAATAACATTTATTTCAAATCAAGGGGATGAAAACTTACAAGTACTACAATTGTACTTGTTCAATAATCTTTTTAGGCTCCTCCCAACACTGGAACAAACACTAATTAGTAATAGCACATTTTCCACAGTGAATTTTCACTCAGTTTTCACTTTAAATCTCTACCAAGTAGTTGGAGTAATCTGTGACTACATCAGCAATTTTAAATGTCCCTGCTGGTGCATGCTATTTGAGTTGCAATTCTCCAGTGTTTTTTGGGATACTTCTTAAAATAATGTTGAACGCTGGAGGGGTTGGTTGAGAGCTTTAAGCTGCACTGGTGGTTTTTACAAATGAAAACAACCCAAAACGTGTAATTATAGATTGTTTGGTTTAGTTGCTAAGTGACATACACTCCCACAGAACAACAGTCTAGCAGTGCCTGGTGACTAACACTAACAGACTCTCTGATCCTCTCTTTCATCAACCCATTTGGACCGTATTTATCTTCTCGGTTTGAGTGCCAACACTTTGGGGACGACAGGCCTGCATTATGACTCTCAGGAGAGCACTGAGAGCAGAGAACTCACGGTGTCACACTTACTAAGCTCAAGGTTTTCAAAACAAAGTTCCTAGAGGGAACAGTGTCTTATGTTTTGTGTTCCAAATGGAGCTCTGAATCAATTAACCTAGTTATTTTATCACTTAAGCATATTTAACTTTGTTTCTAGGGCCCGACAGATATATCGGAGCACCGATATTATCAGTCGATATTGGCCTTTTACAGAAATATCGGTATTATCACGTATATTCCTCCGATAATGCACCGATAAATGTTCTGAAATGATTGGCTAAATATTATTTTCAAATGACCATAAAATCCTTAGTCAAACTTCAGACAAAAAATAAATACATGTTTATTTTGTTTTACAGTGATATTTACCATTTACCATTGCTTTTTAACATAGTTATGGTGCTTTAGTTTTCTGCTGGAAGCTTCTGACTCCAGATTGAATTGGTACAAATGGGTACAAATTCAAGTACAGTAGCTGTTTTCCAGTTGGTGTTTTATATTAATCCCATTTATTTATAATTCTTTAAAATTCCATCCAAAATAATCCACCTTCTGAAACCCTGCGCATTTGGTTTGTTGTCACTATCTTTAAATTCCAGCAGTGTTCTCAAAATGAAATATTTCATAATAGTAATTTCAGCAAGTAAGCTGCATAATAACCTACTTTAATTCCTTTTCAGTTACTGGACCCTTGTCAGAATCACAAATAGCATATGTTTCAAGAGAAACACTACAGGTATGTTCCTTATGTCATTTGTTTCAGTGTTTATCTTTTTTTTCTTTAATTCTTTGGAATTGCCAACTGGTTCAACACTGTCACCTTTGTACTATCACAGGAGAGATACAGCTTATAGGGTCAAATGGGGTGTCCTCCAAAACGTTCACTCTCAGGCCATCCCCTTCGTTTCACGCTGCAAGTGCACAGTGCAAACAACAGAGCTGTAGCAGTGCAGGGAGTACAAATGCAGCTGTCACTTATAACTATGCAAAGTTCACAGATGCTAAGGCATGGCAGGCAAGACAAGTTGCTGTTGTGTTATAAGCTGAGAAAACTCTGATTCACTTTAAAACAACCCAACAGCCAGCAGCACTAGGCCAAATGTGCAGAGCTCCTTGGGGAATTCAGTTCACAGCTGAGACAGCCTAGATCAAAACATGGTGTGGGCTACAGGATTCAACCTGCATTTGAGTGGAGGCTTTTACCATTTGAGCCTCTAGGAAGCCCCCTGGTATTTCCTATCATTTAATAAGATTCACATGTATGTGTATAACATAAGGTTTACCCTATTCCTTTGTAGTATCATTTTCTTCCCTTTTGTTACAAACCACATAGGCTTGAACTTAAATCGTTTATTCATTTGTAAACATTAAATTGACAAAAGAATAGCCATGGGGAACTCCAGAATTGCAGCACTTAAAGTAATGGTGCAACACTCTAAATAAAAAAAAAGAGATGTCTGGCTGCTGCGCAACCTGGGTCTGTATTTTTCTACTTTAGCTCCATCAGCTGTGTAGTAGGTGACTTATTTTCAAATTGTCACAGAAAACAATGTTGGAATTTAAAGACCCTGACCGGGACTAATGTTTTCATGTACTTTCTATGTTTTTCTTCAAGGGTTTGTACTATCTCCACAGCAAAGGAAAAATGCATAGAGACATTAAGGTAAGGCAATTGCATAGCTTTTTCAGGGCGTTTTAACAGTTGGCTCTGATAAGCATATAGTTAACTTAAATCATTAAGAGTTAACTAAATGAAACGGACACCAGGACTTTCCAAGACTGGAAAAGCAATGTGAAAGCCTGGTTTATAGAATTTGTGAAGTTTAGCTATCCCACAGGTATATTTAAGTAACTATTATGAATATCTTAGATTATAGAAAGGCCTTGAAAGCTGAAAAAGTCAAGTACTACTGTAAAAATCAATCAGTTTTTACTTTTGCTTACTCTGTCTACATCAAATTACCATCACAGATCACATTTGCCTTATCTGTTTAAAGTTTTGAAACAATCGTTGTCTCCCAGTTTGCAGGGACATGTAGCTTCAAGCTCTATCTATGAACAATTCTAATCCAGTTTTAGGTCACATCATAGCACTGCTCATAAACAGCTCTTGTTTACATCATGAATGACCTACTATTGGACTGTGATGCAGACATCTAGTCTCTATGGATTGTATTAGACTCTTGGCAAATTTTGACACCTGGGAGTATCAGATTTTGTTCTGTTTGGAATCAAGCACTTTTCTAACTGGCAATGCTTTTTTCTGGTCTAAGAAGCCTTTCCTAAGTGAAAAGTCAAAACATTAAATGTCTCTGTATATCAGTTTTTTCCTAAGCCTGCTGTAAAATGCATATGTTAAAGCTTTTCTGCATTTCCAAATATCTCCATAGTGTATTTATTCTGTTTAGCTGATGTGAGCCCAGTCACTTGTTTACCTTCCTCTGCATAATAAAGCCTATTTTGATGCTGAGTTTAATGGAACCGGACATCTCCAAGTGAGTAGGGGAAGTCAGAAATAAAGAATAAGAAAAATATAGCAATGAAGAAAATTGCAGGCGAAAGTTTCGTATTTATTGAGGTCATTGGTGTACTGTGTCTGACCTTTAAACCAATCTATGAATCTTGTCAGTATCTGTTGTACTTTTTAATTGAAATTACAAGAGTTTGTAGCCCTTTTTGCTGTTCTCTTAAACATGAACTGTCAGGGAGGTTTTTGCTGTGCTGAATTTCATCTTTCCACTGTAATGTTCTGCTCCTGTCTTGTTTATTTTCAAAGGGAGCAAATATTCTCTTAACGGACAATGGCTATGTGAAACTAGGTAAGAACTTGTGAAAAATATTTTTTATACACTGTGTAATTGGCATGTAGATTTTCTTGTAGGATGGTTGATACTTGCAATTAGAAAGTTGCTAGACCTCTCTTGAGAAATGTAGGTTAAATATCTATTTAATTACATTTTAGCTTTACTCTGAAAGCTGTTGTTTTGTTTTGGCAACCTGTGAATAAAATACAAGAACTGTGAATGTAATTTTAATTCAACACATTCAATGTGTAAAATATGTTAATGAGTTATTCTAAAATAAGACCTGTAGCGTGCAAGTGTAACAGCTTTGAAATTAAAGAGCTTATTACCATTAGAGCTTGTGAATTATTAAGCACAAATCACCCTTTCTGTCTGTAGGGATGTGGTATACTAAAATGTTTTTAGATACTAAAACCTTTTTACCCGTTTAGTTTTTTTTTTTATATATATATATATGTGCTAACTAGGATCGTCACGATTCATCGAGAATCTCGAATAATTCGATTACAAAAAATTCTCAATTAACATGTACTGCCTCGAGGCTTCAATTAACCATCAGAATACGAACTAAACTCACAGCAAACACTCTATGCGTCAGGTCTCACAAATCACAGCGCTTGGTATAGTGCAGCAAATTACTTAATTTTACATAAATATATTGATCATATGAAACCTATGTATCATAAGAAATGGAAGACAGTTTTTCATTCTTTCTATAATTTGTTTATTTTTGGAATGGATACAGACATGTGCATTAGTAAAGAAACCTAAGTTATACAGACACCATTTTTATTCTCAAAACAACGTTGTTTTGAGAATGAACCTGACGGACAAACACTTAACAAAAAAAAAAAATGTATATGAATCTCCAGAATGTTCTTTTTAAAATACAAAAAAACATGTTTACAAGTAGCTGTTCAAGAAATACCATCAGTTTTGCAATGAGCGCATCTGTCTAGAAGCTCATCAGAACTACATGGCAAAACAACAAAAACAAAACTAACAAAATCGGGCTGTGTTGAATAAATATAAAAGCTTCTTTAAATGTACTTATTGTTGTCGTTATTATTTCTACCAGTTATATTTAATCATAACAATAATAATAATAATAATAATAATAATACATTTACATTGCTTACTTTGCATTGATTGCAAACACGTGTATTGGTGCAGATGTGATCCATCTTCTTCGTTGAGAAATCAGCCGGTCGTGTTTGCTTCGTTGATTACATCTTAGAATACTAATTCTGTGTATTTCTTAACCTTAGCGGTTTTCTTTTGTCAACTAATTATTTTGATTGACATGGGGATTCTGACATTTAGATTGACCAGCTGAAAAGTATGCCTCCCTCTCTTCCAAATTGCTGTCATAACTGTCTACAATACTGAATAATGTGCCCAATTAAAAGTTTACAATAGTAAAAAAAAAGTTGCTTAATTGAGTTTTATCTGTTTCAGAAGCAGTAAAACGTTCAAAACATCCCTCATTTGACTCCCTTAAAAGCACTTTCATTTACTGAGCACTTTTAGCATGACGCCATTTTCCCTATTTCCTCAAGAATTTGTTTTTAACCAATACAAAAAACCTGTTTTAAAGCAAACCTCATAAAATGAATGTTGTATTAATTGGCTAGTGCACTTTTTCCTCCTTGAATTTGGAAAATTATCCATCTGAAACATGCTTTTTATTTCTTTCCTTTGTCTTTCTAATAAGATGTGACCCCCATTATTCCCTGCTGTTCATTCTTCTTTTTTATAGTCGGGCATTAAAGTCCTTTTCACACTTCACAGTGTAAAGAGTAGAGTAGCATTGTATAGAAGAGGTTGTAATATAATTTTAAATATGACACAGTTCTCCACTGAATCTCATTAATTTCTGAAGAATGTCATTACAAATTGGTTCTACTAGAACAGTAATCTTGTCATATAGCTATCTAAGCTTAAACATTTTTGTAAATTAACCCTTTGATCTTTTGACTTGAATAAATCCATGAATCAGGGACTTCAGTGGTACTATCCACAGAAGACCAGGGCTTGGTGACAAAACTGCAGTTCACAAAACAGCAGTCAGAAAAATTGAACAGTACCATTTGAATCTAAAAGAATCACTTTAACAGTTACTACATTGTAGTATTATGTTATCCCTTTTTGAAACATTATAGAGTCACAGGCACTAAAACGTTCTGTGTAGCAGGACAATGACTGCAATAAAGCAAAATCAGATTCATTAGCAGATGCACTGAGCATCAGTGTGCAGATTGCAAAAGCTTTCTTTGGGTGTCACTGCATTTAAAAAGGTGAAAACAGTAAAACACTTTATTTGATTTGATTTAAATTGTGTTTATGTTTAGGTCTGTTGTCTCTGTGGTGTAGATGTATTTTGTTCGAGTGATTTGCATTTGAAAGCAGTCTAGGTGATGTTTCTCACCACATCTTACAGCTGACTTTGGAGTGTCTGCGCAGATAACTGCAACACTAGCCAAGAGAAAATCTTTCATCGGCACGCCCTACTGGTAACTACAGTTTTTTTTTTTGTAATTCATTTTTATTATTAAAATGCATAGTAAGTTATCAAAATTAATTTCCTACAGCTATGTCTTTAAAAAATTGATGTAATCAGCCGATATTGTGTACTGGAAAATAAAATCATATTTTTCTTTGTGGCATTTAATACTTGAACTGTCAATCCTGGTTCCAATATGTTATTATTTATGTTAAAAAAAAAATATGTACAGGATCTAATGGGATCAATTCTGTGAGAGTGCTATTCTGAAAGATAATGGATACATTTTCAGAGTTTTGAATATTTAATTAAACCAAATGCTTTAAATTGTGTTAATTCTTAGTCATATCAAAGGTGTTTCTCCTGATTATGATACATATGAACCAATAGCAAAAATGGATATGTGTAGGAGGTCCCAGTTTAATGCTATGAGAGAGATTTATGAGAATATAAAAACGCTTTGTTCAGGATGGCCCCTGAAGTAGCTGCAGTGGAGAGGAAGGGTGGCTACAACCAGCTGTGTGACATCTGGGCCGTGGGGATCACCGCCATAGAGTTGGCCGAGCTTCAGCCTCCCATGTTCGACTTGCATCCAATGAGGTCAGTACATAAATATATGTGGCCGCACAGTCTTTAAGTTGTGTGCGACAATGTAAAACAGATAATGGTAGATGTTGGTAGGGAATGAAATCTTCCAGTAGATCTTTACTAATTTGCAGTGCCACTGAGTACAATGATTCGACTACAGCAGTTTCTCTCAACCTTTGTCATTACAACGCACTCTAAGGATGATCTTTGCTGGACCACTGCTCCCTTGAAAAAAAAATAAGAATTACTGCTGATTAACAAAGCTGTTTAATTAACAAATCCATTATTGGTAACACTTTGTAATAGGTCTCCCTAATTATGTAATATGTACTC
Source organism: Amia ocellicauda (assembly GCF_036373705.1). Taxonomy (NCBI): domain Eukaryota; kingdom Metazoa; phylum Chordata; class Actinopteri; order Amiiformes; family Amiidae; genus Amia; species Amia ocellicauda. The sequence continues at coordinate 2,717,698 of NC_089872.1, read as the reverse complement.
AGTAACTACATGTTAGTTACTCATTAGAACAGTGTAGTGTATGCATTTGTTAACGTACTTAATAGGCGCTTTTACACTGCCATTTCCGAACTGAATCAAATGCATCGGTAGGAATTGATCCTGCTCAAAAATGGCATTGTAAACGCTAGGCGATCGGATCAAATCTCAGGGAGATGGTATGGATCCGGATCAAATGCATCGGTAGCATTTGATCCTGGCAGTGTAAATGCTCGCTCAAGTTCCATCGTGCACTTTGGCGGAACTTGTTTTAGACAAACCCTTTGCATCAGTGGAGAAGATAAGAGAACACTTCCCTACTTCTCGTATTATTAATAAAATAATGTTAAAATGAACACTAAATGGCTGGTTACTTTGTTAACAAAAAATATATAATATTTTAATTTTATGTTACTGAAAAATATTTATTTAAAATCCTTTAGTTTACGTATTAGAATAATTTGTAATGAGAGAAAACAAATTTTTGCTATAGCTGTGTTCTAAACGACTTATTTAATATATGCATATAATTAAGTTTGGACTAGTGCACATGCGAAGATCCTTGTGGTGGATGAAAGTTGATCCTGATGTAAAGGCCTAATTTGTATTAACATATACTTAATGTGTAAAAAGTGGACCATGCCCGGTGAATTGTAAACCTATTAAAGTAACTATTAGCTTATTACCTTTAATAACTGACGAAGTAATAAAATGTCATACAAGTTCTTTTAAAAGCTATATGTTTGGGATATTTTGATTTAGTATTCTTTTTGTGATTTTTATTCAAGTGTACACATTTAATTGTGCAAAATTTTTCAATCATGTTGTAATATTCAGATTGACATTGCCAACAGTGATTTTCAAAGAATATATTTTATATGCCTAATGCTATTACATTATGAAAACATACATGTTCTTATGTTGCACTATATTTTTATCCTTCAAAATACATTTTATTGTGGGAGGAAAAAGAAATAGAATAGGCTTAATAAATGTATAGTGGGAAAATGTACTTATTATTATTCTCTAAATATTATTAATGGTTTCATGTTGCTAATTCAGTCTTGTCTAAAAAGCAATCATTAGTTTGTATTTACGCTGCTCTGGGGGCTACTTTAATTTATTAGTTCTTAATGCATTTCTGTCCGAGGGGTTACTTCTATCAAGCATAGTCTTCTCATGATTTCATTCAGCCACTCTCTTATAGGATATTCAATCAGCTGAAACGGTATAAACAGTATAAATGTGTATAAGAATGCTGACCATCACCAATCAACTACTTCAACAACAGTAACAAACTTAGGTCTGTGTTAATTATTATGTATGTGGTAAACTATTTTGTACAACTGTATTTTAATAAGATGCAATCACTTCAGACAGAGAAGACTGTAACCCATTGTCTATCTGAAGATACAAAAAGGCTTCTCCAACTCACATCCTCAGTTTTTTTCTTCACTTCATGTGAGAGGAGAGCTCCGGGTTAACCTGTATTTGTTTTCTGTAATAAACTTGTTACTTCTTAATCAGTGTATCCTGGGATTTACTAAAACCACTACAAATTAAATGTGAATACATAAAATATCGTTCTTACACAGGAAAAAAAGGTAAAGAATAGTTTGACTTACCTCGATCGAGGGAGGAAACTGTGCAAGTTGTTGGTGACCAATAAGTTGCTTGAGTTATGATTTGTCAATAAAGCTCAGAATTACACTGTGTGGTAATGAGTGTAATGCAATGTCTTTGAAGTTTGAGGCTCACTGTGTTGAGCTTTTCTAAAATGTCAGTAGGTAGGTTTCCATCCAAGATTTTTGGATGTCCCACATTTTGTGGTTTGTTCCTATTAATGGCCTTTTATTGATAAATGAAAGTGAAGTGAAGTATAGCACCAGATTGTGTTGGTGCCAAACATAGTGAACAGTAATCACCTGTGGTGCAGCAGCCTTCAACAACGCAGTCAATCCATGGTATCGACCAAACATTGCAGGGACACCATCTGTGGCACAAGCAACTATGTTTGTGAGAGGAATATCTTTCTTCTACAAATATTCCTCCTATACTTTTTAAAATGAATTCACCTTTGTTGTCGGTTTTCAAAAATAGTCTTAAGATAATTTTTTCTCATTTCACTGCAATGATAGAAACTATCATAGGTGATGAGCAAGGCTTTTTAGTTGTAATGAAAATTAAGTTTTCCCTCAAAAAAGGCCCACTCTTTTTATATACGAAATCATTGCTCAGAGGAACTGAATTTGTTATTCTGCTAGGATCACACTCCATTACTGTTGATATGACTGCTTTTACTGCAGAGATGATGGTTTTCACAAACGGCAAATGGCAAGCCACATGTATGAAGCAGTAAGAAGTTGCTAAACTTCTTATGCAGAGTCTGAGCAATTTGCATTTCTATTGTAGTTTTTTCCAGGTGAAACTTTGTGAAATGTTCCTTGTAATACAATGGTTTAATTGCCTCATTTGATAATACTCACATAACAAACACAATGGAAGATGATGATTTGATAGTGACGGAATAAAAACATTTTAAATATTCAACGGAATATTGCTTACATTTCTTCCTTGCTTGTAACATTGCACGGATAATAGTACAAATCTGATGGTATGTCAGTTTGTATAATTTTTACAGTAGTGGGTTGCACCAACATATGGTGCCACATTTTTTTATGTTTGTATATACCACCTGTGTAAATACAGTAAATAACAGACTGTGAAATTCAGATGTGTATCGTAAATAGACAAATTAAACTGCAAGTAGAATTGCTTTAATAGCAACATGCTTATCTGGAAATGCTTCTTAGTAATACTGAAATACAAGGTTCCTTAAATGTAAAATTAGAACATGATGGGCCTTTTCTTAAATAAAATGCCCCCCTCCTACCCTGTTTGATGTAAGTGCCCCCCTTTGGCATCAGAGCATACACTGGGGGGTGGTACCACCCATGTTGAGAAACACTAGACTGCAGGGATGGTGTTTTCTGGGTAAGCTGAATGAAAAATTGTAAAAGGCCAGCCAGTGTTTGTATTGATCAATTAATCATTAAACAATGAGGGAGACTAGTGACAGAGCGAAAATATGGTTGTGTGAATAACTCCTGGTTTCTCTCGCAGGTGAACTGTTTAGCTCTTATTTCTTAAAACACAGTGTGGATTGATTAATAAAAACTCTTGCAGATGTTCTATATTGAATGTCACTCACCTCAGTCAGTATTGTTTTATTCCCCATTAGAACTCTTGTTTTCTGCAGCACTAATGTTTTGTGTGTAGTAAAAGCACCTAGATCAGATCTCAGAATATTCTGAGACATCTGAAATCATCAAACTATGATTCAGCATGCAATCTTTATCACAATGACAATGACTTTTAGTGTTACTTAATACTACTTAATAGCCCTGTTTTGATTGTAGTTATTTTAATTTACTTTCAGCTTGTTTCACTCTGTATCTATTTCAACTGTATTTGATTTTGCAGGGCTTTGTTCTTGATGACAAAAAGTAATTTCCAGCCTCCCAAACTGAAAGACAAGATTAAATGGTGAGTTTAACTATTTTCATTATGGCAGCATTTGTCACACTATTCATTTTAAAAGGAATTAATTCTGCATAAGGTCTTTATTACCTATAGGTTTATACCTGTGTTCATATTCCACACATACCTTTGGTTACCTACATTTTATTTACAAATAAAAATGTGCTAGTTGTATTTTTTGTATTATTTTTGTATTTTTTGAAGATTAAAGGTATACTTTAAGGTCTCTGATGTATCACTTAGTGCATCACATCTTTTTTCTTTCTCTTTGTCCCCCACTTTATTACTTTATTTTTTAATATTTGAAGGACGAACAATTTCCACCATTTCGTTAAAATGTCCCTGACGAAAAATCCTAAGAAAAGGCCTACGGCAGAGAAACTGTTACAGGTAACCAATAATCTATCCTGTTAGTCAACAGTACTTCACGGTTACAATAACATAACAGCGATAACTACATGCATCAAAATAGAACCCAGTTGGTTGCCAGTTTGCATTAAAACCTTCAGTATGTAACAGCGTGTTTCTGTAAAAGCCAGTACAGGTGATAAACACTGTCTTTGCAAGGACATTGTTGCCAAGAGTTTTGATTGGTAATTTTGCGGGGCAATGGAAAGGGAAGTGGATGGCATTTTTGTTTTATTTTAAGACAAAGGGAAAGCAAATTATTAAACTATGCAGTTTAAACTGAATACATATTGTTGCAATCTAGTCTTGCCTCAATTGCCTTCCTAAGACCATACTCCTATTAATTGACTACACCCGTGAGCCCACATTCATCAATAACTTTTTTATGACACTGAAATGACTGACTTTACGAGCATAAGACCATTAGGTCAGTTGTAATACACACACACACACACACTCTTAATGCACATTAACAAAACAAACTGCATTAATAACTGCACTAAAAACTTGTTTTTGTTGTTGCCCTTAGTAACTCAGCTGTGTGTGGATCTAAATATAATGTATTAAGAGTAAAAGATGAACTTACCATTGGATTTAGCCTATTTGTAAACCCTGTGTAAATAAATGCCTCCTGTTCAGTGCTATGTCAGTGTTGTCCTAAGTTGCACATTTATTTATGTATGTATTTATTAATTTTTTTTGCAGCATCCTTATGTTACACAGCCCCTGAGTCGGACACTTGCCATCGAGTTGCTGGACAAGGCTAATAATCCTGACCACACCACTTTCCACGAATTTGATGACGATGATCCGGAGGTACAGAATGTTAATGGGAGTCATCCCCCCTCCCCCCCAGTATCTCTGAATGTTTGAATTGTTACACTTTAAAAGATTTGTTCTAAGGTCAGCATCATGTGTTTTTTTTTTGTTTTTTTGTAATTAGTTTTCAAGAGTTTTTTTTGGGAAGGTTGTACTACATCAAGGGCAGTCAGACTATCTCTACTGGTAAAAACCTCTATTTGGGGTGCAGGTTGAGCTCTATTGTTCAGACAGCACTGGCACCAATCTGGACTGTCTCAAAATAGTCTGTGGCTGGCATTCTTAACTGGGCAACGTGCGACTGGGTAAGTTGCCATAGCAGGATGGGCTCTATCTAATAGGTTTCCTTGCCTTGTCACACAACAGCAACTTCTGTAGCTTACCAAGACACCTACGAGGCCTGTAGTGTCAATCAGAGCTGTATCTGCTGTTTCCACTGTGGATTCACAGTGTGGGAAGCAGTGGGAACCCTGACCGAAAATGTTTCTGTGTGTTAGCTGCATGCATACAGTGCATCCGGAAAGTATTCACAGCGCTTCACTTTTTCCACATTTTGTTATGTTACAGCCTTATTCCAAAATGGATTAAATTAATTATTTTCCTCAAAATTCTACAAACAATACCCCATAATGACAACGTGAAAGAAGTTTATTTGAAATATTTGCAAATTTATTAAAAATAAAAAACAATAAAAGCACATGTACATAAGTATTCACAGCCTTTGCCATGACACTCAAAATTCAGCTCAGGTGCATCCTGTTTCCACTGATCATCCATGAGATGTTTCTACAACTTGATTGGAGTCCACCTGTGGTAAATTCAGTTGATTGGACATGATTTGGAAAGGCACACACCTGTCTATATAAGGTCCCACAGTTAACAGTGCATGTCAGAGCACAAACCAAGGCGTGAAGGTCCAAGGAATTGTCTGTAGACCTCCGAGACAGGATTATATCAAGGCACAGATCTGGGGAAGGGTACAGAAAAAATTCTGCAGCATTGAAGGTCCCAGTGAGCACAGTAAATGGAAGAAGTTTGGTACCACCAGGACTCTTCCTAGAGCTGGCCGCCTGGCCAAATTGAGCGATCGGGTAAGAAGGGCCTTAGTCAGGGAGGTGACCAAGAACCCAATGGTCACTCTGACAGAGCTCCAGCATGTCTCTGTGGAGAGAGGAGAACCTTCCAGAAGAACAACCATCTCTGCAGCACTTCACCAATCAGGCCTGTATGGTAGAGTGGCCAGATGGAAGCCACTCCTCAGTAAAAGGCACATGACAGCCTGCCTGGTGTTTGCCAAAAGGCACCTGAAAGACTCTCAGACCATGAGAAACAAAATTGTCTGGTCTGATGAAACAAAGATTGAACTCATGTCTGGAGGAAACCAGGCACCGCTCATCACCTGGCCAATACCATGCCTACAGTGAAGCAGGGTGGTGGCAGCATCATGCTGTGGGGATCTTTTTCAGTGGCAGGAACTGAGAGACTATTCAGGATCGAGGGAAAGATGAATGCAGCAATGTACAGAGACATCCTTGATTAAAACCTGCTCCAGAGCGCTCTGGACCTCAGACTGGGGCGAAGGTTCATCTTCCAACAGGACAACGACCCTAAGCACACAGCCAAGATAACAAAGGAGTGGCTACAGGACAACTCTGTGAATGTCCTTGAGGACCCAGCCAGAGCCCAGACTTGAACATCTCTGGAGAGATCTGAAAATGGCTGTGTACCGACGCTCCCCATCCAACCTGATGGAGCTTGAGATGTCCTGCAAAGAAGAATGCCCAAAAATAGGTGTGCCAAGCTGGTAGCATCATACTTAAAAGACTTGAGGCTGTAATTGGTGCCAAAGGTGCTTCAACAAAGTATTGAGCAAAGGCTGTGAATACTTCTGTACATGTGTTTTTTTTGTTTTTTATTTTTAATACATTTGCAAAGATTTCAAACAAATTTCTTTCATGATGTCATTATGGGTATTGTTTGTAGAATTTTGAGAAAAATAATGAATTTAATCCATTTAGGAATAAGGCTGTAATAAATATATACATAAATTACATACATGCAGATTTTTAAAACAAAAAATATTTTTTTGTATCTGCAGGATATCAGGGTTGTTTATTTTTTCCCTTTTTTTTTATATATTCCCCCATCCACTTCCCATTTGGGTTTATCCAGGTTCAGTTTAAGTATTTGGGGCTCTTTTCTCCAGTTTCTCCTGTATCACGCCGGGCCCTGCGCTTCGCTGGCCACAGAAAGGTACCAGGCGTGTGTGTGTGCGTGAGCAAGCATCCTTCTCTCTAACAGACCTGTGGCCTTGCCAGTGGCCTGCTGTTTTGCTCCTGTCTTTATCCCCCCCAATTTAACCCTGCCACACATGGCAATGATACTGTAGATATATTGGTGTTGCTTGACAAGTGGTATTATTATAACCATTTCTGTTGCTAGCTTTCATTTTGTTTTAGGTTTGCATTTGTCCTGTGTATACGGAATGTTTTAATGCTTTTTTTTGAGGATGATGTGATGTCTCCATTTGCCACTAACCTGGATAGTGTGACAAATCAAACATTTTTAGTTAAGTCATGAAAAGTCTCTATGTGGAAGTAGTAATAATTTTTCAGATTAAAAAAGGGGAAAGAAATAATTGGTTTGCAAGCTGAAACACTCATCAATAGCACAAGCTCACTAGTGTACTTGGAGAGCTCAATTATAGAAAAATGGCTTAATGAGGTACATTGTTTAAGATGTGTGCCATTATAGGCTAGAATCCATTGTCTGCAAATGTACTGCAGTCTTTTGTTTTTAAGTATATGCACAACACTGACATTAAACTGGTCACATCATTTCCCTTGAGGAATGTCCATTTGAAATGTCTTTTAATGAAACACATTAGTATAAAGGCCATTCTAGCCAAACAGCATAAGGTTTTAGCTGTGGAAAGATTAACAAAATAAATTATTCACTGCTGTATTTTGTGAATGTAAAGCTATGTATCATGCTGATTTTGAAGATAAACTGTAGTGTTAGAGGATTTTTAGGGAGGCATAAAGAACCCCTGTCTGTCTCAATCTAGCAGTCCATAACAAGATAACTGATTTTTACATATTTTTCCCCTAAAGGTGCAGCACTTTCAGATCTATTAAGAAAACATCACAATTCCAAGTAGTCAAGTACAATTTGTAGTCAAGCTAACAATGAAACTTTTTTATGTGTATTGTAGCCACTAGCAGGATATATTCACTAGTAACTTGAGAATGCTGGCCTGTGCCTAGCCATTTGCTAAACATTTGGGTCTCCGTTACACATAGAACTGTAAGTAATTGTTTATTTGCGGCATAGTACAACCCAGATAGCAGGTTAATAAACATTGTCCAGAAGGATTTAACTCTCTTTGTCTAATAGCCTTTTCATTGAGACCATCTCTTAGTACAAATGGAAAAAAGAGATGCTTTACTGGAGTATTCGGCTGGAATTTTTATCCAAGCCCCAGAACCATTTATTTTCTTGCAAAAAAGCAGTTTGGTGGCACTCTTGTTATAAAACATACTTTCCTTTAATGTTTAGTTGTACATAAAAGCCTTAATGGCAAATCAAAGACATTGATCAGATTTGACAAGAGAGCCTTTGTATTCATCATTACACACATAGCAGCAACCAAACCCCTAAATTCATGTACGAAGCTGTAGTTATAAATACAACACTGACAGCGTGACAATTCCTTATATAGATCATTACATTTCAATTATATGTCTGTCACAGTAAACAAACACTAGATAAATCCATATTCGTGCACATACTTGCTGTAGCAATACATTAATTGATGGCATTAGTGTTGTTGCTACTTAGGGCATTAGTTTATAACGTGTATCCAGTCGGTGATGGATAGTTGTCCATTAAATCAAGCCTGGAAACAACCACACCAGCACTAGGCTTCAGAAACTCTCAGTAAAATCAAGACACCCATTGCATTGACAACACTACTTCCCCACCCAAGAATTAAAGGCCTGCTCTCTACATTTATTGGAGATGAAGTTTTCCCAAAACTAGTGTATACCTGTTGGGACTATTTTGTATTCACATGATATTCCAAATACATTTCTGAAATAATTCCATTCTGTGGGTAAATAGACCTATTACTAAACATAGAAATCTGTACTTTTGGTTTGCTCTTATGGCTATTAAAATGGTCATTTGTATCTGCCATTTTCCTGCCCTTTCTTGGGCAGAATTCAGTCTTGTAGTTCCAGTATTTATGAATGAGCTGAGATGGTGAAAATGATTAATAGTCAGTTTCTGGAAATTAAAATACAGTTGCTGCAAGACTTCTGTTTCCAACCCCCCTAAAAACATAATTCTCCTGAAGCAGATTTATATTAAATGTGTGACTGTCAAGCTATGAAATTAAGAACATAAGAACATAAGAAAGTTTACAAACGAGAGGGGGCCATTCGACCCATCGTGCTCGTTTGGTGTTCATTAATATCTAAGTGATCCAAGGATCCTATCCAGACTATTTTTAAATGTTCCCAAACTTTCAGCTTTAACCACATCGCTGGGTAGTTTATTCCAGATTGTGACTACTCTCTGTGTAAAGAAGTGTCTCCTGTTTTCCGTTTTGAATGCCTTGAAGCCCAATTTCCATTTGTGTCCCCGGGTGCGTGTGTCCCTGCTGATCTGGAAAAGCTCCTCTGGTTTGATGTGGTCGATGCCTTTCATGATTTTGAAGACTTGGATCAAGTCCCCACGTAGTCTCCTCTGTTCCAGGGTGAAAAGGTTCAGTTCCCTCAGTCTCTCCGAGTAGGACTTTCCCTTCAGACCTGGAATAAGTCTGGTTGCTCTCCTCTGAACTGCCTCTAAAGCAGCAATATCCTTCTTGAAGTGTGGTGCCCAGAACTGTACACAGTATTCCAGATGAGGTCTAACTAGCGCATTGTACAGTCTTAACATTACTTCCCTTGTTTTAAATTCTACACTTTTGACAATATACCCTAGCATTCTGTTTGCCTTTTTTATTGCTTCCCCACATTGCTTGGATGGAGAAAGTGAGGAGTCCACATAGACTCCTAGGTCTTTCTCATGCGTCATGTGTTTTAAATTCTACAATTAAAGGATACATAGAATTCTCACAGCCTGTCCCTAACATTCACCTACGGAATGTGATTTTATTTATTTATTTATTTTATTTGGGTAATCCTCTGACACACTTTCTCTTTGGAAATACTCTTCAAGAGCTGTCTTCACCTTGTACTTGTACAATAAACAATACATTACAAGTCTTCCATTTCCTGTCCATTAAACTCAACCAACATCAGAATATTCTTAATTTTTTTTCAAGCTCTTCTAAACTGTTCCCTTCAGTGGGGGTAGAAGATTATGAACAGGTTGACCCTATTCATACTGAGACCTAATCAGACCTTTACCAATTCAGTTCTAGTAGTCTTATTGTTGGTACGTGCATTTGAACTCATCTATGTTTTGTTCACCAGTTGTAATCTTTGTGTGTGTGTGTGTCCTTGTTTAATTTGTTTTCAGCCCCCTGTTGTCGTGCCTCATCGGATTCATTCGACTAGCAGAAATGCCCGAGAAGAGAAGACGCGCTCTGAAATAAACTGTAAGTTTACTCAAACAAAATTCTTAAATCATTCTTAAAAATAATGCTTTTGTGGCATAATGTCTCAACCACAATCATTTAAAGGGTTATAGTAACTGCAGCAGGGCTGGAAATTAAGCTTACATTTAGTTTACATTTCGGGCAAGTCTTTTTGAGCAGTTTATTTAATGGAGTCTAGAATGCGACATGACCGAAAATGATGATCAGCCCCTGATAATCAGTCCACCTTAAATAAAGGCTGGGTTCATTACGCTAGTTGAATGCCAGCTGGCTAGTTAAATCTCTAACCATTGTACATTTCCATGGTAGTCATAGACCTAAATACCAGTACGTTACTTACAGAGCAAATTAACTAAAAAACAATCCTGAAAATGCATCGTTATTCACTAATTTTCCCCAACCCCAAACAAAGAAACCCAAAAGCGATGTTGCAGCTGAGTATGAAAAAGAGAGAGAGATGTTTCCAGGAGCAGTGGGAGAAAGAGGACAGAGGACTGGCTTCTGTTTAAACGGCAGAGTGGCATGTGGTGGTCAGCCTGTCAAGCACATAGCTCCAGCAAAAAGAGTCCATTCGACCTTGGTTTGACTAATTATAAACTGAAGAGCATCAAATTCCATGAAAAATCACCCAATCATTTACGGAATTTGATGGTACAGAACGTAAAAGCTCATCCAGTGATGTCAGCTACGGAGGAGTTGATCATCATTGTGAGTGCTGCTCAAGCTACTACAACACAGGGCTAGTAACATTTCAGCCAGGCTAGTTGAAATTTTGGGCTACTAGCTGTGCTGGCTAGTGCCACAAATTCTTGAGATCCACCCCTGAACTGCAGTCGTACCTCTAAAGCACTAGTATCAGATCAGTGACCAGATCAGCAGTGAGAAGAGGTGTACAAATGTAGCTTGTCTCTATAATTTTCCAGTAAATTTGCTTCCTGCTCTTCAGTTACTAAAGCACAGAAGTACATCCTTGAGGGAAGCAAACACATTCCTACCATTTCAAAATGATTTATTGTTTGCAGACAGTAAGTAGCACTCTCCTTTACTAAAGACTAATTTTAATCTCAGCTATGAAACATTCAAGCACTTTTTCCATGATCCACTGCAGCTATTACAATAATTATCTCCTGTCAATCATGCTTGTAGATGAAGTTATTAAAGGTCTAATTTATTGCTTTTTTGGAAATAAGTGCTTTTAATCCATTGTTTCAAGATATGTGCCCAATTTATCCTAATGTGAATATGAAATCCTCACCAAACAGAAATATACATATTACAAAATACAGGGAAATAATGTATACTGATTTCTATGGTACCATGTCTCTTCGAGAGTGTATACTACACTATAAAATCCGTGTGGAAACAAGTAATTGGCGACATTAGTCCAGATAAGCAATGATGACCCCTATTTTTGAAACAAGCTCTGGATTCAAATTGAGAATACTTGGTTATTCAGAGCCACATACACCAATCAGCCATAACATTTATGACCACCTACCTAATATTGTGTAGGTCCCAAAACAGCCCTGACCCGTCGAGGCATGGACTCCACTAGACCTCTGAAGGTGTGCTGTGGTATCTGGCACCAAGACTTTAGCAGCAGATCCTTTAAGTCCTGTAAGTTGTGAGGTGGGGCCTTCATGGATCGGCTTGTTTGCCAAGCACATCCCACAGATGCTCGATTGGATTGAGATCTGGGAAATTTGGAGGCCAAGTCAACACCTTGAACTCGTGATTCATCAGACCAGGCCACCTTCCATTGCTCCGTGGTCCAGTTCTGATGCTCACGTGCCCATTGTAGGCACTTTTGGCAGCCCCATACGCAACAAACTGCAATGCACTGTGTGTTCTGACACCTTTCTATCAGAACCAGCATTAACTTCTTCAGCAATTTGAGCTACAGTAGCTTTTCTGTTGGATTGGACCACACGGGCCAGCCTTCGCTCCCCACGTGCATCAATGAGCCTTGGCCGCCCATGACCCTGTCGCCGGTTCACCGCTTTTCCTTCCTTGGACCACTTTTGATAGGTACTGACCACTGCAGACTGGGAACACCCCACAAGAGCTGCAGTTTTGGAGATGCTCTGACCCAGTCGTCTAGCCATCACAATTTGGCCCTTGTCAAAGTCGCTCAGATCCTTACGCTTGCCCATTTTTCCTGCTTCTAACATATCAACTTTGAGGACAGTTTCAGTTTTCAGTTGCTGCCTAATATATCCCACCCACTGACAGGTGCCATGATAACGAGATTATCAGTGTTGTTCGCTTCACCTGTCAATGGTGATAATGTTATGGCTGATCGGTGTATATATGTGTGTGTGTGTGTGTGTGTGTGTGTATATATGTTGCAAAATGTTCCAATGTGATATTATATTCTTGTTTTTCACTAAATCAGTAGGGTTATTCTGCTCATAAACAAAATAATGTATATAGTACCCAGATGTACCTCATGTATCACATTTTACACCTTTGTGTTAATGTATCTGTAGTTCATTGTTGTTTTTTTCATTATTATCATTTATTTAATTTGGCCTTCTTTGAGCTGAATCTCATTCAAGAGACTGTAAAGAGTGACAAAGTATTAATACTGAAGTGGTGTAACGATATAGACTACAGTGCACCTTTCAATGAGTTATGCAGATAAACAAAATACAGTACAAGACACAACGTAGCAAGTAGAGCAGGACTGTAATGAACTTCGACAGTTATAATTAATAAACGAACGTGTGGTCTGATCATCTATAGTGGGCAGTATGTAGTGATATAGTGGTGAGAGGTTAACAGGTTGCAAAGGTAGGTTTGACTCTAGAGTTTACAGATCTATTGTTTTAAAGGGCGTCACGGTAGACAGAGCGCGCACACTAATCCTTATGTTTTTTGGTAGATGGGTCCATCATTTAGGCGGGCTGGGGAGCAGAAAGAATGGGAAGGGGAAGTAGGAAAGTGTGGGAAAGGTACAGTTAAAGAGCCAGTTTGAAATTGCATGGCAGACTAAATGTTAATTGAGCATATTCTTTCCCCACAGTTGGCCAGGTCAAGTTTGACCCCCCACTGAGAAAGGAGACTGAGCCCCACCATGAACCGGCAAGTACCTCACTAGTGACTGTTATGTGCCCATTTAATTGTCAAACTGAATGAAAAGGGATCTCTCCCAATCAACACACAACTCTACCTCTCCAAAGACAAGTGAATGACAAGAGAATGCCCTGTCCATTGAAAGCAAACCCCCATTTCCATTTCTTTCTGCACTTTCAAATGAATGCATGGGAAAGATCTTTTACCTGGCTTTGTCAGCACCGCCCCTTTTAGTTTGCACTTGTTCCCCTTCATATACTTTACATCTACATCAACTGTTGTAGGATATATGAATCCACAAACTCAAACACATTTCTACCAAAACATATGGTGTACCAGTTCAGTAGTGCAACAGTCTGTTGATAGGCACAACTCCTACTTCCTTTTGATTTAAATTTTGTTTTTCATGTAGCATAACATGAGAAAAAACATCCATGCTCATCTTTCCTATTTATCTCCCCTCACTCACAAACACGCCGACTAATATTATGGGATAGATAGGATGAAAAGAAAGCATATACTTAATCTTTCAGTGCTGTGCGACCATTGTGAGCATATCTGTTCTGCCTTAGATAATTCCTCAGTTTTTTTTTCTCTTCCTTGGTCCTGGCCTTGATGTGAATAACTTGAATTTCTTGGTCTCTGTCTGCAAAACAGCCCGACAGTGACGATTTTTTGGACTGTTCAGAAGAAATATACTACACTGCAAGATCTAACCTGGTATTTTTCACATTTCTGAGTTTCTGTATCGTTTTTTTGTTTTGCTTTTTGCTTGTCGTCTCTGCTGTTCTGTTTTGCCTTCTTCACGATTCTGATTGATTTTTGTTTCTGTTCGTTCACATTAGAATTTTTTTATTTTATTTATTTTATTTCTTTGTATAACCACTTGTCTAGAACTCACTCAAATCTGTGGCTGATGTTTGTTGGTCGCTATAGTTGTGGTTGTGTGGTTCATTGCTTTAGAAGTCTTTCAGGTGACTCCAGTTATTTTTATTCACAAAGAGAGCTTTGTTTTTAAATCAGTTTGCTCCAGCACAAGCCTGGCTTCTGCTAAGAGATTGCAGTCCAGTATGCCATTTTAACTTTTCTTCTATGACTAGGGCCCTGCATTTTACATTACTTTTTTTTTTCTTTTTTTTTCCATTGCCATGCCTTAGATGTCCCTGCAGCCACTCCACTTATTTTAACTGAATCCGCAATTAAGAAATCAACACATCACGCCTTCACTACTTAGAAGAATAAAAGCGAATTGTGATGCATATGAATGGTTATTGTATAAATGGATGCATTACAAGTTAAATAGAGAGACCTAAACAAGTGTGTAGCTTGGATCTGGAATCCCTCCCATTATAATGCATTTCATTATTTGATGCTGACTGTAATTCAGAAATGGACCAATACATACCATATGCAAAACAAAATGGCTATAATTTTAGATTTAAATTAAGTTATTTCCCAATTTAACTAAAAAGGCTATAAAATGTTTGTCAGTTGTTACCAATTCTGTACATGCTGGAAGTAGTGTTTCTTCTCATGGCCAAGTTTTTCCAGAACACCGACCACAATCAGTGAAAGAACATACACAGGACATTTTCTTTCATTAAACTGTAAATTACACTTATTGTCCTGCTTGTGTAAAATCTTGCAATATTATTATTGTGTACTTTATAATATATATGTTACAGCAATGGTATTATGATTGCAATATTATATATACATTGTTCTGGGAATCGATGCTGTTGTTCTTTTAAAAAAAAAAAAAAAAATTTTTCCTACCAGCAAACCAAAACATTTAAATTATTTACACATTCTCAGAATTATTGAATAAGACACCTAAGTAATAAAGGGATGCATGCCTAAATAAATGCTCATAGCTGCTGCTGCTGCTTCATCATCATGTGTTAATAGAATGACTATTTGAGATTATTAATGGAATCGGGAGATTATTATTCATTAAGTGGTTTAATTATGCAGACTATAGGACCAGCTTGCACATAGGAGAAAGGAAGAGAAGTTTAGAAAGCATGACCCTGAAACACAGGACTCCAGCTCTGACTACTGCAGCCTCTGTAGATCGCTTTTAGAACACATACACAATCGCTTATGCATAATTGAGTTGAAAGGGTGACCCCACCGAAAAAAACAAGATGTAAGATGTAATGTAAGAGTATTAAAATAAGCCTGACCTTTTTTATATGGAGTGAAACAGGAATAGAAATTAATTATCTAACTGCAAATCAGTTTAATCCATTTCAAAATTTGTACTAAATTCTTGTACAGTTTGTAAAGATGAAGTTTAAAATTAAATACAATTTTTTTTTGTATTATTTGAACTCCACATCTCTGTCTCTGGAGGAGGTGGTACTATAAAATAAGATAATGAGCTTTGAAAAATTGAGAATTGGATACTGGTTTCTTTGTAAGAGAATAAAACTTAAAGTGATTTTCAATAGGTGTCATAAACCCCATTCACACTGAAACAATTGCCGGCAATTTGTTGGCATTTTGTTGCCGGCAAGGTCTGTGAGAATGGTTATATTCTGGCAAGGTTCCTAGTCTGATTGCCGGCAGTTTTCTGGCAACGTGTCTGTGTTGAATGTAGCAGAAAAGTTATTGCTGGTGAATGACGTGTCACGTCCTTGCGTGGTCGATGCAGTGCGTAACTGATGTAACCAATCAGATTAGGGGTGCGTTTTTGCGACTGCAACACAACAAGGTAGGGATGGGCCATACCACTGATTTTCTTTTCGATCCGATACCAAGTAATACCAAGGCTAGTATCCCGATACCAATATCGATACTTTTAAAAGTCATCTTATGTACATAAAAAGGGGAAATCTTTGTTTTAGAAATCCTGAGCAATGCATATCAGTTTTTCCACAAAATAGATATAATGCATTCAGATATTGTTTGAAAATGTGTCCAATCCAGGATTTGCCAGATTGGGGGGAAAACCCCCAATTGAAGCCATGGGGAGATAATGGGGGAAAATATTGCATGGGGGGGAAACGTGTGGGGGTGGGAAAGGATATGAAACGTGGGGCAAAAGTAAAAAACGCGGGATTATTTTCCTCATTGTTCACTTCACTTCAATTTTCCGATTAAGGGGATTTTTAGGTCCAGTTTGTGGGGAAATCAAGGAGAGGACCTGGTAACACTGGTCCAATCTAGCAGCCTGTTGAGTGCGTTTACATGCAGAACAAAACCCCAACCGGTAAAAAAAAATCAGGTTATGGCAATAATTCGACTGAAGTGTTTACAGGCACAGCAATACCGAGATGTATAGGCTATATGAGGAGCGGAGGCAGAGGGCGGAAGGAGAAGTAGTTCATATCCTAAACAACAATGTGCTACATTTCATTAGATTTTCGCTTTTCAATATCTGATACACATTTAGTTTCATAAAAATAATAATAATTAAAAAAATCACTGGCTAAAGAAAGCACCTGGTATCGATATTTTTATGTGAGGATCGATTCTCAAAAATGAAACGTCAGGATCGGAAGTATCGATACTTTGGATCGATCCGCCCATCCCTACAACAAGGTTAAGACACCTTTAACGAGAACCTGTGACCATAACAAGAAACCGACCGTGTCTTTAGAAATGGTGGAGTTTGAAGATAATATAGTCGCAGCAATTCTGAGTTATTGATGAACCAGCAGGTTGGCATATTTAATGCTAACTGTTGTCACACATGTTTCAGATGTTATATACCAATAAATATTGCAAAATATAATCTCTATTCAGGCAAACGTGTTACCCCATGACACTGGGTTCGTTTCAAACAAAATCGGTTCGGTTCATTCCTTTGAAACAGTGTATCAGTGTGCTTGCTCGTTGTTCACACTTGTTTTGTGTACGTGCTCAGTTCGTTTGGAAACTATCTCGGGTTCGTTTTCATGGTTCACTTTCATGTTTTCTCAGGACTCATCACTGCTCATATTGCAATAATCGAGTGAGATCGTTTTGTATTAATAAAACATTTACATGATTAGTGCATAAGAAATGGCAGCATAACCCATACAATAACATATATATGATGGCAATAAAGTAACTACATGCAGTAGTTTAACACATTTGACAGTCTACTTCTGATACAACCAAATAGTACACGTAGGTGTAGGATGTGCGCAGATCTGACCAGAAAAGCAAATCCGTTTCAGAATCTGTGACGATTGTCTGTATCATGAACACATCCAATATTTAAACATACTGTATGCAGTTACTGAACAAAACAATATGCTGCTATACTTGTGAATATTATATTCAGTGTTGCGCTGCCGAATGGTGATTGTTTTGCCTATATACAATAACAGTGTGACGTCCCCTAAATATCCATTTAGGTGTATTTTACTGCTACTGCCATTCCAAACATAGTGGTACAAAATACATGAAATTAAGGGTTTTTATAGCAAATTTGTTATTTCTTACACTTATTTTCTCACACAAACAAAAGTACAAAAGCAGCAAAATGACTGAAAAATTACTGGGTCACACACGGCACCTTTGTATAAAATTGTACTCTCTGACGTATACATATTAAGTTTAATTTGCATTAGATTCCATTTCGATGAGAAATACCTTTTGTTACACACTTGATGAATATAGTCCAATATCCAATTGTCAGATTACTGATGTTACTGTTAACAATAAGTCAATTAATAATTTGCGTTTAATTTCGGTTAATTTGCCAATTGAAATTTGTTGTTCACACTCTTCTCCAAAATAACTAAACTGCACCGAATACAAAACAAACCTCTAATGTGAATGTGCCTTTAGACTTAATTACAGTGGCACTGATGGTAGTTTGTTTCGAATTTTATTTAATTTTAATGCAGTAATGTCAATGAAAGAAGAAAAAATTCATTTTGAACAATCAATCAATCGCAGATCTGCAAACCAAGACTTTTGGGAGATTTTTTCTCATGTATTTTACTTGATTTAACTTTGCTGCAGTGTGTCAAGACCCACACAATGCCTCTCGTCATGCGACCATGAACCGGGAGCTGAGTCTTGTACTGGGTTCACTGGTTCAAATGTTCTGTGATCACTGGGTTTAGTGACTACACTGCAAAAACACACGACCATACAACTGATGAACTGATGCACATAGATTGACATATAATTTGCCTTTCTCTCCTGACTAGTTCTTGAGTGAATGGCGTGCAACAGGAAAAAAGCAGGCAAATGTTGCCTGCAATTTTCTGGCATTTCAGTGTGAATGGGGCTTTAGTTGCATCCCTGTTAAGGTTAAACCTCTTGGGAAAAATAAAAAAAGTAACAGTAGACAGAGAATCGAATTAGGTGAAAATAGGTGAGTCGGCAATATAAACTCTAAAAGAAAAAAGCAACATCCTTTTATGTTGGTCTGGGGGAAATTATCAAACAAATGTGTTTTGGGGGCAGTTTTTGAAATTGATTTATGAGCCAAAAGTGAGTAAAGGGCAATGTTCAAGGAGGATTTTAGAATATCCAGAAAAGTCTAGCCAGTAGAGAAATCTACCCTTTGATGTAAAATAGACTAATAATTCTGGCACTGAAACATTGTAGAGGATTTTCTTTCATCAGAGCAGTAGGAGAGAGATGTAACTAATGCAGTTACAGCCCACACTTCCTTCATAGTTCACCATTTTATCCCTTTTTCAAATGTGATCTTGATTTATCTCTGCTTCCAAAGCAACTGCAGGGATATATATATATATTTTGGCATTTTTGTGGCATTTTTTTGTAGAGCAATGCTAAGAAGGAGTGACAGTGAGGTGGAAATAGACATTTTTTGTTATATGCTGACAGATCCTCCCGTGTTTAAATGAAGGGGAGAAGTCAGTCATGACCTACTTTCTTTTTTCTGTAGAAATATACAAAGTTTGTCAGCATTTTGTATTCCTCTCTGGAGTCCCTCATTCAGGGTTGTGAGATTTGAGGAATCTGAGGTAAAGCTTGCTTTTCACTTACAATTATATCCTTAATTATGAAGAAGCTACACCACATAAGATGCTGACTCATGGATAATACCCGCAAGTCAGTGTGAGCTCAGCCCTGCACCACACACAGGGTCAGATGTGCTGATGTTGCACAATTTGCCAGTGCTGGTCCTAAAAGGACACCAGAGTATAGCAATCTTTTTTTCCTCTCCTTTCCCCAGATTTTTTTGTTTTGAACGCATCCTTCCAACATTAATAAGTATGCCTCACCCCTCTGATGGAACAAGCCATTTCTCTTCCATATACATCTACACAATTATACATGGTCAAATGTCAAACTTCTTTGGAAACTCCAACTTCAGCAGCAGATTTCAATGGGCATAGCATAGTCATTTGAAAGTGCCAAGGCCTCCACTTTTGATACACATCTTGCAAAGCTTGCAAAGCTGTCACAACATTTTGCTGGTCATAGGTCCTGCCAGTTAAATGACCTGTCTTGAAACTGATAAGCTTTGAGTGACAAAGGTATTGGTTGAAATCATTGATCAAAGTTCTTAAACTATCTTTATCTGTATCTTATTCAAAGCTGAAGTACAGAAGGAAGCAAAAAGAAGGAGCCCACTTTGTCTTTATTCAGGGCGACTTACAACATATAAGAGATCAAGAAACACAGGTTGATCCTATAGCCCAGATGTTACAGGTGCTAAGCTGACCTCTTTCCCAGAAAACGTTAGCCAAATGTTATCAGAGGTTCATCAGAGTCCGAGCTTCCCAGGTTTTCCTTGGTTTACTTCACAACACTGCACCCTGTGGCTGCCTATGTGCTGGCAGTATTATCTGAGAGAGCTGTATTCATCCTCACTACAGTGCAATAGCTAAGTTGTTTGCACTGTGGACTCTTGGTGTGTGTGTGTGTGTGTCTAAAGGATGGTTTGACACTGGATATTTCAGAGGACATGCTTCCATCTCACCAAAGCAAGGTTTGAAATTAGACTCCCAATGCACAATTGTTCCTTTCCAACTTTTATTATGTAATTCATGTATTTATTTGCAGATGGCCTTGTCCAGGGCAACTTACATGAGTTGAATGCTCTTCTATGAAATGCACAGATGAAGTAGAAAAGCAGATGTTTTTAATTTAATTGTACCTGTGTGTGTGTCTCCATGCAAACATACTCAAAGGTAACAAAGTACAATTTCCAGAAGCTGGTGCTGCTTTACAAGAACCCTGCAGCTTGCTTTAATAAAATGGGAGTCTTATTTCAATCCCTGAATCCAAGGGTGGTAGAGGGGAGCTGCATGTATTAACAGTAGACCATTGCAAATTGAGAGATATAAAAATAAAAGTTAACTACTGATTCCAAATAAAATAAATAAAATAAAACTTAGAAGTATTCTAACCTTCCTTATGTTGGCTCTGTTCTTGCTACATGGAAATGCTGAGCTGGGAAAAAGTTTACAAATGATCTGAGGAATGGGAATGAAGGCAGCAATGTTTGGATGAAGCCAGCTTAGATTAGTGATGTGAGGCTGGATGTTCTTAGACAGCTTAATAAAAGCATCTTGTCAGCAAAAATGCATGTGAAAAAGAATGATATGACAACGTACTGTGTGCAGAAAAATTCTGTTGCAAACTTGGAAGACACATATGCACATAAAATCTCAGTTACTAGGAAAGAGGAGTTATTTCCAGAAGGGGAGAAAACAATGGGAACAAAGTATAAGCTTCCCAGCTTGGTGGATTAACCTTTTAGTCCGTTAGTTTCATTGCATTTAGAATTATAGATGTTATAGACAATGACATTAATAAAAATGCTAAAGCAGAAATAGTACTTCAAAATGCTTAAAAAAAAAAATAGCAGTCCCTATTGGAATCCTGTAAATATCAATAAACTGTTTATCTTGTTACATATTTTCTATGGGGTGTTAATTTCTTTATGAATTTTGTATAAATTAAATAACATTAACTTCACTAAATTGTCTGTTTTGCACACCATGAGCTAAATTGTCACACACATTTGATACAGGCTATTACAGGGTAGGGTATGGATAGAACTGGTGAAGCAGAAATGCAGTACATTTAATGCGATTTTGACTCCACATCTGTCTGTACATATTAACCCATAAGATGGTAATACCCTTGAAAAAATCCTGTTTCTAACAACCTGTCCCTTATAAAACCAGAAATGGATCAAAGAAATATGCTATGGAAGTCTTGTTCCTTCCCCAATGTTAGTTTCTTCACTGATCTACTATCCTTGAGTGTGACCAAAATAATTGGCATATTTGAAAACTACACAGACAAACTAAGGCCACTGCTAAGGATGGCAAAAAATTACAAACAATAAAAATAAATAAAAAAATATTGGTGTAAGTTTTGTGTGTTTGTAATCCTGTTTACACACATTCTTTCCAATTTTTATCAAACACAAAAATGTTTTTCTTTATTTCAATGTGTCCTTATTTGGGTGCCATGTAATTCTGTTGTACTATTCCAAGTGATATAGTCATCACTTTTAACATTTTTTTTTTCTGGACTAGTTAGTCAGAAGGGTAGGGAAAATCCCAAGTGGAAACACCCAAGGACATTAACTGGGGTGATACCATGAGCTCAGCTAGAGCTTTATTTAATTTTTGTTCCTGAAGCAAATGCCAAATATTCCATCCATTCCAGCAGAGATTTTTCGAACAGGTAGTTTTTCAACTCTCTGATTTAATTAAGGCTTTTCTTAGGGAGTCATGTGTATTTTATACACAGACCTCCCTTTCAGCCTACTGGAGAATGGGGTAGGTTGTAGGACAGCAGCCTCTTCTGGATTTCATTCCAACTGGAGAACTTGATTACTAAGTTATTGTATTATTTATAATTGATATTTTAAAATATATGGTTTCCACAAGATAATACACCTTTTTGGAGAAAAGAAAAATGCTATTTAATCCTGTAACTAGAAAAATTGAGTATCTGAGAACTGAATTTGAACAAAATCCAGAAGATTCTGTGGCCCCCAGAAATTGAATTTGACATGCTTGATGATGGTGGTATCCCCTTCTGTAATGCACTTATTTCAGGTATTATTGAAATTCTGCATCTTGTGTTTAGTCTGTTTCAGCAGGGTACAATCTTTGTTTATACATTTAATTTAATTTGGAATTTGCAAATTGCTTTTTTCCATATATACTTCCCAATTTGGAATCACCAACTGTTAATCAGCACAGCTCACCATTGCAACTCTACTCTTAACACAGGAGGCATGAAGGCAGCTGCCAGGTCTTCTGTGAAACTTGGTTTGCAGTGTCATCTGTTTCTTTTCACACTGTTAGTCCACAGTACAGACAGAGAGCCGTAGCATCATGGGCAGAACTGCTACAGCTCCAGCTGATTAAAATGTTGGAAAGCTGGAATTTAATATCAATTACTTAAATACATTATTTTCATTATTTTATGTACCAGGCGGCACTGTTTTTTGTCCAGGTTGGCCGCCTGGCCTGAATAGCACTGCAGGAAACCCTGATGTAGCAGCAACACTGGAATCTGGAATATTTTAATATTCAACTGTAATTATTAGTTTTTATCAGTATTTACTGACCTCATACCTTTATTTATGACTGGTCACCTTACATGGACCTGTTGAGAGTGCTGTATGGCCAAAGTTACATAGTGGAGAGAGGATGAACAAAAAAGACACTGACTTAATGTAATTTATTTAAAGTCATACAGAGAAGCCAGATGCAGTGAACGGTGCAGTGCATGGGAGTCTGAGTAGGGTTCCTGGGGTTGTATAAATAAAAGACAACTAAAATTCTAATGTTGTATAGTGGGCAGAGAGATGTAGCCCAGTGCTGGTGATAAGCTTGTTTGCAAAGCAGAGAGATGGATCAGTGTCTCTAGAGTCAAGCATTTCTTTGTCTTTTAAGTTGGTAATGCTTCATGTAACCATGATATTAGTAATACAAGAAATGTAATCTACAGTCAAAATTACTTTCCCCCCCTGTAAATGCAGGCAGGTAAAGGGTTATGGAATGCAGGAATAGAAAAAACTGCATGGCCCCCCTCTAAATGGATTTCAGTGTTTTTATAAGCTGCTTTTTACCTTGAACTGAAATGATCTGTTAAGCAGTATTTCTGTTTTTTTTTAAAGCAAATAGAAGAGTTTTGAAATGGCATTTCTTACGATTTGCAAACATCTGCTATTATAGTTGGATGTCAGATTTAGGACACTTTCACACCTAGTTCACTTGCAAATAATTTGAATCGTGGTTCACTTGTTTAGGTTCATTTTGATTCTTACCAGATACATTTTTTTTTTAATCAAACTTCTTTAAAAGTGAATTCAAGTTTGATTTTGTCTCTTGCCGCTTCATGGGGACCAGAATTCTATTGGTTTCACGTTTTGCACTTTTCTAATCACACTTGATTCTCTTGCAGTTTTTGAGTGGAAGTTGGGTCTAAATAAATAATATTTTCTTGCTCTATCTTTCCTTTATTTTTTGCTTTTATTGTATAACAGTAGAAGAAACGGCACATACAACAAGGTTATTCCATGTTTCAGCAAAGAGATTTTGCAAGTAATGCATTGTCAGGTAGTTTCTAGGGCTTCAACGAAGCTACAAGGCTGGGCAGTTTCTTTGAGTTTGAGTATGTCACTTGCAGTTTTGTTCTCTGTTTGGAACAGTGTATTTCCAAGTGAACCAGAATGCATTTGCAATTGCAAAACAATTGGAGGAACAGTAGCCTCATTCACACAGACTTATGCAGCCTTTTACATGGCATTTTGTCGTGTGAAAGGGTCTAAGCCGGCATATTGACACCAGGAATTCTCTCTACCTCAGGATCTAAATACTAGCATAAATTGGCAGAAGCGCGTCTGTGTGAATGGAGCAGGATTAAGGAATCCGGCATATGTATGTTGGCTAACTGGTGTAACCTATCAGAACATAATTCAAAATGTTCTCCAACTGGCAACATTTTACCCCTCTTTATGTGCAATACTAATGGGCCATGGTGAGAGAAATGATTAAATGAACCGGTTACTGAGATGGTCTCTCTTTTGGAGTGCTCAGGTATAACTTTTGAGACTTTGTTGCAGCGGCAGGAAAATACATGTGGAAATCATAATGTATAGGTATATATTTTTGCAGCCTTTATACATTCTATTTAAAGTCTCTTCAGTTTGTTCGGGAAGCCTTCACTGCAGCTGGACTTTTGAGGCCTATTATACTGTAGTGTGTGCTGAGACATTAGACGTCAATGCACACCAAGTACGTGACCCCTGAGCTGCACACACAATTGGATGCAAACATAGTGCCTTTGCCTGTGCCTGAAATAGAGAGATATACTAGTAATAGGTCACCTCTACCATGTTTAAGAATAGTTACAGCTAATCATAAGTAGACTTTTTATCAAACTTTGAATAATCAGAATCTGAAGCATAACTTCACCCCTGTTTAAAATCCTTTCTTTTTAATCACCATTAAAATAATCAAGCTCTTCTCAAGTTTGTGCTCCCCCTCCCTTCTCTCATGCACACAGTCTTTGGATGGCTTTGCCGAGACCGAGAGATTAAACAATTTAAACATTTTCACATTTTCTGCTGTTGTCTTAATTTTTGTCCATTTGTGTTTTGCATTTTTAAGGGCTATTCACACCACTGTATTAATCTGATGCATTTTTGCACACCACAAATTAAGCAATTCTGGATAATTCTGGATTAAAGTTTGACTGCACAAGCCTGTTCTTTCATGGTGCCCCCTGGTTACTGCCTTGTCAAATTAATGTAGTAGCACAAAATAACTACTGACTACTCAATTAAAAAAATAACTTTATTACTAAATTACTTTATACAGTTAGTGGGGTGGGGGTGGGGGTGCTAAACTTTCAGCTGAGTAATGCCAGAAAAGATTATTTTTTCTGTATAGTACTATAGGCACTCTTGATTTGAAACTGCAAACTTCAAGAAGTATCTTACTGCCATGGTTGTTTTCTACACTACAGGTTTTGATTAAGCAGAAATAACGTTTCTATAATTAACAAAGGTGGGGGGAAAAATGCAAATGATGGCTGTGTGTGATTAGCCTTTAAGTTTAGGCCTGCTTTTTATTTTCAAGACTATATAACGGCTTGTAAAGCAAGTCAGAAAAAAACCCCAGCATATATATTCCACAAAAACTGTCCATAAATGAGAATATATATTGCCCTTCTCAAAGAATGCATTTAAACTCATCTTGTTTTGGTAGTTTTAGTAAACACAACCACTACTGGATACAAATATCATGTGCTTTAAAATGGAATTAAATGCTACTGAATATAGATCTATGAGAATCTGTTTTATGACATAAGCACTTTGAATGACTGATTTATCCTCCCCAACAAACACCTTGTTTTAAAGCCAACTACATGAATAAAAACAAATACCATAGTACTTACCATGAGAATATATAAAAGATAATTGTTTCATATCAAGTAATTGAAAACCTTATTCTAGCTGTGCTGTGTATTTTAAAACTACAGTTAATAATAATAATAATAATACATAGTGAGAATTGTTTTTTTTTTTTTCCCCAGAGATCTTAACTTTCCCCTAATGCTTGTGTTGCAGAGCAGGTGTATCCAAATCTGAGATTTAATCCACACTCTTATGAAGGAAGATTACCAACTTTAGCATTTTCGATGAATGTTGATGAACATTCTAGTTAAGGATTGTATGTAAGAGCTAATTAGGAGCACTTAAAGGTGGAAGAGCTGGGATAGCCCTTGCGTACAGGGTCATTTGCAGACAATTCACCTGCATTTTTAGCCAGCTTCATTTTTATAAAATTTTTTTAGCCACAAATCACCTTCCAATTGGCATCTGCTGACAATTACAATGTTTCGTTGTATTTCAAGCATGAACTGAAGTGGGTATTTTTTTTCTGACTGCCAAAGAAAGCCAAGCAGTTTTTCTGTTGTTGTCCAACATTACACCTTTCAAAATGACTAACACAGGGCTCATTTTTGCTGCCTGAACATAGTTATACAGGGCTCATTTTTGCTGCCTGAACATAGTGTCTTTTATTTTCTTATTTTAACCTGAACTTTCATTCTGCGCATACAAAGTTCCTCGATCAGAAAATCAATCTTCGTTGTTTATAGACAAAATGTCACAGTTAAGGTAATTGTAACTGAAACTGCTGTAAGACTGTAATAATCACCTTTTTGTGTTTAATGCTTTCTCTCCTTTGTTTCGTTTATTTAGGATCTTCAGTTGGAATATGGACAAGGACCTCAGGGGAGTTACTTCTTTGGAGGGAATAAGTAAGTGTGTTAGAATGCAGTTGTGCTGTGATGATAATCTGATGTGGGTTTTGAGATTTGCCTGATCTCAGTTCCTACTATGGAATATACTACAGACTTTTAAGGTGCTCCCTAATGCTTCCAGTCTAGGAGGACCCAAGCTGTGGAGATCCCCTTTGAGGGAAACCACTCTGTGCATCTCCACTGCTGTTAGCAATATGTACCTGGTGGTTCTTCTTTGTCTTTCAAACATCCTCTCTCATATTTTGCAAACTACTATAATAAAATCTCTTTGTGTGTGGAAAATGGGGGACTGCAAGCACTATTTATATTGTATGTATTTATGATGGTTGACACAAAGAACAGCTACAAGAATTTGTATTAAGGAACATTGATTCACATTGATTGGCATGAGATGAGAAGCATATTTCTAGTTTCTCTCTACAGAAATGCCATCTGAAAAAATTTAACCATTGTTTCGTGTAGCCCTAAATTAAACTACAATATATGCAACATTGTCATGAATAAATTAATTAAGTCCAGGGTTGTGTATTGAATGATTTCCTGTTTGTTCCCAGAATTGAATTCCCTACCTAAAAGCTATTAAGAGTTTGTCCTGCTTTTAAAGTATTTATTTGAGCAGTTGTATGTATTATTCTTTTTTCAAAAGCTGCTTGTCTTACATTCTTTCAATTAAATGTTTTTCTTATTTGAAGGAGTCTGTTAAAGTCAGTGGAAGAAGAACTACACCAAAGGTAAATTCCAGTTTTCCTTTTCTCATCTTTAATCCTGAAGCATCTGCTTTTAATTTTTTTCTTTGCTTTTTTAAATTTGTTTTTATTTGTTTAATATTTAGTGCAACCTAACGTGCCCTTTCACCTCTGTGCTTGTCAGATTGATGTAACGGAGGACTAATTTGCTTGGACTGCCGCTGTTTACTTTTTTTTGTCATTGTTTTTGTTATATCCGAGGCAAAACACTGCACGGAAAGTAGTTGGGGAATCTGCCCCAAAGGCAGTGCATACCAGAATATTTACAGTGCATCCAGAACGTATTCACAACACTTCACTTTCTCCACATTTTGTTACAGCCTTGTTCCAAAATGGATTAAATTAATTATTTTCCTCAAAATTCTACAAACAATACCCCATATTGACAACGTGAAAGAAGTTTGTTTGAAATCTTTGCAAATTTATTAAAAATAAAAAACAAAAAAATCACATGTACATAAGTATTCACAGCCTTTGCCATGACACTCAAAATTCAGCTCAGGTGTATCCTGTTTCCACTGATCATCCATGAGATGTTTCTACAACTTGATTGGAGTCCACCTGTGGTAAATTCAGTTGATTGGACATGATTTGTAAAGGCACACACCTGTCTATATAAGGTCCCACAGTTAACAGTGCATGTCAGAGCACAAACCAAGCCATGAAGGTCCAAGGAATTGTCTGTAGACCTCCGAGACAGGATTGTATCAAGGCACAGATCTGGGGAAGGGTACAGAAAAAATTCTGCAGCATTGAAGGTCCCAGTGAGCACAGTGTCCTCCATCATCCGTAAATGGAAGAAGTTTGGTACCACCAGGACTCTTCCTAGAGCTGGGCGCCTGGCCAAACTGAGCGGCAGCACTTCACCAATCAGGCCTGTATGGTAGAGTGGCCAGACGGAAGCTACTCCTCAGTAAAAGGCACATGACAGCACGCCTGGAGTTTGCCAAAAGGCACCTGAAAGACTCTCAGACCATGAGAAACAAAATTGTCTGGTCTGATGAAACAAAGATTGAACTCGTATCTGGAGGAAACCAGGCACTGCTCATCACCTGGCCAATAGCATCCCTACAGTGAAGCATGGTGGTGGCAGCCTCATGCTGTGGGAATGTTTTTCAGCGGCAGGAACTGGGAGACTAGTCAGGATCGAGGGAAAGATGAATGCAGCAATGTACAGAGACATCCTTGATGAAAACCTGCTCCAGAGCGCTCTGGACCTCAGACTGGGGCGAAGGTTCATCTTCCAACAGGACAACGACCCTAAGCACACAGCCAATATAAAAAAGGAGTGGCTACAGGACAACTCTGTAAATGTCCTTGAGTGACCCAGCCAGAGCCCAGACTTGAACCCAATTGAACTCTGGAGAGATCTGAAAATGGCTGTGCACCGACGCTCCCAGTCCAACCTGATGGAGCTTGAGAGGTCCTGCAAAGAAGAATGGGAGAAACTGCCCAATAATACGTGTGTGCCAAGCTTGTAGCATCATACTCATCAAGACTTGAGGCTGTAATTGGTGCCAAAGGTGCTTCAACAAGTATTGAGCAAAGGTTGTGAATACTTATGTACATGTGCTTTTTTTGTTTTAATTTTTAATAAATTTTCAAAGATTTCAAACAAACTTCTTTCACGTTGTCATTATGGGGTATTGTTTGTCGCATTTTGAGGAAAATAATGAATTTAATCCATTTTGGAATAAAGCTGTAAACATAACAAAATGTGGAAAAAGTGAAGCGCTGTGAATACTTTCCGTATGCACTGTATATATATATTTTATTTTTATTTTTTATTCTTATTTATTTTTTTATACAAACAAAAACCACAGCAAAAACGCAGCTTAGCTCATATAATGCCGGACGAATCCACTGAGCTTTGGTACCTTGTTCATCTCCTCAGGGGACATGTGGCACATTTAGAGGATGATGATGGGGATGATGATGAAACTCAACAGTAAGTCTTTTCATGTTCTAGTTAGTTCATTTACCCAAATCCTGGAGAATGAGAGAGAGAGAAGGAAAAAATAGATTTTTTAGAAATTGTCTTTTTCCAGTTTCATCCACGTCTCATTACGCTTTAAATGCACCCGCTTCTCCCTGGCTTTATCTGCTTGTCCCCAGCTCAACCACAATAACAGACCTCCTGTGTAGAGGCCACTGTCACTAGCCTCTGTGTCTGTCATGGTGTTCTGGCTGCTGGTTGTGTGACCCCTCTAAGCATGTCCGTCTGTGTGATACTCTCACTTGGCCTCCCTAACACCTGACGCATCATAGTGGAGTGTTACCTTGTGTCCGTTCTCCTCTGTTTACCTTGTTTAAGATGTAGTACAGTGGCATGTGAAAGAAAATAAACCGAGGGCTCTATTCTCACACATGTGCAGAAGAATTGCTTCTCAGTTGGAATATGGAATTCAAATGGAGCCTGCTAATGTCAAATCTATTCTGTGTTCCCAAAGCAACACAAGAAGGTCTTTGGAGTCTAATGAAATCATGCATTTAATTTGAAATCAGTTACCACAGGTGTTGGGTATATCTTCCTCCACATTCACTTTACACATTTGCTTTTGTTCTCCTTTGTAGGCCAGTCTGAAACTAATAGTGGCCCAGAAACATATGTGCTGCCTAATAACCAATAATTCAGCCCTTGATTTTTGAAATAGAAGCTGTGACTATGTATTAAACCCAGAAAAAATAAAAACCTGAATAGAGCTGATCCTGTAAAATACACCCTCACTATTTTAAGCAAACAGGTGCATTGCTAAAAGGAGAAGAATATGTAATTAAATAAAAGCATGGTTCAGATTCCTTGATATAAAATTGGGAGAATTAACACATCCTGACCAGATGAACAGATTTGACTCAGATTAGGATTAACAGCTGAAAATGAGGCAATGTGAATCACTCATTGACTAATGCATTTGTATGTTTTCTCCCAAACAGAAACGGGAGAATCTTATTTATTTATTTATTTGACAGCTTTATCCAAAGATAAGGTTTACCTGAATCTTTATACAGTGCTAACAATATACAATACTACACCGATCAGCCATAACATTATCACCACCTGCCTAATATTGTGTAGGTCCTTCTTTTGCCGCCAAAACAGCCCTGACCCGTCGAGGCATGGACTCCACTAGACCTCTGAAGGTGTGCTGTGGTATTGGGCACCAAGACGTTAGCACCAGCAATGAAAGTTGTGAGGTGGGGCCTCCATGGATCGGACTTGTTTGTCCAGCACGTCCCACAGATGCTCGATTGGATTGAGATCTGGGGAATTTGGAGGCCAAGTCAACACCTTGAACTCGTGATTTATCAGACCAGGCCACCTTCTTCCATTGCTCCATGGTCCAGTTCTGATGCTCACATGCCCATTGTAGGCGCTTTCGGCAGTGGACAGGGGTCAGCATGGGCAGCCTGACTGGTCTGCGGCTACGCAGCCCCATACACAACAAACTGCGATGCACTGTGTGTTCTGACACCTTTCTATCAGAACAGCATTAACTTTTTCAGCAATTTGAGCTACAGTAGCTCGTCTGTTGGATCGGACCACACAGGCCAGCCTTCGCACCCCACGTGCATCAATGAGCCTTGGCCGCCCATGACCCTGTCGCCGGTTCACCGCTTTTCCATCCTTGGACCACTTTTGATAGGTACTGACCACTGCAGACCGGGAACACCCCACAAGAGTTGCAGTTTTGGAGATGCTCTGACCCAGTCATCTAGACATCAGAATTTGGCCCTTGTCAAAGTCGCTCAGATCCTTACGCTTGCCTGGTTATTTTTCCTGCTTCTAACACATCAACTTTGAGGACAAAATGTTCACTTGATGCCTAATATATTCCACCCATTGACAGGTGCCATGATAACAAGATTATCAGTGTTATTCACTTCAACTGTCAATGTTCATAATGTTATGGCTGATCAGTGTATATGTGCAACACAACTATAATCACATTGAGAATACATTTGAGCATCACATGACATCCTTCTCAAACGTTAGAGAATAGAGCCCCAAGTTACTTCTAAAAAATATCTAATAGAGAGGAATTAATGGGTGGTCTTCAGCCTGTCACACTGTAAAGGCTCACACCTGGGTTGTTTGTTGGAGGGCTCTTGGCTTTTAGGAGAAACATGGTGTTACTTTTGTTTTTTTTCTGGATCTAATGACGATTCTGCCTTCCCAGCAGCTCTTCCAGCTCCACCATGAGGCCAAAAGTCCCGCCGCCACTGCCCCCCAAGGTAAGAACAATCTTCTATCTAAAAAAGCTCTTCATTAGTTCTTCTCATACTGGGTTTGGGTCCTGAAGCAAGAGGACATGTTTACTGTTGCGTGAGGCAGTGTATTTACAAGCTGGCACGTAAGCTGCAATTTGATTTTTTTTTTTTAAAGTAGGCTATTTGATTGTGGTTTGTTCTCTAATTGTACTTTATTTGAATGTATTTTTACATTCCTTGCACATATCAACCCCCTCTCCCTTTATGTCCTGGGAATGTGGCTGGGCAGTGTTATCTTTCACAGGATACACAGTGCGGTGGTTGTCTCCTTTCCTGTTTGGCACTGCAGAAGGTTTTTCAACCAAAGCTTCAACTATCTGCTACAATAAAGATTACAGCGTTCCATGGTTTACAGGAGTCCTTTTTTTCCCTCTTTATTTTCTCTCCTTCGTACCTCTTAGAACTGTGTTTGAACTGTGTTTTGGTGTGTGCTTCTGTGTTTGTGCTCTACTGGCAATGCCCACGGTCAATCTGTAGTCAGTTTCTCTGTTGTACAATGCCATTACTAAATTGTAAGTCAGAATTGTACCCAACTCATGGGGTGGACCATGGTGAATCCCAGTTTTAGTTGGCTTAGCCAAGGTTCTAAACCAGCCATCT
The DNA here is from genome assembly GCF_036373705.1 of Amia ocellicauda. Lineage (NCBI taxonomy): Eukaryota > Metazoa > Chordata > Actinopteri > Amiiformes > Amiidae > Amia > Amia ocellicauda. The sequence goes on along the minus strand of NC_089872.1, from coordinate 2,685,418 downwards.
GTTGATTATGAGGCCCAACCTGCACTCCCAAGAAATGTACTTCACCTGGAGCCTGAAATTCTGACCGTGAAATCTGAACTTAACAGTGCATGTTGTGGAGAATATGTATATGTTGTTGAAATCTCTTGTTACAGAACAAGGATTGTAGCATGTGAGCTGTGTTGATTTAAAAAAAAAAAACACATTTATAAATTAGGATATTTATTTTTTAATGGTGATTTGGTAAGCACATTACACTCTTAAATTGAATACTAAGATTATCTGATTTTAATCCTTAGGGGAGTAATGTATTGTGTATAGGATGAGATCCAAATCAGGATACCTGTATGTGTTTCCCAGTGTACTTTTCTCTTCTGGGACATATCACTCTAACCTTTGTGGTTCTTTTACCCCCCTCTTGCTTTCAGCCCAAGTCCATCTGCATCCCCCAGGAGAGTCCCTCAGGAGATGATGACAACAACCAGGGAACCATCAAGAGATGCCCCACATCAGAGAGTCCAGCCAGACCGGCCTCCTATGTCCCCCCCCGTCCCCCGCCTCCCCGGCTTCCACTGCACAAGCGCAGCAGCCTAGGTAATGAGTCTAATCAGAGTGAGAGCACCTGGGAAGCAGAATGGCAATAGGGGACCTTTTAGGCAGTTCTGGCCATGGCTTCATGCCTCTCAGAATGGGGATGCCGAAAAAGGCAACCCTGCTCTGTGGATCCCTACCTCGCCTCCCACAGCTTCACCACATTTACATGACAAGCTGCACTAGCACCCCCACCCTAAACTCACCCATCCGCCTCTGGAGTCCATGGTTAATCCTGTCATTAGAAGGCTGTTCTGTGCTATATTACTCCTATCTCCTGATATGTCACTGAATCATTTTCAGGTTACTTCCTGGTTCCTACTTCATTGCAACTAGTCCCCTTAACTCATGAATACACTGTATGTATGGAAAATGTATTATAAGTTTCTTCTTCTACATTATACAAGACACAGTCTTGCAAGCCATGTGTCATTGGAAAGGTGGACACTTGAACACTTTCAAATGGTGTACCGATTGTCTGCTTCTGGGCCTTGAAAATCCACTCCCAAATCTGGAATAATACACCCATGTTTCAGTTTTGTTGCTTGGGGGTGGGGGGCGCTGATGATGGTGAATTTTCTTCTGGGGGGGGTTTGTGGGGGTGGAGCAAGAACAAGTGTGCTTGTATTTCTTAAATAAAAAGGGTGTCATATATATTTATTTTTATATACTCTACCGGTCAAAAGTTTTAGACCACCTACATTTTACCAGTTTTTATTGAAATTTATGCAGTTTAATTTCTCAGTGTACTCTGAAATTAAAGCATAGAACAAATAAACAATTGGAGATAACAAATAAATCATGGAATCATTTTGTTTAACAAAATGTGACCCCTTAAGGTGGGCACCAAAAGGGCACCAAATCCATGCGCTTCTCTTTAATCCCATGTGTACTCTTCACTGTTGTGTTGTTTGCCAAGTGTTTGGTATCCCATGAAAGCTGAGACTCCCCCCAAAATCCCCCCCCAAAACAAAGAATTTGAAATGGCGGTGTGGGGGGTTACCTGGTCTGAGTAGGAATACAAAATCTCAGAAAATATTGACAATTATGACATATTCTGGAACCAGACAGTCTACTGATCAAAACAAGACCACGTTTTGGTAGAAGGAACACACACCCGTAGAGAGCTCAAAATGTCAAGATGGAAAACTGTTTACAGTGTACTAATACACAACGATTTTACATAATTGGATCTGAACTTCTCTGTGTTTGACAGAACATCATATAATATATACTGATTATTAAGCGTTAGGTTGTTCTGAACAAAACAAGCCTAGTTGCAAAGAAATCTGATCGAAATTGGGTGATCTATGACCGTCTGAATGAGACCCCCCTCCCCCCGAGCAGACTGCGCATTTACCCCCCGTGCTCTGAATGATGGTGGGTGACACGGAAACTGTGAATTGGATGTGATTGAGAATGAAAAGCACTGGTAACCAAGAGAATAAGCTTTCAAACCATGAGCACATTCTAGGAAGTTACAGTGTAACTTCTGTGCACAGGAGCTGTGTGTAACACTGCCAAATAATGCTTAAGAGGGGGTAGAAACACAGTATATAACTCTGAAATGTACATTATTTTTCAGTTTTTGGTAACCTAAACATTTGTACCATTTCAGGTTATTCACTCGACTTGAACTGCTTATATTTCAGTAAAACTTTTGACCGGTAGTGTATATTTTTGGGAAATGCTTCCAATGTCTTGTAATTTGTCAGCCTGCATCTTCCCCCCCTCTGCTGTTATCCTTCTGTCATGTCCTGGCATGTTTTAGCATTAGAAAGTTGAATCCAAGACCTTAACACCCATACAAGAATAATATGGTAAAATCAGTTAATACTCATTTACCCATTGAAGCCTGCTTTGTGAGCTTAAGTGTACTATGGCAGCAGCCTAATATCTATATCCTCCACAGTATCTTTATTTTAGTAAGTGGGAAATGTAATGATGCATGATCATTATTTTATCTGCATAATATTCAAGTAGCCAATTTGATCACTTCTGTTCAACCTTGGGAGGAGGTGAAAACACTAATACCTGAATATGGGAAAGTGGTGTGCTGTTATTGCTTTTGAATCCAATATATGTTAATTATAACATGAATGTCTTCTGCAGGTAATGGTTTGAATGCATCCCAAGTGAATGGAGACAAGGAGCACGCCTTCCATCAGGTAGGAGAGAAGCAGTCCACCATGCCCCCTGCTGTCCCAATACGGAGAGACAAGAAGGACATACCGGTAAAAGAATTAACCCTTGGTTCTGTATTGTTCGTCTGTTCCTGCCCTTTACTTTGCACTTTTGCTGTTAGTTTTACTTGTGGCCTTCAACAGTGAGAACTGCATCTGTCCCTCACACAAAGCTGAAGCTCTGCTGTTTGCACTGTGCACTCGCAGTGTTTAAAGAATCTGAGAGGTTGGCATTTGAAGAAATTCAGTCTCCTTCCTTCTCGTATTAAGCACTGGAGTCTTAGCTGAAAGCTGAGTTGATTTATCAATTACAGATTCTAAATAAAAAAAATGGCCAATCAAAATTTAAATTAATTAATTTATAACTGTCCATTATGAAATGACAAACTCTTGCAAGATCTGTGCAGCATATTTGCATATCTGTGATTTTTTTTTAAATTTTCAGGTGAATCTTTACAATATGAGTGACCAGCCCAGTCCTTTTACAATAAGGACACAAATACATAGCTTTTTTTTTTTTTAACCCAGTACTTCTACCTCTGGTATAAAAGTCTTCTCTTCCGCATGGCCATCTATAATCAGTCTATGCATGATAATTATACGAGGGCTGGGCATTTAGGAAGCCATGAAATTCAGTTCTAATAGCAAGTACTAATCTGAGAATGGTGGGAATTAATTCAGTATAAACAACAGCTGTCTTGCAAGGCATTACATAAAATAGAAATATTTTGAGTGTAGATGACAAACCTTAGTTCTTGGTGAGATTCTGGATCTGTGAAGCTGGAACTGAGCATTTTCTGTTCTGAATTCTCACACATCTGATGCTGTGATAAGTTTATACAGCAACAATAAATTTCAAGTTCTGTAGATCTGTTTTGACAAAAGACTTGGAACACAGAGACACAAGAGACTAGAATATCTTGCTGACATCTACAGAAAAGGTGTATTCAAAGCCATATGATTACACTTCTACAGGTTAATTCTTTAAAACTATATTCACATTGCCAGCTAGAGAGAAATTTGGGATAGTGAATCAAACATTTGCTACGCACCGTAAAATTATTGCAAATACATTTTTATACATGTATTATCATCGTAATTAAATGGGAGCAAGGTCTGAAATGCTGCAATAAAAAAACTTGCAAGACAACATTTTACTGTCTTTTCTTTTGGCAGATTAAAATAAGTAAATGCAAGAGTGTGTGTTGCGGAGGACAAGATTCAAAAAGATGTGCCACTTGTTTGCTGTCTTTTTTTATAAACATAAATTGAAAAATCAATCCACATAGTGGTTTATAGCAGGTTTAGAAGATAGAAGATTCTGTGTGTATGACAATTGGGTGGGTTTAGCGATGTTTTGCAGATTCTTTGGTCCTTTGGTGTAGGGATGTTTAAAATCACAATGTTACATCATAGATAGAATGAGGGCATATATAGAAACATATAATATGCTGCTTTAAATAATCTTAATTCAGGAGACAATGCTGGTGGTGTTCATGAGTTTAGTTTTTTCCTACATCAAGTCACACCTAGTTCAGCTCTATGGAAAATCACACATTCTCTGATATCCGTTTGTTGTGTTTAATCTTTTTTTGATGAGCAACTCATAAACAACATGCGTTCTGTCTGTTTCACTGGTGAGGATTAACCAATTCAAAAACTGCTTTTGTTAAAACTTTTTGTTAAAATTTGTTCTGTAAATGGTGCTGTTTAGATATTGTGAAGTCCTTTTCTTTTCCCCCTAGAAACTTGTATGATAGCTGCAGCTGATTTTGTTTTTTTGTCGTCGTCCCCCCCCCCCCCATTTCATTTCAGAAGCCTATAAGCAATGGTCTTCCACCTACTCCAAAAGTCCATGTGAGTATACTTGACTGTGAAATCTTCATCTCGAATGTTGTTTTTCATATGGAGTTATTATGAAAGAAGAAATTATGATCAAACAACATACTTGTGATACACACATTATAATGTTAATGAATACAGTAAATCAGTTTTTTGTTTTGTTTAAAGATGTTCAGTATGAGCTGTTTAAGCTTGGCAACTATTTGTGTATAATAAATATATGTAAATATGTTTTAATGCATTTTGTTTATAATAACCCTGTATAAATAAATGAATAAATGTGTGTATATGTATATACAGTGGCAAGAAAAAGTATGTGAACCCTTTGAAATTCCCTGGATTTCTGCATAAAATGTGATCTGATCTTCATCTAAGTCACAAAAATAGACAAATGCAGTCTGCTTAAACTAGTAACACACAAACAATTATATGTTTTCATGTCTATATTGAACACACCATGTAACTTTCACAGTGCAGGGTGGAGAAAGTATGTGAACCCTTGGATTTAATAACTGGTTGACACTCCTTTGGCAGCAATAACCTTGCTGTAGTTGCAGATCAGACCTGCACAACGGTCAGGAGGAATTCTGGAACATTCCTCTTTACAAAACTGTTTCGGTTCAGCAATATTCTTCCACCCTGCACTGTGAATGTTTAAATGATGTATTCAATATAGACAAGAAAAATACAATGATGTGTGTTAGTAGTTTAAACTTAGCTGACTTAGCTGAAGATCAGGTCAAATTCTATGACCAATTTATGCAGAAATCCAGGTAATTCCAAAGGGTTCACATACTTTTTCTTGCCACTGTAAATTGGGAATTTGACAATTATTTAGTTTTTATCACTCCCAATTCTCAATAACCAGTTATTAGTGAAGTAAGCTCGCCTGAACTTAACGCAGGTCAGATTTAAACTAACACCTATCCTTAGTAAAGTGTGCTATCTAGGCCACCCCCTGTTTCACACTTTCATATTTATATTAGGATTTATATATATATACACTGACATACTAGTTTGTATTTCACTTTGTATACTTTTATTTTGACCATTTACATTGGTAATACCAGAATTAAACATATTTTTAATCCATCTACTACTCACTCGAATTAAAGAGACGGATTAGCCTCATGCTGGAACAGAGCATTTGTATTCTGGGCTTTATGCTTGAGACCGTAGTTGTAGTGGTAGAAAAAGAGGAACCGGAGCGGTCCCAATCTGAATCGATCAATGTATTTAAAGAACATTCAGTAACACCTTCTTCACATTTCATACAATTTACCAGTTATTATAAAAATAATATATTTTAGCGTCTGTGTTAATAAAAGAGATTTAATTTAATAAACGTCTCCAGTTGCCGACTTTTTAAAACTGCCAACTTTTGCGAGTCATGACCGTAGTTTGTCTTTAATGTATGTAAGTGTGGAAAAAGTAGTTTCACAGAGATAAGTCAATGCAATAGGAATCCGTTTATCTAATGCGTCTTCCACGGTGGTGACAATGAACAGTTGTCGGATCCCCTAGTTGATTTTGTGCATCTTGTCTTGACTTTTTCCCTGTTTGGGAACCACTGAGCTATATGCTACTTTTCACACTGCAAATACTATAGCATTGTGGTGAGGATTTAAGAAACTCTCACCAATTACACTGCAGATCTCACAGAATGACAAGCTATGGAAATCTTTTTGGTTCTCAATCTTTCTTGACTTGCACAAACCTATTGAAATAACCAGTTTCTAGAGCTTTGAAGTTGTAGTTTTTTGTTTTGTTTTTTTCTCCTAAAACCATTTTCTTTCATTCTGCAGATGGGTGCATGTTTCTCAAAAGTCTTCAATGGCTGTCCCTTAAAAATACATTGTGCCACATCCTGGATAAATCCTGACACTAGAGGTATTCCTTCTTTGTACTGATTTGTGTGTCAATGCGTGGCTGTGCTTATTCCTCAGGAGATTTTCCACACTAACACACACACACACACCACACTAATGTAAAACCTTTGTCGGATGGAGAAGTCTTAGATCTGCCTTCTGACTGTGATGGAGAAGGTGCATCAAATCTCTAGGCAGATTGTATAAAAATCCTGCAGTAACTGGAACTATATGAGGCAGGGTCTGAGGCATGCAGTGTGGTAAAGGTCAATAGAAGAATCTTGCTGATTGCTGTTTGCAAGATTATCACAAGTGGGATTTCATATTGGGAAGACTTGCAAATAATGAGCTTGTATTACTGTTCCATTTTAAAGTATCCATGATCTCCTTTTCAGACTGCACCTGTAGACTTCGATTAATCTCTCTACTATACAACCTGTTATTACAATTATCGCATGATCGTGATTTTTGACCGTGATCATTTTTCACAATCTTTAGATTCCACAATCATATGTTTCCATCCCAATAAGGGAATTTTATGCCAATGTTAGAAATGTTGCAACAAATATAATGCAAATTAGGTGTGTTTCCATAAATTGGATGTCTCCCCTATGGGTGCAGCATTTGACAGCATAGGGGAAAATTATGCTGCAGATAATTTACAGTCCTTTGCTGCTTAATTTAAGTATATTTAAACTCAGTTTAGAATAGTTGTAAAATGCAATCGGACCAAAAAGCTGTTTAGTCATGTAATATTATCTACATTATTATTTATTCGACAAACGCGTTTTCATCACCTATTTTGAATATAAACTTTTTCGAAAAAAGAAAAAAAAGGTGTAAAACCTTTTTAGCGATATTGTCAGTTTTGTCGAATTTTCTTGTTTCCATCCAGCTTTTCTAATTAGATGAACGTAGCTTTTTTGTTTCCCCATTGCGTATTAACTTTTGAAAATATAATCAAGTCTTGAACCACTTTTACGTTACGTTAGGTAGGCCTACACAATAGTTTTAGAACAAGCTATTTAACACTAGAACCACTGACATTTCATACTACATACACCCGCCACACCCACATAATATGTGGCTCCTTTAAAAAAAAAAAAAAAAAAGCTAAGTGTCGAAAATGAAAAACAAAGAGTTGGATTCCAAAGGAAAGACACAAACTTGCAGATCCTGTGCGATCAGGACAGACAGACGAGAGCTATATCGGGTGCAAATCTGCTAATAAAATAATGATAATATATGAATATAGGATGTGAAGACTGATTTTTCAGCAATCAACTCGATCATAAATCTTTTCACAATGACTAATTTTGGCTGTAATATATTCAGTATAGCCTACCACATAAACTGCAGTCCGGCGGTTGGAGAAGAAACTATTCATAACTTATTAATTTTGAAGAGTTTACAGCTGAAACACTGTATATGTATTTAATTCAAATATATAAGAACAGATGTGTGGGAGTAATTCACATACGCAGAGATATTTACTTTTGATTTTCAGAAGCCAATTAAATTGTTAATCGCAATTATTTGTATGACAATTAATCGTCAACTAAAATTTCATGATCATGACAGCCCTAATTTATCACCAGTACCATGCTGCCTCACACTGTAGGAGATCAGATAACAAATACCATTGTTTCATTTCAGGTTTTTCATGCAGCCTGTTCCAACATACTCTAGTCCTGTACCACATTTTGTACATTTTCAACTCTACTTCTTTATGACTCATTCAAATTTGAATTTTATTCAGTATGTATTGTGATAAAGCTTTACAATATATAACCTTAATACAGCAGTTTATTGATGAATGTGATTCACTTTGGACAGCAGACTAATTATAATAATTTTATATTAAATAACATTGGTAATGCTCCACAATATTTGTATATAGAGCTGTTTGCTCTCTGGTTAGCTATTCTGTCAATTTCTGTTATAGTAAGAGTAAATATCATCAGACAATAAGCAAACAAAATTAATTATGATATAGTTTAACTGACACTGGTAATAAACCGATGTCCACACTGAACAGTATAAATAATGTTAGCAAAAAATTAAGTCATTAATACTGGATGCATGGGAAAATCTGTTTGGTTTTTTGACTGTATTCTCTGTTGTCTGTATAAGTGCTGAATTCTGGGCCTTCTCTGGTATGTCTTTTCTTTGTGATTTTGTTAAGGAGGAGCCAAGCTTCCCGAGGGTGTCTCGTAACTGTTTTTATCGTTTGTATTTCAGACCAGTATTTGATATTTGGTGCAGAGGAAGGAATTTACACTTTAAATCTGAATGAATTGCACGAGACTTCAATGGAGCAGGTTGGCATCTCGGTTTCAGAGTGTTCCTTTGAAATGGGGTGAAGGCCAAAAAAAGTCCAAGCCTCTGGTCACACATGTTCAGAAAAAACTGGGTTTTCTGAAAACAAAAGTATTTGGAAAATTGATCATTGGTGAACTGAAAAGGACAGTGTTCTGTGTTTTACATCAAAATTCATTTACTTTTAATTCCACACCTTAGTAGTAGGAACCTAAATACAGAGAAATGTGCAATAGAACACATTTTTCAAAAAGCATGTTTCAATGATCAGAGTGCAGAATCCTTTTGGGAATTTTTAGGTGATGTTTACTTGAAAACACCCTTGTGGAATATTCCTGTATGATTTCTGAAGAACTGTGTTTACTTGACTTTTGGTAAGGGAATTGGAATTCTGAATTATATTCTAGTGTGTCCTCTGGCGTCTATTCCAGCTGAGCTCTCGATTACGTAATTAAACCCTTTATCAAACAAAAATTTCAGTGTAATTAAACATTGTTTCCAGCTTATATGAAATTGAAGATGTTAAAAACATCTAAATGGTCTGATTAAATAATTAGGTCAAGTTCTGTAAGAAAAGTAACTGGGTAACTGAGAGCTGCAACAAAAGTTAGAAGAGAGGAGACACTAGCTCATGATAAACTTCTAAGGTTGTATATTTATTTTCTGTCTGACTCTTTCTCAGCTTTTTCCACGGCGGTGTACGTGGCTCTATGTAATGAACAATAGTTTGCTTTCAATATCCGGTAAGTTTTGTTAATCCTCTAACATTGTTCACTGTTCTGATATAACTTAGCAAGGCATAAAACTATTAAAATTGAACAAAACCTAAAACACAAGCAAAGAAAAATTCAAGCAGTTAAAAAAAAGTGAAAGTAATATAACAGATGATTCTAAAGAGCTTTTAACATTCCTCAATGCCAATATGGTTTTTCCATTATATTCCTGTTACACAAATATCTTGTCTCATGTTAGTATCTAGTTCTACAAAGAAGAATATTTCCACATTCAAGTTGTTGAAACAATGAAAGAGCAATTATGAATTTTGAACCTACTCAACCAAGCATTATAATCCCTGTATAATTACATCTGTATGTATTTATTTATTTTTCAGGGAAAGCATCCCAGCTGTATTCCCATAACCTGGCAGGCCTGTTTGAATATGCTCGCCAAATGCAGAAGTTGCCTGTTGCCATCCCTACTCACAAGTTACCAGACAGAATCCTTCCCAGGTATAGAGTGTTCATTTCCTTGTTGTTTTTATATATCGCATGTATCTTATACCCCGTTTCCACTAGTCATGTTTAGCTGCACCTCAGCGTGGTCGTGCCGTGCCAGGGGGTTTCCACTAGGGCTCAGCTGCACCTCCGCCTATGCCTGGACTAGTTTTAGGAGGCACAGTTTCGCACATCATATCGGCTGTGTCCCAAACTGGTCCGGGTCAGTACTGTGCGTCTTTCATTCTAACTAGTGATGGGAGGTTCGACTCTTTACTGACTCGGATCTCTTCGAATCGTTCAGTAAAAACAACTAATCTTTCAAATAATTTCGTTCATTTGAGTCAGCAATGCCAAGAACCGCTCCCCCCGCGGCGAACGATTGCTCATCATTCAATTGAATGATAAAAATGAACGACTCTTTTTTACTCGAGCAAACGCTCGGTGTATGATTTCAGATGTGTTTATCAATACAATCAAAAATCTATTAATACATTACATGAATTAGTGTACCATGCGTCCAAATATTTGTTGCAAACATGTCTTTTGAATGCTACTGTAATATGTAATTGTAATATGTTTTATGCCTTTTACTACACTGTATTTTGTGCACTTTGTATTGCGCTTATATTTTGTAAGTTGCCCTGGATAAGGGCGTATGCTAAAAAATAAATAATGATCTATTTTTCTTTGCAAACGTAAAACTAACAGCTAGGGCTGTGCGATATGACGATATATATCGTATGACGATAGAAAAACGTCTATTGTTTCATATTATGCTATATCGTTTATATCGTGGTGTCGCAAATCCCACTCTTTACGGCAGTATTTTACATCATTAGGACGCTTTGCGTTCTTCCCGGTTGTTCCACACGTGCTGAATGCAGGTAGAAATTTGCATCAGAAACACAAGACATGGAGGAGAGTGAACTGACACAGAATAACCAACATAACCAAAAGATACTTTAATGCACAAGCACACGTTGCGCCCCGCTCTAGTCGTCGGGCTAAACTCGATCTCCTAGCACCCCCCACCCCCGCTAGTTTAGATTGATATAATTTGTATGAAATTAATACTAACGTTTGTTGGAAATTGGAAAGCAATGCAAACACATGCAGAAAGTATCATTTTCTTTTTATTAAGATGGTGAAGTGGTTCAACAGTTGTATTATTGTTATTATTATTATTATTATTCATAATAATAATATTATAATAACAATTTTGTATTAACAACGTGCTGTATCGGTAAGCAGAATCGAAACGCGACAGTCAGTGAAGAAATGTACCTGTCTAGCAGATGTTAAATGCGCCACTATAAACCCGGCTGTGGTAAATCTTCCTGAATATACCTTTAACAGCGCATGTGTTGCGTGATTACTATTACTTGTGTTATTGTTATGTGACACTAAATCATAATGTGTATATTTATATATTTGCTCTGAGGAAGCTAAGTCGAAATGCGTAAGCATTATAATGTTCACTTTTTCTCTAATACATATTTTTTGAGACATCGGTGAATATGGACTGTTTTTAGACGGGAGCTGCTGTCCATCCTTCCTTGACCGGATAATTGTTCTATATAAAATCCCTGGGATAAAGCACCCCGCATTTAAGATTTATTAAAACTATTGTAACGCCAGCTATTTTTAAACTTATGTGTGTGTATCTCATAACAACATAACACACATAATAGTAATCACACAACACTTGCCCTGTAATGTGTTGCATTATTGAAGGATTATTGAAGGATTAATGAAATACTTGGTAGTTTGAATGTCTTTGGTCTTATTTTGTGGATTGATTGGATTAATATATATATATATATATATATATATATATATATATATATATATATATATATATATCGAGATATATATTTCATACCGCCCAAACTTCTAAAAAAATCGAGAGATTATTTTTAAGTCATATCGCCCAGCCCTACTAACAGCTGTTGGACAGAGTATGCTGGAGGACTGCATATTCAGTAATGTTGGGTATAACTCCACTGCCAGCGACACCGAAATAATCGTTCAATTGAAGGATAAAAAGGAACTACTGGTTCGTTCACGAGTCTTTTTTACTTAAGCAAAAGCACGCTCCATAATTTTATGCGTTTTGTGTTTATCATGACAATGTCAACTTCTACATTCATTATTGTAACTTGTCAAATTATCAGTTACAAAACATGTTTTTATAATGCTGTCGGGTCGATCTATTTTTATTTTCGAAGGTAAAACTAACAGCTGTTGGACGGAATACTGAGCTGGAGGAGCGTATTCAGCCATATTGGGTATAACTCTGCTGCCATTCAAATGAACGAAACAATTGTTCAATTGAACATTGAACGAGTCGGTCGTTCACGAGTTTTTTACTTAAGCAAACGCTAGGTACATGGGGTCGTCCTAAAACCTGCCCGGAGGCGCCCAGAGATCACATAGACTACTAAAACCTGCCCGAAGGCTCCCGGTGGCACTAGGTAATGCCCAGATATCAAAGACAATAACAGACATGATCAAGGACATATCAAGGCGATTTACAATACAAAGCAGTCACATCCCAGCTAAAACATATCGTTGCCACGGCGTTATGGCAACATTGTGTGTTAGCAGGGATTTACACTGTACTTAAATGTAGTCTGACAATACACAGTGCAATCTAAGCCCGTAAAGTATTGGAATAAAAACATTATTATTATTATATGTATTATTAGTATAGTATTATTATTATTAATAATAATAATATCCCCTGTGCTGTTGCTGTATATGTCATTTAAGGGGGTAAGCTATGCAACATAATAGTAATAATAATAATAATAATCATATAGTAGGTTATGTGATCTCCGGGTGCTTACAGGTGCTTACGGGCGCCTCCGGGCAGGTTTTAGGACGACCGGGTGCGGGTTTTCATCTGTGTTTATCATGAAATCAAATCAATAATCAACTAACTATATTCATTATTGTAGCCTGCATCCAATTATATTAGTTATAAACATGTCTTTATAACGTTGATCGGAGCACTGTGTGAATGGTGTGCAGGACAATCCGCAGAGACAGTCAGTATGAAGGCGAACGATTCAGTTAACGAGATAAATTTACAAGATAAATTAATGAATAAATAAATACAGCAGATCTGGGTTTCCCTCTAAAACATAAGGACTGGTTTAATAAATGCGTCCATAAACACCATGACTGAGACGTGCACACTTTAGTTAAATTAAACCTGCTATATAGTAGCTGGATAATTAATCGTTAAACGTGTGTATTTTGTAACTGTAACTTGCCCTGGTTAAGGACGTCTGATAGTAAATTATAAATGATACGGCAAATAGTATCGTTTGCAATTACAAATCTGTAGTAAGAGTAATAAATTAAGGGAGTCACGCTGTGCCGTTTAAAATACATATATACTAGCACAAATGATGATAATAATAGCAATACATATTTGCTATTTAGTATTATTGTTGCGCATGGAAACGTATTTTTATGGGGACGTGCTTGTCTGAATATAATGTTGTCTATACACGTTTAGCGCTTCCTGATATCTCTTAGCAGAAACGTGTATTATTACGCTGTTTAAAATCATGTTAAGCACAAAGAATAAAACACACAAAAGTCCTCTCCACGTCAGGCTGTGTCGCTCGTAGTGTTTCCTGTCTCGGTTTTTAAAACGAAACACAAACCAAACCCACAGTCGCTGCTCCTCCCATCAGAGGGACGGACTTAACAGCGGCCTGGTTTTGCAAAAAAAGCTCTGGGACGCGTCTGAGGACGGACGCGTAAACCAGTGGAACCGAGGCATTAGACTGTCATGCTGTATATTTCATGACATGGATATATAGTGGCTACACGGGACATATTTAAACCCAGCGCACTGTATTTAATAATGCAACACAGTTCATTCTCTGACAGATAAATAATAAGGGCGAATATCTGGATACTTACATTAAGATATATTGTCAATGTTAATCGGATCATGATACAGAGAGAAGTAACACGGTTATTTACGATGCGCTGGCAAACAAAATAAACTAAATTTTAAGTGATGTAATTTGTTTTATATATTGTTTCAATGTGTCCCGGTTTCTATTTTTAAATATCTTGTATAACTTATATTATAAGACTGTTAGATATCGTAAAAACATTTCAGCCCAAAGTTTATTGCACTTCAATGTAAACGGTATTTCAGCCTCCAGTTTAAAACACTAAATCCCAGAGTGCCGAGCGTCCTAGATGCGGTTTGACCTTCCGTGTCTCAAGGCTGGTTTATACTTCTGCGTCTCTGCGTACATGCGCGGGCGTCGTGCGCAGACGGTCGCACAGCTGTCTGCCAACATACGCGTCCATAGGGGGTATTGTCGCATTAAATTCCAATCTACAAATACGTAACTCGATATCTATGGTGCACCTACGATTGTATTGATGTAAATTAACACATACTGTCAATGACTTATTTTATTATTATTACAGAAACTACACGCACACACATACAAATTGTATCCTGTATATGCAGATTTATATTGTCTTGCTATAGTTGGCTAGACACTTAACACTAGAACATACATACACACGTCTCTGCATATGTGAATTTCTGCTGCATATCCGTTCTTATATGATACTATATATTTGAATTAGATACATATATGCCCTTTCTGCTGTTAAACTCCTCAAAATTAATGAGCTATATATACGTTGTTCTCCAACCGCCAGACCTGCAGTTTATGTGATAGGCTATAGCGCACTGAATAATACATAGCCGACAATATGGGCTTTGTAATCAAATTAGTTGATTGTGATTTATAATCACGTTGATTGGTGAAACACGCTATTTTCTACACATCATATATTAATTATTATCATTATTTATTTGATTAGATTTGCACTTGATAGCGCTCGTCTGATCGGCGCAGCCTTTGCAGTTCAATCCTGATCACGTTGTAAACCCGGGTCTCTGGATCAATGCCTTGATCATCACCTGTTTAATCATGAATGCGAATTGTTCATTCGTCCACGGAAAGCAAAGTACATTTTACCTTTCGTCCAAAATTGGCAAGCACGACATACGTGGGCATTTCGTGGGATAAAATGTGAATTATGTTCTCGAAATGTGTATTATATTAGCGATTTGTGCAGTTCGAGAGACAAAATACTCATTCTGTGGACAAATGCGTTTTGTGGATGCATTTTAAATACTTTCGTATATATCACCACATTGTTTCTCTGCGGCGGCGCTACACACAGACACACATCGCACAACGGTCGCCCCAGCACTGAGCGATTGGCCGCGGCTCTCAGAATATCCTGCTCAGCCAATCAGCGCTGGCCTGACGTTACGAAGAGACGCATGTGTGGACCTACGTAGAAGTATAAATCGGCCTTCAATCACTTCCTAGGGCAGCTGGACTTCTCGATAATGAGTGGAGATGCTGCCGGGCGCAGTGTAGGTGTACAGTTACGGCACGGCCAAGCTGAGGTTCAGCTGAACGTGGCCAGTGGAAACGGAGTATTACATGCTTTGGCAATACCAAAGAAAGAGGTCATATTCTCCTGAGAAATCTGATACTCTCCATTTCTATTTTGCTGGAAAGCTTATATGATGTGGTCTTGTTATTCAATCCACTATTGTTTGTATTTAATGTTCTAGGAAGTTTGCAGTATCCACAAAAATTCCAGACACAAAAGGCTGCCAGAAGTGTTGCGTAGGTAAGCAAAATAACAAAACCATCTTCTTCATGCAGCATATTGCCTGCTGGTTCAGCTGGAGTGAATTTCTGCATTTCCAAGTGTTTTGAATGCTAATTTGTATTCTCCCTTCACTGTGCATCACCTTGATGCAAATACACATTCCCAGTAAGATGTCATACATGTTCAGATTGCTTCACATGTGATATTTTTAAATGAGATTGTTCAAGAGACAGGATACTTTTAAAAATAACTTCCTCTACATACATTTGTTTTTACAAACCCTTTCTGCAGAACTCAGTCATCTGTGAAATAGGAATCAACCTCTATGCACTGTACTATTGATATTCATTTAAACAATGTTTTTTTTCTCTAATTGAAAAAACAAGTCCACATAAAAAAATGGGTATGATGAGTGGGTCAAAATGCCCTTTCTGTATATGAAAAACAATACATTCACTTGTTCTGTGTTTATGTAATTTGCATATATATTTGTTCAGTTTTTGTTTTTTTATGTTTAAAATATAGATACCATCTAAATACCAAGTATGAAATAGAGTAGACTCAATACATTATGTCACAAGGCTCAGATCTGATTTATGTTTTCATTACTGGCTACAGAGCACTTGAATATTTCCCCTGGTAAGTTGTCTTGCAGTTTAAGTTAATTGGCTTTAACAACAATTAATTCCAAGTGTTAAGATACTGACCTACCTATAAAACCAGAAATTAATATACATAGTTTATTCTGATCATTCTACTCCTTGTCCACAGTGAGAAATCCCTATACAGGACACAAGTACCTCTGTGGTGCCTTCCAGTCCAGTGTTATCCTTTTCGAGTGGGTAGAACCCATGCAGAAGTTCATGCTCATCAAGGTGAGTTCTGGGAGGCTGGCCATAGTAGGGTTGTTAGAGGTTCTTGTTTTGTGTTGGTTTTAGTTATTTGAGGACCTTTCATGTGCTTCCAGAACATTGACTTCCCCTTGCCATGCCCATTGGAGGTGTTTGAGATGTTGGTGGTGCCCGAGCAGCAGTATCCTCTGATCTGTGTGGCCGTCAGTAAGGGCACCGAACTCAACCAAGTGGTGCGCTTCGAGACTGTCAATCCGAACTCCACCTCCTCCTGGTTCACAGAGTCAGGTGAGGCATCCCATTACAAACCTGCTAGAACTTTGCTTGCCTCGTGTTTTACCAGAAAATACTACTGAAGGGGGCACTTAGTAGCATAACCATTGATAACCTCCACCTGGACTGCAGGATGCGTCCTATATTCTGGGAAGGGCTGATTACACTATTCTCAGTCCCGTGTTCCCTCAGGTAGACACACATTTGTCCAAGTGTTACATGGCGTGGCTTCTCAGGCATCGGCTGGTTCAGCCGTTCCAGCGTAGCAAATCCTCTGAGTTGTGTAATAGCTGCATTTGTAAGAGAAAAACAGCAAATGGTTTTCACAATGTGTTACACATTACACATGACACATGCATTTTCTCATCCCTTCTGGTGAAGCACATTGCCATAGCAGTGGGCTCAGATGACTAATTCTTGATTCCAAATTGGGAGAGAGAGTGGAATAATTGGAGATTCCAAAAGAGTCTTACTTTAAAAATCATAGGAGGCAGGGAATTACATGTATGCGGCCAGTCTCAATGCTGTAGGGTAATGTCATTAAAGAGATGAACATGGCATGAACCTGTAGGGAGCCATAAAAGTCCAAAAATTAACAACTCCACAAACCACAGTTTTGGCCCCTATACTTTTTATGGGCTTCTAAGTACCATAATCACAAAATACTTCTTCATGGATTGCAGGTTGGGCCCTCCAATCAAGATTGGTTTTCTGGGCTGTGAATAACTGGGCAGTTAGAGTGGTGAGAGAGAGCTTGTGAATCGTTCAGAATTATCTCTACATTAATTTGACCTAAAATGTGATCTATTCTTCATCTAAGATAATCTGAGTAGACAACACACACAAAGTTGTACTTTTCACTGCTTTATTGAACATATTGATCAAACATTCACTCTCTTTGTTGGAAAAAACATGTGAACCTTTAGATTTAGTAAATGGTGGCACCTCCTTTAGCAGCATGACTTCAGTCAAATATTTAATGTACCTGTTGATCAGATCAGATCACATTTTAGATCAAATTAATTCAGGAATACAGATCATTCTAAAGCATTTACAGATTTGTTTTTACCAGTGTAGTTTTTTTTTTTTACAGGATTCCAAGCAAGTGGCACACTATTGTTTAATGGGCTTAGGTGATTTAGATGTTAGCCAGGTTGACCTAACCCCACCCTACCTTGGCTGTCTGGGGTGGTGCTTTGGCATAATTGTGTGAGAGATCTGCATATCTTCTGTGCTGGGATGAGGGATATACAGTCAGTCAAGCTGGTTAACAGTTGGCACTCACAAAACTGTCATGAAGAAACAGTCAGCAGATCCAAATTGAAAGAGGACAATTCAATGAAGAATGCAGGGCAGGTCAAAACAATGAGACCTTATCTCAACTTGTATTGCATCCACAGTAACTGTGAAGTTTAATAATATAATGTTATAAAGTGATGTAAAGCAGTAATGTGCACCAATGCATTCCAAACGCAGTACAGGCCTGTTAACTGCATTTGATGTATATGGGATGAAATGTTCATGAGAAGTGACGATAAGGTATTTAATGCAGGATCAAGTATTATATAAGAAATGCACATTAAACATCTTCGGTGCCTATCATGAAATCAGGATGAATGGTGAGTTTCTGTGCACAGGTTTCAGAGGGCACATCTGCAACTCTGTTCTATTAGTACAGGACCATGTTGTGTTTCGATTATATTGCAAAATATTATAAAAAGAACCTTTAATGTGGAATGTTTGTTACATTTTTGAGAATATTTTGCTTTGCTTGGGAAGTAAAAATGTTAACGTAGTGAACAACCAGTTTTGTTTTTAGAGAATTGTTATTGGTGCTTAATTTAATTAAGACGTTATCCGAAGTGATTGAAGTTAGGCTTCTTGTTAAACTATAATGCACAACAATGTTTTGGGTAATTGTAGCTCCTCTTTTTTATTATTATTTTATTATATTTATATATGTGTGTGTGTGTGTGTATATATGTATATGTGTGTGTATGTATATATATATATATATATATATATATATATATATATATACTCACCTAAAGGATTATTAGGAACACCTGTTCAATTTCTCATTAATGCAATTATCTAACCAACCAATCACATGGCAGTTGCTTCAATGCATTTAGGGGTGTGGTCCTGGTCAAGACAATCTCCTGAACTCCAAACTGAATGTTTGAATGGGAAAGAAAGGTGATTTAAGCAATTTTGAGCGTGGCATGGTTGTTGGTGCCAGACGGGCCGGTCCGAGTATTTCACAATCTGCTCAGTTACTGGGATTTTCATGCACAACCATTTCTAGGGTTTACAAAGAATGGTGTGAAAAGGGAAAAACATCCAGTATGCGGCAGTCCTGTGGGCGAAAATGCCTTGTTGATGCTAGAGGTCAGAGGAGAATGGGCCGACTGATTCAAGCTGATAGAAGAGCAACTTTGACTGAAATAACCACTCGTTACAACCAAGGTATGCAGAAAAGCATTTGTGAAGCCACAACACGTACAACATTGAGGCGGATGGGCTACAACAGCAGAAGACCCCACCGGGTACCACTCATCTCCACTACAAATAGGAAAAAGAGGCTACAATTTGCACAAGCTCACCAAAATTGGACAGTTGAAGACTGGAAAAATGTTGCCTGGTCTGATGAGTCTCGATTTCTGTTGAGACATTCAGATGGTAGAGCCAGAATTTGGCGTAAACAGAATGAGAACATGGATCCATCATGCCTTGTTACCACTGTGCAGGCTGCTGGTGGTGGTGTAATGGTGTGGGGGATGTTTTCTTGGCACACTTTAGGCCCCTTAGTGCCAATTGGGCATCATTTAAATGCCACGGCCTACCTGAGCATTGTTTCTGACCATGTCCATCCCTTTATGACCACCATGTACCCATCCTCTGATGGCTACTTCCAGCAGGATAATGCACCATGTCACAAAGGTCGAATCATTTCAAATTGGTTTCTTGAACATGACAATGAGTTCACTGTACTAAACTGGCCCCCACAGTCACCAGATCTCAACTCAATAGAGCATCTTTGGGATGTGGTGGAACGGGAGCTTCGTGCCCTGGATGTGCATCCCACAAATCTCCATCAACTGCAAGATGCTATCCTATCAATATGGGCCAACATTTCTAAAGAATGCTTTCAGCACCTTGTTGAATCAATGCCACGTAGAATTAAGGCAGTTCTGAAGGCGAAAGGGGGTCAAACACAGTATTAGTATGGTGTTCCTAATAATCCTTTAGGTGAGTGTATATATATAGATAGATAGATAGATATAGCTATATCAACTGCACCACTAGATTGCTGTACTACTTTGAGAGCAGAATACATACACTGACTGAAATGGTTTTGCAAGCTTACCATGTTAGACTGTGAAAAGAGAGGTGAACTTGTGAAATGAGGAAGATTTTAACTGTATAAATCTGGATTTCTAGATGCACCGCAGACTTGTGTGATCCATGTCACACAGTTGGAGAGAGACACCATTTTAGTCTGCCTTGACCGTGAGTAACTGTATTGTTTGCTGTTGAAGCCTACTTGGTAGGGGAATCCTGTGTGGGTGGTTTTATTAAAGGACACTTTTGGAGAGCAATATTAACAGGACAGAGATAGAAGAATGATCGTCCACATTCAGGGGTAACTCCGTCCCAGGGCAGAATTATCAGGCCTGGTATTAAAGAAAAAGACCACGCTTGAAACATATCAACTTCTATTAATAAAGTTTGTTATAAAAATAAATTGTAATTAATTGTAATTAGATTTAACCAATCTAAATCAAATATTTAGAAGTCATCCAAGAACCTTCATAAAAACTTGACTTTTTTTCCTCAGGTCCCATTAAGCCTTTTCTTTGAGAAAAAAAAAAAAAACTATCAGATTTTGTTGAAATACTGTAATTGGGTGTTTTCAGATTGACAAAACACAGGTATGAAGTCCAATTATATTGCATATAGCTGTACATTGTGAATAATGTGTTTTATGATGGATTCAAATTAAACCCATATCAGTGAAGAAATGCTGTCTTTTGAATATTAATAATACATCTTTAAATCTGTACCATTAGTTTGGAATGTAAATGTTTGATTTGACTCTTTTGATGGTGTATTGATGTTTTTCCTTTAAAATCATTAGGCGCTTTTACACTGCTATTTCGGCTCCAGATCAAATGCATCGGTAGCATTTGATCCTGCTCACAAATGACAATGTAAACGCTCGGCAATCGGATCAAATGCACCTCTCGGAGATGGTACAGATCCGGATCAAATGCATTTGTAACATTTATGTGTGTTTATTTTGGTTTTAAAAACATATGCAAGTGTGTTGGTTTTACTTGTTAGAATAATTCGTAATGAGATAAAACAACAGTTTTTGATACAGTCGTGTTCTAAAGGACTAATTTAATATATCCATATAATGAAGTTTGGACTTGCTTGTTAGTGCGCATGCGAGGACCCCTGTGGCGGCTGGCAGCGTAAACGCAACACCACTGATCGGGATCAAATGTACCGATGCATTTAATCGGGATCAGAAATGGCCTATTGTGAGTTTCTTCACAGAGACTGTTAAAACTAGTGAAAACACATTCTAAAAACATAATTTAAAAATAATGAGATTGTAAGCTTCAGAAATGATTGTGCCATTGCCCTAACTTTGTCACCTCTTTTATTTTCAGGTTGTATAAAGATAGTGAATCTTCTAGGAAGGTTAAAGTCCAGCAGGAAGTTGTCAGCAGAACTAACATTCAATTTCCAGATTGAGTCTATAGGTACGTGAATGAAAATCCATCTTGGATGCAAACCTTTTCTTATTTTTTTGGTGTAATCACCAATTATTTGTGACTCAAGGTCATTTCAGGACATCAAGGTTATAGTCAGCTATGATATAGTGCAGACTAAAGGACTGCTGTCTGAATGCAAAGCTGTCTCCTTGGGTAGTCGCTTCTCGTCCGATGACAATATCCTCGGCAGTCAGATTCTTGAAACAGTATCTTTTCTGCTTGTTTAGCTAACAATGTTGCTGATGGAGCTGTTATAGACTTATTTTGTGTCTTTGTTCTGAGATAATATGATCTTTCCAAAACAATGCAACTTATTAAATCTGCCGATTTTCCTCTCACGCACTTCCTATGCGGCTCAATAAATCGTACAAAGCCTCATCGATCACACAAGTCCTGTAAATTTAAGATGTCCCTACACCGAAATTGGAAATATAGAGTGCACACTTTTTAATGACTTGTGTAATATTCATGTTACTTTACTCTGCAGTTACTTTACTTGCAAACAATATTGTTTAGAATGTTTACACTGGAGGCCAGTCAAGAACCAACAATCTTCAAAAGCATTGAAAGTAGTGGATAACTCGGCAAAGTGGGACAGTTTGATAATGTGAATGGAAGTGGTCTCTGGACCAGTACAGTGATTTTCATCCCTCTCACGGCAGGTCTAAATACACCTTTAACAAAACCAGAAAGGGTCTCATTTAGGTTTTATTTACTCGATCTCCTGGTGTGACTCACTGATGAATCAGGGAGAAATGGATGTTGTCTTGGCATTGTATAGCACTGTTTAGAAGGGACTTAATTCAAACCTTATCTCCATTTCATAGGCTAAATAATTTTAAAGGGCAGGGAGGAATACATACTGTATATCAGTGAAGGGATGAGGCTGGATTAGACGGCATCTAAATTGCATCCTTATGTTTGAATGTAAATGTATGTGTATGTATGTGTGTATTATTACAAAAAGTATTGTAACAATAATTAAAATAACAAAACACAGTTTATAATATATTTATTAATATGTAGGTTTAGGCCTTAGTGAGTGCTGCAATCTGAGCAGGGACACTGCTCCCCACCAACCCCACTCCCACCCTCAACCTCCTTTTGATAGCCTAGTATTTGTGTGCATGTGTCTGTGTATTATTTTTCTTTAATTGAACCAGGGGACCTTTTGAGCATGGGCAGTCAGATATAATCAATTATATTACAAACATGTGAATGGTTGTATTGTTGTGAATAGGGGACCCTATTTTGTAAATACCAAAGGGGTATAACCTTTCCTTATTAACTGGATGTCTCTGAGAAACGGTCTGTCTTTAGTTTGCCTCCAGGACAGTGTTTTGGCATTCTGGAAGCACGGCATGCAAGGAAGAAGCTTCAAATCCAATGAAGTAAGTAGAGGTTCACAAATCGAATTAGACAGTGTGGTAAGGCATGAAGTAATGGAATCCTTTTTTTTTTTTTATCTGAATGAAGAGCTGTTTTTTTTTAAACTCTGTTTTTCAAGAAAGCAATATTATGACACACTTTAGGTGTGGAATCTCTGAACTGTTTTAAAAATGCAGTAGTTCATTAGATTTTATAGCAGAATTTTGCAAGGAATAATCTCAAAAGTTAAACGTATACTGCAAATTGCTGGTGTTAATGCCCAGAGATTTTCTGAACAGGAGTCTATATAGTATCAGTACTATTATTACTAGAGAGGGTAAAGGTACATTTGAGATTAAACTATATTTGTTCCAGGTATGGAGAGAATTGCATTTATTATTCAAGATTGGTGGTGTTTAATTTCAACCTTTTTAATTTCCCTTTGAAATGGCAGATCACACAGGAGATTTCTGACAATACAAGGATCTTCAGGCTATTAGGATCTGACAGGTGAGTGACTGCAAAAACCTTCAGTCTAGATCAGGAAAGAACTGCTGGAAACTTTAGTGTATCAGAATAAAATACAGGGTGTTTATAAACTGCAATTCATTTGAATATTATTATTATTATTATTATTATTATTATTATTATTATTATTGATTTCTTAGCAGATGCCCTTATCCAGGGTGACTTACAAAATATAAGCGTAATACAAAGTGCAAAAATACAGTGCAGTACAAGGCATACCATTCACACAATAGAGTGCAATTCAAAGTATAATACATTTTACAAAATCCAATTTACACAATAGATGAAGTCTTACATCCTGGACTATAAAAGAATAGGTTGTGCTACATTGCTATAATGGCTTTCCTGACAGAGGACTGAATCAAGAAATGTTTGGATTTTGTAAGATAGTAACCTTCCTGGTAGTAAGGTTCTAATGAGGAGTGCTTTATTAAGGCTATAAGCATGCCATTAAAAATGTTTGCACTTCCTTATACATTGAGCAGCAGCAGGTACACTGGTCACCTGGTGGTCATTTTTTCCCACTGCCATGTCCATGATATCATTGGTGTTGCTTCAATTGTCCAGTAAATTGGATGCAGAGTAACAGAGATAATCTTCTAAGTCATTGCATGGTTATATAATCACCATGTATACAGTTTTTTGTTTTTAAACACTAAAATTGTAGTATCTAATTTTGTGGTAACGTTACATGTTTATTTTAAGCCTATATAGTGTGGGATTTCTACAAATGTACATCATGAAGATATACAATGCTTTCCCTTCTTAACTGGCTTCCCCTGTGTTTGCATGCATTCTCACTGCTGTTTCGTTTGAATTTATACGAAATGAAGAAACTCGCAGCAGTATAACTGTGTAGCGGAGAACAGGGCGTCTGGCGAGAGCAGGGGTCTGCCCAGGTATTGTTGTAGCTCTGAGCTCTCTTCCAGTGCTCCTTGCAGCATTGTGGTCAGCCAGTGTTTCATCTCTGATCCTCTGGAAAATAAACCTTTGGTCCTCTCGGGCAGGATTTATCAAAGCCTGTGTACCAGTACAATTCCTTTATAGATACAAACCTCCCTCATTATACCACTGTAGTTCGGGACAAGCATTGGTCTTAAATAGGGTTGGAATTATAGAGGTGGTGATAGATCAGGGTTAGGCAAATCTGGTCCTAAAGGGGCAAAGGGGTATCTGGTTTTAATTCTACCTCAGGTCTAAATTGTCCAGATCACCTGTTTATTCAAGATCTGCGTCATTTGCTAATCTGAAAAGCAACTAAAAAAACCTGCTGGAACCATGCCCTCAAGCGCTCATATTGCCTAGGCCTGGTATAGAGAGACAGCTACACACTAACTGTTTATTAACAGTGTGTGAGGATGTGGTATAAGAGGGATGATTGTATATTGTATACCCAGGATAAGGGTGTCTGCTAAGAAATAAATAATACAGCATGTGTTGTTGTTTTTAGATGGATTGATATGGCTTGTTATTACATGTTTCATATTAATTATGTTCAAAACTCATGGTCCAAAATGGAATTGATAAATCCAGCCCATGGTCTATATCTGATTCTGTATTCACATATCAGGTGTCTCTTGATTGCTTTTGCTTTGGTAGGATAGTTTTTCATTCTAGAATTCACCATGTATTGTACAGTGTGTCATGTTGAAACACCTATGAATACAAAATGGTAGTGTAATGTTTAATTTCCCTTCTGAGTCGGCAGCAGTGTGAACATTCCTAGTAGAAAAGCACATTTTCAAATTTTCTCAGAGGGGAAAAACAAAAGTTTTTCACGAGGTGCACAATATGTTCCTATTTTGTGAAGTGTCATTGAGTATATTGTGTTCAAGGACACTGGTAAATTAAAGGGGTTAATGTCAAAAGTACTCAAACTGAAATGAAAAATGTCCTGCTAGGAAGACATAGTGGGAAATACAATTAGTGTTGTTGTACTATACATTGAAAACATATCAGTATCTCTTGTTGAGGCTTCCCCTTTTGGCCTTTAATTAGATCAGGTTCTGTCCACATTCCCACATTGATCTGGGTACATTTGACTGCAGTGCAGGCTTAACCAGACACCTTTAAACTCCAACTCCAACAAAGGACAGATGGGCCCATTCCCTTTTGGCTGCAGACCCAGGGTCAGTCAGAGGAGTTGCTTCAGTACAGAAAGCAGTCTGCCGTTCCTCACCTCCTCCAGCCCTGGAGTCACGAGCGCAGGCTGACATTGATTAGCACTGGCTATTCTAGGCTTGACACAGATCAGAGCCCCTTATGAACTCTGTCCTCAATGCCAAACTATGCTTAGATTAGATGCATAAAATGTGGGGCACCTTCTGGATTTTTGTTGGTCTTTTCTTCACTATCATACTGCTGCCCCCATGTGGTTTCTTGAATGAATAATGCAGAGCTTTGAGTTGCTTTTGATTGAAGTCGATTACTTATAATAAAAGTGAATTTGTCAGCTGGGTAAGAGCTGTTTCTGAACTTCCTGCAGGAAGTTAATAAAGTGATCCTAACCTGACCAGCTAAAATGAATGTAGCTCATCAGGGTTGACTGATTTACATCAACAGATCTGAATTAAATCACTTAATTTGTTACAACCTGTTATACATAGTTTCTAAAGGAAACTAAAGGAATATATTTAAATACAAGTATTTTTAATTATACACAACATATTAAACCATATTTATAGGTACATTTTAAATCCTGCAACTTATTTCTGTATTCTGAAATTGAAATAACTATTACATCTATCGATTTTAAATGCTGTATACCTCACAGTTTCTTACTTTCTAATAAGTCAAATTTAAATCAATTCCATTTAAATTACAGATTCTATTCTAATGCATCAAAACAGTGATGAGTTATTCATATTGTAATCTACATACTTTTATTTCACAAAGCAATGTCTTGTTTTTTGTATTATTATTTCATTACATTTTATATTATTTATTGGGGAAAATAAATGTACAATCTCTATGGACAGAGAACATGTTAAACTCTTTACTGTTTATTATCTGCCAGTCATTCCTTTCTGTTACTCTAATGGTTACGGATCTTTCTGGAATCTGTTAACTTTTTTTACTTGCTTAAATGTATGGGATTAGCAAGTAGAGCGGTCGTATTATTATTTGTGCCTTAATTTGGCAGGGGAAGAAATAAGATTTTTGTATTATTATCACCAACCTGGTAGCTCATCCACACACAAAACACCTCAATTTACCCAGGTACATTTTAGTAAAGATGCAGGAATAAGTATGATGAGAGATGAGGTTGGAATACTCGAATGTACTCAAATGTACCAGGGAACAAAGAGATGGTCCCAGAGAGGACACGTATCCTGACAACAATCCTAAACTTATCTGAAGGTGATTGCCTACACTGATTGGAAGCCCCCATTCTATTTCATTCTGTGAATCCATGATGATCAATGAGCTGAGCTGCCGGGTTGGGGTTCTAGAAAGAGATTGCAGGCCACAGCTATTGAAGGCATTCTCATTCCTTTTAGGGATGTGAAGGTTCTGGGACTTGCATATGTTGTTGCTTCTGCCATTTCTTGGGCGATGCCTTTCATTGGTGGGGTCTGGACCAGATTCCTGTATCACTCTGAATTTTGGTGTTCTTTTTTTATTTTATTTGTATTGTTTCTCTCTGCAGAGTGGTTGTGTTGGAGAGCAGGCCGACTGACAACCCTACAGCGCACAGCAACTTGTATATATTGGCAGGACATGAAAACAGTTACTGAGGGATTTGCATGGAGGAAACATTTGGATGCTTCGGCGTTGGAGAATGCTCGGGATGCCATGGTTATTGGATAGGTTGCATTGGACTTGTTTCTTTTTTATTTATTGTGGCATGTAACAAAGATGCAGAGGATGTTTTTCTCGTTTTCTTTTTTAATTTCTTTATATATTTTTTTTGTGTGTTGCCACCACTACTAGTATCTTAATTTACCACACAAGTGCTTAATTGATTTATATTTAATCGTTGTAAATATTAATGTAGCATCTTTTTTTTTTATTTTATTTTTTTGGTGCAAATGACTTAATACAATTTTGAAGTTGTACACTTAAAAGACTCGTAATGTAGATATCAGTGCATATATATGTTGTACAGGTGTGCAGACTGTACAGATGTAAAGGTTTGTGAGCGATTGCATATAGTTATTGGGGTACTACTTTAAAGGGCTTGGCTGTGGAGTTCTTTTGGGGTACAGTATAAAAGTATTCAGAAGACAAGAGAAGCAAAGAGCCCATCCTATTAACACTGATGTTTTGTTCTTTTAAACATGATTTAATCCTTCCAATACAAATCTTTTAACCTATGCTTTTTTACTTCGATTTTTTTAAACTCTAAGCCATTATTCATTTAAATTGCTTGTGTTTTTAAAGCTGAAGCATACACTGGTGTTAACATTTTGCACAAAAGGTAAGGAATAATGTGATATACAGATTAATATTTTATATATATATATATGTATATATCTCATATATATACAGATTATATATACACGCACATGCGCAAACTGTGATATTGGGGTTGCGTTTCACTCTAGAATCCCAAATTAACAGGTGTTTGGCTCTGTAACTGACATCATTCTATATATATGATCTTTAAATTGTCCTGTTGTTCTTCTTTTTAAGTAGAAAAGTTTCAAAACAAAGCCGGAAAAGGTCAGATGCCTTTGTCCAGTGGGTACTATTGAATAACATTTGGTGTCTTAATTATACAGAAAATGTTTTATGTAGTAATTCTCACAAGGTATTTGTTAACTATGAAATTGTTGGCTGTTAGAAAACAAACAAAAAAGACAAAAACATTCCTTTCTTTAAGGTAGCTTAAAGTTGAAGCTAAACTGTTGTACGTTTTAAATGTTATGCCAAATGAAAATGTTCAGATGTTCGATACTGTCACGTAATGGCCAAAATGAGTTGGGTGACTCTACCTCGTGCAATGCTATCTTATAAACAGCGCATTAATGGAGTGTCTCTGGTAGCTGAAAAACACATGATGTTTTCAACTTATTAGTAATAAAATGCACACTACAGGATTGTCTGTTGGATAATGTTTCCACAACTTAAGATGTAATGATTATGAACAAACTAGTGTTTTCTTTTTCCTTTATTTTCTGCAACATTAACATTTTCATATTGGATTATGTATATACTGTAAAATAAAAATCAATTGGTTTTACAAACTGTACAATGATCTGCTTTTATTTTCAAACAGGCATGTTTCATCAAACTGTGTGGGCTTTATTGACAGGAAAAATTTTGGTAATTTTTTTTTTTTTTACTAAAAATGTATTGTTTTTGACATCTTTATTTTGAAAGGTTAGGGTTTTAACAGTATCACTTGTGTTGTTTTTACAGCATCTCATGTTAGGGCTAAATATCCCCAAGTTGACCAGTAATTGATATACAGAAAGTCTAGAGTTAGCCCAGTAATATTAGGATATTAAAATTGCTCATGAAGTAAAACAAATGTCAAAATGATATTCTGTAATAACCTGAAAGGCATCCGTAGTGACATCATTGCACCACACTCTATACACATTTCTGTGTAGAGCTTCCCAACACAACACTGCAGCACATTGACTGACTGTTTATTTATTCAAAACAGAGCAAACTCAGGATGAAAGAGCCCAAAGATGGTTAAAGTAAAAGTAAGTAAAAGATCAGAGTATAAGTTGCTTGGTGCCAGCAAATGCAAGAAGGGATTTGAAGATTTGAAATTTGTAGTGCTCCTTCAACTCCCTCTTTAGATAAATCAATCCATACATTCACTATAATACCAATCTAAACAAAACCTCTCCACAATGTGAGACTATTTAATGCAATCTACGGTCTGCAGAAACAATAGCCTCAACCTCAGAGACGCATTACACTTGCCTTCAGCATTTATACATTAACACACAAGCCTGTATAACTAAAGCTAGACCTACAAATGTATACCAAATATGTTCATAATGTATTCAATCCAGAAGATCCTGTGGCTCTCCAGGACTGACTGCCCTTTACCAAAAGTAAGCCTAACGACAAGCCTTTACTCTGTCTCTCTCGGAGATAAAGACAATACTTGTGTCATTACTTTAAAAATAGCTGCTGTTGTATCTTAAATCTTGATCAGGTTCCAAGGAAACATTACAGGTTTATTCCAATCATTTTGGCACTGGCATCCATTCATAATTTATTAATTTGGTAATTTGTGTCTTATGTTTTGGGTCATAGTTGCATCAAGTCACACAGGTACTACTACATATGTGATCAATACCTTGTGTGTCCTAAATCAGCATGGAGACCGATGCATTTCTCCCAGAACACTGGGCTAAGTGTCTATTCAATCTGTATAGCCAGATCTGCAACATTTGACCATGATTGACAGACTTCGTTTTACCCACTTCGTCCCACAAAGATGTGATGATATAGCAGGCTAGTGCATGACACTGATCTCCAATTGAAGCAGAAAGTCTTGATTGTGGAGACAGACTAGTCTAATGCAAGTTAAACAGTTGCACAAAAAAATAAGACTTGGTCTGGGGATGAGGAAGCTAACATTTTAGCCCATCTTAGAATTTAAATATCATTCAATTGAAACTGATGGCCTACTACTGTGACACTGATACTGATGCTGACAGGTGAGGCCTCCCATTGGCTCGCACACACTGCTCTCCCACCCACTGGTGATTCCTCAAAATATTGAGACTCCTTCCCAAAGAGTTCAATAACCAATCCTGTGGTCTAAGTTCTCTTAACTATTTGTTTTAGCATATTCTCCCATCGTTTCTGCACGTTTATCAGATAGCACACTAAGTGGCCATATTTTATTTTCTTCAAGTGCCTTAACATTCCCAGAATGCACTGCATTTTACATCAGTGTCTATCGTTAGTATGACTGATAATTACTTTGTCTATGTTTATGCAACCTGGAGGTCTCGGAATGTGTTCAGCTACACTAGTCTACACTACCATTAACAATGAGATGACTCTTAGAGGTAGCATCAATCTGTTTCCCAAAAGCTAACCCTTACCACCATTAAGTTTGTGTCTCCTATATAAACAAGTTGAGGTATTGTTTAAAGAGATTCAGAACCCGGGACTGATCAGAAAACACAATGGGATCTAAGCTTACACAGTTAATCTTTTTAAAATGTATCTTTATTTTTCAAAGACTTTCAATGTACTCATAATGAAGACACTATTCTTTAAGATATGTTTTATTATTTACATATTTTGCAGCTGGTATGGAATTCAGTCTTAAAATACCCCTTTGATCTGACCTAAAGGCACATTTAAACACAATGTGGCACAAGAAAATACAGTTAGGATGGTGTGTTTAATCCAATACATATTTGGAGGTCATGAAAAAATGGTTTGCATTCCTTTCCTGGTATAGTTGTCCTGGCCTCTTGCAAAGTTATTTCAGTTCCAAGGCGGTGTGGGCTCCAGGCCCTGACAGACTGCACTGGCTTGTATTGGCTGTGTCAAGCTATGCTGGCCCAGCCTGTTCCAAACCCACGAGCCTGGCACTGACCTGCCACAGCTGATGGGCGGCTTCAGCATCCTGGGCCTGAGGAGCTGGCTCCTTCTCTTTTAGGACATCAAAGTATTTACCAGTAACTCCTGCAAGCTCTTCAGCCACTGCCAGGAAGACACTGGGCTGTGCCCCCTGTGTCGGTGTTTTCACTAGTAAATAGAACAACGGGCCTGCAAGGAGTGGAAAAAACACAGGAAGGTGAGAATGGCACAGCATCCTTGTAGGTAATTTGGAGTGGCACCAAATGTGGATTTTGTTTTCTACATCACAATCTCTTTCAATATCTTTTAGACCAGGCCTTTTCAAACCTGACCCCAGCATTTTCTCAATCTTGCTGCTTATTAATTGAATGAAGTATAGAATCTGCTAGTTAACTGTGCTTATAAACTGATATGCAACATTTTGATCTTCAAATAAAATATGCATTTCTTGCAAATATATTTATTTTAAATTGGTCCAATTGATTTAGGATGCGGTTAAGTAATTCAGAGTTCAGCTGGAATGAAAAGATGACCTTGAAAGATCAGTATGGGGCATGCCATGCAGTACTATATACTAACCAAAGCATCCAATGGACTTTGAAGTACCAGGCTCAGTAACCAAAATTATATCCACTTAAATCTTTAGGTGATGAAGTAGTCAGGACACTGAACATTTTTGAAAGATTGATTCAGTTACACTGAAGGGCTACAGCTCTGTGATGCTGACAAGATAGTTTTAAGTATATGTTTTATGCAATCAGCGGTTTTCTTTTTTCTACCACCAGAATATGTCTGATGAAAAGATCTAAGTAATTTTTTATCTGCAAAAGTGAAAAACTTTTTGTTTTTAGCACTGGCGGAACTCAGCCCTTACTAACCTCATACACAGTTTTAGACCTTAGCTGTATCACCATAATTTTGGTTCTGGGAATGCTGAAGAAGACCAAATATTTCCTGTTCAATGTACAATTAATCTTAAAAAAAGCATATTAAATCGCCCTGGACAAGGACGTCTGCTAAAAAATACATAATCATAATAATAATAATAAATGGCATTAGACTTTCTCACCTAGCACTGTGCTGGAGAACTGAGACTGGTGCATCCCACTGTGCCTCCCCAGATCTGTGGCTACAACACCAGGGTGCAGGGCATTCGCAGTCACTCCAGTACCTGTGCAAAGGGAACAGATTGATCAGGTGTTTCGGCAAATTTTGCATGTTACTGACTATCTGTATCAAGCCCCCGAATACCCCTCAGTCAAGATTTTTGATTCAGTTGATCAATAACTAAGATGAGTTCAAAGAAATTGATGATTTAAGTTGACCTCTGAAAGTAATTGGATTGATCAATAACAAACGTGCATTCCTAGTCTTTAGAACATGGTGGTTCAAGGGTGACCTATAAAATAAACTGGACCGGGGCTCTACAGAACAAGAGCTGGACACCACTCCTCAACAATGTGTAATGTCAACTGGTTTACTTCATCCCACCCCACAAGTTTTATTCCAATGGACATGGCCTGACTTACCCTGCAATCGTGTGGCCAGCTCTTTTGTGAACAGGACATTGGCAAGCTTGCTCTGGCAGTAGGCCCTCTTGGTGTCATACTTTTTCTTCTCCCAATGGAGGTCGTCAAAATCTATGTCTCCCACGACGTGAGCCAAAGAGGACAGGTTTATGATCCGACTAGGGGCGAATTTCTTCAGCTTTTCCAGCAAGAGGTTGGTCAGCAAGAAATGCCCTGAAATGTAACACAAGAGCACTGTGAGGGGTGGATTCCTATTTCCTCTATGACTGAACCTTCTGCATAGTTCTCTATTAAAGTCTATGCTGTATTGGCCACAGTTTAATATTTCGCTTAAAACATTGAATAGCTCACCTAAATGGTTAACACCAAACTGCATTTCATATCCGTCTTCCGTTTTCCATTGTGGGCATCTCATTACTCCTGCATTATTGATCAGTATATCCACACGCTCCTCTTCTGAAACCCGACAGAAATGAGATTTCAAGGCATCAGTCAGAGCAGCAAGATCTGACCTACATTCGATAAAAGGACACTGCAGTTCACTTTTACAATCTGGGAGCACAGTAACCTTTAACTATACCATAGCTTGTGAGAATTGCCTTAGTTTTGGGTAACACCACCAGGCAAAGATGTAGTTTTGCTTTATGTCCTGGTCATTTATGTATTTTATAGATCTTGACTCATATGATACAATATTTTTAATTGTGCTTAATAATGAATAGTAATCCATAGTTCAACTATACCAGACAACTGTTAAACAACAACTTGTGTTCCTGTGACTTGAACCTCTTCACAATAGTACATTTTGTCCCTCTATAGCTCTTTCACTGACAAGAAGCAAAGTCACCTAACATTAAAAGTATACACAATCCTCCATGAACAGCAACTCAGCATGTTCTAGTTTCTTGTTCAATCCATACAAATCAAACCCGTGTCTTATCTCAGTTCAATCAGTTGGAATCTTTACATTTTCTATAGGATTAATCAAGGAATAAGTTTGACAACAACTATATATACACTTGCAGCTGCATTTTCCTCTCATGGAATAGGGATGGGCAACTCCAAGCCTCAAGGGCCGTGGTGTCCTCTGGTTTTCATTCCACCCCAGTTTTTAATTACTTAGCTAACTATGTGGATAATACATCAAAACGCCTATCATATACAGGTATTAATTAGTTGCTAATGTAAAGGTACATGTAAAACAGGAATCTGGCCCTCAGGGACTGGAGCTACCCATCCCCGTCTTGGAGGCAAGACTCTCCCGAGCCACAGCTCCTGCAGCATACAGACATTGGGATGTACTTGGGGGCACGGAGAATCAAAATGTGGGATTATAAATGCCATTGACTTGGTCAGCAGTGCAATATACCATAGATCTGGTCATCAATCCCTACCTTGAATTATCTTCTCTGCAAATTCCCGGATTGATTTCAAGGAAGCCAGGTCAATCTGCCTGGCGTAGACATTCCGATTCAAGGTGTCCCCTCGGATTTCTTTCGCTGCTTCCTCGCACTTCATCATGTCTCGGCAGCCCATTATAATGCGGCCCCCTGTCCAGCAAGGGTAGTGAGAGCAGTTAGCATAGTGAGAGGAAACTGGAAGTGGGGAGCACTGCTTCTCAGTGATATTGAAAATGAAGACCTTCCATTATGACAGAGACATATTAATTTCATACTTTCCGATTACCAAAACATGTTAATTGGGAGTAAACTCTGAA
Organism: Amia ocellicauda; assembly: GCF_036373705.1. NCBI lineage: Eukaryota > Metazoa > Chordata > Actinopteri > Amiiformes > Amiidae > Amia > Amia ocellicauda. The sequence continues at coordinate 2,651,178 of NC_089872.1, read as the reverse complement.
AAGACCAGACCAGACAATTGTACTCTTATATTAGCCAATTCTTTCATCCAAGGATTCAATGTTATTACAGAAGCGTAACATTGCCCGTTAGAAGATAATTTTGTTGAAGCCAAATCTATCAGCTGACACAGCTTACTTTATGAATTAAAATTTGTACAATAGTACAAAATGGATTTTTCTAACCTAGTGTTTTCTATATAAAAAAAAAACTCAGTCCCAGTCTTAGTCCCACAAATTGTATATTGTCAACCACTGATATATGTGGGATAATTAACGAGTAAGATTGAAAATTGTATTACATTGTATTTTATGACAATGAAACCTGTGCATTTAAAAACTAAATGTTACAAAAATAAAGTCTATTTATTACCTATTCCTGAATAAAATATTTAAAAAGTGGTGATTAAGGCATGTGTTCTCATCCTTATTATGATTAAATAATCCCAGAGCAGCAGGACTTTAATTAAGGGGTACAGTACCCTTCCATATCAGACAGTTGGGGGAAAACACTGTGAAAGCACAAGAATATCTCACCTCTTCTGGCCAGTTCTCGTGCAGTCTCTTTTCCTATGCCAGTGTTTGCTCCTGTAATAACCACTGTCTTCCCTTTAATCTTCGCTTTGCTCGGGCAAGTGCCTCCAGTTACATAATCTCTATGAAAAACAAGAACAATCACTTTTAAAAATCAAGAGTGAATTATTTCCTATCCTATAGTTTGAAGAGCTCTCATGGACAATGCATTTGGTTTCTACCCGGACATGCATAATCCCAGAAAGACAGGTTTTTAACCTTGGCCCCTAAATTCAAAGTTATGCATGCGTCTACTGAACATAAAACCTTGCTAAATTTGTATTGTTGCTATATATTTATTTTCATGCAGTCAGGTTCAGCTTATTCTTTTATAAATAAATGTATTAGTACAGACTGCTCTTAATCATCCATCCATTTTCAATAACATCATCCAGAACAGAGAGATGGTGCCTGACCCAGCAGATATGGGATGAAAAGCAGGGTACAGCATGGATGGGACAGCGTCTCAGAACAGCACACACAAGGAAACTACAGGGAAATTCAGTGAAGCAAATCCACCTAAGCAGCATGGCTATGGGATTTAGGAGGAAACTACAGCCCCTTGTGAAATCACTCATGGCCACATGGAGAATATGCCAACTCTACACAGGTGCAGCCATCCCTACCCAGTGCACCACCATGCTGGGTCAACTCAGCTGGGTCTGATTGATAGCTGGAATAGTGATCAGTAGGGAGAGTCATGAAGATAATGATATCAACAGGAAATGTTCAATATTGGTAACTAACTCAAAACATTTTATTTTGTAAACAGCTATTGTTTTGTTAATACAACCTGCAGTCGTGAGGAAACAGTCAATTTAGCAAGAGTACAATACAATGAATGTGTCCATTTACCCTCGATCTAACTTGGCTATACATCCTGCAATGCATTCATTGGGCCAGAAAACAAGTGACCATGTTTAAAACTATTATTGTAAAATAAATGATTGCGTTCTGATCATCTTTGACGGCTACGTGTAAAACTCTTTCGCCTCGAAAATGTGGTATTTGAGGAAGATATTTGGTACGATCTGCTTCCGTTGTGTGACCTTGGCAAAGGTGGGATTGAAACGGATTCCTTCCGCCAGCATACACACAAGACCATAGTAACAGTAAAGGAAAAGCTGGTAAATCTTCACACGAACGAGGATGCAGTGTACAATATCTTCAATTTCTACAAGTGATCGGCTCCACATTTCTCACGTCTGCCGTGCGATGCGAGTGTGGGTTTTGCAACAACAGCAATGAGAACCATGCGACGATCAAACACAGCACAGCTGCCAGGCAGGGGACCATTATTACCAAAGATCCTATTTTTGAAAAATGTCGATTATTAATTTACCGAATCTGAAATGTGTTAGTTTATTACTTTCATTACACGTTCGCGTAGCTAAAACATGCTATATTAATGCAAGCACTCACTCACTCACAAACAGCATAGTTTAAATTGAATTACTTACTTTATCAAAACAGCGCCACCAATTACAGTTCCCACTATAGATACAGGAAGAATATATTTATTCATAGTCTGTCTCTGAGAGTTACCGATTGCTACTTGCAAAGTGTCTGTGACTGAGAAACAAGGACTACTAGCACTATTGATTTCCTAGTGGAAGGTTGACAGCAATGATTGACGTTTGCAAGCTGCAATTGCTTATCGTATTTGTCATACCCCAACCAATAAGAAAAAGGGACGTTGATAAACAAGACCAATAAACAAGGGCTTATGGGAGTTGTAGTACAAAGATAAATACGTAACAATCGTACGATTACCACATTACACAGCGTGCCCGGCGATTTCTTACAGATTTATTATAGATAATAACTAAAGATAAAAACTTTAGTTATTAGATAATAACTAGATAATAACAAATAATTACTAATTTGTAATGATTGATGCCTTGTACTTCTCTGTATTTTTGCACTTATGTTGTAAGTCGCCCTGGATAAGGACGTCTGCCAAGAAATAAAAATAATAATAATAAAATAAAATAGGCTTACAAAAAAGATTAACTCTATTATGAATGTAATTACCCTAAACCTAAATTAATAACGAAATAAAGTAATGAATTATGCTTACCTTTAAGGTAAACTAAAAAGAAGGGCTTTTTTCTTAGGAGAGATATGACCTATACATTTCCACCCATCTATTTGATGTAGCTAATATTTGTCAACTATATATACAAAACATAATTGGAATATTATACAGTAAAATTTAAAATAAATGTTAAATACCACGCCATAAATAAATACAAAGAAAATAAAACATACACAATACTAGCACATAGGATAAAGTTAACAACACAACGTTACTATTTCAAAACTTTTTTTTGCCTTGATTTGAAAATCTTAATATTGTTTTCTATCTATTTTTGATTGTTTTGTTTTCAATTAGACTTACAAATGCAAATGAATCAATATTGAACAGATGCATTGCTTGTTTTGGGTTCTTGGTTGGAGTAATTAGTTGTACTAGCCTGTACAGTCAAGTTTCTGTAATAGAAGTCATACGACTTATGGTGTTCTCTGCAATGTGTTGCAAAATGTAAGTGTGATGATTAGTTATATATGTAGTGTGCATGTATGTTATGTAGCATGCAAGTCGATTTAGATACTTGGATTTTTTTTTTAAATCCAAGAAACGGTGCCTTGGGTTTCTCCTAAGTGTGAGGTAGTGGCTTCTTCACAGTTGGTGGAGCTGTTTCGAGAGAGCGGCTCCTTGCTGTAGCGTCAATCCATCCGCTCGATGCTCGATTGCTCCTGCCTGCGCCCTTTCAACCCCACTCTCACGCCGTGTGGGGGAGGGTGTGGGCTTCAGAAACGCAGAAGTCGCGCAGTGCGCATGCTTCTTCCTTGTTCCAGCTACAACTGCAGCCGACCCATAACAATCGCCTGAATTAACCACTTGGGCCAAAGATACTGAAATTAAAAGGATCTCGGTACGAGGAATCGGGTTACCTCCCCCTTCAAAACCAGCAGCTAAGGAGACACCCGTCTAATGATGAAAATCCTAACGTTAGATTCATGGAGGATTACAAGGTGAGCCTCCCTCCCTTCCTCCCGGAGAGAAGATTCGGTGAAAATGGGCGATAATGTACAGAACAGGGTTTTTTCCCCCAAACCAAGGAGGGTTTGCTTCAAATAGCCGTTTGAAAAAAACATCGCATTCCAAGGGGATTGGCGGTGTCATATTAAAGCCCAGCTTGGGTCTTTTAACGAGAAGAATAAACACAGTTTCACAAAAAGGGATCGCTCTATATAATTCTTCTTTTTGAAATCTATTTTTTCGCTCAGCCCGGTCCAGCGCGGAGGCTGTACAGATTGACTAAGCGGCGGCGGCGGCGTGAGCAGTAACCACTAGCGCTGGCAAGCGGGCAACATCTGTATAACTCAGCGACCGAGGAAAGCTTGAAATGTGGGGAGCAGCAACATTTTTCTAGGGACCGGCGCACCGCTCATCCTGCCACAGTATCTCCAGTGTGTCTATTGAGACGAGCTTTTCTGCTCCTCCCGTTTTGATGTAAGGAGCGGCAGAAGCGACAGCAAGCATTGCTCGCTGGCTGGGCGATAGCGTCCGAATAGCGCAGTAGCCATGCAAACGCAGCAGCTCCAGTACGACTTCTTCAGCGAGGAGAATGCGCCGAAATGGCGGGGACTGCTGGTGCCTTCTCTGAATAAGGTAAGCCAGAGGTGAGGGATGGGATCGACCACCAACCCAGCAATTGCGGCACGGGTCTTGGATTGTGTCAGTATGGTTTGGGGATGAAAGGGTGTCATGACGTCCTGCATTTTTGCTAAGCAATGACAAATCATTTCTTACAGACTGTTGGATCAAACAAAATCATGTCTGAAACGAATTGATAGATCGCGTATGAATCAGCCTTGTGCTGCGGGAGATCAGTGCCGTTGCCAGTCTAGATGGGTCATTTCACCTGACCCCTTCACCAGTAAAAAAAATTGTCCACAGTATAGTTTTCCAAATCAGCCCCTTTCCCAGCAGATTTGCCAGCCAGCACAGGCAGGAGTATTGATAAATGTATCGCCCTGGGCCATGCCTTGTTGTCAGGTGAGATAGGAAATGCGTTTTTGTGGATGGCATGCTTGCTGTGCTTGCACCTTCGCCACAACTGACATACGAACAGTTCACTGTTTTAAATTTGGAGGGATTGTATTTATTTCTGTGGCACGAAATTTGTACATTTGCACAATTGTTATCACTTGATAATCTGAATTTGATAGGAAGTACTACCATGTCATTTGATTATTAGAAGCTTTTACTAAGATGGCCAATTTGAGTTTCTGAACAAATGTATAAGGACAGAAATTACAGAGCATTGCTTAATACAAACCTTTACACTGATACGCACAGAATAAGCCTAAATAATAATGTATGTTCAAATATCTTCTTCGTTTGATTCAGTTTTTGAATTCTAAGTGACGTACAGTTTTCTAACATGTAATAAACATGACATGCTTATCATACGAATGAAGGCAGTACACCAAGAAACGTCCATTCCTGAGACTGTACTGGTATTAGGTTTGTTTGCTTAGGGCTGATTATGTACAGGTGGTGTAAACTTCAATGTGCTGTAGCATTGTGCGCATGCTCCGTGAGAGTGAGAGTGAGCGTGCACAGAATTCGGATTCCAGACCCGGCGCGCCTTGTATGTCATTTAAATTCCTGTTGTAATCACACTGGGATTTTACAATTAAATCAGATGTTCGTAATATGACTGCAAGTCATTGTGAACGTCTCACATCCATGTTTAAACAATACATTACAGTAAGAAACAGTTGTGTTCATATTCAAGACAACTGGATATGACACAAAATATTGATAATAACAAATCAATTATAGCTTGCATATTCAAAAAATGCAAATTCAATGCGTTTAATCAGCAGCGAGTTTAATTATATTGCTTTGTAACAAAGTGTTCTGACCTTCCTTAAAATGAAAAATATAGTATCAGTTTATTATGCAATTGAATGTGACAAGAACAGCAGTTCCAATTTATTAGGCAACATCAAAACACGTATTTCCCAATGTCATCACAGCACGCTAACCTGAAACATCTCGTCTTAAAATAGAGACAGCAGCTACTGTAGCTTATGTACTATTGGAAACAAGGGTGATCAATTATCCTCTGTTTTTTATGAGTAATTTGCTGCTTTGTAATTCGTCAATTTGAGTCATTTGGACTTTAGGTTGTACTCAACAGTTTAGGGAACAGAAACAAAGTATAGATTTAGTGTATTGCCTCAGTTTTGTTTTGTTTTGTTTTAAATAAGATTCCAACATAATTTTAGGTTTTTATTTGATTTGGCATTATGTTTACTGTTAATAAGAGAGAATGACTCTTGTGCACCCAATATAAAGGTGGGCTCCTGCTGAGACGACTGGCATAAATGAAGGTTGCACTGCCCCTGGGGTGAGCAAGTTGAGGCAGTGTGCTGAAACTCATATTGTAACTGTTCGAAGTACATTAACGGAGAACAGACAGATTACTTTAATTTTCATTTTTATTTCTTATAACTTCATCAGACCCACCATATTTCAAAATAAATAAATAAAACAGCAATGAACTGTAAGTGGTCTATTGGGTTTCAGGTGAGCCTGCTGAGTCATCTTTCAGCTTACCCTGAGTTGGAATTATGGCTGCAGCACACATTAACCAAGTCAATTGACCTGTCACTGCTGTCCTTGACTGACTCAGACAATCTTTTGTGATTCTTTACTTCAGTTGACTTCACAGGTCTTTAGAGTTTTTCAGTGTCTGCAAAGACTTAAGATCTGCACAGAGAATGGATAACACTGTTCAGATTGTTTAAATTTGATATGAACAGCCAGAAAACATTTTGCACAAAGAAAGAAATGAAAAACAAGTTGTTTACCTCGACATCAGGAGCACCACTTCTTTGACCCAAATAAGTTGATTTACTTTCTGTCTTGAGTTTCACTGTAGTAGGCCAAGTTATTTTTTATTAGTCTACAATCTCCAATCTACAAACTGTAAACGAACAAATGAAACAAACTGTAATGGTAAACTAATGGTTTAAAGTTACAAAAGGTTTGTTAACAATATAAGAAGGATACCATTTTTTATTTTATTTTAAATACACCCCCCCCCTTCTTTTGGCAGTATGTCTTTGACGCACTATACAAAATTGGAATGTGATGACAGTGTTGTATAGTTGAAGTGAAGATAATTGAGTTTTCCTACCTAACAAAATCAAACTTTGCGTTCAATCTTTGTTTTTTCCTTGTTTCCAAATCCTCCTAACTCATTACATAAACAAGAAGCCTTGTGAAAAGAAAAAGAAAAAAGTATGTGCCAACACAGGCAGACTGTATTTAAAAGCAGTTAACCCCCTCCCCCTAAAAAATGTAAAAGTGATGCAAACATATTAGAGAAATGTGGTACTCTGCAAAGATGTGGAAGGTGCTGCAACATGTTTTGTTACTTTGTGCCAGTTTCTGAATCCTGAAGTGAAAATGAAAACAATCTGGCTGTATTAGCAATGTGCTGAAATTGAACTGCTGTGCACTGCTTAGGGCTTTCTCAAAGTGAAAGCTAACCAACTTCAGTAAACACGCACTTTTAGAATGCTGTGAGAGAGGCTCGCACTTCTAATTCTACATTGAAAAACAATCGCTGTGGATTTTGACAGAAAAATAAAACTGCTTCTTTTCTCTAGGACAAACAGAGAGATTAGAAAACATTTTAAATTGTTTATTGCTTTACCTAGCAAAGCTGTCACATTGAGCAACATTTTAAAGATTATGCAATACATGAAAAGATATATTTAAAAAACAAAAGGTTGCTATGAACACCTTTTTATAACCTCAAATTGGGAGTTGCCTACTAATCAATTGGACTCTTCCAGCCCATCATCCTAGTGAGTCTCCAGCAGGTTTTATACATCACCGATAAACCATACATTTGTAAATATTTGCAAAACATGCCATTCTGATCAATTAACCATGTGTTTTGGGCAATCCTGCAGTTTAGACATCTTTGAGATCTTTTGTAACCGATATTGATATCGGGGATGGGGCGGTGGCATGTCTTGAGGTGATCTACTCAATTTGTTGTATTGAAATCTTTACCACTGTTGCCACTATATGAAATGTTTGCAGCACATACCGCAATCAGCTGTTCTGATGTTATTGTTGGACATTAAAAAAACAAACTGCACTCTTTTTTTTTATATATATGTGGCAAACGGCTTAAATATCGATAAACATTATCAGCTACAATGACCAAAAAAAGCAGATTACCGAAAATGTAGTTAATCAGTGCACCCCTATCTGACTTCCCAAAGATTGACTGTGATTTGTTTGTATTTCTAAAATTTGAATTCAAAACTTACTCTTCTTGAAAATGTTGAATACATCATAGAACAGGCTAGACCTTGTGACTTTTAATGCTGACTAATCCTTCTAATTATATAGACCCTTAGTGTGGGTGGTGGGGAAAAACCTTTTTATATAAATTATTGAAGTTTAAGGAAATTGTAAGGAAAATCTAATATTTTAAACAATTGTCATCTCTACACTAGAGGTCACAAGGTCACTTCCTATGACACTGTCGGTACTCATAGGAAACCGTTCTTCTGAAAGGACGGGTGCATGCTTACATTTATAAATGTACATTTTTGGAAAACAATATTCCATAATTTGGTGACCCTGCAAGTAAGCAAAGGTAATTTGTTATTTTGATGAATTGAGAAACCATTTAATGTGTTCAGCACCTGTTAACCTATATCACAATTTCTATTAAGTAGCCTACTATTCAGAAGCTGTTATTTGATGGTGGCTTTTATAAGCGTGTGGCAGTATTTTTGGAGCTTATGTAGAGTAATCTTGTCCGGAGTTAGGTCGCATCAGGGTTAGTTAGGTTCAAGGTCTGAAAACTGTGAGCACTTGAGGAATAACCCATTTCAAATTCTCATCCCTACTAACCACCCCAATGGGCATTTTCTGGACTGGAAAGTATGGTGTCCAAACTCTAGGGCACATCCTACACCGCAGGGAGAATGTTACACTTTTTCTGAGCCCTGTACTGCCTCTCCCATTTAACCACAATTCTCTGGGATTTCTGTGGGGTTCTCTTCTTAAATTAATAACAGAACACACATTTTTGTATATATATTTCTGGGTATATAATATGCATTTATTCCTTCTCTTTAAGGGTTAATAATTTTTTTTTTTTTTTTGCATTAGGTCTTTTTATGGCAAAGAATGCTACTGTTCCCAAGTCCTATACAATGTTTATGAGCCAGCACAGATGGATATTTCTGGTTGATCAGCTTATTCTGGGGTCAATTTACAAGGACAGATATGTTGAGATGCAATATGTTTGCTTTTTGTTTTTGTATGAAAACCTGAAATGAAGCACTGTTAAATAGGAGTCTTAATTCTATCCCAGTGTGATTTTGAGAGAATACAGTGGTCTGTGTTGGGCAGTTAATTCATGGACAGTCCACTCCCCCTTCAACCCTGTGCTTTTTGTACTCTGTACAGAAATGGAAGTGTGGTTGATGCTGTGAATGCATTTTGCATTTTAGTTTAAAATAGGTGTTACAAGAAACATGAAGTGAAATTGAGTCTACTTTAGCTTTGACACATCGCAGGCTTTCTCAGTACGGACCATATCAAAGTAGGGCTGCAGCTATCAATTATTATGATAATTGTTTATTCTATACATAAATCGACCGATTATTTGAATAATCACAATACATTATCAATGCATTCTTATGGGGTCCTGGTGCCAACATGGCTTCCTATTCTCGAGTTCGCCAAACATTACATACATACATTACACTTAACCACTTCAACTCCAACCCTTCCCAGGTACCACATTTTGAAAATAATGATAATGATTTAATGCCTGAAATTGCTTTTAAATGTAAATATGTAATGATTGAAATACAAAATAAATTACCAAATTGTGTTTTTCATTACCCCTTTATGCTCATGTGTACCACATATTCATGTTTAGTAAAGAGATAAGTACTAGGTTGTTTTCTTATGTTTGAACAAAGAAAACAATGCAAATGCATTTTTATATTATACTTTATAATAAATAACAAACTTGTAATAAAAGCACTACACTAAAATTAAAAATATTAAACAATACACTGAAACACTAATAATATGCAATACACTGGAACTCATTTGAAAATAATACACTGAAACGCAAATTGGTATAATAAACTGAAACACTATAATAAACAATGAACAGTTATTATCAATTAAAACTCAATCTCTATCAAAACCTGTGCCATCAGTGGCTTATTCTGTGCAATGTCTTGAAATGTTCAATACAATAAGCTTGGAAGGATGGGATAGAAATGCGCTACAGGGCTCTGCGCAGCATTGTGATTGGTCTGCTGCTTCAAACGCTGCTTCATTGCCTTCTATTCAGCACTGTTTTCTGAACGTATCTCGTCACAGCACTGTATAGCTCTTGCTAAAAACTAAACAAGTACAACTAATAATAAAACTAGCAATAATATAAAACTGTATTTATATACTTGTAAAAGTTGAATGGATTTCCACAATAGACAGAAGACTTCTAGACGCGCACAGGTACATGGAGGCTCTAAACAACGTGAGTGGATAAAGTAATTGCAACACTTTCGTCAGCACAATTTCTTATTTAACACCACAGTTGCGCTATTACAAGCAATGTTGCAAAAACTTACCATGCGTTTAGTTTCTCAAGCTCAAGCTTGTTGGACATGCTCTTTTGGAAAGCTAATTCTGATTCACACACTCCACAAAGCACCATTCAGTTATCATTCTTTTTCTCTTATAAATACTCCTACAGTTTCGATATTAATAAGAATGGTTAAGATAGAGGCAACGTAGCTAAATGATTATTCGACGGCTGAAATAGAAGTTGATGTATTTTACTATTCGAATAAGTTGACTAATCGTTGCAGCCCTATATCAAAGTGTTGTCTTTCTCTTCTGACTCTTGCTCTGATGTAACTGTCGTGTCACAGCACAAAGTTGTGAGGCTAAAATGTTTGAACAGTTCTTACTCATCTGCTAAATATTTCAAGTTATAAAAATTAGACTATTGATAACAATTTGTACTGCCCAGTTATGTCAGTTACTGAAAGATGCTTGAGGTCACTATGGGTCTGTGTCTCGAACCATAAAATGATTAGTGGCACACAGCTTAAGTTTGGTCATTTCTTAAGGTCTAATAGTGGTTGTTTTTTAAATCCCCCATAAAATGAACATGAAAAAATACCTCCTATTGAAAGCATTTGGCTTATGTTAAAAACTGTTAAAATGATTTGTATGAATGTTAAATGGGGAAGAAACATGTTGCACTGTCAAGCATTTTGGCCACCTTGGTTTAATTTATTTGGAGATACTGAATGTCCCAATAAAACAAACAGTAATCTGTGCTTTTGCCTGTAAAGGCCAAGTATTGAAAGTGTGCAATATCTGCTAAAAGGTGCTGTTTTCCCTCCTTATTTCACAAACCTTAACACAGTGCGCATCAGCAGCAAAGAGGGTCTCAGGTAGGTTTTGTTTACAGGATAGGCCTTTCTATGTTTTGCTTTCTGTTGGCATGCTTACATAGATGCACACCACTCATGTTTTAATAAACTATGTCCCTCAGACCATTCGAAAATGGACCTTGCCATGCATTATGCATGTGAAGTTTGTAAGCACTTAGGAATCATTTGATATAATTGTAAAGAACTTCACAACCTCATAGATGATAAGGTGTATTGTGTCAAGATGCAAATGGAGATTATACCTCATTCCTACAGGGTACATTTATTTGTACTACCTTACATTTAAAGTGACTGTGTACACCAATTTGAGGTAAATTAATTAACATGTATATACAGCTCTGGAAAAATTTAAGACCACTTCAAATTTTTCTTAAATCAGTATCTCTACATGTATGGCAGCCATTCCATTCCTGTGTCTATTGAATTCCATCACAGGCACACCTCATTCTACTGAATGAGCTACTGATTAGGTGATCACCTGTCCTGAACTAAATCTTATTTAATGAGGAAAAGTCTAAAAACCACTGCGGTGGTCATCACTATCCTCTTGCAATAGGACCAGCTGGATAGCAGGGATACAGTGAGTGTTAGGTTGCTTCCATTCTTAAAATTTCAAGACCTTGTTCATAAGAACAAGGTCAAGCAGCAGACATTGGGGACAACAAAGCTACAGACTCGCAGAGGGTGAAAACGACTCTCCACTGACCGGGATGACCGCCAACTCATTCGAATGTCCCTCAACAACCGTAGGATGACATCAAGTGATCTACAAAAAGAATGGCAAATGGCAGCTGGAGAGAAGTGAATGGCGAGGACTGTTCGGAACCAGTTCCTAGGGGCAGGGCTGAAGTCGTGCAAAGCTAGAAAAAAGCCCTTCATCAATGAGAAGCAAAGAAGAGCCAGGCTGATGTTTGCAGAAGACCATAAGGATTGTACCGTGAGGACTGGAGTAAGGTCATCTTCTCTGATGAGTCCAATGTTCAGCTTTGCCCAACACCTGGTCGTCTAATGGTTAGACTGAGACCTGGAGAGGACTACAAGCCACAGTGTCTCGCACCCACTGTGAAATTTGGTGGAGGATCGGTGATGATCTGGGGGTGCTTCAGCAAGGCTGGAATCAGGCAGATTTGTCTTTGTGAAGGAGGCATGAATCAAGCCACGTACAAGGTTGTCCTGGAAGAAAACTTGCTTCCATCTGCTCTGACAATGTTCCCCAACTCTGAGGATTGTTTTTTCCAGCAGGACAATGCTCCGTGCCACACAGCCAGGTCAATCGAGGTGTGGATGGAGGACCACCAGATCAAGACACTGTCATGGCCAGTCCAATGTCCAGACCTGAACCCCATTGAAAACCTCTGGAATGTGATCAAGAGGAAGATGGATGGTCACAAGCCATCAAACAAAGCCGAGCTGCTTGAATTTTTGCGCCAGGAGTGGCATAAAGTCACCCCACATCAGTGTGAAAGACTGGTGGAGAGCATGCCAAGACGCATGACAGCTGTGATTGAAAATCAGGGTTATTCCACCAAATATTGATTTCTGAACTCTTCCTAAGTTAAAACATTAGTATTGTGTTGTTAAAAAATGAATATGAACTTATTTTCTTTTGTTATTTTGACAAGTTGTCATTTTCTGCAAATAAATGCTCTAAATGACAATATTTTTATTTGGGATAAATGTTGTCAGTAGTTTATAGAGTAAAACAAAAATGTTAATTTTACCCAAACACATACCTATAAATAGTATAACCAGAGAAACTGATAATTTTGCAGTGGTCGCTTAATTTTTTCCAGAGCTGTATGTGTAGCATACAGCATTGATTTGGTTAATTGTAAAATATAGGCTATATTTTCTGGCCAAATAAGTTCAGATTCCTCACCTTGCTTTTCTCCAGCTCAAAAGTCTGGTTTTGTCACTTGACAACCCAAAACAGTGATAGTTAAAATAAAACGCATTATTCTGAACAACCATGCAGAACTTTTCAGAATATCTGAACCATAATTATCTCAAAGGTGTCTTGGACAGCTGTTAAATGTCCTGTATTGTATTCCACTGCTTACAGCTCATGGCATAGGTCATCTTGGAACTTCAGACATGACCTTTGTCTTCAGAAGCCGGAGTGAGCAGATGTATCTCGGTAAATGTGATTTATATTTAAAACTACACACTCGGCAGCTCTTAATGCCATGACAGGAAAGGGGAGTGGGAGAAAAGTTGTCTTTTCCCTGAATCTAGTTGAGCAGCATTGTCTTTTAATTTGTGTCAGGCAGCTTTTGCCATATTTAGGAAACTGATTTTAGCACTGCTCTGAGGAGTAACTAAAATTAGACCCCTGCAGTTTACAGTAGGATGTTTTGCTGAGTTATTGGAATTTCCATTACCTCTCTCTGCTGCCTGCTTCTGATGTAACAAGCAGCATTCCATTTTGCCTCTTTGGATATGCAGGCGCATTATCAAAATAACCTAAACTTTCTGTTTGCCTAGTCAAATTTATCAGCTGGAGTAACTGCTGGTGGCTGCAGCTTGGGCCTACCAGGGGAGTTTTTTATTTATGACCCAGAGAGTGGAGCAGGCACTGACAATGCGGAGTGCTAGGTGTAGTACTGAGGACTTTTGGTACTCATGGTGCATTACTATGAAATAGTCACTACGAAATACACTGTTTACTAGTAACACCACTGTTAACACTTATTGTAAATAGCAATTTAAAGAAACTGGTAGGTTTAATTTTAGTACAGTTCTATATGGTTCTTATGTGTTTTTTACAGTAATTGGTGTGATACACACTGTAGGAGGATTTTCAGTGTTCAATGCTGATATTCAAACCGCTATACCTCAATAGCAAAGCACTGTGAAATGGCAGTGACCTGTTTATTAGTCCAAAAGCACAAGTATTGTAGTTATTCCATGGAAATAATTGAAGAAAGTAAACAACCATTAGCTTAGGTTACTTTTTTATGTGGTTGTTTAGTAGGCTGTTTTATGAGCTTTTGCTTTTCATGCAAGTTAATTTGAAATTGGGGTATTGAACAAAAACACTCAATTTAATTTACTACCGTTTTTTGGACTACCTTACTAAAGTATTTGTGAAGAAATGTATAGTTCCAATAACTATACGCAATGGGTCGAATGGCCTCTCGTTTGTAAACTTTTGTTTGTTTCTTATGTTCTTAGTATTAAGTAATGAGCACTATGGAAAATCAGGTAGACTGATTCACCTAGTGAGAGACGGATAAACCCTGAAACCTATACACAGATCAATCAATTATCCTACTTTATTGCAGTTATTGTTTTGGATTTGTTTTTGTTTTTCTGCGCAAAGTTTTGCTGTTGGATAATCTAAAATGTACCGTAGCACAGTAGCAATGAATAATCTCCTCAATTCTATGAAAACTTATTTAGCTAATTCTAGACCACTGGCATGCTAGTTTTCTTGCTTTCAGTGATCTACAACCTAGTTGTTCCTGAATCTTGATTGGCATACTGTATGTAGCATCAGAGTTCTGCTTTAAAAACTGCAGACTAGGAATGGTCTTGCAATTTTCATGTGATGTGTCTGCTGTGTGCCCCTTCATCTGAGTTCAATATGTTTACTGTAAATAAGTGCATGTTCAGTTGCTTTTATTCCCAGTTCTGTCTATGCACTGTAACACTATAACGTGGCAGTGGGTGCCGCTTCCTCCTCTGCCCTTGGAGCAGTTGTTTTGGGTGACAATTAAGTGTGTCTGCAGAAGTATCCAGCTAGACCAGATCCCAGCCTGCTCCCACCCCCCTCCTCTTGCTGCTGCCTTTATGACAGTGCCCAGTGTGTGGGTTTTGGCAGAGCCTGCATAATGTCTGGGTAACAATGAATTGAGATTAAGTAAGTGGTGGGGCTAAGTCTGGAATTTTCCTTCAAAACTGCCACTTTTTCTCCAGACAGAATCATGTGTGTGTGTGTGTGTGTGGCGCGCACGCGTGTGTCAGTCAAAAGTTTTAGAACACCTACATTTTTCCAGTTTGGATACAAAAGTGGAAAAAGTGGCAGTCAAAATAATAATTTTGTACTAAACAACTTTGAGTTTCAGTCAGAGTGTACTTGACGATGATTCTTTTAAATAAAATTATGAAATGCTCATTAAGTTTTCTCTCAGAGCAGCTCTGGATATGTTCATGTCCTCATATAGCGAGTGAGACTACAGACGCTTTAAACACCATGAGCATCACACGTACTTGAGTATGTACTACTAGACGAAACGGCGCTGCTCATTCACACAGAGACGCGCAGAATATAGATTTACAGTATATAGCAGTCTTTTTGCGCTGTATATTCATAGACACGTGATTTGATTCGTTGTACAGCTATATTTTTGATTTATTCATCAATCTATATCTGTCCATCTATAATCTCGCATTTTACATGACATCTGCGTTATATTGTAAATTCCCTCTGCATCACGGAAATAATAGGCCTTAAGTTATAAACGGAACATACCTTTATCTGCACGGAGGGATGGTGTTCGCGAATATGGGAGAACATGTTCAACGTATTTGCTCCTTTTGCAGCCACTCTTCATCCACATTTCTTGCAAACTGGATATCCATCTTCAAGGACAGCCCCGCGTTCATTTTTCGGATACCAAAGTATTCCCATACTGCAGATTTTAACTTTGTTTTCGGTGGGGGATAGAGATTAGAATTAGCAGCCTCTGTCTCGGAGATTTTCTCTGCTGTACATGTATGGGTGGAGTCTAAGCAGTCAAGTGGAAAGAAGTTGCATATGCGCAGCAGCGCAGGTGAGATCTGGTTTAATTTTTTTTTTTCCAAAACCGTGGATAAGCAAATGTTCACGATAAGATAATTGTACATGTCAATATCGCGATAAACCACCATACCGGTATACCGTTACAACCCTACTATCAATATATCGATAGAGATAGATATCCATTACATCAGAAGCAGTGCATTAGTCTCACTACAGACCCCGAAATGTAAGACCTTTGAAATGAAGATTTAAATTGAAAGGTCTGTCTGTTATGTGACTTAAGTGGTTGTCTAATGTTTTCATTTCATAATTTTCATACCTAAGTTTTAAACAGGCTTTCTGAAACAAGCTGTTGTCAGGTTCCTTCAGCGGGTTTTTGAGCAATGTTTCCTTTGAAACATTCAATTCATATCCACAGTTGTCTGGATAAAGACATCTGGGCATTCCAGTGAACCTTATTTGCTCTATTAATTAACCTTTACCTATTTTACATACTTTCAGTTTACACAGCCCCAGTGCCTCTTAGCAAGTAGGTGACCAAGTTGAGAAAAAACATTAATTTTTTAGGTGACTCACCCACTTTAAACATTTTCTCACACTCTGTTAAGAGATGGTGGTGGCGGGCCGGGCAGTTTTTGTAAACCACAAGTTTAATTTGGTTTAATGTACAGAATAGACCACTTCCACATGATGTCACTCATTGCAGATTCTATGCACAATCATCATACAATATCTCCACAGCCAGCTCTTTGTTAGGCATAAGTTGGGCTTTATTTGGTTAAGTTCTGCATTCATCTGGTACTGAACCTAGTATCTAGTACCAAACATCCAGTGTTTTTAAATAATATTACTAGTAGATTAACCTTTTGTATATGTTTTGTGAATGTCAGTTCCTGTAAATTCTATTTGAATGCATTTTTATTTTTGTATTCAATTTAATAGGCTAGCCTACATGTGTATTTTAATGGAAATACATCTGTAATAATACCCACCTGTAACAGCCTTTATATGATGGATCAATACTTTTACAACATTTAACAATGTAAGGATTATTCTGTTTTGGGATAATGGGATAGTTTATGGCTTAAGCAGAAACTTTACACTTTCAGACTGGAAAAAACAACTTTGTGGCCTTCTGTCAATCCTTCGTTCAATAAATGTGCTGTTGGTGAAAACTGGCGTAAAGATGAAAGCTATAAAATTAGGGGTTTATTCAAATAATTATGACTAATGTTTAGTGTCTTCACCGTGAATCTCTGGAACTAGCCCATAGTTTTGGCTTATGGTGGAAGCCTTTATTTATTTATTTTTGCCAAATGCTCAAATGCTGAGTATGTACCTGGACAACAATTAGCTGCTGTGGTCTAATTGATATAAATATGAATTACCATTTTTAAAATCCATTTTAACATTAGTTAATTGTTGATGTTTTGTATTCAAAGTTATAGGTTTTTATGTATTGTGCCATGATGTGAGCTGAACACAAATTTCCATTTTATTTGTATTGTTGTTAATAATAATAATAATAATAATAATAATAATAATTATTATTATTATTATTATTATTAAAAGGCAAACCATTAAAAAACAAAAAATGGATGCACACAATAGTGCTCAATTTTAAAAGACATCATTCCCCAGTTAATTTGATTGTTCACTAATCAAATCAAATGCAGTGAATGTTGAATGATGTTTATTTTAAATATGCGTTTTGAAAAGTCTTGCTTTTATTTATAAACAGAGTATTGTTAGGGAACACTTAAATGGTATAATAGAATTACAACAGTAAGCTAATTGATATATTATAGTCATCCTATATCGATCCACTGCTGAATGAAGGCCTCCGCTTGTTATGTTTATTTTGGGTGATAGATACTATAGTTACAAGAGAGATTTGAGTGAGCTGAATTTGTCCAGATAACTCGGTTCACAAGTCGATGAACAGGGGCAGATAGGGCATTCCTGATGTCCATACCTAGCTTAGTTGACTAGATGTCGATTGACAGCCTCCCCCTTTCCCCCCTATTCTGTGCGTGGTGCGTGGTGTTAAGCATGCATGCACACCTGAGCCCTGAAGGGGAGCTGTTGTATACAGATGTGTGGGCAGGGGCTGGCAAGAACTGGAAATGCCACAGCACTGGCATGTCGACCACAAATATGCAAGGAATGGAGCCGAGTTAGCCGGGGGTCAGTGTAGGCACTGTCCTGTCACAGGAGGGAGAGAGAAGGAGAGAGAGGGAGAGAGATCTGCAGAATACTGCCAATGTGAGGATTATTTGATTTGTGGTGTTGGGGGGTAAGGCCTTATTTTAAGAAGTGTACAGCCACCTAGTGTTCTCACTCTGTTCAAGCTGTGTCAACAAGCCTCTGATTGGGATTTGAAAATGGCAGGACCAGCTACTTAGTGTTGCATGGCAGTAAATAATTAAAGCTGCACACACTACCCCCCTTTTTGCTACCAACAACATTAAAATAATACAAATAAAAATAGGCCTACACATTTTCCATTCCTTTATATAGTTTTTGTTTATTTAATTATTAATGTTAATATAGCATCCAATTTATATATTGTTACATTGAAATTCTGCAGTATAGCTTAGACTTAATATGTAAATGAAATTAAGGTTGGGGGGGGGAGACTTTAATGTGCCAGCACTTGATTATACTGGTTGAGTGGGATAATGGTATGTTTTGCATTACATTTGATCAGTTGTAACAGCATACAGTACTGTACAGTAACCTGTTACAAACATTCCACATACAGTGACCTACAAATACACTGTTCAGTTTGCTTCCTTCTTAATTTGTTTGAATTTCTATAACAAATGATATAGCCCCAGTGAAAACATGCATTAGTGTTCTGTGTCAGATTACATTTGCTATATATTTGATACCAGCCTTGAAAATCAAACAGGCCGCTCATTACGTTATCATGTGGAGATATAGGAGTGGGAGCTGACTACGTATTAAACAGAAAAACTGATTATAAGGAAAAAAAACTCTGATAAACCATCATTGTACAAGGAAAAACGCCTTACTAAAAAACACATTCCTGTGCTAGGGCTCTACAGTATGGCAAGACATTGTGACATTTAATCCATAATTGCTGATATCAAGAATACAATTGCTGATGGTACATGGTACACCGTTGTGACATTTAATCATTAACCAGATGTTAATTAGTATGTATTGTTTATATCAAGAATACAATTCTTGATATGAAAAATACAGTTCTTTATCAGAAATTGTATTTTTGATATCAAAAATGCATACTAAATAGCATCCGGTTTCGGCTGCTTTCAGTGTTAGTTACTCCCCTTCTTCGGAAAAGTCCCCCAGTCGATGTGAATAACTCAGCTCTCAGACTGGCATCCTCTAATTCTTAATGTCTGACACTGCCCTGCTCACTGCTGAACAACCTCAGCGGTATTGCCATTCTCTACTGGCATTTTTCCTGTTTATTTTTGTGTTTCTCCTTAATAGTTTGTACCATATGCATTTATCTTGCATCACATGAAAGAACAAGTTGTGGCCTTTCGTATTATAAAGGCTAATCAGCTGACGGAGTACAAACAAAAACTCGAGCAGATGTAAATTAGTCTTGTAAACTATGAGAAATGGCCGATATCGCAAGCCTTTAGCTCAAACTAGGAAGACCCTACATAAGCGAGTCAGAAATCATTTGAAAGATCCTGGTCTCTAGTTTTTTTTATTTTATTTTATTATTTATATTTTGATAAACGTATTTGAGATTTTTTTTTTTTTATAATGATCTGAAAATAATGGGGCGGAGTGTAAAGTGTTAATTTATGTCAACGGATGTTAATTAGTATGCATTTTTGATATCAAAAATAGAACCAGATGCTATTTAGTATGCATTTTTCATACAAAAATACAATTTCTGATATCAAAAATACAATTGTTGATATCAAAAATACCAGATCATTCTTGATATCAGAAATTGAATTCTTGATATCGGCTATTATGGATTAAATGTCCCAATGGCTTTCCATACTATAGTGCGAGCATCTTACTCACATTTGTGAGTAAAAATAATTTTGTGCGAGTGTGAAATACAATTTGGGCGCACAGTGCGAATACAATTTTTGAACTCTATAAGGAAAGACTAAGCAAAGGCAACGGAAACTACAAGTCCCGTGAATTAAGTTTATGACAGTGTTGCTGCGGTTCATTAGGCTCAATTTCCAAAGACCTACTACTAGGTGGCGTTAGCCGTCTCGTCATTACAACACACTTACACATACAATAGTACTCCGCGACAATAGGGCTGCAACAACTAATCGATAACGTTGATTATTAAAATCTACTAAAATCTTAAAAAAATGAATAAAAATAATAATAATAATAAATAATAATAATAATAATAATACTTGAAAGATGGCAGATTCTGCAGCTACACCCATGGAAAATATAGGAGCACTTTACATTGATTTGACATTGAAGACAGTTTGGTCCATCATGTGCAAAGCTGAACTCACATGGCGTGAGCACGGCAATGATGCATGAGCACCTTAAGAGAGAATACACTGGGCCATAATGACAGGGCTGAAGACACCCAGCACGACAAAGGCTGTTACCTCTGGATCCAACACATAATTTGTAATCTGTCATTTGAAAAGTTGTCTGTCAGCACGGCACATTGGATCCATTAAAACTGCACGAAGTACTTTTCAGATTCTTGAACTGGTTTGTGTCTCGCAAGCTACGCCTGTTTCTTTACCTCCTCAACTACATTATTATACATAGTATTTATAACGAGCTCTTATATTAAACCCACACGCTACACTAAAACGAGTCAAAACAGACACAGCAAAGACAGGCGATCCAGCAGTACAGTACATGCAGACAAAGTAAGCAAGAAAACAAGCAGCTTGTTTAGCCAATAAAGGGGAGCAAGCAATAAAAAGGCTGAAAAGATTATTTTAAAACCTAAGAGATCCTTAACTTTTTCAAAAAGGTGATTTTTAAGACATTTCTTTAAACTATCCTGTGTAGGGGCACTTCTCAGAGCCTCTGGAAGTGCGTTGCACAGACGTGGTGCATTATTACAGGAGGCTTGGACTATATGAACAAACTAGTGGAATAAGTATTGAATTGAGTTTTGTTTTGAGTTTGCAACGGTGCTGCCGTGTTTGTATATATTTACACAGGGACGTGCAGAGGGGGTAGTGATAGGGGTGGCATGAGCCACTGCCCCTTTTCTTTCCCCTAAGTTCCCTATATGCCCCGACTGCCCCCCCCGACCTCACTTGGCCGGTGCATCCCCCCTGCAAATCAACTTCGGCGGTGTTATGACAAACTGAGCTTCCCTATCAGGATGAGCTGCCTGGTAGTCTGAAAAAAAAATGGGCTACAGCTTGTAATGAGCTGCCCCAGTTCAAAACATTATGAAGCTCATCCTGTCAGTCAGAAAGGACCTGTCAGAATGGGCTACCAGCTGTTCTTCAGCATTCTTACTGTATTTTAACCCTTCAAAACTGAGGCAGCTCATCCTGTTATCTATGCGTAAATAGCAAATTAGTCACTATGTCAAATAACACGGGCAAAATCATTTTAAATGTACATAATTATTACCAGCAGATTTATGGGTGTGTTCACTGTGCATGCGTACTTTTGCTAGGTAGCTCATTCTGACAAGTAGCTGAGTCAGAACACAGTCACACTGGATAAGGGCGTCCCCCCTCGGGACCCCCCTGGAACGAATTACCCCCTGGAACGAATTACCCCTTTTTGGTTTGAGCCATTGCCCCTCCCACGAGGCTGTATTTACGTGTCTTGAATACTGTTGCATTTGTTTTTCATTTGAGCATTACATATGAACCATTTATGATGTGCCACTATTTTTTCTTTGTGTGCCCCTAAATTTTTGACTGTGCCCCTAAGGAAAAAAAGTAAGCATAGAGCCCTGTGTGCATTTAAAATGCAAAGATTAGAGCACTTTTTCAGTGATCAGTGATTTCTGCTCTTTGGAGGGGAGCCGGGGATAAGCAATTTCACTGTAATTTATAGTAGCTCTGAATAGTTGTATACTCCCTGGGACTGTTATCTCAACTTCAATTTAATTCCATACTGCTTGTCCCTCACTTACATTCTCTCACTCTCTCTCTCTCTCTCTCTCTCTCTATCTCTCTCTCTCGCTGTGTGTCCACGTTCATTACTGTACAGGCCCGCACTGGCTGCAGCTTCTGAGATTGGAATTCCAAACATAACTTTGGGTTAACCTTGCATGCATTACAGGAGCCTCCACCCAGACAGCCCACCCTTTTGGCAATGGCAGTGACAGCAAGTGAGGCTTGTTATCGACCGTGGCTTCTCTGCTTATTGCATCAAACATGCATGATCCCATATTCCATCCCAGCCTGGCAGATGTACTCTTCAGCTTGTCGGGTCGGTGACTCAAGTCCTTTGCACCCTCCCTCTTCTGCCCCTTACACAGTGCAAGATCTAGCTCTCAGGATTAACATAGTCTGACTCAACTTGCATCAAACCTTGAGAAATACCTTTTTTGAAATAGTTTTTGTCCCCACAGTGAGGAAGGATTAAAAGTCTGTCTTTTTCCCTATAGAATGTTCTTTACCATCTATAGAATTGTATTGAATAGGTAGACCTGTCTCTAAATTGAGGACAGCTGTGAAAAGCTTAAGGTGGACTTGTGTCATTGAAGTCAGTTAAGCATGAAATAAAATACCAAAAACGCACCAATCTAGGAAAACTCACGACATTGCAATACACAGGGGGATAAACAGTTTGTAATTGTATTTTGTATTGACTAAATGCTGCTCGGCAGGTGGGCTAGTAATTCATGTTTGTCACTTGCCCTGCTTTCAAAATACTTGCCAGGGGGCAGCAGGTGACCTTAATTTCCAGCCCTGGTCCTCATTCCATATCTGGAGGGAGTGCTGTCGTCTCCTCTTCAGACTACACAACCTCACACTCGGCAGCAGCCATGACTATACTGATTCTGAGCTCCACAGATAGTGTTGTTGTGTCCCCGTGAAGTATGTATGGTAAGTTGTGAGGGCAAAGAATGTAATCGGAAAAGTGATTTTGAAAGCAAGCGAACCTGGAGCGTCGTGTTCGGAATGCACAAGTTAAACGAACCACACCACAGACCTGAAACCGTAGAGATGGTCTGAGTTCAGTTCGCTTTAGACAGGTATGAGTTCGTTTGGAGTATTCACAAATGCGAGAATTTTATTTGCTAACCACTCCGAGTTCACTTATAAAGGTTGAAACTAACCAAGTGTGAAAACACCCTTACTTTTGAAAATAAAACCAAGCGTCCTTGTACATTAATTAACTCTATTGAACCACTTTTTCATTACATTAGGTAGGCCTACACAATAGTTTTAGAACAAGCTATTTAACACTAAACCGCCGACATTTCTTAGTACATACAACTGCCGCCCCCGCATAATGTGCGCCTCCTTTATAAAACCACTGTATGATGGAAATAAAAAAACAAAGTTGGATAAAACTATGTAAACGTCTCGCATAACATTTTCAGAGCAGAAACGCTGCATTTACATTGAAAGTGTTTTTCTTATTTTATCAAAACGAGTGCATATACATAAACATAATAAACTGTGTAAACTGGTGTAGAAATCGATATGCACATGTCTGAGGAGACTTATACAATTATAAAACATCTTATGCAACATGAAAGCACTTTGAAATGGCTGTCTGTCCATACAGCTGCATACTTCAATGCAGAAAATGTGCTTTTCAACACTACAGTGCCCTACACCTAATACAAAAGAGTTAGCATTCACCATCACACAGGTGACTGATCAAAGCATTGATCCACACATCTGGGTTTGCAACATGATCAAGATTGAATTCCAAAGGAAAGTTAGAAATTTGTTGAGCTGATCAGGACAGACAGACGAGCTATATCAGGTGCAAATCTGCTAATAAAATAATGATAATGTATGCATATATATGATGTATAGAAAATCACATTTTAGCTATCAAGATGATTATAAATCTTTCACAATAACTGATTTTATTACAAAGTCCAGATTGTCGGGTATATTATATTCAGTATAGCCTTCCATATTTTGAAGTTAATTATTCAAATTTTGGTGGAGTTCTTTAGCATCTGATGTACAGAAACCTTCTGTCATCACCAAGGCAGAATGGGAGGTAATGTAAATAACTGGATCTTCCAGTATCTTTTGAAATTGCTGCTGCCAAATTGCTGCATTTCAAATTTTGACTAGTCTACAGCTCTGGAAATAATTAAGAGACCACTTAACATTGATTTCTGAACTTGGAGTGGTCTCTTAATTTTTTCCAGAGCTGTATATTGAGTAGTTTATAGGTTCAGTTTGAATTTTTAACAACTCTATTGCTCTCTCTGTGTGTGCTCTCTCTCTCTCTTTCCTGTTTCCACTCCCCCTCTCTCCAGTACTGTCATTATTGGAGTAAATCCACACCTGTAAGGGAGTATGGGGGTTGTGTTAGATACTGAGCAAATAGTTTGACCAAAAGCTACTTGTACTAGACCATAAGAGCAGCTTTATCAAACTGCAGTGTCTCATCCTGACTTCTATCAAAACTAAGACACTATTGAAACGCAATTGTTTGTCAAGCAGACTTCTTGTATGACGTATAGGCTTACTGTATTTACTGTACACAGGCGCAGACCCACTCATATACAATAGTGGAATTGTATTGTTTTATAACACTGTACATTTTGCTAAATATTTGCTTCTACTTAGGTTGAGAGTTCAGTGGTGCAAAAACCATAGGCACTGGTCTACAGAGATGTGAAAAAAGTGATATGGTCAGATGAGTCATCCTTCACCATATTCTCTACAGGTGGGAAAGTGCATGTGGGAAAGTGCATGTGTGGCGTACACCTGAAAACGGTACAGGCCTGGCTGCTTGACCCCTACAGTGAGGGGGTCCAGAGGCTCTGTTATGCTGTGGGGGGGGCTTTTTCCTGGCATGGTTTGGGTCCACTTTTACCCTTAGAGGGAAGGGTCACTGCAAATCATTACAGAGTTATTCCGAGTGATCACCTTTATCCTATGGTGAAACCTTTATATCCTGATGGGAGTGGTCTCTTCCAGGATGACAATGTCCCATCCACAGGGCACGAGGGCTCACTGAGTATTGATGATTATGAAAATTATGTGGATCATATGCTATGGCCTTCACAGTCACCAGATCTCAACCCAATTGAACACCTATGGGAGATTTTGGACCAACGTGTTAGACAGTGCTCTCCTCCACCATCCCCCACCAAATGAGGGAATATCTTTTTGAAGAATGGTGTTCCATCCCTCCAGTAGAGTTCCAGAGACTCGTAGAATCTATGCCAAGGCTCACTGAAGCTGTTCTGGCAGCTTGTGGTGGCCCAACACCTTACTGAGGCACTTTGTTGTTTTTTCCTTTAATTTGTCACCCGTCTGTATCTTTGATGTTAGTGGGCTGAATTGGGTCCAAATGAATTAAACCAAATTAATAATCGTGCTTGAACAAGAGTTGAAACCACACTTGTGTTGTGGTCTTGAGGCAATGCAGCCCTTTAGGGCTTTTGTCACTGACACTCAGTTCCTTAGAGATTAGACACATTTATACTGCCATTTCTGATCCAGATCAACTGCATCGGTGCATTTGATCCAGATCGGTGGTATCACAACTACACTGCCATTTGATCAGGATTAACTGTCAGCTGCTCTAAGGGACCTTTGTCCAAACTTAATTATATGTATCAAATTTGTCATTTAACACAGCGATATCAAAAGTCTTTATCTCGTTACAAATTATTCTAACAAGTAAAACCAACACATTTTTGCAATTGAAGCATTTTAAATAATAAAAATACTTAATATTTTTATCTGCTAACATAAAAAAGCAAGCTATTAACTGTTAACTTCAACACATTTTATTTATAATAAGGGAAGTAGGGAAGTGTTCTCTTATCTGCTCCACTGATGTGAAGGGTGCTTTGTCTGTATTTATCAAGCATCGACACTAGGATCAAATGCTACCGATGCATTTGATCCGGAACTGTACCACCTCCCTGAGAGGTGCATTTGATCTGATCGCTGAGCGTTTACACTGCCATTTCTGAGCAGAATTAGATGCTACTGATGCATTGGATGGGAAATGGCAGCGTAAACGTGTCTATTGTTACGATTTGATTTCAGTTAATGATCATTCTGCCCCTTCATATCGCCACAGGCTCTCAGATATTCCTATCTGAAAGAGGCCTCTGTCACAATAACCCAATGCCAGCTGTCCAATGTCCACACAGCAACCCCTGGAGTAGAATGTTCCACAGTGTGAATCAACTTAACTATCCTTGAAAATATTGTTTCTTGTATATTCCTGTTCATGAACAGGTTGGTGGGTTGTGGTGTGAAAGGAGGCTTTGAAAGTCTTGTTTGTCTTTAAATATGCACACCAGACCTCTTCTCATATGGAACAGATCATTTATTTTAAAATACATGTATAATATAATGCCCCACATATATTTATAGCGTTGTTTTCATCTTCCTAGAACCCTGTACCATAATCTGTATCCAGTTTTAACTGAAAGAAAAAATTTAATGTTTTACGGTAATGGAAGAAAACTTCCTAGAAAAAAATATCCTAGTTTTGTTGTTTCAGTGGAAAAATAGATCACAGACTGATGTGACCTACATCAAAAGATTGATATGCTAATTCTGCAAAATGCTTTCAAATGTGCTGCACCAAAATGCACTTGAGATATGAGAGTGACAGGCTCTTCTTATATTCAGTGGTACCAAGTTACTTAATTTAAAAGAATATCTGGCTTTATTAGTCCACATGAACATGATCTTTAGCTCCTGTTTGAAGAAAGGTAAAGCAGACGCTTGGACCAGGGTTACATATCACTGGACTGATTAATTTTATTTGGACTTCTGTTGCTGTGGTTATACAGCATTTTCATATACACCGATCATCCATAACATTATGACCACTGACAGGTGAAGTGAATAACACTGATAATCTCGTTATCATGGCACTTGTTAGTGGGTGGGATATATTATGCAGCAAGTGAACATTTTGTCCTCAAAGTTGATGTGTTAGAAGCAGGAAAAATGGGCCAGCGTAAGGATCTGAGCGACTTTCACAAGGGCCAAATTGTGATGGCTAGATGACTGGGTCAGAGCATCTCCAAAACTGCAGCTCTTGTTGGGTGTTCCCGGTCTGCAGTGCCTTCAGTACCTATAAAAAGTGGTCCAAGGAAGGAAAAGCGGTGAACTGGCGACAGGGTCATGGGCGGCCAAGGCTCTTTGATGCACGTGGGGAGCGAAGGCTGGCCCTTGTCGTCCGATCCAACAGACGAGCTACTGTAGCTCAGATTGCTGAAAAAGTTAATGCTGGTTCTGATAGAAAGGTGTCAGAACACACAGTGCATTGCAGTTTGTTGCGTATGGGGCTGCGTAGCCGCAGACCAGTCAGGGTGCCCATGCTGACCCCTGTCCACTGCCGAAAGCGTCTACAATGGACACGTGAGCATCAGAACTGGACCACAGAGCAATGGAGGAAGTTGGCCTGGTCTGATGAATCACGAGTTCAAGGTGTTGACTTGGCCTCCAAATTCCCCAGATCTCAATCCAATTGAGCATCTGTGGGATGTGCTGGACAAACAAGTCCGATCCATGGAGGCCCCACCTCATAACTTACAGGACTTAAAGGATCTGCTACTAACTTCTTGGTGCCAGATACCACAGCACACCTTCAGAGGTCTAGTGGAGTCCGTGCCTCGACGGGTCAGGGCTGTTTTGGTGGCAGAAGGTGGACCTACACAATATTAGGCAGGTGGTCATAATGTTATGGCTGATTGGTGTATATATTTAAATAGTGATATTTTTTAAAATTGTTTATTGCCATACTTTTAATTGGGCCGTGTGTGAGTGTTACATTGTTTTATAGCCATTTAAGATTTCTTTATAATAGCTATACTATATTTGTTTCCACAAATGTCAATGGCAGGAAGACATTTTTCTGATGATCAATCATCTTGAATATCTAGGTGGCATTTCTTGGAGAACTTCAGAATATTCCCAGATTGTTTACATGACTTTTGATTTCAGAACCAGTTTTCTGGAAATGCATGGGAATAATTTTGCTCATGTAAACACACTGTATGAACTCTACTCTTGAAACATTTACTATTACATTAAATTTGCGTTTTATTTTTCTCCACAATGAAAACTTTTATTTTGAATCCAATTTAACAGACATCTTTCAATAACTGAGATTAATGAGATTAATTTCACCTTTAATAAAAAGGGACCTTAACTTAATCCGGGGTTGAAAATGTCAGTGACTTCTCCTCCCTATGTAGCATGTATATTATAATTCAAAACCACGTTATGTACAGACAATTTAATGTAATGTAATGTAAAGGACTATGATTACTGTGTTTTATTTTTCACCAATATTGTTGTCAGTGTTTGTATTGAGGCTGTTCTGTTAAATTGTGCTTCATCAAAGCTTCTTCATTTCTGTTTGGATTATTGTCATCTTTGTTTTAACAAAAAACAGTTTGGTTTAGTCTTACTCTACTTAACAAAGGGGCAGAAGTTAAAGGAGGTTTTTTTTGTTTTTAGTTTTTTTGCTAGTTAACTCTTGACACGTCTGTCTGAGGCATTTATTTGAAATATAATGTTTAAAATAAATAGCCCAGCTATTTATTGCAAGGTACTCACATTAATTTATGTAGCAAGATCAAGAAAGACTATTGCCAAAATGAAAGGAAATCTTTATTATTCACTGAAATACTGTACAAATTGGTATGCAAAAGTGAAAAAAAGTAGTGAAATCATTTTCTTTTTATAATGAAAAAGAGTCTCCAGCTGAAGAGGCGAACTGACATTACTAGGTTTAAAAATGTTCTCTACCTTAATGCAAGTACCACAATCTGTAGATCATCTGATCGTTTTGAGAATTTATTTTTCAACATCTATATTCAATAAGATCTCATCTCATTCAGCCCTTTTGTTCTTTTAATCTACTGTCGTCTTCCGGGTATTAATTAGGACTTAGCTATTACCTGGTTGATAGACTACTGTTTTGTTGAAAGAACAACTGGTTGATTTTTTTTTTTTTTTTTTTTTTTTTTTTTCTTCCCCACATACTGTACTTGCATGTGTGAAAGATAACATTCAGTTTCATAGTTTGCTTATTTAGTATTTAAAACCTTGGAAGGGTCTGACAAACAAGGGTCTGATGTGCTTGACAAGGGTTGTCTTAACCTCACCTCAGAGAATCTTCTAAAGAGTTATTAGTCTGTTGAGCAAATCCACAGCTGCAGCATGTTAGCTTAGAAGGAGACTAAAATGTCTTATGAGAAGGAGAAAAAGCTTGTTTGTTCTAATGTAAATATTTTCAAACCAGTAAATAAATTGTAAAATCTATTTCAAATTCCTGTGGAACACCACAGTCTGCAAATTATAGCGTGCCTTGCCAAAACTGAAAAGTAAAAGCCCTGGGCCTGTGGCTTTCCTGTTTTTTGGTCATCTGGAGCACCAGGAATGAAGTAAATGAAACAACACAAATTCTGAAGAGACTCTGCATTAGACTTAAACAGGAATCTGCACAACAGCACAGGGATATTTTCCCCAACTTGTTTACGATGTGTTTTCATGACAGGGTATCGAAACCAGAGAAGAATTTTTGGCTGTTGTGCTCGTGTCTCACTTTTTTTTTTTTTTCCCTCAGCCTTGTTTTTTGAAAGACTCTCCATGATGCTGCAATTACAGCATAACTTGCTAACCTGCTATGATTACATGCACACGTGTATACATGCAAAAGCACACACTGATCTCTTGCTGAATAAGCAACCCTATATTGGTCAAGACTTGGTACAAATTTAGCCCAGGTAACGTAGGTCCTAATATTAAGCTTTGCATTTTAAGTTAGGTAAGTCTAGTACCTCTTTGTTTCATAGCACACCTCTGAAGAGCTTGCTGTCCTCTTTGGTCATGTATTATGGCATCAGCTAACATGAGCATGATAATTGATAATGAAAAAGAGAAAAACTAAATTGAAAAGAAAAGCTACTGCTTTTACTGCAGTTATTTCAGAGATGCTAGAATTGAACTTTGGTAGATATGGGTGTGGGCAAGAGAAACTCTCCCAGTGTGCACTACAGTTCAGGCAGCTTTGTGGTCCATTTGCAGAGATGGCTGCTTATGATTATGATAGTGGTGGAGGTTGGGGGGCAGCAGAGCCAGCCCTGTCAGCTTTAACTAAAGTGGCCACATTCATTATTCATGGTGACCATTTATGACCTGTGTGGGGGAGAGTTTATTCAGCATTAAGACAGTGTTTTATGAGCGATGAGGAGAGTTGATTTTGCTGGACAGTTTCCATGCATGGTAAGAGCCAAAGGATTCTGGCATCTCAGAACTAAGCAATAGCAGAATATGGGATTTATAATGCCTTGTTTACACTAGCTCCAGGCCCTTATAGTATGGGTTTGTTTCCACTAACAAATACCCAAGCCAAGCCAGAACCAATCCGTGAAACACTGGCCTCATAACATATCTGAATCTGGCTCCGGGCTGAAGGGGGTCGTGGGCGGGTTTATGGGGACTACACAAATACTAGTTCAAATGAATGTTTACTAAGGCCTAAGGGCTCTCAAGTTTTAAATGCTTTTATTTTGTACTATAGTATTATTATTTTTTTCCTACTTCGGCATTTCATATATGAACAGTTTGGGAAGAGTAAGCACGAGATGAGGCGAAACTTTATTTTATTTTAATTTTTGTCTTGTATGATTTATAACGGTGATACCGTGTTGCTCAGTAAAACACAAAGATGCAAAAACACACAACCAGAATATCAGGATCGGCCTAAGAATAGTTATTTTCACTGTCTTTTGCCTTCACATAGTGCATCATCGACTTGCTAATCTGTACATTGTTTATTTGTGACATTGATAGCTCAGTTCGCCTTTCTATAGTGAAAATGCGAGCCCAACGTTCCGAGCCATACTGGGCTGGCACGGCGCTGCCCCAGCAAGGCTCAGGTACGCTAGTGTAAACCAAGCATTATTCTCACAAGCTAGATAGATAGCTATGTTTCTTTCTATTTCCCTCTTTGCTTTCCTGATCCCTTTCTTAAGATCCCTTTGCAGCTCAACATATTCTACGTATTTTGTTTTGTCACCATCCCTTTTGTATGCGCTATACAACACTCTTGATATTTTTTAGCATACTTCTATTAAACCATTTTGGCCATTGTTTTTTGGTCCTCAATTTGCTAAGTTTTGGTACAAATTGCTCCTGAGCCTCAAGTAGTATATTCTTAAAATATACCCATCCATTTTCAACTGACTCTGTATCCAATGTGCTCTAGTCTACCTCTTCTAAGTGCCGCTTCATACCTTCAAGGTTTGCTTTTCTAAAATTGTAGACCATTGTTTTAGACTTGGACCTTGTTTTTTTAAAGAATGCCTCAAAGCTAACCATATTGTGATCACAATTTGCCATTGGTTCTCGAACTACTGTCCCCCTGACTCTGTCTTGGTCATTTGAAAAGATCAAATCAATACATGCGCTCTCTCTGGTTGGTTCCCTGACAAATTGAGAAAGCAGTCATTTACCATCTCAACCATTTCCATTTCTGCTTCTGTAGTCTCCACTGGGCTTTCCCAGTCTAAGTTTGGGAAATTGAAATCCCCCATTATAACAGCCACATCCTTGCTACATGCAGTCCTGAATACACTGTACAATGCAGCATCTTTCTGAATATCTGAGTTTGGTGGCCTGTAACACACTCCTACCGCTAAACCTCTAGATCCCTTGTTCAAAAGTTTCACCCACAAAGATTCTGTTCCGTTACTGGGATCTAATATGAGTTATTTTGCCTCACATATAATGCTACCCCACCCCCTCTTTGATTTTTGTCTCTCCTAAACTGTGTATCCTTCCAACTTGTATTCATCCCCATCATTTTCTGTAAGCCATGTTTCTGTCACTCCTACAACATCATAGTCACATGCTAGCACTGTTGCTTCCAAGTCTAACATCTTGTTCCTTATACTCCTGGCATTGAGGTACAAACATTTCAGGACTTTCCTACTAGCAGTTTCCCTTGGTTTTCTTTCCCATTGTCAGAGCTCCCTGCCCCCCTGGTTCCTAGTTTAAATGACTCTCAATTTCACTGCACATACGCTCTCCCAATGCATTAGCCCCCCTTCTGTTTAGATGTAGACCGTCCGGTTTGTACAGGTCCCATCTATCCCAGAAGAAAGACCAATGCTCCATAAACCTAAACCCCTCTTCCCTACACCAAGCTTTCAACCACGTGTTAAAGTTTCTAATCTCTGCCTGTCTCCCTGGCCTGGCACCAGAAGTATTTCAGAGAAAACTACTGTGGAGGTTCTACTCTTTAAATTTGTCTTGCAGAACCTCTGTCCTACCTTTTCCTATGTCATTGGTTCCAATGTGGACCATGACCAGTGTATTCCCCCCGGCTTTGGCCAGTAGCCCGTCTACTAATTTAGGGAGATCTGCAACCTGAGCACCAGATAGGCAATATACTATGTGGGTCTCCTTGTCACTACATAAGAACATAAAGTTTACAAACGAGAGGGGGCCATTCGACCCATCGTGCTTGTTTGGTGTTCATTAATATCTAAGTGATCCAAGGATCCTATCCAGTCTATTTTTAAATGATCCCAAACTTTCAGCTTCAACCACATCGCTGGGTAGTTTATTCCAGATTGTGACTACTCTGTGTAAAGAAGTGTCTCCTGTTTTCTGTTTTGAATGCCTTGAAGCCCAATTTCTATTTGTGTCCCCGGGTGCGTGTCCCTGCTGATCTAGAAAAACACTGT
Source organism: Amia ocellicauda (assembly GCF_036373705.1). NCBI lineage: Eukaryota > Metazoa > Chordata > Actinopteri > Amiiformes > Amiidae > Amia > Amia ocellicauda. The sequence continues at coordinate 2,618,467 of NC_089872.1, read as the reverse complement.
GTGATCTACACCTCTAAGAATTGATTCTCCTAATATAACTACCTCCTTCTTCTGGGGAGGAGTGGGAACCATGGTGCTCTGGTGCTCAACTGCCCCCCATCACCCTCAGACCTGTCACTGTCCAACTCAGTGTCCAGCAGTTGGAACCTGTTGGGCAGTTCTAGCTTTTGGGGTGTCTCTAGGGGTTGTGCACGCCCTGCTCTGCGGTTACGACCTACTGTAACCCAGCAGTTCTCTACACTGTCCTTCTCTAAGATCTCAACTCTCCTAGGTTTTGCCGTGCACACCATCTCTCTCATGGGCTGACTGACCAATTCTTCTATATCCCTAATACAGCGCAGATTGACAAGCTGAGCCTCAAGATCACGAACCTTGATCTCTAGGATTTCAACCTGCCGACAACGTTCACAAATGAAGCCTTCTTGGATGAGTTCATCCAGGAAGGCAATCGTTCTGCAAACCTGACACTGCAGTGGTCACATTCTTCTTTTTTAACGTCTCTTGGTTCCTGCTGCTAGTCAACTGCCTAATTTTTGTCATCGAGAAACAGCACAGCTCTTTCTTAACAGCTGCTTTAAGTAGCTTTTGTCTACCTACCCCCAATTCACACCTAACAGGCCACACCTGGCTCCTCCTTCAACACAATTCCTGCTAGTCCTAGACAACATCTCCCTTCTACAATCTGTTTACTTTCACCAAGATATTACACCCCCCCGATCACACTTACTATTGACTCTGTTCACATTTTAGGTTTAAGAAGGCCTAAGTGCATTCACATATGTAACTGAAAAAGAGGCCTAAACGGAATGCATGCTGGGAATGAAACTAAATTATTATGCATTATTTATTACGCTTAATTACATAGAACTGAGAGCAGCGAATTAACTGTAGATGATCCCGTGTTTGGTACGCAGCTCCATACTAACTTGGCAAGTTTGTTGCAATTTACCCATTATCATTAATAATAATTTCATCAACATTAATAATAATATACCGAAAAATATATAATGTTGACACAAACTCTGAGCTGTAGAATGGAGTCTTTTTATTATAGTTAACCCAAATGTCTAGGTTACTGTGTATAGTAGCCTTAACCAGTGTCTTTAGTATTTACTACTTTCATTATAGTTGTCGTTTTTAATATTAAAGAACACAGGGGTGTATATTCATCAAGGGTTTTACACCAATTTGCTATTTCAAACACTTTCTTCTGTACTGAATAAAATACATATTAAAGTTAACGTTTACCTTACACCTTCGTTTTTTTTTAGTATGGTGCTTTTACTGGAAGGTAAACATGTTTCATGCAATTTAAAGCAATATAAACCGTTTGCTTATCAAAATAAATAACTTATTTAAACTACAAAGGGATGTTTTGTTTATATGGGTTACCTGTAAAGAAAAAACAATGATTTTCATTCAATTCTATACACTAGTAGCTAATGTGACGTCATCAATTATGCAAATTAGCACCAACTAAGCTTCGAACCTTCAAAGGTAAAAATTGATGCTTCGGGATAGCCCTAGAAGAAAGTATTTTTAACATACAAATTTTGAGGAGTATTTCATTCACATATTTAGTAATATGGATATGCAGGAGAAATTCACATACGCAGAGATATTTACTTTTGAATTTGCAAAAGTCACACAAAAAGCGGTGAATCTGGTGTTAAATAATATTCAGATTTTTATACTGAAAAAATGAAAACTAAAACAGCATAGCATTTATTCCTTGCACTACATATACATAATCAGTCAGGATAGCATCAAAAACCTAAAAATAGTAATTTAACTACTGCCCCCCCTCCCCCAAAAAAACAAAGTACATATATTAGCAAACAACAATGGTACCATTATATAATTCAGTAATAGCTAATTATAGTAAATAATGTTGTCAGGGTTTATGCAGTATCAATTAATGAATATCAAATCTTCCGATGACTATCGAATGAGAGAGTAAGATTATTTTTTAATTCTGTAATTTGTCCCTCACTACATGACTTTCTTAAATGTTCACACCCCTTTAACTTAGTTGTGATCTCAAATTGATTATTAAATTTGTATTTAAGACAGTAAGAATCTTACAATCCCACTTGCCTTACTTAATTACCTGGGATAAGGGACACCAGTTCAGAGCTTTATGCAGCTCTGTTCAGGCAGTTTCCCTGGTAACCGTGTCTGTGAGGATTGTGTACTGATTAGGGGTGTAACGGTACACGATGTTTGGTGAATGAATGAATGAATATAGTCTAGTTTTAACCACACAAGTTACTTTTTTGTGTGCAGAACTAAAATTCTAAACTCGAGTTTCCCCACGGAGACGAATCTTGGATCCGTAACTCAGCAATTGAAGTAGCCTAGCACATGTCATGCAGCCTCATAAATAAGTATGTTAAACGCAAATGACAAGCCAGAGCTCGAGGACCCTCCCGTATCCTTCATGTCTCCCATTTGGGAAAATTACGGATTTCCAGTTTCCAGCTTGCTGGTGTTCTTACAAGCTGAGCTACTTCTCAGAATGAGCTACTTGTGAAAGTATGCATGCACAGTGAACACACCCATACATTTGTTGTTATTAATTATGTACATTTAAAATGATTTTGACCATGTTATTTCATATTGACCAATTTGCTATTTTCGCATAGATGACAGGATGAAGTACATAGGGTTTGAAAGCTTCTAATACAGTAATAGTGTCGAAAACGAGGGTAGCCCATTTTAATAGGTCCCTTCTGTCCAACAGGATGATCTACAGTGAGGGAAAAAAGTATTTGATCCCCTGCTGATTTTGTATGTTTGCCCACTGACAAAGAAATGATCAGTCTATAATTTTAATGGTAGGTGTATTTTAACAGTAAGAGACAGAATAACAACAAAAAAATCCAGAAAAATGCATTTCAAAAAAGTTATAAATTGATTTGCATGTTAATGAGTGAAATAAGTATTTGACCTCTTCGACTTAGTACTTGGTGGCAAAACCCTTGTTGGCAATCACAGAGGTCAGACGTTTCTTGTAGTTGGCCACCAGGCCACTCAGGAGGAATTTTGTCCCACTCCTCTTTGCAGATCCTCTCCAAGTCATTAAGGTTTCGAGACTGACGTTTGGCAACTCGAACCTTCAGCTCCCTCCACAGATATTTTCTATGGGATTAAGGTCTGGAGACTGGCTAGGCTACTCCTGGACCTTAATGTGCTTCTTCTTGAGCCACTCCTTTGTTGCCTTGGCTATGTGTTTTGGGTCATTGTCATGCTGGAATACCCATCCACGACCCATTTTCAATGCCCTGGCTGAGGGAAGGAGGTTTTCACCCAAGATTTGACAGTACATGGCCCCGTCCATCGTACCTTTGATGCGGTGCAGTTGTCCTGTCCCCTTAGCAGAAAAACACCCTCAAAGCATAATGTTTCCACCTCCATGTTTGACGATGGGGATGGTGTTCTTGGGGTCATAGGCAGCATTCCTCCTCCTCGAAACACGGCGAGTTCAGTTGATGCCAAAGAGCTCGAGTTTGGTCTCATCTGACCACAACACTTTCACCCAGTTCTCCTCTGAATCATTCAGATGTTCATTGGCAAACTTCAGACGGGCCTGTACATGTGCTTTCTTGAGCAGGGGGACCATGTGGGCACTGCAGGATTTCAGTCCTTCACGGCGTAGTGTGTTACCAATTGTTTTCTTGGTGACTATGGTCCCAGCTGCCTTGAGATCATTAACAAGATCCTCCCATGTAGTTCTGGGCTGATTCCTCACTGTTCTCATGATAATTGAAACTCCATGAAGTGAGACCTTGCATGGAGCCCCAGACCGAGGGAGACTGACAGTTATTTTGTGTTTCTTCCATTTGCGAATAATCGCACCAACTGTTGTCACCTTCTCACCAAGCTGCTTGGCGATGGTCTTGTAGCCCATTCCAGCCTCGTGTAGGTCTACAATCTTGTCCCTGACATCCTTGGACAGCTCTTTGGTCTTGGCCATGGTGGAGAGTTTGGAATCTGATTGATTGATTGCTTCTGTGGACAGGTGTCTTTTATATAGGTAATGAGCTGAGATTAGGAGCACTCACTTTGAGTGCTCCTAATCTCAGCTCGTTACCTGTATAAAAGACACCTGGGAGCCAGAAATCTTGCTGATTTGATAGGGGATCAAATACTTATTTCCCTCCTTAACATGCAAATCAATTTATAACTTTCTGAAATGCATTTTTCTGGATTTTTTTGTTATTCTGTCTCTCACTGTTAAAATAACACCTACCATTACAATTATAGACTGATCATTTCTTTGTCAGTGGGCAAACGTACAAAATCAGCAGTGGATCAAATACTTTTTTCCCCTCACTGTACCTCGGGTTTCAAGTGTTAAAATACAGTAATAGTGTTGAAAAACAGCTGGTAGCCAATTCAGACAGGTCCTTTATGTCTGACTGGATGAGCTGCTTAATGTTTTCAGTCGGGGCAGCTCATTCTAACTGGTAGCCCATTGTTTTCATACTACCGGGCAGCTCATCCTGATATGGAAACTCAGTTTGTCAAAACACCGGCATTGTTATACTGAAATTGGGAATGTCGCTGGCAGTACGTCGAACATGATTACTCATTCGAGATGGCGTCATCCACATGTGAATATCACTGGTACAAGGAGAAAACAGAGTGCAGAGCAAACCCTGCTCCCCGTGGCATTTAAGCAACCTCTCCCTGCTAATTCAGAATGGGCAAAAACAATAACTAAAGCCGTAGGTGTTTTTATCGCAACGGATCTGCGACCATACTAGTTGTGGAGAATACAGGTTTTAAACACATGTTGAAAGTTTATTTGAGAACATTCAAATACACTTTAAATTTTGTTAGTAGGTTGCAGCAATATTGACTGACATTTTAAATGTTTTTATTTAAGAAAGAAAGATATGTACCTTTATTGTGCCTTCCTTTATTATGTTTTGTAATTATGGCCAATTAGCCACTGTTTAAATTAAAAGAAATGTCATTTTTGCATGTCTTTTTTTCCACTGTACCGAAATCATACCAAACCGTAACTTAAAATCTGAGGTACGAACCGAACCTTGACTGTTGCATACCATTTACGCCCCTAGTACTGACTGTCACTGAAAGCTCTGTCAATCGGGACTCTTTCTCTTTCTCCTTCTCCTTCTCCTTCACTCTCTCACTCTGGAATGCCCGAGATGGCGTTTTTATCAATGTCACCACTCCAACCTCAAGCCATGTTCCTTTCCCCAGTGGTAGGTCATGTGAGAGGGCCTGAGTGAATCTCCCTGTGCTGACAAAGCACTACATGAATCTTCATGATGCTCTGGTTTATCTCTGCAAGTCTTGCCAAGTAATAAATCCTCCATGCAAGAGCGAGAAGAAAAAAAAGTTCTTGCTTAGTCATGCTCTGTCCAGGAGAATTATTTGGCAAACTCGAGTCAAGTGCTTGCAGTGGAGGTTTTTTTCCAATAAATTCTTCTGTTTTTTTTTTTCTTTCTTTTCTTCAGTAGGGAAATATTTGGCATTTGAGAATGCTAGAGGATTAAGGAATGTCCGCAGTGGAAACATTTTGTCGCTGCTTTTGTTGGTGCTTGACAAGTGTTTGAGGTGTGAAGCAGCAGTTTCAGTTGGTATATTCAAATTCACTTAGGAAGAAAACTTTAGATGGCTGACTCAAAATCTTTTACTGCCTTCAGTTAGAGCATTTGTATCTTGCCTGTTTTTGAAATTATGGCAATCTGTTCACAATTTCGGGTAAGCTTTATTCTTTTTCGGCTGAGATGCTTTGCCATTCTAGATTGCTCTTCTAGCAAAAACAGCTTCTGTTAAAGTAAAAAATTCAATCATTCTGGGGAAATTCCAGCCTTCATTTCCAGACTGTGAAAAGTAATGGAAAACCGAAATGATTAATATTTACAGTAAGTGAAGAGCTTGCAGAAAGTTCTTAAGTGCTGATGCAGCTGGTAGAAACTTGATGATATTTACATTTCACATATGGGCACTTTCATAGCCTACTATGACTGGGATTCCCCACAGGGCGGCGTTCAGTTGGTTGAGTGCTGCCGGGATTGCAGGGCTAGAGTCTGTAAGGCTTTCCTTGTCTTGACAAGTGCAAGAGCGACTCTGTAGCTTACCAGTGTCTGTGAGCTCTGAGTTTTGATCCTCGACACAATGCTACAGCTCGGCTGCTTGTGAATTGACTTGCGTTTTCAAAGGAAGTGGAAGATTTGACAGCACCACTTGCATTACTGTGCAGGTTCTAGTTATTGGGTGAGTTGTTAGGATTAAGAAAAAAAATAATTGAATTGACAATCAGTTGTGTTGAAGTGGGTAATGACAGGACCGTTCTGACCTTATCATGGGAAGTTGAAAGCAAATGTCAAAGCACTGTGGGAAGTTATCCATCAATAACTGTTGGAACCTTGAAAGGTGACTTTGCCTTGAAGGTCAAACACAGTTCTTCACCATTTTTTCAATGGTGGTTTGGGCGAGAATAGAATATAGGTGTAGTATAGAATGACACTGACTGAGGTGATTGAAACACAACAGTAAATGTTAGAATTGATTTATCTGTACAGTGTGGGAAGAGATGTTGGGGAAACTGATCCATCTGGTAAGGGAGCTAGATAATTCCAGTAAACTGGGCGCTGCAGTAGGGGATATTCTTTGCTAGCCCTGTGTCAGATTGCAGCAGTGGTGTTCTGCTCTGTTCCTGGAGAGCTGCAGTCAGGTTAGTGTTTGAGGTCACCATAAATCGCCTGTTAATGAACAAATGATCCTTGTCAAGGTTTTCTTCAAATGATCTGTGAACCTACCGAAACACTGCATTGTAGATCTGTCCAGGATCAGGGCTGCAGTTTCCTAGTTTATAGGCTTTGGTAACTGCTGTGTTGCTGTAATGATGTGATCAGTGTGTTCAGTTCCGGGCGTTAATATGCATTAATCTTTATTTACACAGCAAGACATAATTGCATGATTTAGAGAGCTGAACTGTATCCCACTGATGTATGTAGATTCAGTAACAGATGACAGCCCTACAAAAAAAATTATTGCACAGACCTTCCGTTATCACTGACTGTTTATCCTGTGACTATAAGTGATTTAGGATGAGGGACAATGTCGTTTTACCTTGCTGCCCTGTGTTTTTGTGTCCAGGTGCTGAGCCAGGTCCACCCCAAGCTGTCGTCAAAAGAGGACGCCCTGCAGTACATAGAGGAGCTGATCCTGCTGCTGCTCAGCATGCTGTGCCAGGCCCAACCACGCACTGTGCAGGATGTGGAGGTAGGTGCTGCTGTCTGTGTGCATGAATGGTAACAGCCATTATCACAATAATTATCAGCACAGTTAAAATGCATTTACTGTGTGGATTTCTAACCCCTTTGATAGACTACCAGAACATATTCAAATGTTTGAGGGGTTTCCCACTCCCATTTAATTTTGTTTTTGGGAAGTATTTTCCCAAATTAATAATTGTTCTGTTACAGCTATAGTGCTTTAAATGTATTAATTCAATTTAACCAGAGTTGGAGAGGAAGAGGGAGGGAGAAGGCGGCACACAGAATAAACCTAAATGTAACTTTAGCCCCATTCACACTGAAATGCCAGAAAATTGCAGGCAAGGTTTGCCAGCTTTTTTCCTGTTGCAACCCATTCACACTGGCTTTGAATGCAGGAAAATTGCCGGCAAGGATCCATTCACACAGAAAACAGAGATTGCCGGCAAGAGCACTGTAGCCATGGGAACGAGATGCTACAGAAGCATGTGGATTCGAGAAAGGAGACACCGACATATATTCTGTTCTAGATCTGCGATTCATTGATTGCTCAAAATTGCATTAAAATCAAATTAAATAACTCAAAACAATCTACCATCAGTGTCACTGTAATGCAGTCTAAAGTCTCGTTCACACTAGAGTTTTTTGTTTCGTTTTCAGTCCAGTTCAGTTCTTTTGGAGAAGAATGTGAACAACAAATTTTGATTGGCAAACCAACCGAAACAACACCGAAAGATGCAAAATAACTGAGTTTCATTCACTTGGAAACCTGAATGTGACAGTGGAGGGTCTCAGCTCTTTTTCAAAAAGAAAACAAACTCCACATTTTACCCAATAGCATGTAGTTTTGACTGTACAGTACCAGTTGAGATAACAATGGGCATTTATGTATTTATTAATTTACTTATTCTTAACGGTAACATCAGTAATCAGTAAGGGTGTTACAAAAAATTCTAAATGGAATATAATGCAAATTAAAGTTTTTTTTAATCATTTTGCAGCCTTTTTGTACTTTTGTTTGTGTAGTAGCACTATGTTTGGTATGTCAGTAGCAGTAAAATACTCATAGATGGATATTTAGGGGATGTCACACAACTGTGTTATTGTATATTTGTATATAGGCAAAACAATCACCATTTGGCAGCGCATCACTGATTTATAATATTCACAAGTATAGCAGCATATCGTTGTGTTCAGTATAAATGTATAAATATGCCCCTATTCTGATTGGTTACGTCAGTTAGCTGACGCACTGCGTTGACCACGCAAGGATGTCACTCGTCATTTGACGGCAATCATTTTCCTGCTATATTCACACAGACCCATTGCTGGCAAATTGCTGGCAATTAGACTAGGAACCTTGACAGAAAATTGCTGGCAATGATTTGCCACCAATTCACACAGACCTTGCAGGCAACACAATGCCACCAAATTGCTGGCAATCGTTTTGGTGTGAATTGGGATTTTTGTTTGTGTGTATCACTTGAATTAATTCCCCGTTTACAAACTCTTTAGAACCATTTTAAAGGCTTGTCGTATAACAACTTAAAAGAATCCAGTTTGGTTTTTGCATTTTATTTAAACTCGTGTCCACTGCTGTATGGATCTGCCAGTGCAGAGATTCAGGATATGTTTTGTAATAATTCCTAAAGCTCACAGAACCCCCTACTGGTGAGCTTCTTCAGTGACACTCACTTTGTCTGCATCAGCTTCAGCAACCAAGCTTGGCCTTCTACTGATGGGAGCTGCAGGGATACTCAGACATCAGGTTCAGCAGCCTCAAAAAGTCAATGGGTTCTAGGATTCCATTGAGAGATTACTTCCAGTGGGTATTTTAGTATACTATGAGATTCATACATTACATCCCACTTAGTAATTAACTTTTACATGTAAGCTTCATTTTTTTATTTTATTGCCACCCTCTGGCAATGGCTGACGTCTTTTTCATTTAAACCAATCAGATCCGTAACTTTATTTCCACTGTGCAGCTTAGTTGCATCCCAGGAACACAAAGTGTCTTGATCTTTTAAGTTGTGTAAGACAACACCATGTCTTAGTGTTATGTGTTTTGAATTGAAGGTTAGATTCAGATTATTTTAAGCTTTATTATGCCACTGTATGTAGCATTTTGTTGTAACATTCTGGAGTGCACAATGGAGCAGGATGAGAAGATGTTAGTGTTGATGCCATGCTGGTCACATTGGTGCTTTCAGCTTTTACAGGTCTGTTTGGGTTTGATTAGGTTGTTTGTTTCGGTAAATGCTGTAGAACATTTATCAAGGGTTCTAAAAGTTGTAATCGAAGTGGGGAATGAGGATCTGATAGAAATCAATGTAGTGTCTTAACTCAGTCTTAACTAGAATCATGACTAGGACAGTGCCTGTACCGTTATACCACTTCACCGTTCATTTTATATCAAGCTGTCCAAAAGAGATTGGACTAGGTGTCTGTCAGATTGTTGACAGGTGTAGCGTCAACACATTTCCATAACAACTGTCTTTGAGCAAACCTCTCTGAAGACACTACAGTCAATTATTTTGCGTCAACTTGCATTGTTCAGCTTCTAATAGTCTAATTATCTCATGATTTAGAGTTACAGACAGTTAAATAACTTCTTGGGGCATCTACTTATTATTCAACATATATAAAACATACAGATGTGCTCAAATTTGTTGGTACCCCTCCACAAAAAACAAATAATTCACAGTTTCCTCTGGAATAACCTGAAACTGACAAAATTGGCATCCACCATTGTTTATTCCATATTTAATAAAATTCAGACTTTGCTTTTGTTTTTCAACATATTGTAAATAATAAAACAAATGAAAATGTCATGGACAAAAATGATGGGACCTTCAACCTAATATTTTGTTGCACAACCTTTAGAGGCAATCACTGCAATCAAACATTTTCTGTAGCTCTCAGTGAGACTTCTGCACCTGTTATCAGGTAGTTTGGCCCACTCTTCCTGAGCAAACTGCTCCAGCTGTCTCATGTTTGATTGGTGCCTTCTCCAGCAAGTTTCAGCTCTTTCCATAGATGTTCGATAGGATTCAGATCAGGACTCATAGAAGGTCACTTCAGAATAGTCCAATGTTCTGTTCTTATCCATTCTTGGGTACTTGTAGCTGTGTGTTTTGGGTCATTATCCTGTTGGAGGACCCATAACCTGTGACTGAGACGGAGCTTTCTGACACTGGGCAGTTAGTCTTGATTTCATTGTACCCTGCACAGATTCAAACCACCCTGTGCCAGCCGCAGCAAAGCAGCCCTAAAACATACCCGAGCCCCCTCCATGTTTCACTGTACCTACAGTTCTTTTCTTTGAAAGCTTCATTTTTTTCGTCTGCGATCATAGAGCTCATGTGACTTGCCAAAAAGCTCTAGTTTTGACTCATCTGTCCAAAGGACATTCTCCCAGAAGGATTGTGGCTTGTCAATATCCAGTCCAGATTTTATGTTTTTCTTTCAAAAGTGGAGTCCTCCTGGGTCGTCTTCCATGGAGGCTAATTTCGTTCAAAAAGCGATGCATGGTGCGATCAGAAACTGACGTACCTTCACCTTGGAGTTCAGCTTGTATCTCTTTGGCAGTTATCCTTGGTTCTTTTTCTGGCAGTATCCTTCTGTTCAATCTGGGGTCGATTTTCCTCTTGCGGCCACACCCAGGGAGGTTGGCTACAGTTCCATGGACCTTGAACTTCTTAATAATATTTGCAACTGTTGTCACAGGAAATTCAGGCTGCTTGGAATTGGTCTTGTAGCCTTTACCTTTACCATGCTTGTCTATTATTTCCTTCCTGATCTCCTCAGACAACTCTCTCCTTTGCTTTCTCTGGTCCATGTTCAGTGTGGTGCACACAATGATACCAAATGGCACAGTGACTACTTTCCTCCATTTAAATAGGCTGAATGACTGATTACAAGATTGGAGATGTGTGATACTAATTAAAGAAACAAATTAGTTTGGAATATCACCTTAATCCAATTATTTATTATCTTTTCTAAGGGATACCAACAAATGTGTCCAGGCCATTTTAGAATATCTTTGTAGAATGAGCAAAAATTCATCTCTTTCACAGCTTCTTTGCTTTATTCTATAACATACCAAAGGCATGCAGGTATACATGATGCAATAGCTTTTAATTTAATCACTTTTCAGGACAAATTAAGTATTATTTCAATTTGCTGTAAGGGTACCAACAAATTTGAACACATCTGTATATGGTTAAAGCTTTTTTTTCTGTCAAATTAATTGAAATTACGGTTGTTCCCTCAGCAAGTGCTGTGAGAATAGTGTTTGACTTTGAATAGCCTATTTAACAGGAAAATACATTTGGACATTTGTTTTCCTATTATATTAATCTTATTTTTATCATTGTAGGCTATTTTAGTTTGGTTTTATTATATAGTATTGTAATGATAGGACAGAATGCATTTCAGCTTTTTTCAAGATAATGAAACATTGTCCAGCTAACAATGATCACATCGGAGTTGCAAAGTCAATACGTTTGTATTTTAGACACGAAACCTCCACACACCACATTACTGAAAGCACATGTTTATAATACACATGCACACACACACAAAAATTGCATTTACACAACATTCTTTAAAATATTTATTTGAAGTCTTTATTCTGTTTATTTGTTAATATTTCTTATTGCTTATAATATTAATATTGCTTCAGACACATGTATAATTGATACATAAGTATACTTTAACTATTTATTTAACCAAATTAATCGCCAAGTAACATGGTTTCATATTAAGGGTGTGATTATTTTCAATCTCAACTTTGTATTGGTGTTAATTGTTTCAAATTAGGGATGTGAATACTCTCAACTCTAAATAATTTGTGTGATATGAATTTAGCAGAAATTAATGCTGCCAAGTGGTTGTTCCTTGTATAAAAGCTGGAGTGGCAGTTCTTTTCATAATCAAATAAAGCTCAAACGGTCTAAACAAACAGTCTTATTTTTCTATGTCCATGTCCTGTGATGGCAAAGAAACGTTAGGGCACAGTCTAACACTGAATAAGTCAGTGAACACAAAAAGGTTTATACAGCCTCTCTGCCAATGGTGCAAGGGAAGACTTACTACAAAGAGACCAAGTTGAAGAACCTTCCTTTTGTAATGTAATGCTCTTGCTTCGTAATTTTACTGCATTGCTTCTAAGGCTGTGCCTGTAAACGGTATAACGCCTCACCGCAGTGAAAAATAATTTATATTTTTTATGTAGCGATTCTGAAGCCTCTCTGTTGACTATAACTGCAGTGGGTGACTGTAGGATTTAATTAAAGGCTGTTTTGGAATCGGTGTAGGAAATTTTAAAAAGTATTCGATCTAAATTAAAACCAGTAGTGATCAGATTTTATTTATGTAGCTACTGAATTGAATACTTACTGTATCTGTTATTTTTGATTTATTAATAGATCTTGGGGTTTTATTTATGTAATTATATGTCAATATGTACTGAATCTGTAATTTATGATTTATTATAGCACTTTGTTTTTATGGTGAATTCTTCAACGGTATATTGATTCCAAAAATCTGTCAACGGCACAGCTCTAATCGCTTTTTTTTTTTTTTTTTTTTTTTAAATGCAAGCAGATGGAGCACATGAATTATAAAGGTTAACAACTAAACCATTTCACATGGTAAATGTACAGCCAAAAAGTTGCAGTTTACCATGTATACAGACATTTTAAATGGCTTACTCTTCAACTTTATCATCATTTTGTGATTTTCACTTTTAAAAATAAATACATAAATTACTCCTTTATAAATACCTTTATTCGCCTTTTTGTTTCACTTTGCACTGGTAAAGTCTTGTCCAGTATAGTGTGTATCATTGCGTGTTTGTGTGCATATATTTATCAGAGTTGTTATGCAATTCAAATCTTTTGTGTTCAGAAGCACCCATTAGGGTGTAGGTTTATGTGTCTAGGGTAAGTGTACCTATCAAGCCCACCAAGTTGAGACATTTTAAAGACACTGGTCTCTGGAAGAGGACTGATAAGACAATGAAAGATGAATCTCTCATGTAAAGTTATATTACTCCACTTTTACATTTTCTAAATACAAAAGAATTAGTGAAAATGTGAAAAGTCCTGACTGGGATTAATGGGTTGTACCAAAAGAAGCCCACTACATACATTTTCTCAATAAATCTATTTTAATGAATTAATGAATAGGTCTAAAATATTTGAATACATTTCCTCCATAGGAAAACAGTGTTACCTGTTAAAATTCAAAAAGTAACATCAATTAATCATTGTGGCACACACTATTTCAAATGGCCATTTCAGCATTTCTCAAGGAGATGTGGGGGGTGTGGCCATCAAAATGCTCATGTCTCTGTTTACATACACAGTCTATGTAAGTAGGCTTATAAGGAACACACTGGGCTTAATTGGAACAACAATAGAATTTGGTAAAGAAAATTTTAAAAAATAAAAATGCATGAGATACTTTTTCATTTTTATTTGTGAGCTTAATGGGTACATGGGCTAAATAGGTACACTTACCCTATACTTTAGACAACTGTTTTTGTTACAACACTCAATAATTACTTTAACCTGAGTATTGACAGGGTTATCATTAGGGATGTATATAGTACCATTTCCATATGCAAAACATAACAAAACTTGGTCATTACCACATTTTATTATTATTTTTAACATCGTTTGATTTGCTGAGTTAATGCCTAATTTTTCCCACGTTTTCTGAATTTTAGGAACGGGTTCAGAAGAGTTTCCCTCACCCCATCGACAAGTGGGCCATAGCAGACGCCCAGGCAGCTATTGAGAAAAGGAAGCGGAGGAATCCTTTAGCCCTGCCTGTGGATAAAATTCACCCCTTGCTAAAGGTGCTTGTATCTGTTTATGCTGAATTCTTGCTTTAAAAAAACAAAAAGAGGTAGCAAACATGTAGTACTAGAGGATTCCAGGAGAGGGTGTGCAAAGCTCTGTTTCAGTAATTCTTAGTCAACATTACACCGAAAGTTCAGATCACTCAAACTGTATTGCCTCTTACCTTAATGCATTCATCATTCAGTATGAAATGTTTTGTTTGACTTTCTATTATTATATATTTAAATGGTGAAAATATACTATAATCCATAAATAAGCTAAAAACTTAATCCATTCTTCCATTCTACCTTAATTTGTGCTTCTAATGACTATGCGTTTATGTTCATGTTTTGCCTGGGGGATAAGGTTGCTATTGTTTTTTTGTATTGGCTTCACCATTTTGGATAAAATATCAAAAATAAGTAACATTTATGTATATGTTATAAGTACAATGCTCATGTTGTTTGGCTGATACCAAGGTCTAAATGGAATGACTTTTTGTATTTTACATGACTTTTTTTTTTCTTCTCCCCATAGGAGGTTCTGGGATATAAAATTGACCATCAGGTTTCAGTTTACATTGTAGCAGTGTTAGAATACATTTCAGCAGACATCTTGAAGCTGGCAGGGAATTATGTCCGGAACATCCGTCACTATGAGATCTCCCAACAGGACATCAAGGTGGCGATGTGTGCTGACAAGGTGAGAAAAAGGGCTGCCTTTAGTAATGTAAGTTTTGTAATGCGTCACCCTCTCATCCCCTTTGGTTTCGTTTTCCGAATTAATCTATGTATTACATTATGTATTGCAGATAATATGAATTTGTCAGCATTCATTGAATTTCATATTCCCTCATCTTCTATTTTGGGCTTAAACACAAATGCAAATTTGTATTTTTCCACTTTTGTTTGTAAATAAGAAATTATGGTAGAAACGTATATATTTTATACAATCTGTTTCATGAAGAAATCCTTTTGAAATTACATGGTTTTGACAGCTTGTTTCAGAAGACATACCACAGTTGTACATCCCTTCTTGTGTATTATAATAGTGTAATGCAATCTCTGTCTGGTCTTCTTTTGAAATATCCTTGCCAATGTTCTATGTAAAATTACCTCTTATTCATTTGAAATTGTGAGCTGATGTCCGATACATTTTGTAAATATTGTTTTGTAAAATAAGTAGAAAGAGCCCATCTTCTGTTAGTCTGCTAAGTTTTAGATGGCTTTATCCTAATCCACTCTCAGTCAACAACATTGTTCGTTGTTGATTTACAGGGAACTGCAAAACGTCACATAATGTTTTGCGGTTTCTACAAACCAGTTGCTTTAATGAAGTGGCCCTCCAAATCTACTGGAGTGGCCAACCATGCCATGTCCATATCTCCTCCAATTACCAAATGTGTAAAACTATAAATATAGGGCAGCTGGGTGGAGTCGTGTTTAGGGCTCCTGAGCAGTGGGTCATGGGTTCAATCCCAGATGGGGGACACTGATGTTGTACCCTTGAGCAAAGTACTTTACCTAGATTTTCCAGTTAAAAAAAAAAAAAAAAAAGAAAGCTGTATGAATTGGCAAATTGTATGTAAAAATAGTGATATATTGTCACAGTTATTAGTTGTGCTGGATAAGGTTGTTTGCTAAGAAATCTATTAATAAATATTCACTTGTGTTTTTTTGTGCTAACTGAGCTAACTGAACATATAGACTATTTGCTTTTTCTTGAATCATTTTGTTAAATCTTTTGTTTTCACAAGTTGTGGTTTAAATTAACATTGTCTCTATACCAAGTTCTGAATACTAGAGCTTCCCTCATTTAAGTGAAATGTTTCAATGATCAGATGGCTGGTATTTAAGAGCTAACAATACTGATTTTGGTGGTGTAATTCCCATCTGTGCATCTATTATTGGTATACTGGTACCTACAATGGAGATAGTTTATTGAACCCATTGAAGACACAACTCAAGTTATTATTGTACTCTCATACATCTCAATATAAAAGAACTGTTCACATGAATGTAAACTCTACTTCTTGTCTGTCCATGTTAGCAACATGCACTACCTAGGCTTGTTTGTGAGAATGTCTGTCAATGAAGTCACAAGATGAAACGAACTCCCCAAAAGAGCCACCTTCAGTACACTCCCATGTCTCAACTTTATTTATAAAAGCAGCAGAACAGTCACACCACAGTTTGTACATACAATATCATATGACTATGACAATTGATTAAAAAAGGGGGGGTTCTCCATTATGATCTGCAGCCGCGATCGAAACTAAAACAGTTTCTCTTCTGAGACATTGGAATAGGTGTCTGTCAGGTTGGCCACAGCTATAGCAATAACACATTTCCATTGCAACTGTCTGTACAGTTACCAAGCCGTGGACAGATAAACTACATGGAGCTACTTATTGTTCATCATATTGAAAAATATTGTAAAACTTTCTTCTGTCAAAAAAACTAATTTATATATGTAATTAAGGTCGGTCCAAGAGCAAGTTCTGGAAGAATAAGGTGTCATTCAGTGTGACTCCTCATAGCCTATTAAACAGGAAAATATACTTGGGCATTTTATTCCACTTATAATAACTTTTATCATTGTAATCTATTTTATTTTTGTTTTAGTATTTAGTATACTTTGCTTTTTTGGTCTCCAAAGCTTTGATAATGTGATCGGGTATTAGGCTCCAGTGAAGAATTGTTTTTAAAACCAAAAGCGAAACATTACAACTCTGATGTGATCATTGTTAAAGCCGGACACAGTCAATATGTCGGTTACCCCGAGATTGAAGCAGCAGAACTTACTGCAGCCACACAGTATCTTTAAACAGGTCCACTAAAAGACAGTTTTTATGAACATTGTGTTGATGCTACATCTGTGAACAACCTGACAGGCACCTATTCCAATGTGGAATTGTTTTAGTTGCTATCACAGCTGGATAAAATTGCCGGTATTGACTATAAAGTGGTGAGGTGGTATATCGTTTACCGGCACAGCCCTGCATGGAGCTTACTGTATATTGTGATTACTTTATAGTTAAACTGGCTTCCTGTCCTGTACTGCCCTCACACACATACACGCACACAGACCAAGAGTGAGACATTTGCCTGCTAGAGACAAGAGCCAGGTCACAATCCGGCTTAGTGCAGAACAGTAGGGAAAGAGAGCTGCCGAGAGCTGTACATAGCATGGGGAATGCATTTTCATTAATGCTTATTCAGCACTAATATGATTTAGGTACTTGTTGTGTCAAAAGGTGTGAGTGGGTGGGGGTTCTGGGTGGGTTCCAGGACTCACTAGGTAATCAACAAGGTGTGTGAGGCTGACTCTCCTGTCCTGACTGTCTCCTAGGTGCTGATGGATATGTTCCACCAGGATGAGGAGGACATCAGCGGCTTCCCTCTGATGGACGAGGAGCCCTCTGTGTCCGGGGAACAAACCTACTATGACCTGGTCAAGACCTTCATGGCCGAGGTGCGGCAGTACCTCAGGGATCTCAACCTCATCATCAAAGTCTTCAGGGAACCCTTCGTCTCCAACACCAAGCTCTTCTCTATGAATGTAGGTGGACCTGCTCTGCTGCCCAGGTGTACATTCACTTGTTCATGATGGTGTAAGACCATACAGAAATTGTGCACTGTACTGCATCTCTGAAAGGAATTACAGTGCAGTGAAAATGTTGAAGTTTCAAACTGCTTCATAGCAACCAATGTGAAATCTCCCCATCGCCCTGCAATATTCCGAAGCGAATGGTAAGACTCCGTCTGCTATACCATCACATGAAGCGCAGCTGGACACGGTGCGACTCATACATGGCATCAGTGCGACCAGCCATTTCAGTTCTTTACAGATTTTCACAGTGTGCATTGTTACATCCAATCACTATGGAATCTTTCATAATTTTGCTGACTGTGATTCTCTTCGCAGTGCTTACCCCTTCTATAATTACTATGGCAGCACCAAGGATCCTACTGTGGGTCTAAAAATGCAAGGGAAAAGTTATTTTGAGTTCAGTACACATCTTATGTTTCATATAATTTGAAAATGTTATTTATGTCAAATGATTTGTGGTTCATTAATATAGCTTATATTAACTATGTACCATGCTGCTATGTTAGTTATATAGGGGTTATTTTAGTCTTTCAAAGGTTTTTCAGGAAATTGTTCATTACTGCCCGTACATATTTGAGTGCCCCATTGCGAAAGTCACGAGTTTCGAAATTCTTATGAGCTTAGAATGGCCCGACTGCCCTGTTAGTTTGATCACCCATGACTTCACTATCTGAAAGGGTCTTGCATTTTCTTTTTCTTTTTCTTTCTTTGACACTATTTATTTGTAGGTCTGGACACACAGGTACCTGACCAATACAAAATTAGTATCTACTAACTGCCAAGTGGAAGGGTTGCAAATGTGAGTGTCTTGGTCGCAGTTTAGAGCTGAAGAAGTGCCTAGCGCAGGGTTCCCATCAAAATCCCCCCCCCGCCCCTCCTCACTCTTACCGGAGAACAGACTGTCGGCAACCCCCCCCGGCCGCTGGCCTGCAGACTATTAGCTCGGGGGAAAAAAAACGAGTTAACGAACCATGGCCTAGTGTATTGTTGAAGTTATTTAATATTTATATTCCTCTCCTGTGTGTCTGTTGCTACTCTAAGCAGCTCAAACGGAATAAGGCAGTGATCTGAAATACAGGTTTTGGAGTGATATTGTAAAGTTATGAATCTCTACCCCACGGGTAATAACTAGATCTAGTGTGTGATTGTGACAATGTGTGGGTCCTGAGTAAAGCTCGGGCAGATCTGGCAAAGCTCCTCTGGTTCGATGTAGGGCTGGGCAATATGACGATATATATCGTGTGACGATAGAAAAACGTCTTATCGTTTCATATTATGCTCTATTGTTTATTTCGATGTGTTGCAAATCCCACTATTTACGGCAATATTTTTTGTCATTTGGACGACGCTTTGGGTTCTTCCCAGTTCTTCCACACATGCTGGATGCAGGCAAAAACATGCAGGAGAGTGAACTTGACACAGAATAACAAAATAACCAAAAGATACTTTAATGCACAAGCACACACGTTCCGCCCCACTCTCGTCGCTGGGCTAAACTTGATCTGCAAGCACCCCCGACAATACGCCATCGCACCCCCCACCCCCGCTAATTTAGATGTGTATAATTTGTATAAAATTTAAGAATAATAAACTTTGTTTGCATTTTAATAAATTGGAAAGCAATGCAAACACATGCAGAAAGTTTCGTTTTCTTTTTATTAAGATGATGAAGTGGTTCAACGGTTTTTATAATAATAATAATAAAAACTATTTTGTAATAACACGTATTGTACCGGTAAACAGAATCGATACGCGACAGTCAGAGAAGAAATGTACCTGTCTAGTTAAATGTGCTACTATAAACCCAGATGTAAATCTACCTGATTCTATACCATTTTACAGTGCATGTGTGTGTGATTACTATTACTTGTGTTATTGTTGTTATGTGACAGTAAATCATACTTTGTATATGTGAATATATATATATATATATATATATATGAACATAAGAAAGTTTACAATTAATAACTGAGTGATCCAAGGATCCTATCCAGCCTTTAAATTTTTAAATGTTCCCAAATTTTCAGCATCTACCACATTGTTGGGGAGTTTGTTCCAGATTGTGACTACTCTGTGTGGAAAAAGTGTCTCCTGTTTTCCATTTTCCATTTGTGTCCCCGGGTGCGTGTGTCCCTGCTGATCTGGAAAAGCTCCACTGGTTTGATGTGGTCGATGCCCTTCATGATTTTGAAGACTTGGATCAAGTCCCCACTAGGGTTGTAACGGTATGAGATTTTCACGGTATGATAATCGCCTTGGAAAATATCGCGGTTTCACAGTATACGGTGTTAAACAATCATTATTATTATAATCATCAGCTACAATGACCCTTAAATGAATGAAAACAGATAGGGTTTTTTGGTTGAACATATGGTTTATTATAACAAACTTTATTTTTCATAAAATAAACTTTTTATGGAAGTACGAGTCTACCTTTTGAAAAAATAAAGAAAAGCTGCACATCTCCCATTTGAACAAAATAAGGAATAAGTTATTTCTCTTTAGGTTAGACCAGAATAAACCAAACTGTCCTTCCTCTTGAACAGCATAAATGGGAGAGCAAAAAGTGCCAGGTTTTTCCACTGCTCTAAAGGGCATCATGTCTTTAGCAATGAAATAAGCTACAGCATGATTCAATTCATTGGCTTGTTTGGATGTAGGATGTAACTTGAATCCTTTTGCAAGTGACTGTGACAGTTGGTTGAGCTGGATCACAAAGCGTCTTTGCAGAGGTAGCTTGACCCTAAAGAATTAACAGAATTATAAACATGAAAAAAAAAAAAAAAAAAAAAACATGTAACTACATATAACCACATAATGAACCAACAACATGGATGTAAATGGGAACTGAAATGTGCCATATAACTTAGATGGAGCGAACTAATTCAAATGTTTATAATCAAAAACATGTCTAATCAATTTAATTAATAAAACCTTAACTTATTTTTATTCTTAATTTATTAATTATTATTTAAGATAATTATAAGATAATAGTCTTATGAAATGTATTTTATTTCCTCAAATTCTGGGTTGTCTGATATAATTTGTCTGGATTCTATGATTTAATACAAATATATTATTGAAAATGCAGTCAGATGAAATGTAAACCGAGGTTTACTAAATTAAAACATGGACAAAAAACTATATATTCCTTAAATAATGTTTAAATAAATTTTATTATTATTATTGTTGTTGTTATAACTTTAAGTAGGCGACATTGTATTGTACAATAGTAATATATTTCAGTCATTATTTCTTCAAGCTAAACCGAACTTTTATTTTGACAGGTTGTACTAAACAACTTTGAGTTTCAGTCAGAGTGTACTTGACGATGATTCTTTTAAATAAAATTATGAAATGCTCATTAAGTTTTCTCTCAGAGCAGCTCTGGATATGTTCATGTCCTCATATAGTGAGTGAGACTACAGACGCTTTAAACACCATGAGCATCACACGTACTTGAGTATGTACTACTAGACGAAACGGCGCTGCTCATTCACACAGACGCGCAGAATATAGATTTACAGTATATAGCAGTCTTTTTGCGCTGTATATTCATAGACATACGCATATCGCGATTTGATTCATTGCACAGCTATATTTTTTATTTATTCATCAATCTATATCTATCCATCTATAATCGCCCATTTTAAATGACATCTGCGTTATATTGTAAATTCCCTCTGCATCACGGAAATAATACGGCCTTAAGTTATAAACGGAACATACCTTTATCTGCACGGAGGGATGGTGTTCGCGAATATGGAAGAACATGTTCAACGTATTTGCTCCTTTTGCAGCCACTCTTCATCCACATTTCTTGCAAACTGGATATCCATCTTCAAGGACAGCCCCGCGTTCATTTTTCGGATACCAAAGGATTCCCATACTGCAGATTTTAACTTTGTTTTCGGTGGGGGATAGAGATTAGAATTAGCAGCCTCTGTCTCGGAGATTTTCTCTGCTGTACATGTATGGGTGGAGTCTAAGCAGTCAAGTGGAAAGAAGTTGCATATGCGCAGCAGCGCAGGTGAGATCTGTTTTTTTTTTTTTTTCCCCCAAAACCTTGGATAAGCAAATGTTCACGATATGATAATTGTACATGTCAATATCTGGATAAACCGTGATAAACATCGGGGTATACCGTTACAACCCTAGTCCCCACGTAGTCTCCTCTGTTCCAGTGTGAAAAGGTTCAGTTCCCTCAGTCTCTCAGTAGGACATTCCCTTCAGACCTGGAATAAGTCTGGTTGCTCTGCTCTGAACTGCCTCTAAAGCAGCAATATCCTTCTTGAAGTGTGGAGCCCAGAACTTTACACAGTATTCAAGATGAACTCTAACTAGCGCATTGTACAGTCTTCACATTACTTCCCTTGTTTTAAATTCTACACTTTTGACACTTTACCCTTACATTCTGTTTGCCTTTTTTTTTATTGCTTCCCCACATTGTTTGGATGGAGAAAGTGAGGAGTCCACATAGACTCCTAGGTCTTTCTCAGGCGTTACTTCATCTAGTTCTATTCCTCCCATAGTGTAATTATAGTGGACATTTTTGTTACCTGCATGTATTACCTTGCACTTGTCCACATTGAATTTCATTTGCCAGGTGTCAGCCCACAACTGAATATTATCTAAGTCCCTCTGAATAGCCTGTGCTGCCAAGATTGTATCTGCTGAGCCACATATTTTAGTATCATCTGCAAATTTGACAAGTTTGCTAATTATCCCAGAGTCCAGATCATTAATATAGATTAGAAAAAGCAAAGGCCCTAGTACTGATCCCTGTGGAACTCCACTAACAACCTCACTCCAGCTAGAAGCAACTCCTCTAATCAACACCCTCTGTTTCCTATACATCAGCCAGTTCATAATCCATCTACTTATGTTACCCTGAATGCCTACAGCTTCCAATTTGAAGATCAGTCTTTGGTGTGGAACCTTATCAAAAGCTTTCTGAAAATCTAAGTATATCATATCATATGTTTTCACATGATCTACAGCTGCAGTTGCGTGTTCAAAAAACTCAAATTAGTAAGACACGATCTGCCTCTTCTAAACCCATGTTTTCATTAAGATGTTCCTCTATTTTTTCCTCTATAAGTAATGCAGGTGAGACTGATTGGTCTGTAACTCCTGGCTCAGTTTTGTCCCCTTTCTTGTGGATTGGTATGACATTTGCCGTTTTCCAATCAGTTGGCACATCCCTGTTCTAAGTGTCAATTGTAATATTTTAGTTAGCAGCCTATAAATGATTTCATTAAGTACTTTTGGAAATATACCATCTGACTTAGGTGATTGGTTTGTTTTTAGTTATGCTAGTCCCTTTAGTACCTCCTCTGTCTTAGAGTTAACTGAATGTTAACCTGTGGCATGTTATCTGTTTTTTCTTTTGTAAAAACCTCTGTAAAATACTAATTGAACACATTTGCCACATATTGTTCATTTTCTATGATTCTTCCATTTTTAGCCTTTAGTGGTTTCACTTCCTCCTTTATTGACCTCTTGTTGTTATATTATTGAAAAAAGCTCTTGACATTATTTTTAGCTCCAAGAGCTGTTTCTTTCCATTTCCTTCTTTATTTTCCTGATCTCTCTTAACATCTCTTTGCAGTTCTATATATCCTTTGTATTTTGTTTCATCTCTATCCCTTTTGTATGCACTTTTTGTTTTTTGCATATTTCTGTTAAACCATTTTGGCCAATGTTTTTTGGTCCTCCGTGTGCTAAGTTTCTGTACAATTTCTCCTGAGCCTCTAGTAGTATATTTTTGAAATACAACCATTCATTTTCGACTGAATCTGTATCCAGTGCATCCTGACTGGTGCTCTGAAGAGTTAAGTTTTTAGGCAGATTGTTATTTTATCAGATAATATTAGGGATCCCCTCCAGTTAGGATGGAGCCCATCTCCTCTGTATAAGCCAGACCTTTCCCAAAAACAGTCCCAATTGTTAACAAAACCAATTTTATTGTATGCACACCAGTTGGCCAAACAGCTGTTTAGAGAGGACAGCCTGTTAAAGGCTTCATCCCCTCTGTGTAATGTTGGTAGAGGGCCAGAGACTATTAGATTCTGACAGTTTGTATAGTTTTATAAAGTTTATTTGCTAATTCCTCTTCCGATTCTCTTTTCAGGATGTGGAGAACATCTTTAGCCGAATTGTAGATATCCACGAGCTCACACTCAAGCTGCTGGGCCTGATTGAGGACACGGTGGAAATGACAGATGAGGGGAGTCCTCACCCTCTGGTAGGGAGCTGCTTTGAAGACCTGGCTGAGGTGAGAGATGGATTGTTCATTGTCATCTTAAACACCCATAATACAATGCTATTGTATAATACAGAGGCAAGCAACTCCAGTCCTTGGGTGCCAAAGGGGTTTCTGGTTTTCATTTCACCTCTTAAATGCTTGGTGAAGTAATTATTAGGATAAGAAGTTAAATCACTTCTTTATTCCAGGTCCTGATTAGATGCTGATTGCAAGGTATCTATAAAACCTAATGGAAACTGCCTTCGAAGACTCGAACTGCATGCCTCTGGTTAATGTAAATGTAATGTAATGCCATTCAGTCATAAATATTAAGACATTTTCAGGAGCTGGCTTTCGACCCATATGAATCATACGCGCAGGACATCCTTCGTCCAGGCTTCCACAACCACTTCCTCAGCCAGCTGTCCAAGCCAGGAGCTGCTCTGTACTTGCAGGTAGGCTCGAAAAAGAGCATGCAATAGGCCACAATCTCCTGAGAGAGTTTTGACATTTTTTCTTATCATTTTAACAATTCTCTATTTCATTTCATATTTCAAGCTATTTTGTTTCAATTTCAACTAAATTAGGAAACTAGGTGCATTTTGGTTTTAGCGTATTAATTTGTCAAATGTATAGGATTGGATGTGAAGTGTAAAATTTTGTGTCATACAGAAGAGAGCAGCATTATCTTCTGAAAATGTTAAGACTAATTTTGTTTGACCAACTGGCTCGGGGAGAAGATATAGATTACCTGCAGTACTATGATTTAGGACCTATATTGAGCCTATGCAATTAAAAGTCTATAAAGCTGAGGGGAAACCATTCTACATGTTTGCTAGAAACATTTAGAAAGTGTGCTTTTTTGTTGTAGAAATGACATGGATTCTACATTTTGGATCAACATGATCAAATGAGTTTTAATTTTGTAGAAGCAAATGTACATAATATAATTATTTTACAAATCAAAGTTGGTAAGCATGTGAAAAAGTGAATTGTTTCACATTTAATTTGACAGTAATTTAATTTCCTTGAATTACCTGATTCAATACTGTTACTATTCATGTATTTTGGGATATTTTAATTATGTTGAACTAACACTGTGTTTGGACAAATTGTATTTTGTATGTATTAACTTGAAGCTTGGTTTGTATTGTATACAGGTTCATGTTAAACAGCAACAGCACAATAAACTGCATACATTTCTATTGCATTGTATATCTGTTGGACTATAGTTTAGCCATACTATAAAATGTATTTTAATGATGGTACTGTAGAAAAAAATTTAGGTTCATTTGCTCAGTAATAATTGTAATTATTGCCTAATTGTAATGAATAATATAGATACAAATTCAAATTTTAATTGTTAATAATATAATTGTCTACCCATAAACATTTCATCAACATTCTCTACAAAATGTAGATTGCTCTCCTCTGTAAGTAGAAGCAAAAATGTACAAGCAACATTTAATTCTATATTTTCTAGTACTGGATTGCTGGAATAAAACAAAACAAGATCTGATTTACTTCAGATTGTTTTTCATCCATTCTGCTAGAATTACACTCGTATATAATGTAAATGTTTTATATAATTTTAAAGTGTGATTATATCGGCCCTATGTGATTTAATTGCAATGAATTATTGAAAATTGATATTAAGCGCGATTATAAATAATAATTTGACAGCCCAAATTTATTGTACAAATCATTATACACTATGTTTTAAAACAATATTTATTTGCATAATGCTTAATGTCATTAAATCTTTTAGTTGGTGAAGAAATAAATCAAGTATATATTTTTAAGTGCTTAAAAAGAAGAGACCAAAATTCATGAAAAACTGCTTTGGAATTCCTTGTTTTGTAAAACACATTTGTACAGATGTGTGATTTTCACTTTTTATTGGGCGGGGGTTATTGCTCTGGTCCTCATAGCCTTGTGTGGTGATTGTGTTCTCTCATCTCTTAGTCTATAGGTGAAGGTTTTAAAGAAGCTGTGCAGTATGTCCTGCCCAGGTTGCTTCTAACCCCTGTATACCACTGTCTGCACTACTTTGAGATTTTAAAGGTAAGTGCTGATAATCCCAATGACTTTGGTGTTGGATAGAATGCTGAGATGTTTTGTGGAGTAATGACATTTACTTGTGCTTTGAGTTAAGATTCCCATTGTTTTAGATTGGTGGTGGGAGCCCTGGTCTACAGATTGTTTTACATTGGTTATATCCTGGACACAATGGTTAATTGGTTCAATTCATCACATAAAAGTTTCATTAAGCTTTACCTTTACCTAATGTTGTTGACTGATAACCTACCAATCTAAGAAAGAAACTGGCTTGGAACCTTTATTGATCAGTCTACATAATCACATGCCAAAGTAGCTATTCATGGGATATCACCTGTTTTGCTTTTAAACATGCTCTAACAATTGGGAAGTAGTCAGACTGTAAAGACTTGTTGTTATTATGGTTTATTTATTTATTAAACTTTGGACTTGCTTTTTTTCTTTTGTACCCTACTAATTAAGAATTGACAATAGTTAATAAGCTTGTGTCCTCTACCACTCCTTTGAGCGGTACTGATGCTGGTCTTGTAAGATAACTCTGTGGGGCTTGCGTGTCTCCTGAACTGCATCAAGCTGCTCCTTCCAGACCACTGCTGACACACTAATTAACCGCAGGGGAGGCTTTGAGGCTTTTTGTCACCTTGCCACACAGCTCATTGGTGAGGTCTGCTTAGTCTGTGTTTAAAAAAAACTAAACGCATACACCCAAATATACCTCAAACCATTTTAACAACCAAATTGGCGGGTGGCCCTGTGAAGCACCTCAGTCATCCACCCCGAAACCTCTCTTCTCTAACCTCACTGTAGCACAACACTGCATGGCAGTTGCTTATAATCTGAAAGTCCTTCAGCCCACACACTCCTTCTCCTTATCAAAGCTGTAAGCCACTGAGGCACTCAGTGTCTTGCCTTTGTATTTTTATTGATATTTTGTTTTTATATATATGTAGTGTGTGTATATACGTGTGTGTGTGTGTATATATATATATGTGCCACACAGTAATACTCTAATAAATACTAGCCATTGATATTAGAGTATAACAATGCTGAATGGGAATGGAATGCTGAATGGGAACGGCTTGTAACTCTGCAGTTCCTGAGCGGATACTGTACTGTACTCTCGTGATGTAATATCTTGTGTGATTCGCCTTTATAATTTAACACTTGAAGTGCTGAGCTGGTCAGTTTGACCAATTTTTAATTTGAATTATTTTGTGTTCTTGAAGACACTGTGTATACCCGTTCTTGACTTTTCCTAAATATATGTATTAAATAGGCTTACTGCGTTTAAGCTGCATAAATGCAAATCAAGTTCAAGTTGCAGTCTCTACCTCACCTGTCTACATGTGCTTGAAAAACACACGCATTGTATAGCATTTCAAGTGTCTTCTTACAACTGTAGTCAGATTGAGTGGACACAGTGATTAACCTGCAAATAAACACTTGTTTAATTCACTTGTTTTGAACTTCACTCAATTATCATAAGTGGCTACGATTTATCCATTTAAAAAAATGTAGAGACTTCTAGGCACTTCTATGATCTATTATTATTATTATTATTATTATTATTAAATTGGTAGACACCAGTGCTAAGGTCACATGCTTTGGAGAAGCATAACAAAGAACAATACAATATTCAAAGAGTTACACTGCACAAACAGTACAGTACAGTACAGTAAGTCTGTCTGACTTAGAGGTTGTTCTAAGTCGTATAACTGTTTCGGAATTGTAGGAAAAGGGTCTCTTTAACACAGTCAGTGCATTTTTGACCATCATAATGAGTAAAGGAAAACAACGTCAAGGCGTACCTTCAGATTTTAAAATTAGATGTTCAGGCTGCTCAGTTGCATCTTATAATTAAAAGTCTCTTGTTTACATTTCACAGAATTAGCACGTACGCGTGACTTGCTATGGGTGCATACTCCAAACACCTGCTTTAATTACCTAGGGAAGAGGGGTTTATTTAATTACCACCAGTGTGCGTTTGTTTTTGTACAAATGTATAGTCTTTGCTCCTTATCAGTGTGGATGGAGATACCTACCTCTTCAGTGAATGTTCTCCTTATGGGTTTCATTTGCGTATTAAGTACCACAGATGGGTTGCCAGGGTTACCACTAGCAGGCTTCTGATGTTCAGAGTGGCCTGTAGTAGTATAGTGCTGTAATATGACGAGCAAAGCAGCAGGTCCAGCTATCTGGCACACCTTCCATCAGCACTTGAACAAAGCAACCACAGAGGGGCTGATAACAGCTGCCTCACTGGAACCCTAGCCCTCACAGGTGCCTCACTGTCTGCTGCCAAGGTAATATGTATATGAATATTAGGTGTGCTTATTGCATTTAGTTTCTTTTTGTTGGTTTTGTTTTTTGTTTGTTTTTCTTTTTTTCTTTGCCTTTTTCCATTTTTGTTATTGTTGTTCCTTGTGATTCTGTCTATGCTATCAATTTGCATGTAGAAGTTCATTTTTTTTTATTATTTTTTTTTTTTTATAGGCCTTTATAATATATGTAGTATTTCACAGAATAACTAAATGTACGTATGGGACTGACACAGGAGCTTTTACTCCCAGTGAATACACAGCATTTGTGTATATAGCTGGAGAATGTTTGGGACAGTAATTGACTCGTAATGGTCCAAAGGTTCTACTTTGTCCCTGTGTGTAAAGAGGTTCTGATCTGGTGTTTGTGAGTTAGGCTTTCTTCTGTAATGCAGATCTCAGTTCCCTTCCAAAGAGATGTTGCTTGTTTAATAATTATCGTTAATGTGACTTTATGGGGATCAGTGCCCTCGTTGTAAGTCACAAGAATGCAGCCATGTGACTGAGTCTTAGTGTCAGATATTCTTGTACGTGTACAATGTGGAATATAAGCCTCTTTTCGGGGGGAAGGAAAGCTGAAATGCCTGGAATGAGACCTTTCCTGGGGAAGGAGCCAAATTTAAGTGATGTTTTTATGCATGTATAACACAAGTATTTATTGCACAATTACTTCGGAATGATCAGGTATTCCCCTTCCATTTGTCTGATAACTGCTCTGATAGCAGCTTTGACATGAAAACCACATCTCAATTTCTTGAAGTAGTGTTTCTAGTATTTGACAAAAGGCAAGCAAAAGGCAGAAACAGCAAATACTAACTCAGATAAAAGGAAAATGATGACAAAAATAGTTTTTATTGTGTTGCTCCCTTTCCCGTAGCCCTCGTCTGTAACCCTACATCTTGACAGCACTTAGCTTTCACCATTCCAGGATGTAGGAAGTCTCTTACTGTACTTGTGTAAATTGGAATTTGTAAAATGTATTATTTTGAATTGCTATGTTTTAGCTCAGTTGAATTTGTAATGATTGATGCCTTGTACTTCTCTGTATTTTGGCACTTATGTTGTAAGTCGCCCTGGATAAGGGCATCTGCCAAGAAATAAATGGGAATGGGAATGGGCTACAAGAGCATCGGCAAGCAGCTTGATGAGAAGGTGACAACAGTTGGTGCGATTTATTCGCAAAAGGAAGAAACGCAAAATAACTGTCAGTCTCCCTCGATCTGGGGCTCCATGCAAGATTTCACCTCGTGGAGTTTCAATGATCATGAGAACGGTGAGGAATCAGCCCAGAACTACACAGGAGGATCTTGTTAATGATCTCAAGGCAGCTGGGACCATAGTCACCAAGAAAACAATTGGTAACGCACTACGCCGTGAAGGACTGGAATCCTGCAGCGCCCGCAAGGTCCCCCTGCTCAAGAAAGCACATGTACAGGCCCGTTTGAAGTTTGCCAATGAACATCAGAATGATTCAGAGGAGAACTGGGTGAAAGTGTTGTGGTCAGATGAGACCAAAATCGAGCTTTTTGGCATCAGCTCAACTCGCCGTGTTTGGAGGAGGATGAATGACCCCAAGAACACCATCCCCACCGTCAAACATCGAGGTGGAAACATTATGCTTTGGGGGTGTTTTTCTGCTAAGGGGACAGGACAACTGCACCGCATCAAAGGGACGATAGACGGGGCCATGTACCATCAAATCTTGGGTGAGAACCTCCTTCCCTCAGCCAGGGCATTAAAAATGGGTCGTGGATGGGTATTCCAGCATGACAATGACCCAAAATACACAGCCAAGGCAACAAAGGAGTGGCTCAAGAAGAAGCACATGAAGGTCCTGGAGTGGCCTATCCAGTCTCCAGACCTTAATCCCATCGAAAATCTGTGGAGGGAGCGAGTTGTCAAACGTCAGCCTCGAAACCTTAATGACTTGGAGAGGATCTGCAAAGAGGAGTGGGACAAAATCCCTCCTGAGATGTGTGCAAACCTTGTGGCCAACTACAAGAAACGTCTGACCTCTGTGATTGCCAACAAGGGTTTTGCCACCAAGTACTAAGTCGAAGGGGTCAAATACTTATTTCCCTCATTAACATGCAAATCAATTTATAACTTTTTTGAAATGCGTTTTTCTGGATTTTTTTGTTGTTGTTCTGTCTCTCACTGTTAAAATACACCTACCATTAAAATTATAGACTGATCATTTCTTTGTCAGTGGGCAAACGTACAAAATCAGGAGGGGATCAAATACTTTTTTCCCCTCACTGTGTGTGTGTGTGTGTGTGTGTGTGTGTATATGTGTATGTATATATATATATATATATATAAAGAACATAAGAAAGTTTACAAACGAGAGGGGGCCATTTGACCCATCGTGCTCGTTTGGTGTTCATTAATATCTAAGTGATCCAAGGATCCTATCCAGACTATTTTTAAATGTTCCCAAACTTTCAGCTTCAACCACATCGCTGGGTAGTTTATTCCAGATTGTGACTACTTTCTGTGTAAAGAAGTGTCTCCTGCTTTCCATCTTGAATGCCTTGAAGCCCAATTTCCATTTGTGTCCCCGGGTGCATGTGTCCCTGCTGATCTGGAAAAGTTCCTCTGGTTTGATGTGGTCGATGCCTTTCATGATTTTGAAGACTTGGATCAAGTCCCCACGTAGTCTCCTCTGTTCCAGGGTGAAAAGGTTCAGTTCCCTCAGTCTCTCCAAGTAGGACTTTCCCTTCAGACCTGGAATAAGTCTGGTTGCTCTCCTCTGAACTTCCTCTAAAGCAGCAATATCCTTCTTGAAGTGTGGTGCCCAGAACTGTACACAGTATTCCAGATGAGGTCTAACTAGCGCATTGTACAGTCTTAACATTACTTCCCTTGTTTTAAATTCTACACTTTTGACAATATACCCTAGCATTCTGTTTGCCTTTTTTATTGCTTCCCCACATTGCTTGGATGGAGAAAGTGAGGAGTCCACATAGACTCCTAGGTCTTTCTCATGCATAACTTCATCTAGATCTGTACCTCCCATAGTGTAATTATAGTGGACATTTTTGTTACCTGCATGTATTACCTTGCACTTGTCCACATTGAATTTCATTTGCCAGGTGTCAGCCCACAACTGAATATTATATTAAGTCCCTCTGAATAGCCTGTGCTGCCAAGATTGTATCTGCTGAGCCACCTATTTTTGAATCATCTGCAAATTTGACAAGTTTGCTAACTATCCCAGAGTCCAGATCATTAATATAGATTAGAAAAAGCAAAGGCCCTAGTACTGATCCCTGTGGAACTCCACTAACAACCTCACTCCAGTTAGAAGTGACTCCTCTAATCGACACCCTCTGTTTCCTATACATCAACCAGTTCATAATCCATCTACTTATGTTACCCTGAATGCCTACAGCTTCCAATTTGAGGATCAGTCTTTGGTGTGGAACCTTATCAAAAGCTTTTTGGAAATCGAAGTATATCATATCATATGCTTTCACGTGATCTACAGCTGCAGTTGCATGTTCAAAAAATTCTAATAAATTAGTAAGACATGATCTGCCTCGTCTAAACCCATGTTGACTATCTCCAAGAATATGGTTTTCATTAAGATGCTCCTCTATTTTCTGTCTAATCATTTTTTCCAACATTTTACAGGTGATGCAGGTGAGACTGATTGGTCTGTAATTTCCTGGCTCAGTTTTGTCCCCTTTCTTGTGGATTGGTATGACATTTGCTGTCTTCCAGTCAGTTGGCACATCCCCTGTTCTAAGTGTCATTTGGAATAATCGAGTTAGCGGCCTATAAATAATTTCCCTCATTTCTTTATGTACTGTTGGAAATATCCCATCTGGCCCAGGTGATTTGTTTGTTTTTAATTCTGCTAGTCCCTCCTCCTCATTTATCCTGATCTCTCTTAGGGTTTGACTGGACTGATTGTCAACCTGTGGCATGTCATCTGTTTTTTCTTTTGTAAAAACCTCTGTGAAATAGTCATTTAGAATATTTGCCACATCTTGTTCGTTTTCCAAGATACCTACATTTTTGTTGTTGTAATATTGAAAAAAGCTCTTTGCATTGGTTTTAGCTCCAAGAGCTATGTTTCTTTCTATTTCCTTCTTTGCTTTCCTGATCCCTTTCTTAAGATCTCTTTGCAGCTCAACATATTCTATGTATTTTGTTTCGTCACCATCCCTTTTGTATACGCTATACAACATTTTATTTATCTTTATATATTTTTTGCATACCTCTATTAAACCATTTTGGCCAGTGTTTTTTGTTCCTCAATTTGCTAAGTTTTGGTACAAATTGCTCCTGAGCCTCAAGTATTATATTCTTAAAATATACCCATCCATTTTCAACTAACTCTGTATCCAGTGTGCTATATACATGTGTGTGTGTGTGTGTGTGTGTGTGTGTATATATATATATATAATGTATGTACATATATTCGTGTGTGTATATATGTATATGTACATATATACGTGTATATATATATATGTATATGTTTATGTATATGTGTGTATATATGTATGTGTATATATATATATGCGTGTATATATATGTATGTGTATATATATAAAAATGTTAAACGTTAGTACACGTACTATTGTTTTTCCTTGATGACCTCATGAGGTGTTCATTTAGAAAACAAAATTTAAGAAGCCATTGTGTAAATAGATTAGGATTTGTAACAAAATGGTTTCTATAGATTTTTATACAGTATCCTAATGTGAAAAAACAAGCAAACAAAAAAAAAGTATTTAAGTGGTTCTTTTAAATCCAGCCTGTTCAAAAAAAAGGCAGAAATGTTCCCTCCTGTTCTTAAACCTCTCTTTCTCTCTCTCTCTCTCTCTCTCTCTCTCTCAATAGTATCTCTACAACCCAGTTGGCTTCCAGGAGAAGTGATTAGTTGCAAGAGCGAGCTAGTACATTTTTTGTGTGTGCTGCTAATCCTCTTCATGAGGAAGGCCTTAATGTGACCTTGTTGTCACCTCCTCCTGGAACTCGCCTCATTCCCCCTAGCCCTCCTTCAACTCAGTCTGTTTCCCCACAGCAATTAGAGGAGAAGAGCGAAGATGAGGAGGACAAGGAGTGTCTGAAACAGGCCATCACCGCTCTGCTTAACCTGCAGAGCAGCATGGAGAGGATCTG